>NC_138777.1:13600012-14317512 GCF_965119305.1 Pelophylax lessonae | reverse complement strand
TTTTGAATGGGGTGCCTAAAGACTGTCCAAAATTTTGGAGGGTGCCTCAAGACTGTCCATAATTTTTGTAGGGTGCCTCGAGATTGTCCATAATTTTGGAGGGTGCCTCAAGACTGTCCAAATTTTTGTAGGGTGCCTCGAGATTGTCCATAATTTTGGAGGGTGCCTCAAGACTGTCCAAATTTTTGTAGGGTGCCTCGAGATTGTCCATAATTTTGGAGGGTGCCTCAAGACTGTTCATAATTTTGGAGGGTGCCTCGGGATTGTCCATAATTTTAGAGGGTGCCTTGAGATTGTCCATAATTTTGGAGGGTGCCTCAAAGTTTGTCCATAATTTTGGAGGGTGCCTCAAGACTGTCCAACATTTTGGAGTGTGCCTCAAAATTGTCCATAATTTTGGAGGGTGCCTCAAGACTGTCCATAATTTTGGAGGGTGCCTCGAGATTGTCCATAATTTTTTGAGGGTGCCTCAAGACTGTTTATAATTTTGGAGGGTGCCTCGAGATTGTCCATAATTTTGGAGGGTGCCTCAAGACTGTCCTTAATTTTGTAGGGTGCCTTGAGACTGTCCATAATTTTGGAGGGTGCCTCAAGACTGTCCATCATTTTGGAGGTTGCCTTGAGATTGTCCATAATTTTAGAGGGTGCCTCAAGACTGTCCATAATTTTGGAAGGTGCCTCGAGATTGTCTATAATTTTGGAGGGTGCCTCAAGCCTGTCCATAATTTTGGAGTGTGAATCAAGATTGTCCATCATTTTGGAGGTTGCCTTGAGATTGTCCATAATTTTAGAGGGTGCCTCAAGACTGTCCATAATTTTGGAGGGTGCCTCAAGACTGTCCATAATTTTGGAGGGTGCCTCAAGACTGTCCATAATTTTGGAGGGTGCCTTAAGATTGTCCATCATTTTGGAGGTTGCCTCGAGACTGTCCATAATTTTGGAGGGTGCCTCGAGACTGTCCATAATTTTGGAGGGTGCCTCAAGACTGTCCATAATTTTGGAGGGTGCCTCAAGACTGTCCATAATTTTGGAGGGTGCCTCCAGACTGTCCATAATTTTGGAGGATGCCTCGAGATTGTCCATATTTTGGAGGGTGCCTCGAGATTGTCCATAATTTTGGAGGGTGCCTCGAGATTGTCCATAATTTTGGAGGGTGCCTCAAGATTCTCCATCATTTTAAAGGGTGCCTTGACTGAAAAAAGGTTGAGAGACACTGTCCTAGAGAGCCCCGGCTCACTGCAGTCTTACCAGGACTTGGTAAATAAACACAAATACAGAATGTTCCTCTAAAAATAACCATGTATACCAAGAAAATGTTACTTTCCAAAGTTCTATTGTGATTCATGGATAGCAGGCCTTCCAGGAACCGAGCTCTCTCTCCGTTCCTGGAACAGCGGGGGAGGGGAGGAATGGCGTGCCAGGTTTCCTGTACATGGCGGGTGACAGTTTTGGCCTTACCATGGCACGTGTTTCACCTGGACTTTACTACCATAAAAGTGACACATAGGAGCTGGATTAGTGGCAGGAGGACAGATTGGTATACATGCCGGGAGATGCTGGAGGAGCCACACCTGGAGCTGAGGGCACATGGCTGTGTGCCCAGAGCTCCTTACCAGGCCGGATCTGCCAGTTTTAGAGAACTCTCCACCACGCTCTATTAACAATTAAACAAATTACATAAACCCAAAGCAATGTAAAAAAAAAAAAAATGTGATAAGAGCAAATAAAAACCTTCGTATCCCGACATCCCATACACTGTACAGTACAGACCTTCGTGTAAGGAACCGCCAGGTGGCCGTATCCGGTATTACACCAAAACCATAAAGATAATCCATTGCAGTTTACCAATTCTCAGGCTGAGTTCACATATTGGCATCTCAGACAGCGAGCAGAATCGCCGCAATTCTGCCCACGATCTCGAATCATTCCAGTGCATTTTGGGTGTGGTTTTCCGTGTTCCAGTACAGTCCAGTACAGAAAAAAATACAGAATGTTCTACTTTTTTTTCTGGAACTGGAATGCACTGGTGTGAACTATGCCACTGAAAACCATATAACCTACTATCCATGCGTTTTTGATGCAAAAAAAAAATGCACAGGACTGCATGTGGTGTGAACTGGCCCTAAATGGGGACATGTGCATTCCAGTGCGTTTTTGGTGCGTTTTCCGTGTTCCAGTACAGTCCAGTGCAGAAAAAAATACAGAATGTTCTACTTTTTTTTTTTTTTTAAACTGACCACACTGGTGTGACCTATGCCACTGAAAACCATATAACCTACTATCCATGCGTTTTTGATGCAGAAAAAAAATGCAAAGGGCTGCATGTGGTGTGAACTGGCCCTAAATGGGGACATGTGCATTCCAGTGCGTTTTTGGTGTGTTTTCCGTGTTCCAGTACAGTCCACTGCAGGAAGAATGCAGCATGTTTTATTTTTTTTCTGGAACTGGAATGCACTGGTGTGAACTATGCCACTAAAAACCATATAACCTACTTTCCATGCGTATTTGATGCAGAAAAAAAATGCACAGGACTGCATGTGGTGTGAGCTGGCCCTATGAAAAGAAAACAAATGCAGCCATCACATCAGTCCAGTGCAGGGAAATTGTAGCACGTTCTACTTTTCAGCCATTAGCTTGGGGGCTGGTCCGGGATGCTCTGGGTTTTGGGAAGGAGGTTTGAATGATGTTGAGGACATCTTGTGGCAGAAAAAAGTACTGCAGGAGAAATGTCTGTAGTGTGAAGGTGGTATTTTGCAGCAAAAGCTAGTTTTGTTATTTTATCTGTGTTTTTCAGTATCCAGTCATAGGTTGGGAGCTGATCCGGGATGCTCTGGGTTTGGAGAAGGAGGTTTGAATGATGTTGAGGACATCGAGTGGCAGAAAAAAAGTACTGCAGGAGAAATTCCTCTAGAGGGAAGGTGAATATTGCAGCAAAAGCTAGTTTTGTTATTTTATCTGTGTTGCTTTCAGTGTCCAGTCATAGGTTGGGGGCTGATCTGGACAGCTTTGGGTTTGGAGAAGGAGGTTTAAATGATGTTGAGGACATCTAGTGGCAGAAAAAAGTACTGTAGAAATCGCTATAGAGTGAAGGCAAATATTGCAGCAAAAGCTAGTTTTGTTATTTTATCTGCATTGCTTTTCAATGTGCAGTCATAGTTTGTGGGCTGATCCGGGATGCTTTGGGTTTGGAGAAGGAGGTTTGAATGATGTTGAGGACATCTAGTGGAAGAAAAAAGTACTGCAGGAGAAATCCCTCTAGAGTGAAGGTAAATATTGCAGCAAAAGCTAGTTTTGTTATTTTTTTTATTTTAATGGGCAAATATTTTTATGGGTGTTTTTCGTCTGGAGTTTTGCTTTTATTTGAATCTGGGAGAAGGAGGAGGAGTCGGATTTCCAGCACTGACCTCACCTGTTATCACTGTACAATGACCAAGGTTTAGTATTCCTTCAATGGCAGAGATAGCGTTATCTGAGGGGCATAAAGCCTCCCTGCGATCGATGTTACAAAGAACGGAGTTATCAGTGCTCCCCGCGGAAAGCTTTGTCAGCCTGTCAATATTTAGTGAACCGCCCATAAATGTGGCCCAAATGTCGCAGAAAACATCAATTCTGTCGCATTCCGTCAATGATCCTGTGGGTCGTCAGATAATGTTGGCACTGTTTAGTCGTCAAAGGGTTGATTGAAAGGTTTAGAAAATGTTGTCATCTTGCAGTGCTGCAGGGTGTCACAAAACAACACAATGGACCAAAATTAAGAATTGTTAATGGCCAAAACTATAAAATTGTATACATTTTTAAATATGTTATTACATCTTTAGTCTTCTATATGTTTTTTTTCCTTTTTTAAAAAATGTTTTTTTACTAGTAATGGAGGCAATCAGCAAGTTTTAGCTGGACTACGATACTGTCAAATCGGACACTAACTGACACTTTTTGGGGACCAGTGACACTAGTAAAGTGATCATATGCACTGTCACTGTACTAATGACACTGGCTGGGAAGGGTTTAACATCAGGGGTAATCAAGGGCTTAGCTGTGTGCAGTGGTGGCCTGTCCATTGGGGGCGCCCCCCCCCCGTCCGGCCCCCAAATCTAAATTCAGGGCACCGGATGCATGGATTCCAATGTTTTTTTTTTCTTTTTTGTAAGCACGTGATTAGAGCCAGAGGCTATAATAGGCTTCAAAAAAAGGGTGGGCTGGGGGCGCAGAGCACTGCGCCCCGAGCCCACCCAGTTGTATGACAATAGTGAATAAATATTCTCTATTATCACACTGATTCTCCTCCCAGCCAATCAGGAAGCGGTAGACCCCTTTCCTGATTGGCTGAAAAGAGAAGCGATTTTCCTGGCCATTGGCCAGGAAGAGGGAGGAGACGCGCGGCCGGAGGGGGTGGCATATTTCCCGGCCGTCCGTCTGTCCCTCGGAGGGGGGAATGGGTGGTGTATTTGCCTTCTGTCCCGCGGGGGGGGGGGTGTATCTGCCGGCCGGTCGTCCGTCCCGTTGGGGGGTGAATTTGCCCTATGCCGCTGGGGGTTGGTGTATTTGCCAGCCATCCATCTCTCGGAGGGGGGTGGTGGATTTGCTGCCCCCCCCCCCCTAATTATCATGCACCAACCGCCACTGTCTGTGTGCCTAGCCAGTGTTTATGTGTAGTGTGGGAGTTGCTTGTACTAGGGGAAGGCATGGATTGGTGCTCCTGCTTTCCAGAGACACAGGATCCAAGCCTTCTGTAGTGACAGAATGGCGATCTGAGACATTGAGTGACACTGAATCCGCAGTACCCGTCGCAGGTCACCGGCGGTGCATGCACGCCCCAGACCTGGAAGTGTCAGATTACGTACTAGGTATGTGATCTGGCACAGAGCGCCCGCCCCGCCGCAGTACATGTACGGTGGGAGGTCCGCAAGCAGTTAAACCTCTTTTTCAGTGAAATGATTTATGTTGCACTGCATCGATATGCATGGTGAGGAATCCTTTGTGATTGGGCGTTCTGCAATTCCGCTGGGCGGATCCGTCGGGTTCTCTTTATTGTGTATAAAGTGTATTTCTTCCCATTTGTCTGCGATAATTACATAATTACACTTCGCTCTAATCCGAAATCTGATCTCATCATTCCACAACATAAAAAGATTTCCTCTCTGATTTATCTTTCATCGTCGCTCTGATTGGACGCGTTCCGACACGTTTCAACAAAAAAAAAACCAAAATAAACAAAATACCTTTAAGTAATTGGCCGGATGATTACATCTGTAATTACCATCACATGGAAATAAACGATCGTACTTTACATTGACAGTTCCTGCGTCTAATCTCCCCGCAGACTTAGATTTTTCCCTTTCATCATGGAGGTATGAAATAAAAATCTGACGGGGGTTCTAGCACCCCCTTACTTAAAGTGGTTGTAAACCTCAGACATGAACAAAGCATATCCCTCTATAGTGTGTACTTGTCTCATCCCAGAGCACTAAGTGCCATTTCTGTCTGCAGTTTTATTCCTCTGCTATCAGCATGAGTCCCTTCTGACATGTTTTACTGACACCAAGAGATAAATGGTGACAGGGGAAGGAGCTCCAGCACACAGCCTGCGATTGACAGTCTCAGCTCTGTCCCTGTGTGCTGTGTGAAGGGGGGGGTTGCCCTCCCCTCTCCTTCAATTAGGGAGGTAGCTACAGCACACAACCTGTGATTGACAGTCTCAGCTCTGTTCCTGTGTGCTGTGTGAAAGGGAGGGGGTTGGCTCTCCCCTCCAACCAGCACTCACTAAGCTCTGCAGACTGTAACTTCAAACTTCATCTCCCCTCCCCCTGCTTTCTGAAAGCTCGGACAAGCTGTATAAATAAATTCTGGACTTTGATTGGAAGCAGAGAAAAGAAGATTGCAGATAAAACGGTACAACTTATGTAGGAGGATTTGTTTTATCTCTGTGTATGACCTGAGGTCAGTCACTTCACTGGGGATATGGAAGGGTTTACAACCACTTCGCCCCTTTCCCTAAGGTCTTCTTTACAGCTTCCCATCCCCCTTAGGCAAGAATGCCCAGAATTGGTTCAGGTCCCTGCCAGGATTATGCCGGAGACCCCATGGCCTTGTCTGCGCATGCGCAAGACTTTGCGAGTTGCCTCCTGGGATGTGTGAGATAGACATCTAAGGGGGCAGTTTGCAAGATCTCCTGCATGCGCAGACAAGACCAATTCTGAACCAATTCTGCACATGTGCATGATTTCTCTGCCAGGTCCCATGGTCCCGGTTGAGACCCACATCACGGCTGCATGTGTGCCAGGCTGTCAATTCAAGATGGCGCCGCGGGGAGGGGGTCGGAGTAGGGAGGGCTTAGCCGGAAAATAAGGCAACGCTGTATTTCATGGACTAGTAAGTGTTTGTTTGTTATTTTGTATACAGAGACACAGATTAGTTATTTACATTTCATTATTGATAGGTATGGTGGAGTTCTCCTTTAACTTGAAGTAGGACTGAGGGCAAAACTTTTTTTTTTTTTTTCATTTTGGATGGAGTAATTCTTTTTTTTTTTTTTTCTCAATGCCATCTGTGTCCCATAGGGGAGTATTCACTTCACTTCCTGTCCCATAGCCAAAACAGGAAGTGAGGGGAAATCCCTCCAATGTGAGGGAGTCCCGAGGTGTCACCAGAATTAGTGTCCCCATTGGAAGATTTCCTCTCTATTCCTATTCTAGTGACAACCTAAAATTTGGGATTTTCTTTTACTTTTGATGATAACGATAAACAAGACAAAGAGAGGGAGAATCTCCCTAACAGGGGCACAGACAGCAATAAAAACTGACAGGGGTTCCAACCCACTTTATTCAAAGCCTTTAGTTATACTTTCAATATCCCATCAAAAGTGTTATTTTGCTTTTAGGGCTCATTTATTCCACAATCTCTGCTTTCATTGTGCGTATTTTGCATACACATTTGCTCGCATTTACAGTGCGTTTTTTTTTAATTCTTTCATTTATTTTCATTTTTGTTTACTAAGTTGCATTTACAAGTATTCATACTCATTTACGGTGCATTTTTTTTTTTTTTTATTGTTTCATTTATAAATTTTTTTTTTCTACTAAGGTTAATTTACACGCATTCATACTCCTTTGCAGTGTGTTTTTTTTTTTTTATTAAATAATCTGTTCATTTATTTTAATTTTTTTTACTAAGTTTAATTTACAAGCATTCATACTAATTTTTGGTGCCTTTTTTTAAAAAAAGAAATTTTTCATTTATTTTAATTTCTTTCTTTTTTTTTTTTTTTTTTCTAAATATCATTTACATGCATATGCATTCATACTCATTTGCGGCACTTTTTTTTTTTTTAATAATTTTTTTATTTACTGAAATGTTTTTTTTACTGGTGTTGTGTTGTGCTATATCGAAGAAAAGTAGTGCATGCCGTACTTTTTTTGTCAGTGCTCAGTAAATGCAATGCGTTGGCGTGACCTGCGTTCATAAGGGAACAAAAAATAAATAAATAATAAACAAATAAATAAAAAAATAATACATTAAATAAAGAAAAATAATAATTAAATAAAAAATCTAACCCTAATATTAACCCCAAATCCTACTCCGTAATCTTAACAGCTAACCCTAATATTAATCCTAACCCTATTATTGACCCCTAATCTTAACCCCTAATCCTAATAACCCCTAATCCTAATCCCTACCCCTTAACCCGAATATTAACCCCTAATCCTAATCCCTAATAATATCCCCTAAACCTAACCCTAATCCCAACCCCTAATCCTATCATTAACCGCTAACCCTAATATTAACCCCTAACCCTTATCTTAACCGCTAATCCTAATATTAACTCCTAACCCTAATTCCTAATATTAACCCATAATCATAACCCTAATCCCAACCCCATAACCCTAATTTTAACCCCTAATCCTAACCCTAATTCCTAACCCTAATATTAACCCCTAATCCTAATATTAACCCTTAATCCTAACCCTATCAATAACCCCAAACCCTTACACCTAACACTAATACAAATCCCTAATCTTAACCCTAATCCCAACCCCTAATATTATCCCTAAATTTATTATTAACTCTTTAATCCTAATACTAACCCCTAATCCTAATATTAACCCCTTAATCCTAATATTAACCCCTAACCCTAATATTAACCCCTAATCCTAATATTAACTCCTAATCTTAACCCTAATCTCATCCCCTAATAATAACCTCTAATCCTAATATTAACCCCGAATTCTAACCCTAATAACCCCTATTCCTAACCCTAATATTAACCTCTAATCCTAATAATAACCCCTAATCCTAACCCCTAACCCTAATATTAACCCCTAATCCCAACCCCTAATATTAGCCCCTAATCCTAATTTTAACCCCCTAATCCTAATATTAACCCTTAATCTTAACCCTAATCCTAATAGTAACCTCCAATCCTAATATTAACCCCTAATCCTAATATCAACCCCTAATCCTAAACCCTAACGCTAATATTAACCCACAATCTTAACCCTAATCCCAACCCTAATATTAATCCCCAATCCTAACCCCTAACCCTAATATTAACCCCTAATCTTAACTCTTATCCCAACCCTAATATTAACCTCTAATCCTAACCCCCAGCCCTAATATTGACCCCTGACCCTAATCCTAGTGCCTAACCATAATCCTAACCCCTAACGTAACAAAACAAATACATAAAATTAACTAAATAAAAAAATAATTAAAAGAAACAAATTAATTAAACCATAACATTCAACCCCTAACCCCTTAAAAAAAGTAAAAATTATAATTATTAAATAATAAATCAAAGTGGAAGAAAAATCTGAAAAACCTATCAACAAATGATTAAACATGATATTTTTCTCTATTGACTGATAATAGCCAAAGTTTAAAACCCTTTCATCACACTCTACAAAAACGCACAAACACCCATTGCGTTTTTGAGCATTTATTCACGGTTTTTAATATGGGTGTTCAGGTGTGAATGCAATGCTGCCTCACTGCAATGCTGCAGACCAACAGGGAGCTAATAAGTGTCATGTATTGTTGGAATGTACATGCAGTAAATGAATCTGCACACAGTGACACAGGACTCACACATGGCAGGTATTATACATCCTTCAACAATGTTTGTCTATCATCCAGTCTGGCAGGATCCCCCATTGCCTGGGGAGGGGATGCAGCATGCCTCCTGCCTATGTAAGCGCCATCCTTATAGCAATAAAGCTCATCCATCCCACAGAGTCACCCTATAAAAGTGACAGCTCATGCTATAAATATAAATTGCCTGTGATGAGTATGATGAGTGCCCTTTATAGACACACACATGTGCTCAGCCTGTCTATATACATATATGTGCTCAAACCTGTCTATATACACACATGTGCTCAGCCTGTCTATATACATACATGTGCTCAGCCTGTCTATATACATACATGTGCTCAGCCTGTCCATACATACATGTGCTCAGTCTGTCTATACATACATGTGCTCAGCCTGTCTATATACACATACATGTGCTCGGTCTGTCTATATACATACATGTGCTCAGCCTGTCTATATACACATATGTGTTCAGCCTGTCTATATACACACATGTGCTCAGCCTGTCTATACACATACATGTGCTCAGCCTGTCTATACATACATGTGCTCAGCCTGTCTATATACATACATGTGCTCACTGCTCAGCCTGTCTATATACACACATGTGCTCAGCCTGTCTATACACATACATGTGCTCAGCCTGTCTATATACACACATGTGCTCAGCCTGTCTATATACACACACATGTGCTCAGCCTGTCTATATACACACACATGTGCTCAGCCTGTCTATATACATACATGTGCTCAGCCTGTCTATATACATACATGTGCTCAGCCTGTCTTTATACACACACATGTGCTCAGCCTGTCTATATACACACACACATGTGCTCAGCCTGTCTATACATACATGTGCTCAGCCTGTCTATATACATACATGTGCTCACTGCTCAGCCTGTCTATATACACACATGTGCTCAGCCTGTCTATACACATACATGTGCTCAGCCTGTCTATATACACACATGTGCTCAGCCTGTCTATATACACACACATGTGCTCAGCCTGTCTATATACACACACATGTGCTCAGCCTGTCTATATACACACACATGTGCTCAGCCTGTCTATATACATACATGTGCTCAGCCTGTCTATATACATACATGTGCTCAGCCTGTCTTTAAACACACACATGTGCTCAGCCTGTCTATATACACACACATGTGCTCAGCCTGTCTATACATACATGTGCTCAGCCTGTCTATATACACACACACATGTGCTCAGCCTGTCTATATAGACATACATGTGCTCGGCCTGTCTATATACACACACACATGTGCTCAGCCTGTCTATACATACATGTTCTCAGCCTGTCTATATACATACATGTGCTCAGCCTGTCTATATACACACATGTGCTCAGCCTGTCTATATACACACACACACATGTGCTCAGCCTGTCTATATACACACACACATGTGCTCAGCCTGTCTATATACACATACATGTGCGTGGCCTGTCTATATACACACACACACATGTGCTCAGCCTGTCTATACATACATGTTTTCAGCCTGTCTATATACATACATGTGCTCAGCCTGTCTATATACATACATGTGCTCAGCCTGTCTATACACACACATGTGCTAAGCATGTCTATATACACACACATGTGCTAAGCCTGTCTATATACACACACATGTGCTAAGCCTGTCTATATACACACATGTGCTCAGCCTGTCTATATACATACATGTGCTCATCCTGTCTATATACATACATGTGCTCAGCCTGTCTATATACACACATGTGCTCAGCCTGTCTATATACACACGTGCTCAGCGTGTCTATACACATACATGTGCTCAGCCTGTCTATATACACACATGTGCTCAGCCTGTCTATATACACACATGTGCTCAGCCTGTCTATACACATACATGTGCTCAGCCTGTCTATATACACACACATGTGCTCAGCCTGTCTATATACATACATGTGATCAGCCTGTCTATATACATACATGTGCTCAGCCTGTCTATACATACATGTGCTCAGCCTGTCTATATACATACATGTGCTCACTGCTCAGCCTGTCTATATACACACATGTGCTCAGCCTGTCTATACACATACATGTGCTCAGCCTGTCTATATACACACATGTGCTCAGCCTGTCTATATACACACATGTGCTCAGCCTGTCTATATACATACATGTGCTCACTGCTCAGCCTGTCTATATACATACATGTGCTCAGCCTGTCTATACACACATGTGCTCAGCCTGTCTATACACATACATGTGCTCAGCCTGTCTATATACACACATGTGCTCAGCCTGTCTATATACATACATGTGCTCACTGCTCAGCCTGTCTATATACATACATGTGCTCAGCCTGTCTATACACACATGTGCTCAGCCTGTCTATATACATATATGTGCTCAGCCTGTCCATACATACATGTGCTCAGCCTGTCTATATACATACATGTGCTCAGCCTGTCTATATACACACATGTGCTCAGCCTGTCTATATACATACATGTGCTCACTGCTCAGCCTGTCTATATACATACATGTGCTCAGCCTGTCTATACACACATGTGCTCAGCCTGTCTATACACATACATGTGCTCAGCCTGTCTATATACACACATGTGCTCAGCCTGTCCATACATACATGTGCTCAGCCTGTCTATATACACACATGTGCTCAGCCTGTCTATATACATACATGTGCTCACTGCTCAGCCTGTCTATATACATACATGTGCTCAGCCGGTCTATACACACATGTGCTCAGCCTGTCTATATACATATATGTGCTCAGCCTGTCTATACACATACATGTGCTCAGCCTGTCTATATACACACATGTGCTCAGCCTGTCCATACATACATGTGCTCAGCCTATCTATATACATACATGTGCTCAGCCTGTCTATATACATAAATGTGCTCAGCCTGTCTATATACATACATGTGCTCAGCCTGTCTATATACATACATGTGCTCAGCCTGTCTATATACACACATGTGCTCAGCCTGTCTATATACATACATGTGCTCAGCCTGTCCATACACACATGTGCTCAGCCTGTCTATACATACATGTGCTCAGCCTGTATAAATACACACACAAATGTGCTCAGCCTGTCCCAGTCCTTGTCACCTCTTCCTTCCCTGAGTGACAGCAGGGAGGGGCGGGGCGATAGAGCCCCGGGAGTGGATTGGCTGAGCACTGCCGGCCACGCCCCCAGCCCCACTCCCTGTACACACAGAGCAGAGCCATGAGAGGTGAGCTGTCAGTGTGCGCTGCCTGCGCTGGGATCTATAGAGAGCTGGGACCTTGGTGAGACACTATGGATGAATGCTGACCGCCCTGCTCCCCCCTGGATGGGGTCTGCTCATGGTAAGCAGCCTGCTCCTCTATTATCTATTTGTGGGTCATGTGCTAGGAGACAGAACCCAGCTGTGACCAGGGACAGGGACACTTCCAGGAGGGGGGTACATGACACCTGTACCCAGGGGTGTCCCTAATTGGGGGGAGTCTCTGCCTATGATTGGGGGTGTCCCTGCCTATAGTTGGGGGTGTCCCTGGTGAGCAGCCTTATTCTCTGTGATAGGTCATGTGTTAGGTGACAGCACCCAGCAGTGATCAGGGATAGGGGCACTTCCAGCAGGGGGGGGGGGGGGGGGCACATTCCACCTGCACCCAGGGGTGTCCCTGCCTCTGATTGGGGGTGTCCCTGCCTCTGATTGGGGGTGTCCCTGCCTCTGATCCTACTTTCAGTGTTACTAGATCACTTTTCAGGAAGTGGTTATTATTATTTGCTGTGCACAGGCTGGTAATGCTATAGGGTGAGTCTTACATAACTACCCCCTGACAGTTTTTTTCGTGTCCTGGGTGGGGGGTGGTGGTCTCTGTGGTCCCTGCTGTTCTGGGGGTCAGAGAAGTCCCTGCAGGTTGGATCCAGCTCTTTGGAATTATTATCTGATCAGCAGTTCATTGTGCTTGTGGTCCTGGGGGTGCAGGGGGGCAGGGAGTGTCCCTAGATCTGATAAAATGTTTGGGACACCTGGGAGAAAGAGGGAGCAAGGGGGGCACTCAATCATTGGGGCGCTCAGTGCCAGAACAGGACCCTCCAGCTCCCAGGACAAGGATCCAGAACTGCACCCCCACCCCCCCCATACACACACTGATGATACATACTACCCTGTGTCGGTTCTTTGCCCCCTTTCTGTACTGTGCCCGGGGCAGTTGACTCTCTTTCCCACCCCTTGCCCCGTCCCTGATATAAAGTAGAACTAAAGCCATACAGGACTACATAACACCTCCCTCCCTTCTCCATACCAGGGGGAGGTGTATTGCAGACCTTAGAGATAGCAGGGAACAATGCTAATGTACAAGGGGGGTGTTCTGTAGTACAATGAGATAGCAGGAAAGCATGCTAATGTATAACAGGGGGAGGTGTTCTGTAATACACCGAGATAGCAGATAGCAGGAAATTATGCTATTGTATAAGGAGAAGGGTGTTCTGTAGTACAGTGAGATAGCAGGGAACAATGCTGGTGTATAACAGGGGGAGGTGTTCTGTGGTGCACTAAAATAGCAGGAAACATAATAATGTATAACAGGGGAGGTGTTCTGTGGTACATTCAGATAGCAGGAAACAATGCAAATGTATAACAGGGGGAGGTGTTCTGTAGTACAAGGAGATAGCAGGAAACCATCCTAGTGTATACCAGTGGGGAGGGTTCTGTAGTGCACTGAGATAGCAGGAAACCATGCTTACGTATAACAGGGGGAGGCGTTCTGTAGTATATTGAGATAGCAGGAAACAATGCTTACAGATAACAGGGGGAAGGGTTCTTAGTGTCCTGAAATAGCTGGAAACGATACTAACATATAACAAGGGGAGGTGTTCTGTGGTACATCGGGATAGCAGAAAGCAATGCTAACATATAACAGGGGGAGGTGTTCTGTGGTACATTGGGATAGCAGAAAGCAATGCTAACATATAACAGGGGGAGGTGTTCTGTGGTACATCGGGATAGCAGAAAGCAATGCTAACATATAACAGGGGGAGGTGTTCTGTGGTACATTGGGATAGCAGAAAGCAATGCTAACATATAACAGGGAGAGGTGCTCTGTGGTACATCAAGATAGCAGGTATGTGTGCTAATGTATACCACGGGGAGGTGTCCTGTAGTACACTGAGATAGCAGAAAGCCATGCTAATGTATAACAGGGGGAGGTGTTTTTTAGTGATAACAGGGAACAATACTAACTGATAACAGTCCAGAGGCAGAAAGCACTGAATGTTATCAGCTCTTGCTGGCCAGACATAATAAATCACTTTCAATGAAATATTTAAAGTAGAACTAAAGGAAAAACTTTTTTTTTTCATATATGTTTTGGATAGAGTGGAGAGAGATTAGAACCCTTGTCAGGTTTTTATTGCTGTCCATTATGGAGATTCACCCTCCTGGTGAGTGTTATCACTAAAAGTGAAAAGAAAATCTCACATTTTGGGTTGTCTTTGGAACAGAAATAGAGAGGACATCTTCCAGTTGAAACACCTTGGAGGGATTTCTTCTCACTTCCTGTTCTGGCTGTGGGACAGGAAGTGAAGGGAAGTCTTCCAATGGGACACATATGGCAAAAAAAAAGCAAAAAAAAAAAAAAAAAAGAACTGACAGTGGGTATAACCCTCCCCTTACTCTATGACAGGATCACTAGGTGAAAATAAAAGAAAATGAATGCAGCCGCTACATCTAAGGAGCGGTAAAGCTACAGTCCTATCAATCGTTTTGACATACTTTAAATAAATCTTCTTTTGTAACTCTGATGCAGTTTCTTTCCTGGAGATCCTGACAGTAACAGCACGGTTGTCACCCTAGGACAGGAAGTTAGTTAATGGCAGGATTACCAGGATGGTTCATTACACCATTATATGGGATAGGGGGGGACCACCAGTCCTCCTGTGGGGGGCCCAGGCTTACAGGGATGCCCCAACATCACAGGGAATCAGTGCGGTCAGGCGGAGGGGCAATTACAGAAGGAAGCCCTGTGTGGCCTCTCTGCAGCAGCTGAAAGCCAGTTTCTCTCCCCCTGCCAGCTATCAGCTGCTGCAGGAAGAAACACAGACACAGAGCATCTTTCCTGTAATTGCTTCTCTGACACCGATCCCCCTCCCTGTTCTGCCTGCTTCTGACCCCCCCCCCTTCCTGTGTGTCCCCCTTTCACTGTGCCCCCCCCACTTCCTCTTCCCGCAGTGCTGCAGGCTTCCCTGTCCTGTAAAAAAGTAACAAATTGTAAAAAAATAAAATAATTAAACATTGTAATAAATAATTGTAAACATTTTTAACATAAAAAAAAAAGTCATACGATTTTATTTATCTTTTTAATGTAAAAAAAATATTAAAAAGGGCTAAGCCCCCGTTCACACTAAGGCGACCTGTGAGGCGACCTGGTCGCCTCACAGGTCGCCGTAGGTCGCCTCCCATAGGGAAGCTGTGGACCCGTTCTAATAGGAGCGACACAAGTCGCTCCGACTTAGAAAAAGGGTCCGGAGCTTCTTTGGGGCGACCAGGAGGCGACCGCCATAGACTTCAATGTTATGAAGTCCATGGCGGCCGCTCCGAGGTCGCGGCGCGCTGCTCGCACCGCGACCTCCGAGGTCGCTTGCATGTGAACGGGGGCTTATTCACACAGGTTCTCTGTTACGTTTGTGTCTGCTAACAATGATTTTAGTGTATTTTTAGTGAAAATGTTGTCTTGATAAATTTGGGGGGACCCTGTCAGGTAGACTGTACGGGCCCCCGTGATTTCCAACAGCAGCCCTGTATGGTATCAATGGCTCATATCAGTGCCAGAGGATTAAATACCTACTAATGGGAGCTGCACATGGCGTACATAGAAGTGGGGTATCCAACCAATTATTGGGGCGCTTGGTAACAAGAGATGAGCGACCTATAATCACCAATATGAGAGAAGAGATATGAACTGCCTTCCATGACACACTAGTACAGTTCAATGACCCGCTGTAAAGTGCTGCCATGGGGACTGCAGCCACCCCCCCCCCCCTCTAATAAATACATCCCATAATATATAATTATATATAATAATATAATAATAAAAATTAATTAATAAAATTATAATAAAATAATAATACATAATATAATAATAATATAATAATATAATAATAATAATATAATAAAATAATAAAATGAATATAAATAATAATAATATTATTATAATAATATATAATAATATAATAATAATTATAAGATATATTATACTGTATATACCTGTAATGTAGATCTTACCTTCTTAGTAGAAGACCCACTAAGATCCATGTGATGAATAATAAACATTATCCTGGTACCGGAGAATCTCTCACTGCTAATAGAACTCTTTGTATTATCTTGTTGTTATATTATTGTTACATTGTTATTGTCATATTAGTAACACTGTCAGCAGTGTAATTGGATTTCTTAGGCTTCTGGCACCACATTGATCATCTGGGTATTAAAACTTTGTGGTGTTAAAGTGACATTGTACAGTAAATGTAACTTGCATTGTACTGATAATGTAATCATTGTGTCTACAACAGAGGAGTGTTCACTGTATTGGTATTTGTAGGCAGGGCTTTTTTTCAGGGGGGAACGCAGTTCCGGCACCTCCAACACTGAATGTATTTAAGTGCAAGGGGTGCTGGGGTGTGCTTTACGGTCTATTGACGATGGCCGCTGAGGGATCTATTGTCGCTACTGGGGATCTATTTTTGCACGGGGGTCTATTGTTGCTGGAGAAGGATCTTCTACTGCTGGGAGGGATCTTATATTTCTGGGGAGTTAGTTGTTGCTAGGAGGGATCTACTGTTGAGAGAGAGGTATATTATTGCTTGCTGCTGGAGAATCTAATGTTGCTTATGGAGGTCTATTGTTGCTGGGGTGGTATTTTGTTAAGGGGGGGGGGCATTGTTGTATGGGTGATCTCTTGTTTCTGAGGGGGTCTATTATTGCTGGCTGCTGGAGAATTTAATGTTGCTGCTGAAGGTCTATTGTTGCTGGGGTGGTATTTTGTTGTGGGGGGGGGGCATTGTTGTGTGGGTGATCTCTTGTTTCTGGGGGGGGGGTCTATTGTTGCTGGAGAAGGATCTTCTACTGCTGGGAGGGATCTTATATTTCTGGGGAGTTAGTTGTTGCTAGGAGGGATCTACTGTTGAGAGAGAGGTATATTATTGCTTGCTGCTGGAGAATCTAATGTTGCTTATGGAGGTCTATTGTTGCTGGGGTGGTATTTTGTTAAGGGGGGGGGCATTGTTGTATGGGTGATCTCTTGTTTCTGAGGGGGTCTATTATTGCTGGCTGCTGGAGAATTTAATGTTGCTGCTGAAGGTCTATTGTTGCTGGGGTGGTATTTTGTTGTGGGGGGGGGGGGGCATTGTTGTGTGGGTGATCTCTTGTTTCTGGGGGGGGGTCTATTGTTGCTGGAGAAGGATCTTCTACTGCTGGGAGGGATCTTATATTTCTGAGGAGTTAGTTGTTGCTAGGAGGGATCTACTGTTGAGAGAGAGGTCTATTATTGCTGGCTGCTGGAGAATCTAATGTTGCTTATGGAGTTCTATTGTTGCTGGGGTGGTATTTTGTTAAGGGGGGGGCATTGTTGTATGGGTGATCTCTTGTTTCTGAGGGGGTCTATTATTGCTGGCTGCTGGAGAATTTAATGTTGCTGCTGAAGGTCTATTGTTGCTGGGGTGGTATTTTGTTGTGGGGGGGGGGGGCATTGTTGTGTGGGTGATCTCTTGTTTCTGGGGGGGGGGGGTCTATTGTTGCTGGAGAAGGATCTTCTACTGCTGGGAGGGATCTTATATTTCTGAGGAGTTAGTTGTTGCTAGGAGGGATCTACTGTTGAGAGAGAGGTCTATTATTGCTGGCTGCTGGAGAATCTAATGTTGCTTATGGAGTTCTATTGTTGCTGGGGTGGTATTTTGTTAAGGGGGGGGCATTGTTGTATGGGTGATCTCTTGTTTCTGAGGGGGTCTATTATTGCTGGCTGCTGGAGAATTTAATGTTGCTGCTGAAGGTCTATTGTTGCTGGGGTGGTATTTTGTTGTGGGGGGGGGGCATTGTTGTGTGGGTGATCTCTTGTTTCTGGGGGGGGGGGGGTCTATTGTTGCTAGCTGCAGGGGATCTATTTTGCTTCTTTTCTTGTTTTATTTAACAAGTTCCATACAAATTTCGGTGCACCACCGAATGATACTTGGTTGTCTGTTCTCTAAAAGGGGTGGTACTGGGAGGTGGGTAGGAAGTGGGACCAAGGTCCAAGGTATGTGCTTGGGGGTGGGTAGGGGGCGGAGACAAGGGGGGAGTTCCTGCACCTATTCTCTGAGAACAAAAGCCCTGTTTATAGTAGGGATGCACCGAAATGAAATTCTTGGCCGAAGCCGAAGCCGAATAATAATAAAATGTTTGGCCGAAGGCCGAATACCGAACGCGGTGTTTTGCATTTTTTCCATTTATTTTGCCAATTTTTTGTCCTCTCTCTTGTCCTCTCGTGTCTCTCTCTCTCTCTTGTCCTCTCGTGTCTCCCTCTCTCTTGTCCTCTCATGTCTCTCTCTCTCCCTAAATGTTACTGTAGGGAATGGGATTCAGTGCACACTGCAGCCTTGTACCATAGGGTTAATGTTAGTGACACTGTAGGGATTGGGAAGGATGCTGGGAATGGAAATCAGGAAGCATGCAGGCAGCCTTGTAAATTTTAATTGCAGATACAGGGCAGGTCAGGGTTAATATGGTAACATCAATTACTCAGTGACAGTCAGTCAGTGTCAGTGTGGACTCGATCAGATTATACAGTGACAGACAGTCTCTCATAGTGGTGGTAGTAGGAGGCTGGAGGTGGACTAGTAGTAGCCTGGAAAGGAGCACAGCCGCATACATACATTACTCACTCGTGCACTGCAGCCCGCCCCACACATTCAGTGAGTCTTACTCTCCTCCCTAGTTTTTTCAATGGCACATTCAGGAAGCCAATCACGCCGTGAGTAGCGGCACAGCGGAACCAATCAGGTGTGCAGGCACGCGTGAGTAATGTATGTATGCTCACCGCTGAAGTGTCCCGGCTTCCCCTGCCTAACACGGAAGTCTGTGAGTCCTCCTGTCCTCCTCCGAGTCCCTTCCCCCTGTAAATATCGTGACCTCGGCGATATGAATATCGCCTACGGCCACAGAACGAGTCGATATCATATCGACTATCGTTCAGCCCTATTATTCGGCACAAAATTATTCGGCCTTTTGACTTATTCGGCCGAACACCATGCATGACGATGAGCTTCATGGGAAATGTAGTTCCAAAACGTCTAGGGTGCCAAGGTTCACCATCACTAGTATAGGGACTGTGTTTGTTACTGTGACTCTGTGGCAGTGGTAGAGACATTGCACTGTGTATTGCGTAAGGGCATGCAATGTAATTCATTATATTAATAATAGTGATATTAAATATATAAAACATTGAACATATAACAGAAGCGTTATGCTGTTTGTAGTGGCAATACACCTGCAATAGAGACATTCTGATGTTACAATGGCTTTACACCTGTAGTAGATGAATTATATTGTTAAATGTGGCAATCCACCTGTATTACAGGCGTCAGGCGCTATGATATTGATTATAACATTATAGCTATAATAGAAGCAATGCATAAACTATAGAATTGCATCTGCAGTAGATGTATTATATTGTTAACAGCGGCATTATACTTGTAGGGGAAGAATTATGTTGGTAGATGTGACATTACACCTGTAATATTGGAATTATGATGTGGCATTGTATCTGTAGTATATAGGCACTATATTGCTAACTGTAGTTATCACCTATAGTAGAGGAACTTTATTATGAAATGTGGAAGCACATCTGTAATACACACCTTATTAACTAACTATGGCTCTACATTTGTGGTAAAGGCAGTGCATTGTTGTCTGTGGAATTACGCCTGCAGTAGTAAATTATACATCTAGTGGAGGCTAATATTACATTGCTAACAGGGCCAGTATTTTGTGCCAATAGTAGAACTGTTATATTAATACAAGGGCCAATATATCCTATTTGTAGCAGATCATTCTATTCTACCTGTAGCAGATCACTATATGCCACTTGTAGTAGATCATTCTCTTCTACCTGTAGTGGATCATTCTATTGTACCTTCAATAGATCATTTTCTCTACCTGTAGTAAGATCATTCTCTTCTACCTGTAGTAGATAATTCTATTCTACCTGTAGTGGATGGATCATTCTATTGTACCTCGAATAGATCATTCTCTCTACTTGTAGTAGAACATTCTCCTCTATCTGTAGCAGATTATTCTCTTCTACCTGTAGTAGATCATGCTATTCTACCTGTAGTAGATCATTCTATTTTACCTGTAGTAGTTCATTATATTCTACCTGTAGCCAATCATTCTCTTCTACCTGTAGGAGATCACTATATGCCACCTTTAGTAGATCATTCTGTTTTACCTGTAGTAGATCATTGTATTCTACCTTGTATTGTTGCATTGTTGACTGTGGAATCACGCCTGCAGTAGTAAATTATACATCTAGTGGAGGCTAATATTACATTGCTAACAGGGCCAGTATTTTGTGCCTATAGTAGAACTGTTATATTAATACAAGGGCCAATATATCCTATTTGTAGCAGATGATTCTATTCTACCTGTAGCAGATCACTATATGCCACTTGTAGTAGACCTTACCTGTAGTGGATCATTCTATCGTACCAGTAATAGATCATTCTCTCTAACTGTAGTAGTTCATTCTTTTCTACCTGTAGGAGATCACTATATGCCATCTTTAGTAGATCATTCCATTCTACCTGTAGCAGATCATTCTCCTCTACCTGTAGCAGATCATTCTCCTCTACCTGTAGCAGATCATTCTCTTCTACCTATAGCAGATCATTCTCCTCTACCTGTAGTAGATCATTTTCCTCTACCTGTAGAAGATCATTCTATTCTAACTGTAATAGATCATTCTCTTCTACCTGCAGCAGATCATTCTCCTCTACCTGTAGTAGATCATTCTCCTCTACCTGTAGAAGATCATTCTATTCTAACTGTAATAGATCATTCTCTTCTACCTGCAGTAGATCATTCTCCTCTACCTGTAGCAGATCATTCTATTCTACCTGTAATCGATCATTCTCCTCTACCTGTAGTAGATCATTCTCCTCTACCTGTAGTAGATCATTCTCCTCTACCTGTAGCAGATCATTCTCTTCTACCTATAGTAGATCATTCTCCTCTACCTGTAGAAGATCATTCTATTCTAACTGTAATAGATCATTCTCTTTTACCTGCAGCAGATCATTCTCCTCTACCTGTAGTAGATCATTCTCCTATACCTGTAGCAGATCATTCTATTCTACCTGTAATCGATCATTCTCCTCTACCTGTAATAGATTATTCTCCTCTACCTGTAGCAGATCATTCTCTTCTACCTATAGTAGATCATTCTCCTCTACCTGTGGAAGATCATTCTATTCTAACTGTAATAGATCATTCTCTTCTACCTGTAGCAGATCATTCTCCTCTACCTGTAGTAGATCATTCTCCTCTACCTGTAGCAGATAATTCTATTCTACCTGTAGTAGAGCATTCTGTTCTACATGTAGTAGATTGTTCTATTCTACCTTAGCAGATCATTTTACTCTAAGTTAGCAGATCATTCTATTTTACCTGTAGTAGATCATTCTATTCTAACTGCAGCAGATCGTTTTATTCTATGTTAGCAGATCATTCTTTTTTACCTGTAGTAGATCATTCTATTCTACCTGCAGCAGATGATTTTATTCTACCTTAGCAGATCATTCTATTTCACCTGTAGTAGATCATTCTATTACACCTATAGCATTTCATTTTATTTGCAAACTTTGGCCGGTGACAGGTGATCTCCTCATACAGTTCAGGTTCTATGTCTGGTTTCTGGTTCCCCGGCGTCATTCACTTCCCAATAAATAATTTATTAATGGTCTTTGTGTTTAAAACACACATGGAGCCTCCTCCTGTCTCTGCAGCACTCGACTCCCTGTACCCCCCCCCCCCCCCCAGACACAGGGGGTGTCCTCTTACACAACACCCTGTCTCCTCATTGCTTATTCTCATCTACTGTGACATCACAATGACTAATCTCTCATCCACTTCCTGTGTCTTCATCTGAAATTGTCAGATCCATGAACAGAGGGAACCCTTTCCATAAGAGGAGAGATTCGGGAAATGATTTATTAGTAAATAGGTGGCTGTGTGAATTCTCATTTTCATGGTTTTCTGGAAAAGTGTGAATGTGAGCGATAGCGGGAAGCAGTTCCAGGTCGGGAGACTTCTCCTCTCTCAGGATGGGAAATCAATCATCATTTATAGAAAGGCAGGATGTTATTTTACAGGGAGGGGCGCCGAAATCACAAAATCCCACTAATCAACCTGCTTTTCCTTTTCTTTCAATATGTGAAATGCTCCTCGCTTACATCCTCAGTACCTGATTCCCTTACAGACTTTGCATCTGCTGCTTTATTAGTGACAGCACAGCTCATGCAGGAGCAGAGCAGGGAAGCTCCAACTGACACATTGTAGCTTACTATAATAAAATTGCTATCTTCTTTTATATTGATGTTTCAGATCCTCTTCCTATTATTATGTATGTAATGTGTGTGACTGCAGGCTCCTAGGTGACAACAGGGGTCATATAAAGGATCCCTACTGACCGAAGGTGTCATATAAGTGACCCCTACTGACCGAAGGGGTCATATCAAGGATCGATCCCTACTGACCGAAGGGGTCATATAAAGGATCCCTACTGACCGAAGGTGTCATATAAGTGACCCCTACTGACCGAAGGGGTCATATCAAGGATCGATCCCTACTGACCGAAGGGGTCATATCAAGGATCGATCCCTACTGACCGAAGGGGTCATATAAAGGATCCCTACTGACCGAAGGTGTCATATAAGTGACCCCTACTGACAGAAGGGGTCATATCAAGGATCGATCCCTACTGACCGAAGGGGTCATATAAAGGATCCCTACTGACCGAAGGTGTCATATAAGTGATCCCTATTGACTGAAGGTGTCATATAAGTGATCCCTATTGACTGAAGGTGTCATATAAGTGATCCCTATTGACTGAAGGTGTCATATAAGTGATCCCTACTGACCAAAGGGGTCATATAAAGGATCTCTACTGACCGAAGGGATCACATAAGAGATCCCTACTGAGTGAAGGGGTAATATGAGGTTTCCCTACTGATGGAAGGGGTCATATAAGGGATCCCTACTGACCAAAGGGGTAAAATAAGGGATCCCTACTGACTGAAGGGGTAATATGAGGTTTCCCTACTGACAGAAGGGGTTATATAAGGGATCCCTCCTGGCCGAAGGCGTAATATAAGGTTTCCCTACTGACCGCAGGGGTCATATAAGGGATCTCTACTGACCGAAGGGGTCATATAAAGAATCCCTACTGACTGAAGGGGTCATATAAAGGATCCCTACTGACCGAAGTGGTCATATATAGGATCCCTACTGGCCGAAGGGGTAATATAGGGTTTACCGACTGACCGAAGGGGTTATATAAGGGAACCCTACTCACCGAAGGGGTCATATAAGGGATCCCTACTGAGCGAGGGGGTCACATAAGGGGTCCCTACTGACTGAAGGGGTAATATGAGGTTTCCCTACTGAAGGAAGGGGTCATATAAGGGATCCCTACTGACCGAAGGGGTCATATATGGGATCCCTTCTGACCAAAGGGGTAAAATAAGGGATACCTACCGACCGAAGGGGTCATATAAGGGATCCCTACTGATCCAAGTGGTAATGTAAGGTTTCCCTACTGACCGAAGAGGTCATATAAGGTTTCCCTACTGATACTGACCGAAGCAGTCATATAAGGGATCCCTAGTGTCTGAAGGAGTCATGTAAAGGATCCCTAGTGTCTGAAGGGGTCATATAAGGAATCCCTACTGACCAAAGGGATCATATAAGGGATCCCTGCTGACCGAAAGGGTCATATAAGGGATCCCTGCTGACCGAAAGGGTCATATAAGGGATCCCTGCTGACCGAAAGGGTCATATAAGGGATCCCTGCTGACCGAAAGGGTCATATAAGGGATCCCTGCTGACCTATATGGATATGGAAGGGTGTCTTCCCGTGTCATTGTGATTCTCACGCTCTCCTCTGATTGCATATTTCTGTCTATGTGAAGCTATCTCAGGAATTCACACCCAAAATACCCCTATGCATGCTGCCTCGGATTCCTAGAAATGCATCATCTTTGTGTTTCCACACCACACATATACAGTGGGTACGGAAAGTATTCAGACCCCCTTAAATTTTTCACTCTTTGTTATATTGCAGCCATTTGCTAAAATCATTTAGGTTCATTCTTCTTCCTCATGAATGTACACATAGCACCCCATACTGACAGAAAAACACAGAATTGTTGACATTGTTGCAGATTTATTAAAAAAGAAAAACTGAAATATCACATGGTCCTAAGTATTCAGACCCTTTGCTGTGACACTCATATATTTAACTCAGGTGCTTTCCATTTCTTCTGATCATCCTTGAGATGGTTCTACACCTTCATTTGAGTCCAGCTGTGTTTGATTATACTGATTGGACTTGATTAGGAAAGCCACACACCTGTCTATATAAGACCTTCCAGATCACAATGCATGTCAGAGCAAATGAGAATCATGAGGTCAAAGGAACTGCCTGAAGAGCTCAGAGACAGAATTGTGGCAAGGCACAGATCTGGCCAAGGTTACAAAAAGATTTCTGCTGCACTTAAGGTTCCTAAGAGCACAGTGGCCTCCATAATCCTCAAATGGAAGACGTTTGGGACGACCAGAACTCTTCCTAGAGCTGGCCGTCCGGCCAAACTGAGCTATCGGGGGAGGAAGAGCCTTGGTGAGAGAGGTAAAGAAGAACCCAAAGATCACTGTGGCTGAGCTCCAGAGATGCAGTCAGGAGATGGGAGAAAGTTGTAGAAAGTCAACCATCACTGCAGCCCTCCACCAGTCGGGGCTTTATGGCAGAGTGGCCCGACGGAAGCCTCTCCTCAGTGTAAGACACATGAAAGCCCGCATGGAGTTTGCTAAAAAACACCTGAAGGACTCCAAGATGGTGAGAAATAAGATTCTCTGGTCTGATGAGACCAAAATAGAACTTTTTGGCCTTAATTCTAAGCGGTATGTGTGGAGAAAACCAGGCACTGCTCATCACCTGTCCAATACAGTCCCAACAGTGAAGCATGGTGGTGGCAGCATTATGCTGTGGGGGTGTTTTTCAGCTGCAGGGACAGGACGACTGGTCGCAATCGAGGGAAAGATTAATGCGGCCAAGTACAGGGATATCCTGGACAAAAACCTTCTCCAGAGTGCTCTGGACCTCAGACTGGGCCGAAGGTTTACCTTCCAACAAGACAATGACCCTAAGCACACAGCTAAAATAACGAAGGAGTGGCTTCACAACAACTCCGTGACTGTTCTTGAATGGCCCAGCCAGAGCCCTGACTTAAACCCAATTGAGCATCTCTGGAGAGACCTAAAAATGGCTGTCCACCAACGTTTGCCATCCAACCTGACAGAACTGGAGAGGATCTGCAAGGAGGAATGGCAGAGGATCCCCAAATCCAGGTGTGAAAGACTTGTTGCATCTTTCCCAAAAAGACTCCTGGCTGTATTAGATCAAAAGGGGGCTTCTACTAAATACTGAGCAAAGGGTCTGAATACTTAGGACCATGTGATATTTCAGTTTTTCTTTTTTAATAAATCTGCAACAATGTCAACAATTCTGTGTTTTTCTGTCAGTATGGGGTGCTATGTGTACATTCATGAGGAAGAAGAATGAACCTAAATGATTTTAGCAAATGGCTGCAATATAACAAAGAGTGAAAAATTTAAGGGGGTCTGAATACTTTCCGTACCCACTGTATATCAATACAAACCGCGTCCAAATGATTTGTTCACCCACAATGAAATCTGGGTAAAAGGGTCACCCTGCCCCCTCTCCCCTTTCTTCTTCACCAAATTGTACAGACTCCTCTCCTGGACTGAAATGGCTTACTCTCATTTCACCGCACACTGTGAGCCTCTCACAATGTGCATTAGAAGCTGCAGGAAGTCAGATAGAGCCCTGCCTCATTTCCTGGCTGGAGGAGTAGTGTTTTATCGTTGGTGTCAGTGGGAGAAATAGTGCCCCATCATTGGTATCAGTGGGAGGAATAGTGCCCCATCATTGGTATTAGTGGGAGGAATAGTGCCCCATCATTGGTATCAGTGGGAGGAATAGTGCCCCATCATTGGTATCAGTGGGAGGAATAGTGCCCCATCATTGGTGTCAGTGGGAGGAATAGTACCCCATCAATGGTGTCAGTGGGAGGAATAGTGCCCCATCATTGGTATCAGTGGGAAGAATAGTTCCCCATCAATGGTGTCAGTGGGAGGAATAGTGCCCCATCATTGGTATTAGTGGGAGGAATAGTGCCCCATCATTGGTATCAGTGGGAGGAATAGTGCCCCATCATTGGTGTCAGTGGGAGGAATAGTGCCCCATCATTGGTGTCAGTGGGAGGAATAGTGCCCCATCATTGGTATCAGGGGAAGGAATAGTGCCCCATCATTGGTATCAGTGGAAGGAATAGTGCCCCATCAATGGTGTCAGTGGGAGGAATAGTGCCCCATGAATGGTGTCAGTGGGAGGAATAGTGCCCCATCAATGGTGTCAGTGGGAGGAATAGTGCCCCATCATTGGTATCAGTGGGAAGAATAGTACCCCATCAATGGTGTCAGTGGGTGGAATAGGGCCCAATCATTAGTATCAATGGGAGGAATAGTGCCCCTCATTGGTGTCAGTGGAAAAATAGTACCCCATCAATCGTGTCAGTTGGAGAAATAATATCCCATAATTGGTGTCAGTGGAAGGAATAGTACCCCGTCTTTGATATCAGTGTGAAGAATAGTGCCCTTTCATTGGTATCAGTGGGAGGAAAAATTCCCCATTGTTGGTGTCAGTGGGAGGAATAGTGCCCCAGGTTTCTGCGTTCATTCCATAAGTCCCTCCCCTCTACAGTTAGAAAACACCCCCTAATCTCACACTTAACCCTTTGATCGCCACTGGTGTTAAACCCTTCCCTGCCAGTGTCATTATTACAATGACAGTGCATATGTTTAGCACTGATTACTGTAGTAATGTCACTGGTCCCCCCAAAAGTGTCAAAAATGTCAGTTAGGGGTCCGATCTGTCTGCCGCAATGTTGTGCAGTCCCACTAAAAATCGCTGATCTCCGCCTACTACTAGTTAAAAAAAAAAAACTTACTATAACTAAAAACTTTACTAATACTAGTAAAAAAAAAAAAAATTAAACAAATAAATATGACATAAATCTTTCCCCTAGTTTGTAGATGTGATAAATTTTGTGCAAACCAATCAAAATAGGCTGATTGGGATTTTTTTTTTTTTTTTACCAAAAATATGTAGCAGAATACAAATTGGCCTAAAATGATGAAAACATTTTGATTTTGATTTTTTTTTTTATTGGGAATGTTATATAGCAGAATGTGAAAAATATTGTTTTTTTTTTTTTTTTTTTTTTCAGAATTGTCGCTCTTTTTTAGTCTATAGACCAAAAAATAAAAATCGCAGAGGTGATCAAATACCACCAAAAGAAAGCTCTATTTGTGGGGAAAAAAGGACATAAATTTTATTTGGGTACAGCGTCGCACGACCGCGCAATTGTCCATTAAAATAACGCAGTGCCGAATCTCAAAAAAATGGCCCGGTCATTAGGGGGGTAAAACCTTCCAGTCCAGAAGTGGTTAAAGTCACTGGGTAAACCCAGCACACCCTCATCCCTCCTCCACCAATCAGATAACAGCGAAGGACCCGGCGTTATCGTAGAGTCATTGATTTTACCTGAAAGCTGGGCAAAGTTCTGCACAGATCTCACCTCTGACAGTTGTACACCGCCACCGCCTGTGTGTCATACAGGAGCCTGAGTCACAGATATGAGGGTAGCGTGATCGCACATCTGACATTTCATCCGTCTGCGCCGGTTTCCTTTTTCAGAGGAGACACCGGCTGAGCCGCCATTCCAGATGTGGGTGATTCATGGCTGCTGGTAATATGCAGCTGATTCAGACTGACGGCCCCTTGTGGGATTATAATGAGAGATTTATCTGCTGTGCATCTGCATTTTATCTCCGGTGTCAGGAGAAACTGAGCGCTGTGCCGCCTCTGAGACAGCAAAAGACAAGAATACATATCTGGAGGATTGCTTTACCTGCCAAAGGATTTGTAATCCTGACTATCCACTCCTGGGATTTACACAGCTCTGCCACACGGCACAGGAAGGCCAGTGACCAGGCTTTTCTCTGCTGCTGATAAGAAGTACAGCTTGGTCAGCTTCCAGCCCCCGGCCTGGGATTGGACAGTGCAGGAGTAGCAGTACATCAAATCTCTGCTCACTCCACTCTCTCAACACATATGCTTCCGGTACACCTGATTGGCTCCTAGTGCTGCCCCTCCCTCTTCCCATACCATATAGCATGTATGAGGACCACATTGTATATTTAATTTTACAAATATTTACAGGCCAAAAAAAAAAAAATAGTTTCATAAATGAATGAACACACTCCCGGAAAACCCTCACATCAGAACCCTGGTTATCACACCAGAGTCCCCTTTCACATCAGAGTTTCCCTTACATCAGAGTTCCCCCTAACATCAGGATTACCATCAGAGTTCCCCCTAACATCAGGATTGCCATCAGAGTTCCCTCTTCATCAGAGACCCCCTAACATCAGGATTACCATCAGAGTTCCCCCCTAACATCAGGATTGCCATCAGAGTTCCCTCTTCATCAGAGTTCCCCCTAACATCAGGATTACCATCAGAGTTCCCTCTTCATCAGAGTTCCCCCTAACATCAGGATTACCATCAGAGTTCCCCCCTAACCTCAGGATTGCCATCAGAGTTCCCCCTTACATCAGAGTTCCCCCTACATCAGAGTTCCCCCTTACATCAGGATTGCCATCAGAGTTCCCCTTACATCAGAGTTCCCCCTACATCAGAGTTCCCCCTTACATCAGGATTGCCATCAGAGTTCCTCCTTACATCAGGATTGCCATCAGAGTTCCTCCTTACATCAGGATTCCCATCAGAGTTCCCCCTAACATCAGGATTACCATCAGAGTTCCCCCCTAACATCAGGATTGCCATCAGAGTTTCCCCTTACATCAGAGTTCCCCCTACATCAGAGTTCCCCCTTACATCAGGATTGCCATCAGAGTTCCCCTTACATCAGAGCTCCCCCTACATCAGAGTTCCCCCTTACATCAGGATTGCCATCAGAGTTCCTCCTTACATCAGGATTGCCATCAGAGTTCCCCCTTACATCAGGATTCCCTTCATAGTTCCCCCTTACGTCAGGCCCTCATCAGACTTCCCACTTTAATCAAGGTCCCCATCAGAGTCCCCTTTAACATCAGGGTCCCCCATTACATCAGAGCCCCCTCTTGCATCAAGGTCTGCATCAGAAACCCCCTTACATCAGACTCCTAATCAAAGTCCCCCATTATGTCAGGCTCCCCTTTAGAGCCCCCCCTTACATCAGGGTCTTTATTAGAGTCCCCCTTAAATTAGAGTCCTCCCTTAGGTTCCCCATCAGACCCCCCTTTGCATTAAGATCCCTGTCACAGTCCCCCCTTACATTAGGGTCCCCATCAGAGTTATCCCTTACATCAGGATACCCATCAGAGTTCCCCCTAACATCAGGGCCTCATAAAACTTCCCCCTTAAATCAGGGTCCCCCATGAGAGTTCCCCTTTACATCAGGGTCCCCATCAGAGTCCCCTCTTACATCAGGGCCTCATAAGATTTCCCCCTTAAATCGGGGTCCCCTATCCTGGATGACTTTGGTAAGTGCTCGGGCCTCCGGGTCAACTGGAGGAAATCCTCGATCTTGTCCTTAGATGAGGATGCCCGACATGCTGCAGCTGGGGACCTTCCGCTCTGCTGGGTGGATACCTTCACATATCTGGGCATTAAGGTTACTAGAAGCCCCCAAGACTCTTTGAACCTTCTACCCTTGTTGCCCAGAATATCTTATTTCCATGGTGCAATTTTAGGTCTCCCCTTCCTCCACTCCAGCCAATCATTTATGGTTCCATGTACTGAGCTGGGTGTGGGGCTTTAATAACTCAGTGCAATTGGCTGTGTTGTATTGCCTACACTCGGGATATATTGGTTTACTCACAGCGTCTGCAGACACCCGCTCATTAGAAGTGACGCCTCATCCATAAAGCAGTGAAATTGTCAACAATCAAAGTACAAATTATAATTTATTTCAGCCTCGCATTAGCGGAGGAGCGTGCTCGTGAAACGTGGTCCTTCAAAGCTTTTTAATGAACTATTAGAACTTTGCTGGTGACTTGAAGACGGAAGGAACACATTTATAGATGAGAAATTTGTTAATATGGATCCAGCAGGCCGCTGTGGGCTTTGGATGATGAGTTTGTTCCTTTATATATCTGCGATTTACCTCCCACAGACTCATCTCTGGCCTGGTAAAGTCAGGCTGTGATGGCGTGGTGACATGTGCAGGCTTGTGGTTACTGCAATATTACCGGATGAATGTACAGAACGTTCTCTTTATAGGCCATGTGCACAGGAAGTCAGCGGAGAAGCTGTTTCATACCAATCCAAAATGTATTCATGTTTTTAATGTACACAGCGACTCTTAACCACTTAAGCCCCGGAAGATTTTACCCCCTTCCTGACCAGGGCCTATTTCGCGATTCGGCACTGCGTGACTTTAACGGACAATTGCGCGGTCGTGCGACGCTGTACCCAAATGAAATTGACGTCCTTTTTTTCCCACAAACAGAGCTTTCTTTTGCACTGTTACTGTAAAAATGACACTGGCAGGGAAGGGGTTAACTTTATTTGAGAAGGAGGGGTTAAGTGTGTCCCTAGGGACGTGCTTCTTACTGTGATTGGATGTGGCTTTACATGTAACAGCAGAGATCTACGGTTCTACACAGCAGGGCCGTATGATCTCTGCTGTTACACAGAGGAGAATGACAGACGGCTGTGTTTACATTAGCCGCTTGCCTTTCTCCCGGTGTAACCGTCAATCGCGAGTGAGCGGTGGACATCGGGTCCGCCGCTCACTCGCGTGGGGGGGGGGGGGTCCCTAGAGCCTCACGTACCCCTACGTCACTTTGCCTGTGAGGGGCTGACTGCCGCCGTATATAGTCGTGCGGCAGTCGGCAAGTGGTTAAAGCTGAACTTCGGCCTTCCCTTCAGTCTTGCACAGTGATACCGGCTCCTCTCCTGGACTGAAATAATTTTGATTTCACTTAGGGATCGATTGATTATCGGCAAAGCCGATATATCGAGGGCCGATGTGCACTTTCCCCGATATATCAGAATCGGCCCCTGAGGTTACTGATATTGCCGATATTTCGGGAAAGTGCTGGCACCGGAGTGATGCCTGCAGCTAGAAGCATCCCCCCCCGGTACCGGCGTCCATAGCCGAAAATCGGCTGTCTTGTAATGACAACCCATGCGGCTGAGAAGCTGCTTGGCTATCATTACAAGGAGCGGGAGGGGACATCCTCCCACCCTCCCGCCGCCTTCCGCGGCTCTCCCGGGTCTCCCGTCCCACCGGCCTACACGGCCGCCGAAGACCCGATCAAAGCCGCATTCGGCTCTGATCCGGTCTCCATGCAAAAACCCGGAAGTGATGTCATGACATCACTTCCGGGTACTGGGGCCAGATTAAAAAAATAACAGCATTCAAAACAGCCAAACCTGGCAGAGGAGGGGTTTGGGGTCTTTTAGACCCCCAGATCCCTCCACAATAGTACCTGTGAAGTAAAAAAAATAAAAATAATAAAAAATGTTTTAAATGTACAAAAATGTCAGCCGATATGGATACGCGACGACCAAAATATCAGTATCGGTATCAGCAATGAAATAACGATATTGGTCGATCATTAATTTCACTGCACACTGTGAACTTCTCACAATGTGCATTAGAAGATGCAGCAAGTCAGATAGAGCCCAAATCCAGGTTGGAGGAGTCCAGCCCAACTTGACTATGCTTGGAGGTTCAACATCACGTGGGTTTTTCCTAGGGTGGTCTGCATTCAAAATTCCTAGATTTGCCCACTCCTCCAGACTCCACCCAACAAGGCATATTATTATTTCATGAGATATTATTGGAACTACTTGTTGCTCTTAAGAACCATGGAAGGTCTTGTTGTGGCCCATAGTAGAAGGTAGTCCTCTTGTTCTACAATGAAATATTTGTGAATGAATGATTTTGTATTGGAACAAATCATTCTCAGGATCCTTGCAAGGTCTTGTTTTGTAACTTTTGGACCAGGGGTCTCCAAACTTTCTAAACAAAGAGGCGGTTTACTTTCTTTCAGAATTTATGAGTGCCGGACTGTGGCCAGAGGGAGTAGAAAATGCCCAAGCAACAGTGGAAGTAAACCATGCCCCATCATTGGTTTTAGTGGGAAGAATAGTGCCCTATTGTTGATATTGGTGAGAAGAATAGTGCACCCTCATTGGTGGAAGGAATAGTGCTCCATCATTGGTGTCAGTGGGAGGAATAGTGCTCCATCCTTGGTGTCAGTGGAAGGAATAGTGCCCCATCCTTGGTGTCAGTGGGAGGAATAGTGCCCCATTGTTGGTGTCAGTGGGAGGAATAGTGCCCCATCCTTGGTGTCAGTGGGAGGAATAGTGCCCCATCATTGGTGTCAGTGGAAGGAATAGTGCCCCATCCTTGGTGTCAGTGGGAGGAATAGTGCCCCATCCTTGGTGTCAGTGGGAGGAATAGTGCCCCATCCTTGGTGTCAGTGGAAGGAATAGTACCCCATCCTTGGAGTCAGTGGGAGGAATAGTGCCCCATCCTTGGTGTCAGTGGGAGGAATTGTGCCCCATTGTTGGTGTCAGTGGGAGGAATAGTGCCCCATCCTTGGTGTCAGTGGGAGGAATAGTGCCCCATCCTTGGTGTTCAGTGGGAGGAATTGTGCCCCATTGTTGGTGTCAGTGGGAGGAATAGTGCCCCATCCTTGGTGTCAGTGGGAGGAATAGTGCCCCATCCTTGGTGTTCAGTGGGAGGAATAGTGCCCCATCCTTGGTGTCAGTGGGAGGAATAGTGCCCCATCCTTGGTGTTCAGTGGGAGGAATAGTGCTCCATCATTGGTTTCAGTGAGAGGAATAGTGCCCCATCCTTGGTGTCAGTGGGAGGAATAGTGCTCCAGCCTTGGTGTCAGTGGGTGGAATAGTGCCCCATCCTTGGTGTTAGTGGGAGGAATAGTGCCCCATCAATAGTGTCTGTTGTGGATGGAATAGTGCCCCAAAGGCTAGATAGAGGTAAGCAAAGAGCCACATCCAGCCCCAGGGCCGCAGTTTGGAGACCACTGATATAGACGGTTAGTCCCCCTTTTCTACAATGGGGTATGAGTCTGAAGGTTGGTCAAGCTGAGGAGGTGTTCACTTGCTAGACTGATTTTGCAATAAGATATTATTGGAGCTAATTATCCTTATCAGGTTCTTGGAAGGTCTTGTTTTGTACCATAGAGACAGTTACCTAGGTCCCTTGTTCTACAATGAGGTGTTTGGAAATCTGGAGATCGGTCAGGCTGATATGGTGTTCACTTACTAGTGTAATTTGTAGGAAATATTTTATTGGAACAGTTCGTTGTCCTCAGGACCCTTGGAATGTCTTCACTGGCATCCACCCATCAAGGCATTTTAATATTTGAGTAAGATTTTATTACTTGTTGCTCTCTGGAATCTTGGAAGGTCTTAGGCTCGGGTCACACTATTGCGATGCGGGAAGGCTGCGAATTCGCAGCCTTTTCCCGCATCGCACACGCACCCCCGGCAGTTCACACTGCCATATGCGATACGCTGGGGGTGTCAATGTAATCTTAACGACACCCCCAGTTTGATCGCATATCGCAGTGCGATCGTGCAGTTCGCACAGGATGGGATCGCACAAGTGTGAACCGCTGTGCGATCCGATCCTGATGCGGCTGCAAAAATGCCTCCTGTGCGTGTTTGCACCGGGTGCGATGCGAATTTAGCCATACAAACTGTATGGCTAAACTCGCACCGCACAGCTGATCGCATGTAATGTCGGAGCAGTGCGCTCCGACATTACATGCGAACCCGGCACTCGCATGAGTGTGAACCGGGTCTTATTGTGGACCATAGAGACAGGTAGTCCCCTTGTTCTACAATAAGGTATTAAGGAATCTGAAGGTCGGTCAAGCTGAGAGGGTGTTCACCTGCTAGGACAATTTTGCAGAAAGATACTATTGGAACTAACTGTTTTTCTCACAATCTTTGGAAGGTCTTGTTGTGGAACATGGAGACAGTTAGTCCCCTTGTTCTACAATAAGATATTTGGAAATCTGGATGTCGGTCAAGCTGATAAGGTGTTCACTTACTAGAATGATTGGAAGGAAATGTGTTATTGGAACAAATTGTTATCCTTGGGAATCTTAGAACGTCTTATTGTGGAACATAGAGACCATTATCACCTTGTTCTTCAGTGAGGTATTTGGGAATTCGGAGGTCTTTCAGGCTGATAAGCTGTTCACTGCTAGGACTATTTTGCAGGAAGATAAAGTCAGGTCCATAAATATTGGGACTTAGACACAATTCTAATCTTTTTGGCTCTATACAAACAAGATGTGCTTTAACTGCAGACTTTCAGCTTTAATTTGAGGGTATTTACATCCAAATCAGGTGAACGGTGTAGGAATTGCAACAGTTTGTATATGTGCCTCCCACTTTTTAAGGGACCAAAAGTATTGGGACAGATTAACAATCATAAATCAAACTTTCACTTTTTAATACTTGGTTGCAAATCCTTTGCAGTCAATTACAGCCTGAAGTCTGGAACACATAGACATCACCAGACGCTGGGTTTCTTCCCTGGTGATGCTCTGCCAGGCCTCTACTGCAACTGTCTTCAGTTCCTGCTTGTTCTTGGGGCATTTTCCCTTCAGTTTTGTCTTCAGCAAGTGAAATGCATCCTCAATCGGATTCAGGTCAGGTGATTGACTTGGCTATTGCATAACATTCCACTTCTTTCCCTTAAAAACTCTTTGGTTGCTTTCACAGTATGCTTTGGGTCATTGTCCTTCTGCACTGTGAAGCTCCGTCCAATGAGTTCTGAAGCATTTGGCTGAATGTGAGCAGATAATATTGCCCGAAACACTTCAGAATTCATCCCGCTGCTTTTGTCAGCAGTCACATCATCAATAAATACAAGAGAACCAGTTCCATTGGCAGCCATACATGCCCACGCCGTGACACTACCACCACCATGCTTCACTGATGAGGTGGTATGCTTTGGATCATGAGCAGTTCCTTTCCTTCTCCATACTCTTCTCTTCCCATCACTCTGGTACAAGTTGATCTTCGTCTCATCTGTCCATAGGATGTTGTTCCAGAACTGTGAAGGCTTTTTTAGATGTTGTTTGGCAAACTCTAATCTGGCCTTCTTGTTTTTGAGGCTCACCAATGGTTTACATCTTGTGGTGAACCCTCTGTATTCACTCTGGTGAAGTCTTCTCTTGATTGTTGACTTTGACACACATACACCTACCTCCTGGAGAGTGATCTTGATCTGACACACATACACCTACCTCCTGGAGAGTGTTCTTGATCTGACACACATACACCTACCTCCTGGAGAGTGATCTTGATCTGGCCAACTATTGTGAAGGGTGTTTTCTTCACCAGGGAAAGAATTCTTTGGCCATCCACCACAGTTGTTTTCCGTGGTCTTCCGGGTCTTTTGGTGTTTCTTAGCTCACCAGTGCGTTCTTTCTTTTCAAGGATGTTCCAAACAGTTGATTTGGCCACACCTAATGTTTTTGCTATCTCTCTGATGGGTTTGTTTTGTTTTTTTCAGCCTAATGATGGCTTGCATCACTGATAGTGACAGCTCTTTGGATCTCATATTGAGAGTTGACAGCAACAGACTCCAAATGCAAATAGCATACTTGAAATGAACTCTGGACCTTTTATCTGATCCTTGTAAATGGGATAATGAGGGAATAACACACACCTGGCTATGGAACAGCTGAGCAGCCAATTGTCCCATTACGTTTTGGTCCCTTAAAAAGTGGGAGGCACATATACAAACTGTTGTAATTCCTACACCTTTCACCTTATTTGGATGTAAATACCCTCAAATTAAGGCTGAAAGTCTGCAGTTAAAGCACATCGTGTTTGTTTCATTTCAAATCCATTGTGGTGGTGTATAGAGCCAAAAAGATTAGAATTGTGTTGATGTCCCAATATTTATGGACCTGACTGTATTTGGGAATCTCCATGTTGGTCGGGCTGACAAGCTGTTCGTTTACTATAATGATTTGGAGGAAATATGTTATTGGAACAAATTGTTGTTCTCAGAAACCTTAGAACGTCTTGTTGTGGAGCGTAGAGACCATCAGTCTCCTTGTTCTTCATTGATGTATTTGTGAGTTTTGAGGTTGATGAGGCTGATGAGGAGTTCCAGGATAACAGAAATGAATGTTTGATGTAAATAATGATGTTCTGCTCATGCAAATTCTTATGTGAATGATTCATTAATATGTAAAATGTTAATGTTGGCGGTGGGGGGAAAGTTGGGGGGTCCTACATGATAACTGACCAGGAATGTCGCTTAACCACTTGCCGACTGCCTAACGCCGATCTACGTCGGCAGTCAGCCCCTCACAGGCAAAGTGACGTAGGGCTACGTCACTAGCTTGTGAGGGTCTAGGGAGCGAGCGCGCGCCCCTGGAGGCGCGCTCCCGCTCCCGCGTGGTCACGGACCCCCCCGCGCGTGTGACCGGCGGACCCGATGTCCGCCGGTCACTCGGCGATCGGCGGGGGAGAGGGAGAATGTCAGGCAGCTTGTGTAAACAAGCTGCCTGTCAATCTCCTTGCTGTTAGGATACTGATCACTCGGATCTAGTATGTAGATCCGTTGATCAGTGTCCATACAGCTCAAGCCCCAGCCAATCACAGTAGAAAGCACGCCCCTAGGGATACACACAGCCCCTCCCTCCCAAATAAAGTTAACCCCTTCACTACCAGTGTATTTTTACAGTAACAGTGCATATATATAGCACTGATTACTGTAGAAATGTCACTGGTAACCCCAAAAGTGTCAAAAATGTCAGTCAAGGGTCCGATCTGTCCGCCCCAATGTCGCAGTACCGCAAAAAAAATCGCAGATCGCCGCCATTACGCGTTAAAAAAAAAAACAACAAAAATGACAGAAATCTTTCCCTTTGTTAGTAAACGCGATAACTTTTGCGCAAACCAATCAAAATACGCTTTTTGCGATTTTTTTTACCAAACATAGGTAGCATAAAACAAATTGGCCGAAAAAGTAAAAAAATTTTGATTTTTAAATTTTTTTTTTGGGGAATTTCATATAAAAAAATGTGAAAAATATTGCTATTTTTGCAAAATTAACGCTCTTTTTTTGTTTATAGCGCGTGATCAAAAAATCGCACAGGTGATCAAATACCACCAAAAGAAAGCTCTGTTTGTGGGAAAAAAAGGACGCCAAATTCGTTTAGGTACAGCGTCGCACGACCACGCAATTGTCCGTTAAAGTCACGCAGTGCCGAATCGCAAAATACCCCCTGGTCGGAATGGGGGTAAAATCTTCCGGGGCTTAAGTGGTTAAAAGCCTCCCATATGATTAGGAGATAAGATCCCAGGAAGACCGGCCATGTCTAAGGATTTCCAATCTTTGGTAATCTGGATGTCGGTCAATAGGTGTTCATATTCTACAGTGGTCTCCAAACTGTAATGTTTACTCCTACTAATGCCAGGGCATTTTCTATTCACGCTGGCCAAAGTTTGCCCCCCCCCCCCAAAGCCTGAAGCACAGTAAACTGGCCCTTCGTTTAAAAAGTTTGGAGACCCCTGATCTACTAGAATGATTTCTTCTAAACGAATGTTTACACCTTCACCGTGATCAGAGGGTGCTGACTTCCTTATCTGTAGACATTGGTGGAATTCTAAAAGCAAGGTGTGCATTGTGGATGATCCGATCACTTGCTGTTGTGACATGTGATTGCCTTGTTTGTATCCCAGGTCCTCTGATCCGGCAGGACGAGGCACGCTTCCACCGGCATCCTATAATTTGGGTTTCTGTCTTTCCTCATCTTTTCTCACCGCAGGGTCTGTTATTCGTGTTTAAAGTCAGAAATTCGAGTCGAATGAGCGAAGGTGACTGCACATCCACACTGCCCAAAGGGATCTTACTTTCGTGTCTCAGATTTTCCTTACCGGCTGTTGGCCCGATTAGTTCTTACAGAAGATCGTGTTATTCCGCAATCCCAGGAATTTAGAAAAATGCTGTCCTAGAGCAAGTCTAGTATCAAAGAACTTTGCAAGTCTGCAGGAATAAATTCCTGACATGTCACAATAGACAGCAACAGGATGTTTTTTTGGGAAAGCTCCATCTAGCATCTTGTGAACAAGTATTTTTCCTTGTATTTTTATTTTATTTTTTACATGTTTTCGCTCTACATGCATAGGGCAGCCTATTCATTTCAATGGGCTGCCCTGCATGCAACAAATACGCCAAAGAAGCTCCTGTACTTTTTTGGGCCCCCCTGCTGAACTGATGGGGCCTGGGCCCTGTACAGGAGGTGCAATGGTACCCTGTTGGCAGCCCTGTGTACCCTTTTCGCTGGCTTCCTTCCATCTGGCTTTCAGCTGCTGCAGGAAGAGCCACACAGGGGAATCAGAGCGCCGGTCACCCCCTCCTGTCCAGGCCCCCCTCCTGCTGAATTGATGGTGCCTGGACCCTGTATAGGAGGTGCGCTGGTACCCTCTTATCGGCGGCCCTGTGTACCATTGTCTCTGCAAGGCTGCTGGCTTCATTCCCCTCTGGCTTGCAGCTGCTGCAGGGAGAGACACACAGGGATCAGAGCACCAGTCACCCCCTCCTGTCCAGGCCCCCCCCCTGCTGAACTTATGGGGCCCGTACAGGAGGTGCAGTGGTACCCTCTTATTGGCGGCTCTGTGTACCCTTTTCCCTACAAGTCTGCCCACTTCATTCCCCTCTGGCTTTCAGCTGCTGCAGGGAGAGTCACACAGGGATCAGAGCACCAGTCACCCCCTCCTGCCCAGACCCCCCCCCCTGCTGAACTTATGGGGCCCGTACAGGAGGGGCAGTGGTACCCTCTTATTGGCGGCCCTGTGTACCCTTTTCCCTACAAGTCTGCCCACTTCATTCCCCTCTGGATTTCAGATTGAAGGGAGAGCCACATAGGGGATCAGAGCACCGGTCACCCCCTTGTGTCTAGGCTCCTCCCCCTTCTGAACTTATGGGGCCTGGGTCCTGTACAGAAGGTGCAGTGGTACCCTCTTATCAGCCGCCCTGTGTACCCTTTTCCCTGCAAGGCTGCCCACTTCATTCCCCTCTGGCTTTCAGCTGCTGCAGGGAGAGCCACACAGGGGGATCAGAGCGCCGGTCACCCCCTCCTATCCAGGCCCCCCTTTCTGAACTTATGGGGCCCGGGTCCTATACAGGAGGTGCGCTGGTACTCTCTTATCAGCGGCCCTGTGTACCCTTTTCTCTGCAAGGCTTCCGGCTTCATTCCCCTCTGGTTTTCAGCGGCTGCAAGGAGAGCCACACAGAGGGATTAGAGTGCCATTCACCCCCTCCTATCCAGGCCCCCCACTGCTGAATTTTTGGGGCACGGGTCCTGTCAGGAAGGCTGTTTGGGGCCCCGTGATATCTAACAGCAGCCCTGCACCCCCTCCCTCCAGACTATGGTGGCGGCCATTGGTGAGATTCTCTTTGCAGGAACAAGCTCAGATATCCCAGAATTTGGAATTTCCAGGAACTACAAGTCTCAGCATGCCAAGCTAGCCATGGTAGAACTATAGAATTACACCGAGCTGCTTTTTGTCCACATTATTCAAGGCGTGAACTTCACAAAGGTCAGCTATTGCTTTAAAAGGACACCTGTCATTTCTGGGCAGGAAACTAGAAATCTCGTGCCTGTATTACAACCGTCCCATGGCGTCCTTATCTCCGACCAATCCAGTGACACATGCTTTGAAGTGATAGGCCAAGGGGGCGGTCCGAGGAGAGACGGGACGATATTCTGACATGTTTACCTTCCACGGCCAAGTCCAAAGTCCTCTCCTGTCTAATATTTCCCGGAGAAAGGTGTGGAGATGACTTATTGGCAATGGGCGATATTTGAGCACGTGCAGAGAAAGAAACTATTTGTCCAATCAGGGAGCTCTGCTCCGGTTCAGCAACTCCTGACAACACACAACATACACACAACAAACTGCCGCATGCAAGTCACCACGATGGGGGTTACTTTATCTGTTACATGGGAAGAAAGCTCACAGTGATGTGGAACATGCGGAAACAATACATAGGCTGCATTTTTAAAGTCTTTTTGCTGCTGAGTAATCAGCAATGGAAAAGAAATATCCATTAATGGCATCTTCTATTTGTTGCTGAGTAATCAGCAGTGGAAAAACTATTCGTTCATGGCATCTTCTATTTGTTGCTGAGTAATCAGCAGTGGAAAAAATCCCCATTTATGACATCTTCTATCTGTTGCTGAGTAATCAGCAGTGGAAAAACTATTAGTTCATGGCATCTTTTATGTAAGAAAAGATGCATGAGGTTGGGAATGTGACACACCAGCCCAAACTTGTTTATTTTTTTTATATTTTTGCATGGAGCCAGGACTGTCAGGTTCTTATTACTGTCTGTCTCTCAGCTGGAGAAATCCTCCATCTAAATTTGGCCCAGTGACCATTGGAGAATAAATGAGGGAAATCCAAAATTTTACAGCTGTCACTGGAACAGGTGGTGAGTGGAAATGATCCAATGGGTACACCTGTTCTAGTGACAACTGTCAAAGCAATTATTGTTTCTTGCTTTAGGGGAACTTCCTTTATATTTCTCTGGAACAGGAAGTGAGGGAAGATCTCTCCACTGGAGACACAGACAGCAAAGGAAGTTCTAACCATGAAAAAAAAAAAAAAAAAAAAATCACATTGTATAGCATTATATCACATTTTATAGCTTTGTATCACATTGTATCACATTATATCACATTGTACCGCATTTTATTACATTGTATAGCATTATATCACATTTTATCACATTTTATAGCTTTGTATCACATTGTATCACATTATATCACATTGTACCGCATTTTATTACATTGTATAGCATTGTATCACATTGTATAGCATTATATCACATTGTGTAGCATTGTATCACATTGTATCCCATTATATCACATTGTATAGCGTTATATCACATTGTATCACATTGTATAGCATTATATCACATTGTATCACATTTTATGACATTGTGTAGCATTGTATCTCATTGTATAGCATTATATTACATTGTATAGCACTATATCACATTGTATAGCATTGTATCACATTGTATCACATTGTATCACATTGTATCACATTGTATAGCATTGTACTACATTATGGGGGGTCAATTCACTAAGCGTTAAAAAACGGCCAATAAAATGTGATAAAATAACGCTTGCAGAAAAATTTTTTTGAAAGTGCAATTCACTAATAATTTCCTGCTAAATACCGAATGTGGTGTTTGTTTGATTTAGCCGTAATTGCTGCATTATTTCATGCAGTAATTTATCGCATTGAGCTGGTTGCTAAGGAGCAGGCAGGGAAGCCGGCCACCGCGTTCTTAACAACTGCTGGTATCATAACTTAGTGTTGGTGCTACAATCCCCTCGGTTATAATAAATGATTTGCCATAGTGTATGTGTTTTGTAAAAAATACGTAGCTAAATACCTTATTTTATAGCGCCGCTCAACGCTTACGCGACCGGACGCCTCTCTCCTCCCCTCCTTCCCGACTGACGTCAGCGGGGGTTTCTCGGCCCTGCCCGCTTTGCTGACAGATTGAGAGAGGAGAGAGGCGACCAGTCACGTAAGCATCAAGCGGTGCTGATTTAGCAGTGTATTTTTTACAACATACATACACTGGGGCAAATCATTTATTATAACAGACAGGATTGTAGCACCAACACTCAGTGGCTTAACAACCACTTCAAGAGCTTATCGCATGGTTTTTTGACGATATTTACCGGCACATTTTTCATTTTGCTGTAAATACCGCATAATCATTACGTTGTTTTTGTGAATTGGACTTAATTTACCGCATGCAATCATTTATGCGAATGAGTCAAGTGACAATGTTATTGCATGCGGTAAATGTTAGTGAATTGATCCCTAAATCTCGATGTATCACATAGTATCACAATATGTCACACGGTATTACATTGTATGGCATTATATCATTATTTTATCACTTTGTATAATTTCCTCTCTGTGTTTTTGTTGCTTGTGTTTCTATACTCCCCTGTACAGTCATGCATACGTCGCTGATCTCTATGTACTCTGGATATTAGCACCAATAACAGTAATTATTATAAGTAGATATTTTATTTGTTTATTATTTTTAGTTTTGTATCATCCGGAAAGATTGTAAACTCCTCTTTACAAGTGACAAAATTCTTGTTCCATGACTGATAGGTTTTCGAATCCTGGTGATAATCTGATTCATATCAAATCCGTTGTTTGATATTCGAATCACAAACTATTAAAGTGGCTGTAAACCCCCATCTCTGACTTATACCTATAGGTAAGGCTATATTAAGGCTTACCTATAGGTACTGTAAATATCTCCTAAACTTGCACCGTTTATGAGATATTTGCTGTATAGTGCGCTGATGATGTCATCGGGGCATGCGCTCTAAAGGAACGGCCATTTCTTCAGAGCCCTGTGCAGTGACCGGTGGCTCTCATGCGCATGCGCAGGAGTGACGTCACGTGGCTCCAGCCTGTAGCACAGCCAGAGTCCACGAACACGGAAGGAAGACGGGTGAAGATAAGTGGGGACAATGAGGACTTTGTTTGGAGATAAGTGTCACATAAAGTGCTAGTATGCACTGCATAATGGCGCATTATGCCTTTCCTTTAACCACTTCCCGCAAATCAACAATCAAAGAGAGTTAGCCAATCAGGAGAGAGAGGAGAGAGAGAGAGAGGGGCCGAACAGCAGCCCTGTGTGTCTGAATGGACACACGGAGCTGCAGTTTGGCTCGGGTGCCCCAATAGCGAGCTGCTTACTGTGGGGGCACTCAACAGGAAGGAGGGGCTAGGAGCACCGAAGAAGGTCCCCAGGTGAGGAGGATCCGGGCTGCTCTGTGCAAAACCACTGCATAGAGCAGGTAAGTATAACATGTTTGTTATTTAACTCCTTTACGACCGCCTGCCGCAGATGTACTGCGGTAGGCAGCCGCTCTTGGGCGAATCGCCGTACATGTACGGCGCTCGCTCTCGGGGGCGAGCGCTTGCCGTCGCCGGCGCGCTACCACCCCCACCGATGCGTGTGTCAGGCGGCTCCGATTGCCGCCTGACACCCGCGATCGTTCCCCACTGAGAGAGAAGGACGGGCAGCTGTTGTAAACACAACCAACCGTCCTTCTCCCTGGAATGATCATAGAGCCCACATGATCCTGCTATATAGGATCACATGTCTCTATGGTCATCTCAGAAGCCACGCCCCCCCACAGTTAGAATCACTCCCCTATGGTCACATTTAACCCCTTGATCACCCACAGGGTTAACCCCTTGCTTGCCAATGGCATTATTACAGAAACAGTGCATATTTTTAGCACTGATTACTGTAGTATTGTCACTGGTCCCCCCAAATGTGTCAAACATGTCAGTCAGGGGTCTGATCTGTCTGCCGCAATGTCGCAGCCCCGCAAAAAATCGTAGATCGCCGCCATTACTAGTAAGAAAAAAAAACAACAATAAAAATGACATAAATCTTTCCCGTAGTTAGTAGACGCAATAACTTTTGCGCAAACCAATCAAAATACGCTTATTGCAATTTTTTTTTTACCAAAAATATGTAGCAGAAAACAAATTGACCTAAAATGTTAAAAAATTTAGATTTTTACATTTTTTGGGGGGGAATGTTATATAGCAGAATGTGCAAAATATTGTTTTTTTTTTTTTTTTTTTTGCAAAATTGTCGCTCTTTGTTTGTTTATATCGCAACAAAAAAAAAAATAACACAGGTGGTCAAATACCACCAAAAGATAGCTCTATTTCTGGGAAAAAAAGGGACATTAATTTTGTTTGGGTACAGCGTTGCACGACCGCGCAATTGTCCGATAAAGTAACGCAGTGCCGAAGCGCAAAATAGGGCCTGATCAGGAAGGGGGTCAAATCTTCCGGGGCTGAATTGGTAAAAAAATTATTTAAAAAAAACTCGACTTTACAATCACTGTAAACTTCTGGTTTAAGCTTATGCTCTTGATACAACCGGAGCTGTACAAGGGCTGTGCCGCATAGCATGTATATATAATGAGGAAGCCTTTATTATACAATGTTTTTTTTTTTTGTTTTTTTTTTTTTAGCTTAAGCAGTTTATTTAGTTATTTATTTATTAGCATTATCATCGTGCAGTATTATTATTTCACCCGGGGTCACAGGACCGAGTGCCAACAGTCCAGGCGTGTAGAAGGATGATGGGACATGCAATCCTGTTTTCCTTGCTGACCTCATCCTCCCTGCAAGGTCTTCCACTTGGCTCTCATTTTAAAAGATTTCTGCAGCCGAAGAAATCTACAAAATAGAAGCGGGCAGAGTTCTATAATAACTTCTTACAGTATCTGCTGAGATTAGTTTGTATTGCCTAGAAAAAGTTCCTTGTCAAACATTCCCCTTGTGTTGATGTATTTACCTGCATCTCACCATAACCTGTTGGAACAGTTTAGTTGGTCTCCAAGTCCTACTCCATCGAAGCTATGGTTTCTATACACTGCACTGATGAGGGCCAACAAGCCCGAAACAACTGCATGCAATTTGTAGTGAATGACTCTATAATATTAGGCTATATATGTGCTTACTGTACTCCAATGGCTCCAATGTAAAGTAATGATTTGCATGGCTCCACCCACAATTTGGCAATGAGGAATAATCCTCCTATTTTTTGGGATATGTGATAAATCCCTTCTGTAATAAAAAGAATATGGATGTGAGTAACCAGATCTTAGTCCATTACTATGGGAGAAGGTCAGATTCATTTAGCACAATGTTCTGGCAGCTCATGTACACTAAAGCCCCGTACACACGTACCGATCGGCCCGTCTTTTGTCCAGGGCTGTCGTGTCTGTTGAAAACTGCAAAAGACTGCACACGAATTTTGTCGGCCAACAACAGCCGACTGCAGAAGTGATGTCATGTGATGGTTAACTTTCCTTGTCTTTTTTTTTTCTGAGCATGCCCAGTCTTGCAAATCTGTTGTCTGTCGGCCGAATTCTGTACTGACTGGCGAACAATCGGCCGTTCTGGTGTCGGCATACAAAAATTTTAATGCTTGCACGACAGATTCTGTTCGGCCGAAAGTGCGCTGTCGGCTGTCGGAAGCATCATACTAACAAGCCGAAAATCGGCCGATCGGTCGTCGGCCGAATCTTTTTCGGCCGACAATCTGCACGTGTGTACGGGCCATTACTTGGGGGTTCTGAACCTTTTTGAGACCTGGGCCTGCTAAATTCTTCCAAAACTTTCTTTTCCCAAACAGTATGTAAAAAAAAGAATGTTGATACTTACACAAAAAATTTATAAGAGCGCAAAATATGTATTGAAGTACTAGCCTTCTTGATCCCCTTCAGGCTGGATTTCGGCCTCAACACTCCACAGAAACTGCTCTCCTAAAACTAACAAACGATTTACTAACGGCCAAAACGAATGGACACTATTCTGTACTCTTACTCCTGGACCTTCTCTGCTGCCTTTGATATGGTTGACCACCCCCTCCTCCTCAAAAAACTCCACGCCTTTGGTCTCCATAACTGTACTCCTTACTGGTTCTCATCCTACTTATCCAACTGCACCTTTAGACCCCATTCACACTGCCGCGACCAGAAAGTCACCTCATAAGGGGCGACTTGTTAGCGCGACTTCAGCACGACTTTGCGCGAATTCAGCGCGACTTGTATGATAGACGACTTTGTATTTGGCCAATCAGAATATGATGGTTCTGGGTCATGCTCAATCACACAAAAATACTATTTCTTAAAAATTGTCAGCCCGCATCCTCCACCAAAAAAAAAAAAAAAAAATGTCCTTTTTGATAGAGAGCCAATTATTGAAAACATTTTTGAAAAAAAAAAAAAAAAGAGATTTCTTTGGATTTAGTATCTGGGGGGTCTAAAAAGTGTACCTGTGAAGTTTCAGCTTGTAGCATGTCCAGAACCAGAAAAAAAAGATAATTTTTCTTAGAATTTTTAGTAGCGCGGGGATGGGGCTCCGCTCCACCTGGGCGTTTTTGATGCAGGCGTTTATCGGGCATTTTATGGGCGTCTTTGGAGGCAGGCATGACTTTTTTTTGGATTTAGTGTCTTGGGGGGGTCTAAAAAGTGTACCTGTTAAGTTTCAGCTCAGATAAATGCCTGCAACAAAAACGCCCAGGTGGAACGGAGCCCCATCCCTGCGCTACTAAAAATTCTAAGAAAAATGATCTTTTTTTCTGGTTCAGGACCATTTTAATGGAAAGTCGGATCACAAGTCGCTTCAAATAAGATAAGGAGGCGACTCCCATTGAAGTGTATGGGACAAGTCGGATACAAGTCGCCTCCAAGTAGTACCGGACCCTTTTCTGAAGTCGGAGCGACTTCAGTAGTGCCAATTAAGACGGCACTCATTGATTAACATTGCTTTTGTTATGTCAAGCGACTTGGGGCGACTTGAGGGCACACAAGTCACCTCACAAGTCGCGGCAGTGTGAATGGACTCTTAGTGTTATGTACAATTTTACTTCCTCCTCTCCTCTTCCTTTCTCTGTTGGAGTCCCTCAAGGTTCTGTTCTTCGACCTCTCCTATTTTCAATCTACACCTCCTCTCTGGGTCATACCATCTCTACGCTGATGATACCCAAATCTATTTAACCACGCCTCAACCCACTTCCTCAGTCTCCTCACATATCACTAATTTACTAGCAGATATATCAATCTGGATGTCTCACCACTTCCTCAAACTCAATCTATCCAAAACCGAACTTATAATTTTTTCTCCACCACGTGCCCCTTCCCTTGATCTCTCTGTCATAATCGATGGCACGATTATCAGCCCATCTCTGCATGCCAAGGTCCTAGGTGTTGTCCTGGACTCTGAACTCTCCTTCAAGCCCCACGTCCAATCACTGTCTTAATGTTGCCGCCTCAACCTCAAAAACATCTCCAAAATACGCCCCTTTCTAACCAACGACACCACAAAGCTCCTAGTTCACTCCCGGGTCATCTTACGCCTCGACTACTGCAATTCCCTTCTCATTGGCTTACCTCTACATAGGCTATCCCCCCTTCAATCCATCATGAATGCTGCTGCCAGACTCATTCACCTTACCAATCACTCAGTGTCCGCTACTCCTCTCTGTCAATCCCTCCACTGCCTTCCGCTCACTCAACAAATTAAATTCAAAATACTAACAACATCTTACAAAGCCAACCACAATTTAGCCCCCAGCTATATCACTAGCCTAGTCTCAAAATACCAAACTAATCGTTCTCTTCGTTCCTCTCAAAACCTCCTGCTCTCTAGCTCTCTCGTCACCTCCTCCCATACTCACCTCCAGGACTTTTCCAGAGCCACTCCAATCCTATGGAACTCCTTACTCCAATCTGTCTGATCCCTGAAAACCCTCCTCTTCAGAGAAGCCTATCCTACCCACACCTAACAACTGTACTTCCAATTTCTCTATCAGCTCATCCCCCAACAGTTATTGTCTTTTGTTTCACTTGACCCTCCCTTCTAGATTGTAAACTCTAACGAGCAGGGCCCTCTAATTCCTCCTGTATTGAATTGTATTGTAACTGTATTGTCTTCTCACATATTGTAAAGCTAAACGCAAACTGTTGGCGCTATATAAATCCTGTATAATAATAATAGAAGGCTAGGATTGGGGGGGGGGGGTTACTATGGGGGGATTGGGGTTCTGGAGAGCATTGGAGGATTCTGTAGAAGACTTGGTGGCCTTGTAAAGGATTACATTTCTGGAGGGAGCAGGGGGGCAACTGTGGGGGCTGGGGATCTCTCCAAGAGGCTGGGGACTTTTCAGTGGCACCGTGGGGGACTGGAGAGCACTACAAGAGGTTGGGGAGCACTGTGGGACACTAATGGAGGTTGTAGGAACTATGAGGGGGGCTGGAGGCTCTGCAGCAAGCTAGGGGACTGGCTGACACTATAGGAGGTTGGGGGGCACTGTGGGACACTAATGGAAGTTGTGAATATTATAAGGGGGGGCTAGAGACTCTGCAGCAAATTAGGGGACTGAATGGCATTGTGGGAGGTTGGGGGGGCACTGTGGGACACTAATGGAGGTTGTGGGTGCTATGGGGGGGGCTGGGGGCTCTGCAGCAAGCTGGGGGACTGGATGGCACTGTGGGAGGTTGAGGAGGCACTGTAGGACACTAATGGAAGTTATGGGTACTATGAGGGGGGCGGGAGTCTCTGAAGCAAGCTAGAGAACTGGAGAGCACTGTGGGAGGTTGGGGGGCACTGTGGGACACTAATAATGGTTGCGGATACCATGAGGGGGCTAGAGTCTCTACAGAAAGCTAGAGGACTGGATGGCACTGTGGGAGGTTAGGGTGCACTGTGAGACACTAATGGAAGTTGTGAGTACTATAAGGGGGGCTAGAGGCTCTGCAGCAAACTAGGGGACTGAATGGCACTGTGGGACACTAATAGAAGTTATAGGTACTATGAGGAGGGCTGGAGGCTCTGCAGCAAGCTAGGGCACTGGATGGAACTGTGGGAGGTTGGGGAGCACTGACGGACATCAGTGGAAGTTGTGGGTACTGAGGGGGGCTGGAGGCTCTGCAGCAAGTTAGGGGACTGGGAGGCACTGTGGGACGTTGGGGGACACTGTGGGAAATGAGGGCTCTCAGGGGGCCTGGGGGCATTGTGGGAGATTTCAAAGCCATGGCAGGCCACTATGGGAGGTTGGATGGAACTGTGGGAGGTTAGGGGATCTGTAACTGGGAGTAGGGAGGCTCTGACTCGGGGATTGAAAAGCAGTGCACCCCCCAGGCAGCTTATTGGGTGTAGACTGTTAGTTCACCTTTTCATTTTTTTTTTCCAGAAAAGGTGAACTAACACTTTACGTTAATCCTCAGCTGGAGACATTGAAATTTCAGTTCCTGTTGTGCTGAGAGTGTCTGGCGATAACCACTGAAGCTGGAATGTCAGCACTCCCTAGTTAAGCAGGTTCAGGTAGTTGTGTGGGGAGTCCAACTCCCAGGTAACTTTCATTGAAGAAATACAATGTTCTGTTTTCATTCTAAAAAAAGGACACAGGAATCGCTTTTCCAGCCATTTATTAATAGGGAAAACATTTTTTCTTTTTTGCAAATTCTCTTCTGTTATTTTTTTGAGAGATCATATTGACAAACCTCATGCAACAATGTAAAATTGTATAGGAAGGAAGAAATGATATTGACAAACATCATGCAACAATGTATTATTGTATAGGAAGGAAGAAATAATGTGGACAAACATTATACAACAATGTATCATTGTATAGGAGTGAAGAAAGCAGAGAATAGATCAGATATAGGATATTAGGGATTAGGTTTACAAATATTTTTAAAGTTGATCTTCATTTTACATTTACCTTTTAAATCAGGGCTCAACAAATCCCAGGCTCCAGGTCGCCATGGTGACAAGAAATTGAGTCCTGGCGCCTGGGCTGCTGCCCGTTTCCCGCCCCCCCGCTGCTATGTATCCCGGGGCTCCGCTTGCCCATCTGCGGGCCTGAACCGGCATAGAGGGTGTCGCCGGGAAGAGGGGAGGAAGGAGAGCGGACACATGTCCTCTCTTATCCCCTTCTTGTTGCTGACCCGGGAAGTGACATGTATGGCGTAACTTCCGGGTCCCCGTTGACAGGTTCCCTGACCATCAAGGCCAGAAAAGAATGTAATGCAGTGCGATGTGCATTGCATTATATTTAGTGGAGCGCAGAGGAGACATTGGAGGTCTTTTAGATCCTGGAGGTCTCATTAAAGAGAACCTGTCACCAAAAAAAATCATCACGTACATTTTGTCCCCTATGTGATGAAAGAAAAAGTTAGGTGAAAAAATTTTTTTTTTATTGTAAAAATGTAAATGATACCCAAGCATATAAAAGCAGGGGGGTGTTCGGCCCATCCCCCACAGGCTGATCGCCTCCGTGCCACATAAATGACATAAATCTTTCCCGTAGTTAGTAAATGGGATAACTTTTGCGCAAACCAATCAAAATACGCTTATTGCAGTTTTTTTTTTACCAAAAATATGTAGCAGAAAACAAATTGGCCTAAAATGTTAAAAAATTTACATTTTTTTAATTTTTTTTTTTTTAGAATGTTATATAGCAGAATATGAAAAATATTGTTTTTTTTTTTTTTTTCAAAATTGTCGCTCTTTTTTTGTGTATAGCGCAAAAAAAAAAATCGCACAGGTGATCAAATACCACCAAAAGAAAGTTCTATTTGTGGGAAAAAAAAGAACGCCAGTTTTATTTGGGTACAGCTTTGCACGGCCGCACAATTGTCCGTTAAAGTAACGCAGTGCTGAATCGCAAAATAGGGCCTGGTCATTAAAGTGGTTGTAAACCCTCATTCCGAACTTGTACCTATAGGTAAGCCTTTAATAAGGCTTACCTATAGGTACTGTAAATATCTCCTAAACTTGCACCGTTTAGGAGATATTTACTTTTGATGCAACTGATGACGTCATCAGTGAATGCGCTCTGAAGGAACGGCCACCCATGCTGTTCCTTCAGAGCCCTGTGCCGTGAACGGCGGCTCACACGCGCATTCGCGGGAGTGATTTAATCGCAGCTCCGGCCAATCAGATGGCCGGAGGATGCGAACCAGGAAGCAGGACGGCTGTCCTGTCGCTGAGCGGGCGGCACTGCGGGGGCTTCGTTCTAAGGTAAGTATTACAGAACGAGCTAGTATGTGATGCATACTATTTCATTATGCCTTTGTCTTTTTATACTCGTGTTGTTGCCGAGGGTTTACTTCCTGTCGTCTGACCTACGTCGCTGGACTCCTCCCCTTGTGGGTGGCGTACGCGCGCCGCCGGAGACTCGCTCCCGCTGTATTCAGTCACAGCGGGAGTCGGGCCAGGGGAGGAGAGACGGTGATCACCGCTGCTCTTCCCCGATCGTCTGGGAATCGAGTCTGGAGATCCGCCCGCTTGTGTAAACAAAGCGGGCGGATCTCCCAAGTGACAAACAGTGACAGATCTCCAATAAAATTAACCCCTTCCCTGCCATTGTCATTTTTACAGTAACAGTGCATATTTATAGCACTGATTACTGTAGTAATGTCACTGGTAACCCCAAAAGTGTCAAAAATGTCAGTCAAGGGTCCGATCTGTCCGCCGCAATGTCACAGTCCCTCAAAAAAAATTGCGGATCGCCTCCATTACTCGTTAAAAAAATAAACAACAAAAATGACAAAAATCTTTCCCTTAGTTAGTAAATGCAATAACTTTTGCGCAAACCAATCAAAATACGCTTTTTGCGATTTGTTTTTTTACCAAACATATGTAGCAGAAAACAAATTGGCCTAAAATGTTAAAAAATTTTGATTTTTAAATTTTTTTGGGGAATTTCATATAAAAAAATGTGAAAAATATTGTTATTTTTTCAAAATGTACGCTCTTTTTTTGTTTATAGCGCATGATCAAAAAATCGCACAGGTGATCAAATACCACCAAAAGAAAGCCCTGTTTGTGGGAAAAAAAGGACGTCAAATTCGTTTAGGTACAGCGTTGCACGACCGCGCAATTGTAAGTTAATGTCACGCAGTGACATTATAGGCCCTGGTCAGGAAGGGGGTAAAATCTTCCGGGGCTTAAGTGGTTAAAAATCCTTTTTTTTTTTTTTTTTATTGGTCTTATGTAATATTCAAATTTTCTGAGATACCGAATTTTGGGTTGTCACTAGCTGTAAGCCATAATCATCAAAATTGCACAAAAGAAATGCTTGAAATATATCACTCTGTGTGTAACGCATCTATATAAAATATGAGTTTCACTTTTTGAATTGAATTACTGGAATTAAATAATTTTTTGATGATATTTTCATTTAATGAGATGCACCTGTATATGGTAGAACATATACTTATTTTTGTATTTATTTTTTGCTACTTTGTATGACTTTGTATCACACACTATAAACCAGATCCTGTTTCCTTCCACCCCTCTAAGCTCCGGGTTCTCTGCCGTCCAGCCGGGACACGAGGGCAATCCGGCTAAATTTGTCGGCGCTCCCGGGGCCCCAGCCCTCCAGCTGCTGCGTAGATCTGGCCGTCTGGCTCCTGACACCTATGTTGTTCAGCCCACACCTGTTGTCAGCAATCTTCACATTCCTACCCTCCTGCGATCCAGCAGCCTGTGAGCGCTCATGGATCTGCGGGAGAGGGAGACGGTTCAACACAAACTTTACACTCTGGTTTGTGGAATAAAAAAATAATTTTCCATGTATATATTTATAGTCCTATGTGTGTGCGCTGAAAATACATGACTTTATGGTTCGGTGGTTTTGTAGCTAGACATGCTTACCGGGTGTTTTGCTGGCATTGCATGCTGGGAGTTCTAGTTTCTGGTAAACCCAAAGTGAACCCGTCAGTAAAAGTCTGTATGAATACATTCCTGACATATCAAATATACAGCAACTCCTATAATTTTTCGGAAAAGCTCTATTCGTTATCATTAAAAAGCCAGCCTTGAGCTCCAGTGCTTTGACTTTGCCTAGGCTGAGAGAATGTCATCAGTCTGCTGCAGGCAGAAGGAAGTGTTTCCTCAGTCTCCCCTCCCTCAGTGATCAGACAGCAACAATGTAACTTTGTAGCAAGTCACAAGGTGAGTGGTGAGTGGCTACAGCAGGGGCTGATCTGTGTCAGACATTTGTGAAAACAGACAAGAACGGCTCAGAGACCATTATTTACATGATGGTGTCATCTTCGAGTCGGCATCTCAGTCCAGGAAGTAGATGGTGACCTTGAATGATCCTTCTGGAGAGAAAAGCAGGTACTGTGAACTCTGTGAGAGGTAACAAATACCTGATAGGGGTTGGAGCAAAAACGTTAGTAAAACAAAGCGAAGAAATTCCAATTAAATGTGGGACCATCAGAGTTCCTCCCTACAGCCCCCATTAAAGTCCTCCTGACATCAGAGTCCCCCCTTACACCAGAGCCCCCCCCCCCTATATCACAATCTCACCTTATATCAGAGTTCCCATCAAAGCCCCCTCTTACATCAGAGTCTCCCCTTACATGAGAGTCCCCATCATTCTCCCCTCTTACATCAGAGGCCCCATCAGTGTCCTCTCCTACATCAGAGCCCCCATCAGTGTTTCCTCTTACATCAGAGCCCCCATCAGTGTTTCCTCTTACATCAGAGCCCCCATCAGTGCCCCCTCTTATATCAGAGCCCCCATCAGTGTCCCCTCTTACATTAGAGCCCCCATCAGTGTCCCCCCTTACATCAGAGCTCCATCAGTGTCTCCTCTTACATCAGAGCTCCCATCAGTGTCCTCTCCTGCATCAGAGCCCCCATCAGTGTCCCCCCTTACATTAGAGCCCCCATCAGTGTCCCCCCTTACATCAGAGCCCCCATCAGTGTCCTCTCCTACATCAGTGTCCCCATCAGTGCCCCCCTTCTCATATTAGAGCCCCCGTTAGTGTCTCCTCTTACATCAGAGCCCCAAATCACTGTCCCCTCCTTACATCAGAGCCCCCATCAGTGTCCCTCTTACATCAGAGCACCCATCAGTGTCCCCTCTTACATCAGAGCCCCCATCAGTGTCCCCTCTTACATCAGAGACCCCATCAGTGCCCCCCTCTTACATCAGATACCCCATCAGTGCCCCCCTCTTACATCAGAGCCCCCATCAGTTCCCCCTCTTTCATCAGAGACCCCATCAGTGCCCTCCTCTTACATCAGAGCCCCCATCAGTGTCCCCTCTTACATCAGAGCACCCATCAGTGTCCCCTCTTACACCAGAGACCCCATCAGTGCCCCCCTCTTACATCAGAGACCCCAACAGTGCCCCCCTCTTACATCAGAGCCCACATCAGTGCCCCCCTCTTACATCAGAGCCCCCATCAGTGTCCCCCTTTACATCAGAGTCCCCATGTGTCCCCCTTTTATGAGCCCCCATCAGTGTCTCCTCTTACATCAGAGCCCCCATCAGTGTCCTCTTCTACCTCAGAGCCCCCATCAGTGTCTCCTCCTACATCAGAGCTCCCATCAGTGTCTCCTCTTACATCAGAGCTCCCATCAGTGTCCTCTCCTACATCAGAGCCCCCATCAGTGTCTCCTCTTACATCAGAGCTCCCATCAGTGTCTCCTCTTACATCAGAGCTCCCATCAGTGTCTCCTCTTACATCAGAGCTCCCATCAGTGTCCTCTCCTACATCAGAGCTCCCATCAGTGTCTCCTCTTACATCAGAGCTCCCATCAGTGTCCCTTCTTACATCAGAGCTCCCATCAGTGTCCTCTCCTACATCAGAGCCCCCATCAGTGCCCCCTCTTACATCAGAGCTCCCATCAGTGTCTCCTCTTACATCAGAGCTCCCATCAGCTCCCCCCTCTTACATCAGAGCCCCCATCAGTGCCCCCCTTACATTAGAGCCCCCATTAGTGTCCCCCTCTCATCAGAGCCCCCATTAGTGTCTTCTCTTACATCAGAGCCCCCATCAGTATCCCCTCCTACATCAGAGCCCCAATCTGTGTCCACTCTTACACCAGAGCCCCCATCGGTGTCCCTCCTTACATCAGAGTCTCCTTCAGAGCCCCCCTCCCCCCTTACATCAGATGGCTGGATAAAATCTTGCAGCAGTACTGACAGGGGCAGACTGGCAACTTTCAGCCCAGGCGGCAAGTACAAACCAGAGGCCCGTGGTGCAGCGACTTGGCCCTGCTCAAACTCTCCCTCTTTCTGTCCTCCTCCTGACCCCCATTCCAGGCTGCCGGTACTCTCTACTCACTGAATCCCGGTTCCCAACCTGGCCAGCAGGGGGTAGTTGGGGAGAGCTGGGACAGCTCGGTTGGGGCTGGCCAGGGGAGGAGAGTTTCCAGTGGGGCATTAAACCGGCCTCTGCTCAGACACAATTTACACCATCCATGCTTTGGGGGGCCTGCGCTCTGTCCTTCTTTTTTTCCCACACTCTTTGTCAGTGGTGGGGACTTTTTGCTTCTCTTCACCAGGAATCCTTTAGGCATGTCTGTAGCAGAAGCAGTGCAGCCTTTTTACGGGGCATCAGAGCGGCCCAGGGGGCAATTGCCCCCCTGCCCCCTGGCCCAGTCCTCCCCTGGGTGCTGATTTGGTCATTCGGTGCAGTTTAAAGATCTCTGCCATGAAGCATTTAAAACCTGGCAGGGGTTCTAACCCTCCACACTCCATCCAAAGCTAAAAAAAAATGCATTGGCCGCTGTGGCTCTTATGATGGTATGACGTCACCCCGATGTGCATCCTCTGTGGTTTGATGTTGTGTAACACCGAGCATATTTTTTCCTGTCTGTGCCAAGTTGAGCAACGCCTGGCATCCCGAGTACATCTGTGAGCTGGCTGTGCTGGGCATGTTCAGTCAGCGGGTAACAATGCAGCAGCCTCTCTGTGGAATGGGGACGGTAGATCTGAGCGCTCGCTAAGTGGAACAGCTAACGCACATGGCATTGGTGGCGGTAAGTTCTGGGGGGTCGCTGAGCCTGCCTTTCCTCGTCCTCCACCTCTGACCCCAGGACTGTAGTTTGCAGACACCCAGCGAGTCTTTCTTAAGGATTTATATTTCTGTTCATCCAGTCCCGACACTTACACAGCTCTGCCACGCAGCACAGCCCTGTCTGGCAAGGAAGGAGATCTGATTTTCTCTACTGCAGGGATTCCCAAACTACGGCCCTGCAGCTGTTGCAGAACTACACATCCCATGAGGCCTTGTAAAACTCTGACATTCACAGACATGACTAGGCATGATGGGAATTGTAGTTCCTGAACAACTGGAGGGCCATAGTTTTGGGAATCCCTGCCCTACTGTATTTAAGTTAGACTTACAGGTCATGTCTCTCCCCCCAGCCTGTGACTGGATAGAGAAGCAGCAAATTGATGAGCTCATCTCTCTGTCACTCTGCTGTCTCCTCCTATCAGCATGTTCCTCGTAAGCACTGCAGCACAATTGACTGGATCACTGTTCTGCTCTTGCCTCTCTCTGTCAGGGCTCTGCTGTACAAAGAGGCTGATACCAGGTCAGATTCAAGTACTTGCTCTGCTTGTGCTACAGAATACAGAGGTGTGTTAATTGGTGTATTTTTATATGTGCCTTTGGTTCAGATGTAACATTTTGCAAAAGTGGGGCTCACTTCACATCAGAAGGTGTGTGCTTTTTTTGTGTGCTTCCGTGCATCGTGTGTAGGGCAGCCCACCGATATCAATGGGCTGCCCTCTGCACGGAAAATGCACAAAAAAGGGTGCCTGCACCGCTTTAAAATTGTGCTGCCACAAAACACATGGCACTGCAGTATCATGCATTTTGGGGGCCTGCATTAGTAAGGTTCGTGGCACCACCAGGCATCTGCAAGGGGGCAGCGCGTTTCCAGGAAAGCATGTGATTTTGCGTACGTTCTTACAACGTTCTGCGATGAATAAAGTTTAAGGGCTCTTTCACACGGGCGATCCGATCAGATCCGCCTGTCAGTTTTTTAGGCGGATCTGATCGGATCCTCCATGCAGCTCTATGGGGCAGCGGAGACACCTCCGCTGACACCCGCTGCCATCCGTATCCGATCCTGTCCGTGAAATCTGGACAGATGAAAACCCTATTTTTCCATCCGTTCAGGGTTCGGATCGGATCGGATGAGAGCGGACAGGCGGTCCGCTCTCATCCGATCCCCCATAGAGAGCAGCGGGGGCTGTGACACCTCCCTCTCCGCACTGCAAGTGGAGACGGAGCTGTCATCCGCCGGCTCAGCGGGGATCGGCGGATCGATCCCTGCTGAGCAGCACGGATCCGCCTACGGAGGCGGACCGTGTGAAAGAGCCCTACGGAGCGGCTCGCAGCAGGGGGTTCAGTGTGTCCCTGTTCACCGTCTCAGGTCCGAATTTGGCTGAAAGAGTACCTGAAACGGACCAGAAGATGCACAGGACCACCCTTCTGCAAACTGCTCCGCAGCCGCCCCGGAGCTGTGTGAAGTCTCTATTAAGCGCCGGTCACAGTCTCCTGACATGCGAATTGGATTGGGGGAAACGCACTGCTGAAAACAAAAAAAGAGCGACAATTCTGAAAAAATATATATATTTTTTTTCACTTTCTGCTATATAACATTCCTAATAAAAAAGATTTAAAAATCAGATTTTTTCCTCATTTTAGGCCAATTTGTATTGTGCTGCATATTTTTGGTAAAAAAAAAAAAAAAAATCCCAATAAGTGTATATTGATTGGTTTGTGCAAAAGTTATCGCGTCTACAAACTAGGGGAAAGATTTAAGTCATTTTTATTTATTTATTTGTTTTCTTTACTAGTAATGGCGGCGATCTGTGATTTGTAGCGGGACTGCGACATTGTGGCGGACAGATCGGACCCCTAACTGACACTTTTTACACTTTTGGGGGTACCAGTGACATTACTACAGTAATCAGTGCTAAAAATATGCTCTGTTACTGTAATAATGACACTGGCAGGGAAGGGGTTAACTCAGGGGCGATCAAAGGGTTAAATGTGAGCCTAGGGGGTGTTTTCAAACTGTGGCGGGGGGGGGGGGGATGGGCTTGTGAAATCAACATAGGGATCTGTGTTCCTAAACAGGAGAGAACAACGGTCTTCCGTGTTTACAACACTTTTGGGGGTACCAGTGACATTATTACAGTAATCAGTGCTAAAAATATGCACTGTCACTGTACTAATGACACTGGCAGGGAAGGGGTTAACACCAGGGGCGATCAGGAGGTTAAACCTGTCCCTAGGGGGTGCTTTCTAACTGTGTGGGGGGATGTATTCACTGTATGAACACAGAAACCCGTGTTCCTAAATAGGAGGAACACAGGAGCTCTGTGTTCATTAGTGACAGAACAGCGATCTGCCGTGTTTACAATGGCAGACCGCCGTTCTGTCTCCATGGGGAGCGTTCGGGGGTGCCCGGCTGACATTGCGTCCGCTGGACCTGCTGATTGGCTCCACCTCTAGCCAGTCGGCACGTGCACGTGCTTCCGGCGGTGCGCGCGCACCCCCCACTAACTGCTACACGAAACGACATACATGTACATTGTTTCGCGTAACAGAGCCAACTTGCTGCAGTATAATAATGGCGGCTGGTCAGCAAGTGGTTAAGGTGGAGAGATCCAGGAAACTTCATCATTTTCTGATGGATTTGTTTTCATGGCAGCTCTGTGTTTATTAATAAATCATTACATATTATTATAAATATTTATTTTTTGATACATTTAATGTAACAACCTGCATTTGACTTGGTATGAAAAAAATGACAAGAAACATGCTGATAGAAGGACAAAGCGGAGTGAGCAGAGGGATGACCTCATTGGTCTACTGCTGCTCTTTCACTGGCCAGTGGGAAATAAAACTGCATTTGACTTAGTATCAGCCTTTTGCAATCCCTGTACAGCTTGGGCTCAGACTGGGAAAGAGAATGGGCAGGACTGGGAGCCAATCAGGTGTGTTGAATTCAGATACATTGACAAGGAACATGCTAATAGAAGGAGAGAGCAGAGTGAGCAGAGGGATGACTTCATCAGTCTACTTCTGCTCTTTCACTGGCCAGTCAGCCAGGGTGGACACTACTATATTCCTGAACTGTAAATGGTGTCATTCACCTGTCTGTGTAAATATCAGGACTGGATGGACCGGTAATGAAGAGGGATAGGGATGGATGTGAGGGGTATCCTGAGAGCCTTGTACTGCCTGCAGTGAGGCGAGCCGTCTGGATCTCATCCGAAGATTTATTTTAGTTTTGCTGAATTCACAGACCACACCCTGCACCCAGCGCTGGGATCCTCCTCAATTCTGGGCCATCCCGGCCCTCCCTGGGATAATTAGGGAGATGATGAAAGGCTGCACATGAGCCGTTCACACACTAATCTCCAATATCAGAGCCTTGTTACATTGTGAACGCCTTCCAGGATTATCATTGATTGTCTGATAAACGATAAATACATTTTACATATTCCAGTGTTGTCACCCTGTGCTAATGATACCTAATGATTATTTATCGCTGGATAAGGAGAATCTCACTATGACAGTGAGGAGAGTGTGAGATGATACATGGGGCCCCCCAACATTGACACACTGACACTTGGGACCCCGCAACATTGACACACTGACACTTGGGGCCCCCCAACATTGACACACTGACACTTGGGGCCCCGCAACATTGACGCACTGACACTTGGGGCCACAGAACAATGACACACTGACACTTGGGGGCCTGGAAAAATGACACACTGACAATTGGGGGTCCAGAAAAATGACAAACTGACAATTGGGGGCCTCGGAACAATAACACACTGACACTTGGAGGTCCAGAACAATGACATAGTGACACTTGGGGGTCCACGGAACAATGACACACTGACACTTGGAGTCCAGAACTATGCCTCACTGACACTTGGGGTCTAGAACAATGACACACTGACACTTGGGGGTCCAGAACAATGCCACATTAATGCTTTGGGGTCCCAGAACAATGAAACACTGAATATTGGGGGTCCCAGAACAATGACACACTGACACTTGGGGTCCCAGAACAATGACAAACTGACACTTGGGGGTCCAGAACAATGACACACTAACACTTGGGGGTCCAGAACAATGACGCACTGACACTTGGGGGTCCAGAACAATGCCACATTAATGCTTTGGGGTCCCAGAACAATGAAACACTGAATATTGGGGGTCCCAGAACAATGACACACTGACACTTGGGGTCCCAGAACAATGAAACACTGACACTTGGGGTTCTCCGAACACTGACACTTGGGGGTCCAGAACAATGACGTACTGACACTTTGGGGTCCAGAACAATGTCACATTAATGCTTTGGGGTCCCAGAACAATGAAACACTGAATATTGGGGGTCCCAGAACAATGACACACTGACACTTGGGGTCCCAGAACAATGAAACACTGACACTTGGGGTTCTCCGAACACTGACACTTGGGGGTCCAGAACAATGACGTACTGACACTTTGGGGTCCAGAACAATGTCACATTAATGCTTTGGGGTCCCAGAACAATGACACACTGACACTTGGGGGTCCCAGAACAATGACACACTGACACTTTGGGGTCCAGAACAATGACGTACTGACACTTTGGGGTCCAGAACAATGTCACATTAATGCTTTGGGGTCCCAGAACAATGACACACTGACACTTGGGGGTCCCAGAACAATGACACACTGACACTTGGGGGTCCCAGAACAATGACACACTGACACTTGGGGGTCCCAGAACAATGAAACACTGACACTTAGGGGGACTCAGAACACTGACACTTGGGGGTCCCAAATGAACGTCACATATAAGCCACATACCAGAACCCGGTTCTCCTGGAGGCTTGATGTTTTCTCAGTTCATTTGTCATTGTTCCTGAGCATTACATTGTGTCATTGCTGAGTTTGTAAAGAAATTTGGCAGCCGTACCCTGAGGCCACCACAAGAGACTTAATGTAAAGACAAAACAGGTCATTAATTCATTTTCTAGGCTCAGAAGAATGTTTCCTGGTGAAAGTTTATACTTTAAATCTGCTGTGAATTCTAATCTAGCTAATTAGCTGTAATGCTTGTTTAAGCATTCAGACATGCAGTATGTATACACAGCCCGTCATGCCCTGGATCAGTGCCCTCGCTCTGGGCCATGACCGCTCCTGGATGGAGTGAGTGGTGCGGAGGAGCTGACACCTCAGTAATGGCCACTGCTTACATCTCCTGCCAGTTCAATGTTCCTATGATGTGGGAGGTGAGAAGAACGAGGACGGGGTTGTACAGGCTTACTGAATTCCCTACCTTTTACATATTCAGATTTTTCAGAGCACTACAGGGGGAAACCAGTCGACTGCTGAGCACGGGTAGCCATGGAGCTGATTAGTGGCTCAGTTTAGTGGCTGTGATTGGTGGCTGCCCTAAGCTGGACAACTCCACCAGCAGGCATCTTCTGGATGACCGAAAAAATTCATTGAAATATCTAAATCTTCTTATGTCCAAATGTCTATGAAGTTTGTCATTTATCAAGGACATGGTAGTCACATTCCAATGGGCTTGTTCTGAAATGTTAAAGGCCTTTTTGTAGCTTCCCCAAACCACCTCTAACAAGTGTCTGGAACCTACCCCCCTACATATATATATATATATATATATATATATATATATATATATATATCCACACAGGTAGGGCTGACACCTTCATCAAATCACAATGGAATGTGTAGATGTTGATTGCCCAAGACCAGGATGGAAGGTGTGAAAATTCTGGAACCGCCCTAATCTAGTTACGTGTAAGAAGAGGCTTGTTGTTCAAAGTTGTGTTTCTGTTCAATCCCACCGGGACTTGGCGAATGCGCATGCGCGAATGCGCGCACGCAAGCACGCAACATGACAGATGCTGGCGCCAAATGGGCTATTTAAACCCAGCCTTTGCTCAGCTCCAGTGCTGCTTTATCTTCAGCCTTGTTGACCTGAACCTGCTAACCTGTATCCTGCTTACCAGTACCAGACCCGGCTTGTCCTGACTATCCTCTGCTCTCCGCCTGCACCGACCCCGGCTTGTCCCTTGACCTCCGCTCCAGTCTGCTCCTTCTGGCTCCTGTATGACCATTTGGCTTCTGACCCGGCTTGTCTCACTACGCTCCTGCCACCAGCACTAGTTGCCTGCATACCTGCTCATCCTCTGGACCTACCCGGCTATGCCTGTCTGTGGACATCAGCCTGCTTCCAGTTACATCAGGCACTCGTGCTACTCTATACTCCGGCGCCCCCTGTCTGCACTATCAAGGGTCCCGAGTCAGAGGCGTAAGAGAGGCCTTCCTCACCGTTCAGGCTCACCTCCAGGTGATATTACGTCATCTCATCCTTGGTGGATATAAATGCTGGGTATGTCCCTAACACTGTCCCGGAATTAGAGAAGTGGCTTGGACAACCTACAAAACATTGTCAACATTACAGAACAAGTCCAGTTGAACATGACCAAATACTACTACCTAAATCTTCATTATTTTCCCAGTTTGAGGAACTTTATACCTTGCAGGAGTCTAATTTGAAGGCTATCCTCAAGAGCTACCCTGAATGAGCTAGAGATGACCCTGGAGTAAGCCTCCTAGATTAGTTGAAGATACTTTAGAATTTACAGTGATGGTGGATGTGTGTGTAGGTAGGTGCAGTCATATGTCTCCACCGCAAGTGGCACTCGTCTGGAGCGGCACTGCAGCTTGACAGGACTATAGGGAAACTTGATTTCTCTATGGCTCCCTCAGTGCACAGGATCAGCATTCCAGTTGGCTCCGCTGCCTTCTGGTGACCCTGTGGGCCATCTTGGGTCACATCTTTTTAAGTCCCTGCCCCCAGGTCACTTGCCTGAGGAAGGGGCCCTGCGTGGCTCCGAAACGTTGCCGTATGTGTACGTGTGACCATTGTTGACTTTGACTTTGACACAGATAAACCTACCTCCTGGAGAGTGTTCTTGATCTGACACACATACACCTTCCTCCTGGAGAGTGTTCTTGATCTGACACACATACACCTTCCTCCTGGAGAGTGTTCTTGATCTGACACACATACACCTACCTCCTGGAGAGTGTTCTTGATCTGACACACATACACCTACCTCCTAGAGAGTGTTCTTGATCTGACACACATACACCTACCTCCTGGAGAGTGATCTTGATCTGGCCAACTATTGTGAAGGGTGTTTTCCTCACCAGGGAAAGAATTCTTCGGTCATCTACCACAGTTGTTTTCCGTGGTCTTCCGGGTCTTTTGGTGTTGCTGAGCTCACCGGTGCGTTCTTTCTTTTTAAGGATCTTCCAAACAGTTGATTTGGCCACACCTAATGTTTTTGCTATCTCTCTGATGGGTTTGTTTTGTTTTTTTTTCAGCCTAATGATGGCTTGCTTCACTGATAGTGACAGCTCTTTGGATCTCATATTGAGAGTTGACAGCAAAAGAATTCCAAATACAAATAGCACACTTGAAATGAACTCTGAACCTTTTATCTGCTCCTTGTAAATTGAATAATGAGGGAATAACACACACCTGGCCATGGAACAGCTGAGCAGCCAATTGTCCCATTACTTTTGGTCCCTTAAAAAGTGGGAGGCACATATACAAACTGTTGTAATTCCTACACCGTTCACCTGATTTGGATGTAAATACCCTCAAATTAAAGCTGAAAGTCTGCAGTTAAAGCACATCGTGTTTGTTTCATTTCAAATCCATTGTGGTGGCGTATAGAGCTAAAAAGATTAGAATTGTGTTGATGTCCCAATATTTATGGACCTGACTGTATGAACCCGCAGAGTTCCCCGTATATCTGAATCTGCAGAGTTCCCCTTACATCTAAATCTGCAGAGTTCCTCTTTCACCTGAATCCGCACAGTTTCCACTTACATCTGAATTTGCATAGTGGTAGTTAAGCCGCTGAAGGTGTTAAATATGTGAAACCACCCTGTTTTAGTTGTATCATCTCATCCTTGGTGGATATAAATGTTGGTTTATGTTCCTGACACTTCCTGCATTTACAGAAGTAACTTGGACAACCTACAAGACATCTTCAACATTACAGAACAAGTTCATTTGAATATGACAAACTACTACTTCCTAAATCTCCAAAGTTTGAGGAATTTTATACCTTGCAGGAGTCTAATTTAACCACTTGCCGACCGGTCACGTTGACCTTACTGTGGCAAAGTGGCTCGTTCCCATCCAGCGACGTAGACCTACGTCGCTGGACTCCTCCCCTTGTGGGCAGCGCGCGTGTGCACCGCCGGAGGCTCGCTCCCGCTGCATTCAGTCACATTGGGAGTCGGGCCAGGGGAGGAGCGGCGGCGATTGCCGCTGCTCTTCCCCGATCATCGGGGAATCGAGTCTGCAGATCCGCCCGCTTGTGTAAACAAAGCGGGCGGATCTCCTAAGTGACAGACAGGGTCAGATTGCAGGGTTAAGCATAGCTGAACCTGCGATCTGTCACTCAGTCACCTCCCCCCACACACGTCAGTAAGCACCAGGCATACATTAACCCCTCCCTCTCCAATAAAATTAACCCCTTCCCTGCCAGTGTCATTTTTACAGTAACAGTGCATATTTATAGCACTGATTACTGTAGTAATGTCACTGGTACCCCCAAAAGTGTCAAAAATGTCAGTCAAGGGTCCGATCTGTCGGCCGCAATGTCGCAGTCCCGCAAAAAAAATCGCAGATTGCCGCCATTACTCGTTAAAAAAAAAAACACCAAAAATGACAGAAATCTTTCCCTTAGTTAGCAAACGCAATAACTTTTGCGCAAACCAATCAAAATACGCTTATTGTGATTTTTTTTACCAAACATAGGTAGCAGAAAACAAATTGGCCAAAAATGTAAAAGAAATTTGATTTTTACATTTTTTTGGGGGGGAATTTCATATAAAAAAATGTGAAAAATATTGTTATTTTTTCAAAATTTACGCTCTTTTTTTGTTTATAGCGCAAAAAGTAAAAATCGCACAGGTGATCAAATACCACCAAAAGAAAGCTCTGTTTGTGGGGAAAAAAGGAAGTAAATTTAGTTTGGGTACGGCGTCGCACGACCGCACAATTGTCAGTTAAAGTCGCACAGTGCCGAATCGCAAAAAGTGGCCTGGACGTAAGACAGCAAAATCCTCCGGTGGTAAAGGGGTTAAAGGCTATCCCCAAAATCCCATCCTGAGTGAGCTAGAGATGACTCTGGAGTAAGCTCTGTGGATCTGATGATGGATGTGTGTGTGGTTACATTTAACTGGACTTGTTTCAAAAGGTTGAAGGCATAAAAGTGGATGTTTGAACCTTGATATACGCCGGCTATACTTTTTGACCTCTTGCTTGTGAATAATGATGTAGACTTGTGGAGTTCTCATCCGTTGATATACTCTTCAACTCACAGCAAGCGACAAGGATTCTGCATTTCTGGCAGGAGCAACAGGTTCCTTTTTTACTTCCCAAAAATTTTCTTATCCTAAAAAAATATAAGAACTGGTCTGCTGCAATGTATTACATTGTTGTTTTTTGGTTTTCTTTTCTTCTTTTTATGAGTCAATGAATATAGAAAAAAGCTGTTCACAAAGCACAGCACAGAGGTATTTATTCCAGCCGTAGAAGTCATAAAAAATAAAGGGAAGAACTTGGTTGCAATGGGCAGATCACTCCCGAATGTCCATAAAGATTAAGACGTTCCCTTTTTCTCTAACTGTCATTTGAGTTCTCATAGAGCAGGGGTCTCCAAACTTTCTAAACAAAGGGACAGTTTACTGTCCTTCAAACTTTGTGGGGGCCAGATTTTGGCCAGTGGGAGTAGAACACATCCTGGCATCAGTGGGATTAAACGATGCCTCATTTTTGGTGTTGGGAGAGGAATAGCACCCAATCATTGACATCAATAGGAGGAATAACGCCCCATCATTGACATCAATGGGAGTAATAGCCTCCTATCGCTGGCATCAATGGAAGGAATAGCGCCCCATCGTTGGCATCAATGGGAGGAATAGTGCGCCATTGTTGTCATCAATGGGAGGAATGGCGCACCATTGTTGTCATCAATGGGAGGAAAAGCGCCCCATCGTTGGCATCAATGGAAGGAATAGTGCCCCATTGTTGGCATCAATGGAAGGAATAGTGCTCTATCATTGCATCAATGGGAGGAATAACTCCTCATCCTTGACATCAATGGGAGTAATAGCCTCATTTCGCTGGCATCAATGGGAGGAATAGTGCGCCATTGTTCTCATCAATGGGAAGAATAGCGCCCCATCGTTGGCATCAATGGGAGGAATAGTGCCCTATCATTGGCATCAATGGGAGGAATAGTGCCCTATCATTGGCATCAATGGGAGGACTAGCGCCCCATCGATGGTATCAATGGGAGGAATAGTGCCATATTATTGGCATCAATGGGTGGAATAGCGCCCCATCGTTGGCATCAATGGGAGGACTAGCGCCCCATCGTTGTTATCAATGGGAGGAATTGCGCCCCATTGTTGGTATCAATGGGAGTAATAGTGCCCTATCATTGCATCAATGGGAGGAATAACGCCCCATCATTGACATCAATGGGAGTAATAGCCTCCTATCATTGGCATCAATGGGAGGAATAGTGCCCCATCGTTAGTATCAATGGGAGGAATAGCGCCCCATTGTTGGTATCAATGGGAGGAATAGCGCCCCATTGTTGGTATCAATGGGAGGAATAGGGCCCCATCGTTGGTATCAATGGGAGGAATATCGCCCCCATCGTTGGTATCAGTGGGAGGAATAGCGTCCCATTGTTGGTATAAATGGGAGGAATAGCCTCCTATCATTGGCATCAATGGGAGGAATAGTGCGCCATTGTTGTCATCAATGGGAGGAATGGCACACCATTGTTGTCATTAATGGGAGGAAAAGCGCCCCATCGTTGGCATCAATGGGAGGAATAGTGCCCCATCGTTGGCATCAATGGAAGGAATAGTGCCCTATCATTGCATCAATGGGAGGAATAACTCTCCATCCTTGACATCAATGGGAGTAATAGCCTCATATCGCTGGCATCAATGGGAGGAATAGCACGCCATTGTTCTCATCAATGGGAAGAATAGCGCCCCATCGTTGGCATCAATGGGAGGAATAGTGCCCTATCATTGGCATCAATGGGAGGAATAGTGCCCTATCATTGGCATCAATGGGAGGACTAGCGCCCCATCGATGGTATCAATGGGAGGAATAGTGCCATATTATTGGCATCAATAGGAGGAATAGTGCCCCATCGTTGGCATCAATGGGAGGACTAGTGCACCATCGTTGTTATCAATGGGAGGAATTGCGCCCCATTGTTGGTATCAGTGGGGGAATAGTGCCCTATCATTGCATCAATGGGAGGAATAACGCCCCATCATTGACATCAATGGGAGTAATAGCCTCCTATCATTGGCATCAATGGGAGGAATAGTGCCCCATCGTTAGTATCAATGGGAGGAATAGCGCCCCATTGTTGGTATCAATGGGAGGAATAGCGCCCCATTGTTGGTATCAATGGGAGGAATAGGGCCCCATCGTTGGTATCAATGGGAGGAATATCGCCCCATCGTTGGTATCAGTGGGAGGAATAGCGTCCCATTGTTGGTATCAGTGGGAGGAATAGCGTCCCATTGTTGGTATCAGTGGGAGGAATAGCGTCCCATTGTTGGCATCAATGGGAGGAATAGCGTCCCATTGTTGGTATCAATGGTAGGAATATCGCCCCATCGTTGATACCAATGGGAGGAATAGCGCCCCATTGTTGGTATCAATGGGAGGAATATCGCCCCATCGTTGGTATCAGTGGGAGGAAAGCGCCCCATTGTTGGTATCAATGGGAGCAATAGCACCCAGTTGTTGGCGTCAGTGGCAGGAAATATACACAACTGTTGCCGACACTGGGGGGTAATAATGCCCCAAGGGCCAGATAAAAGCAAGGAAAGGGCCGCATCTGACCCCTGGTCCACAGTTTGGAGACAACTGTCATAGAGTTTCAGATTCCTGAAGACACACACACCTACACAATGTAATATCTGAAAATATTAAACCCATTCTGTTGTTGGATTTTTGTTTTGTGATGAAGAATAACAGGTCTTGTTTTGGCAGAGACCGCAGCACAATGGGATTTGCAGGGGCTGACAATGGGTCCATTGTAGTGGAAGCGAATGTTGTGATATTGTTAGTGCGGATGAAATGGTTCGCTGTGATTGTTACCTTATTAGTGTCTCCTCCGTAATCCCGCATAATACCCAGCCGCTTCTGTCTGCCAAGCTTTGAACCCTCCGATGGACAACGTGTTGTGTTATGTTTGATTTGGGATTAATGCTGCCCCCGTCCTCCAGTGTGTAGTCTGCAATTTGTCATTTGAAGCTGAAGTTTAACCTGCTTGTATTTTTCCGTTCCTGGCTGCAATTTTTAAATTAAAAAAAATTCCATCCTTATTACATACCTTATATTTGTCCCAATGTTGTTATCACTGAGACTCTGTGCTTCTCTATGCAATGCAGGCAGATAATGACAGTGTGAGGGGCTGGCAGGGTGCTTTAAGAAGCTATGTACAGCACCCTAATGCCCCTTCCACCTCCATGATCTGCCTGCATTACATAGAGAAGCACAACGACCCAGTGATGACATCATTGAATCTCTGTGATTCTCTATGTACTCAAGGCAGATCATGGCAGTGGGAGGGGCTTGCATGGGGCTGTAGAAAGCTATGTATAGCACCCTGCGCGCCCCTGCCACCGCTATGATCTGCCTGCATTGCTTAGAGAAGCACAACGACCCAGTGATGACATCATTGAATCTCTGTGATTCTCTATGTACTCTAGGCAGATCATGGCAGTGGGAGGGGCTTGCATGGGGCTGTAGAAAGCTATGTATAGCACCCTGCGCGCCCCTGCCACCGCTATGATCTGCCTGCATTGCATAGAGAAGCACAACGACCCAGTGATGACATCATTGAATCTCTGTGATTCTCTATGTACTCAAGGCAGATCATGACAGTGGGAGGGGCTTGCATGGGGCTGTAGAAAGCTATGTACAGCACCCTATGCGCCCCTCCCACCGCCATGATCTGCTTGCATTGCATAGAGAAGCACAACGACCCAGTGATGACATCATTGAATCTCTGTGCTTCTCTATGTACTCAAGGTAGATCATGGCAGTGGGAGGGGCTGGCAGGGGGCTGTAAGAAGCTACGTTCAGCACTCTAATGCCCCCTCCGCCTCCATGATCTGCCTGCATTGCATAGAGAAGCACAACGACCCAGTGATGACATCATTGAATCTCTGTGATTCTCTATGTACTCAAGGAAGATCATGGCAATGGGAGGGGCTTACACAGGGCTGTAGAAAGCTATGTACAGCACCCTGCATGCCCCTCCCACTGCCATGATTTGCCTGCATTGCATAGAGAAGCACAACGACCCAGTGATTACATCATTGGGTCTCTGTGCTTCCCTGTACTCAAGGCAGATCATGGCAGTGGGAGGGGTTTGCAGGGGGCTGTAGAAAGCTATGTACAGCACCCTGCATACCCCTCCCACCGCTATGATCTGCCTGCATTTCATAGAGAAGCACAACGACCCAGTGATGACATCATTGAATCTCTGTGATTCTCTATGTACTCAAGGCAGATCATGGCAGTGGGAGGGGCTTGCAGGGGGCTGTAGAAAGCATTGCATAGAGAAGCACAACGACCCAGTGATGACATCATTGGGTCTCTGTGCTTCTCTATGTACTCAAGGCAGATCATGGCAGTGGGAGGGGGCTGTAGAAAGCTATGTACAGCACCCTGCATGCCCCTCCTACCTCCATGATCTGCCTGCATTGCATAGAGAAGCACAACGACCCAGTGATGACATCATTGGATCTCTGTGCTTCTCTATGTACTCATGGCAGATCATGGCAATGGAAGGGACTGGCAGGGGGCTGTACATAGCCTCCTAAAATCATTCCAGCACTCTGCCTCAGTACTCCTCTTAAGAGCCCTCAACCATGATCCAAGCAGGGGGCTGGCTCTTGGGAGGAGTTATGCAAATATCTAAAAAGCCTTGATGGGTGTATGTGTCTGGAGAAGTGGGCGTTCCCAGGGCCGTCTTTAACACAGGGCAAAAGGGACAACTGCCCCGGGCCCAGTCATTGTCTTGAGCCCGCACTGCCTGCAAATAGTTGATAAGTGCATTTGGGAGAGCCCAGGAAAATGTTTGCCCAGGGTCCAATCAATAATAAAGACAGCCCTGGGTGTTCCTAGGCAGGCTGCATCTGCATGCAGGCCACCCTAGGTAGTGTCAACACTAAACCTCAAACCCAGTGAATGAAAGAGGCGGGCCATTGACTGTCAGGCCAGGGAGGAAGGGGCTGGATGATGTTTGAAGACAGGCTTTATCCTACTTCACATGTGTCAAACACAAGGCCCGCGGGCCAAATCTGGCCCTCCAGGCCTTTTCATGTGGCCCTCCAGCCCTCTTCCAGTCCCTGTGCTTTCTACTTTCCAGCATTTCTTCTAGCTTCCTCCCAGCAGCAGCACATGTTAAGGGTGGTGCACTGTAATGTAAGGGAGGGTGGAGGAGTCAACTCCTAATGGAGGCTCCTGACGTCTTATGTAAGGGTAGGGGATGCTCTAAACATCTAGTCTTACAGATACAACCGGCCCTTTTGAGGGCAATTATATTGCCGATTCGGCCCTCGATTAAATTGAGTTTGCCACCCCTGTCCTACTTGATGTACATTGTGAGAAGCTCACAGTGTGCAGTAAAACCAGAGTAAGCACGTTCAGTACAGGACAGAAGCTTTAACAACTGTGCAAGACTGTAGGGAAAGTTGGAGTTAATTTTCGAGCTTACTCAGAAAAAATGGTGTCCTTGTGTTCTGGCACAAGTTTTTGCCAAATTTTGCCAAAGTGGGAATTCTCGTTCCCTGGTAGGAACTGAACCCAGAGCCCCGGTGTTGCAAGGCCACCTCTGGACTAGAAGGAAGAGGAAGCAGGGCCAGATATGGGACTATTACAAAAGGCGTGAGCATTCTCAAACATTACCTACATCAGGCTGACCTTTGGAGCGGCTCACGGCGATAATAATAGCACAATAAATCACGCTCGGGAGGAATGATAATTATATGAAACGCATTACAGGCAAATGTGCTTTTAATTATTTTCTGCCACATGGAGGAGCTGAGTTTGAGGCTCTCGCCGGTTGCGTTTGCCAATTAACACAGACGGCTCGTTTTTTTTATTTCTTGAGGCTGAAATCAAATCCGCGTTCCGCCATGTTTGGTTCAAAGTGCTCGGTGTTAAGTGCTCGGTCATAAAAAAGAGGGTGCGTATTGATCCGGAGAGATAAGCTCGCTCTTATCTGATGGTTGCTATATTATTAACTATAAATCACGATTACTTCCAAGGTGCACCAGGGATCATCTAAGGGAAAGTCACCTAAACCTAGGAGATGGTGATCAAAGTACAAAGAGAGGCAATAGATCAGTCAATCTTTCATTTTTTGTCATTGAGGAAACCTTGAAATAATTTGAGGTCTTGTGGAACCTCTGCTAAAAATTATACTTACAGCTCATGATACATTGGCCACATCATATTTGTGGTCAAAGAAAATAATGGCATGGTACAATGTTGTCAGTTTAGTTCCTGCATACTTTGGAGATCAGTGGGACGAATTCTCCTTACATTGGAGGTCATCATAGTTCTTCTATACTTGGGGGGTCATTGGGAATAATTCTCCTTACATTGGTGGTCATCATAACTCCTCCATACTTTGGAGATCAGTGGGAAGAATTCTCCTTACATTGGGGGTCATCATAGCTCTTCCATACTTTGGGGGTCTGTGGGAAGAATTCTCTTTACATTGGTGGTCATCATAGTTCCTCCATACTTTGGGGGTCTGTGGGAAGAATTCTCCTTACATTGGTGGTCATCATAGTTCCTCCATACTTTGGGGGTCTGTGGGAAGAATTCTCCTTATATTGGTGGTCATCATAGTTCTTCTATACTTTGAAGATCAGTAGAAAGAATTCTCCTTACATTCATGGTTATGGTAGTTCTTCCATACTTTGGGGGTCAGTGGGAAGAATTCTCCTTACATTGGTGATCATCGTAGTTCTTCCATACTTTGGAGGTCAGTGGGAAAAATTCTCCTTACATTGGTGGTCATGATAGTTCCTCTATACTTTGGAGATCAGTGGGAAGAATTCTCCTTACATTGGTGGTCATGATAGTTCCTCTATACTTTGGAGATCAGTGGGAAGCATTCTCCTTACATTAGTGGTCATCGTAGTTCCTCCATACTTTGGAGGTTTGTGAGAAGATTTCTTCTTACATTGGTCATCATCATAGTTCTTCCATATTTTGGAGGTCCATGTAAAGAATTCCCCTTACATTGTTGGGCAGTTTAGTTCCTCCATACTTTGGAGGTCAGGGGGAAGTATTCTCCCTACATTCGTGGTCATCAAAGTTCTTCAATACTTTGGAGATTAGTGGGAAGAATTCTCCTTATATTGGTGGTCATCGTAGTTCTTCCACACTTTGGAAGTCTATCTGAAAAGTTCTCCCTACATTATTGGTCAGTTTAGCTCCTCCATAATTTAGAGTTTAGTAGGAAGAATTTACCTTACATTGGTGGTCAGTTTAGTTCCTCCGTATTTTGGAGGTCAGTAGGAGAAATTCGTCTTTCATTGGTGGGATTAGTTGTCAGTGAAAATAATGCCATGTTGATGGTCAGTGTAGTTCCTCCATACTTTGGAGGTCAGTGGGAAGGTTTCCCATTACATTGGTCATTAGTGTTGCTCCTCAGTACTTTGGAGGTCAGTGGGAAGAATTCTCCTTATTTTGGTAGTCAATGTTGTAGTTCCTCCTTACTTTGGAGGTCAGTGTGAAGAATTCTCCTTACATTAGTAGTTAGTGTAGTTCTCTATACTTTGGAGATCAGTGGGAAGAATTCTCCTTATACTGGTAGTCAGTGGGAGGAATGACCCCCCTGCAGACTGCTAACATGATCATTTTTGCCTGTGGTTACAAGAGAAACTCCACTGGTCTCATGCTTCTGGCTTTGTAGGGTGATATCAAACATGATTCAGGAATCCCCCCCCCCCCCTCATCTTCATCGGGGCTTCTGTAATATTTTTCCTGACTGCCCTGGTAGTCTGTCGGGCCCCTGGTGAGCCTTTCTGCTATCCAGCCTGCCTTCTTCCATTGATTCCCATGTGCCGTGTTTAGCTTAGTTTTCTGGTCATCTGAGTCTGAACCCTGTTCTGACCTCTAGCTTTATTCCTAGTTATCCGAGCCTGCAGCCTGGCCTGACCTCTGGCTTAGTTTCCTGGTTATCTAAGTCTGCATCCTGCCCTGACCCCTGACTTTATTCCTGGTTATCTTAGTCAGCTGCCTGCCCTGACCTCTGTTCTGTATTCTGTCTGCAGCCTGCTCTGATCTCTGATTTAATGTCCTGGTTATCTAAGTCTGCAGCCTGCCCTTACCCCTTGCTTTGTACCTTGTTATCATAGTCAGCTTCCCCGCCCTGTTCTCTGGCTTTCTTCCGGCTTATGTGAGTCTGCAGCCTGCCCTGATCTCTGGCTTCCTTTCCTGGTTATTTGAGTCTGCAGCCTGCTCTGACTACTGGTTTAGTGTACTTATTTATTGAGTCCACAGACTGAACTGACCTGTTGCATAGCGTCCTGGTTATTTGAGTCCACAGCCTTCCCTGACCCCTGACTTTGTTCCTGGTTATCATAGTAAACTGCCTGCCCTGACCTCTGGCTTTGTTCCTGGTTATCTGAGCCTGCTCTAAGCCTCTGACTTAATTTTCTGGTTATCTAAGTCTGCAGCCTGCCCTGACCCCTGGCTTGGTCCCTGGTCATCTTAGTCAGCTGCCTGCGCTGATCTCTGACCTGTATCCTGTGTCTGCAGCCTACCCTGACCTCTTACTTCTAACTTAATTTCCTGGATATCTGAGGCTACAGCCTGCCCTGACCCATGACTTTGTTCCTGGTTATCATAGTCATCTGCCTGCCCTGACCTCTGGCTTTGTTTCTGGTTATACAAGCCTGCAACTGGCCCTGACCTCTGGCTTAATTTCCTGGTTATCTGAGGCTGCAGCCTGCCCTAACCCCTGGCTTTGTTCCTGGTTATCTTAGTCAGCTGCCTTCCCTGACCTCTGTCCTGTGTCCTGTATACCGTGTCTGCAGACTGCTTTAAACTTAGGACTGTTCACTCAGTTCACCTACCTACTCTAGACCTTCTCCTGGCTCGAAGGCCATAGTGTTAAGTGGGGTAAACCCCAGGGTCATGAACTGGGGTCAGCATGAAGAGAAGCCCAACACTTCCATAAGGGGATCCCTGGTGAATATTGGCTGCCTCTTGGATGTCACACCCCATGGAGAGTTCTGCATCACCTGCTCTTTTGTAGAGCCATCTCCATACTTGGCAAGTCCTGATCCAGTTCTTCGCTCATCATCACTCACTCTTTATCCATTCAAGTGTGATTCAGCATAGTTGCTAATCCACAGATTTACAGGTCCCAAGGGGCTTTATCCTACCAGAAGTCTGAATGTTAAATTGTTTTTATTGCTGTCCGTGGGGAGATTCACCCTCTCTTTTAGTCCTGATGACCATTGTCTCCAGTACAAAACATGGGGGGGAATTTGAGCTGTCACTGAAACAGGAGGTGAGGATCAATCTTCCAATGGGGACACTTGTTGGAGTGACAACTGTGCAAGAATGTATTTGTCCTTGCTTCCGAGAGAAACAGAGAAGCAAAGAGAATTTGTCCCAGTGGGAACCCACAGAGGGAACAATAAAGGCTTCAAGATAACTTTAAAAAATTGCCTTTAGATAAACTTTAAAAAATTGTCCATGTTGCATCACAAAGAGGAAAATGGCGGTAGATTGGTTCACAGATATTTTCTGGGTTGTCGTCTAAACACATCATTGGCAGCTGTCTTGTGTTACAAAGTATCATTCATGAGAAAGTATCCTGTGTGTGAACTCTGGGTATCCGGAGACGTTAATATCCTTGTAATAGCTGTAAATAACACACAGTAATGTTACAATACACATATCGCTCCCCGCTGTCCGTCTAGATCTCGCGTTCCCAGGATTCCCCGAGAGCTCATTAAGATGTTGAATCAGACATAATCAAATTCGGTGTTGATGTGATTCTGGGCTCAGGGACAAAAATCATATTTAAAGCTGAACTCCAGGATAAGCAAAAATCATCTAAATCCATTCATCTTGTGTGTTCTTCTAGAATCTCGGTGATCTTTGTGTATTTATTCCAGATCTGTGCAGTAATCCAGTGTGAGACTTTTCCTTCCTGTAATAAAGACCGCTCACTGCTGCTCTCTCTCCTTGTGCAGGGGGACTGGTCCTGTCTCCGCCCCCTCCTGTAGTTATCTTCAGGCAGTCTGTAGTGGGTGGAGGCTGATTAGTCCCTCCCACATCTCTGCTCTGCCTCCTTGTGCAGGGGGACTGGTCTTGTCTCCGCCCCCTCCTGTAGTTATCTTCAGGCAGTCTGTAGTGGGTGGAGCCTGATTAGTCCCTCCCACATCTCTGCTCTGCCTCCTTGTGCAGGGGGACTGGTCTTGTCTCCGCCCCCCTCCTGTAGTTATCTTCAGGCAGTCTGTAGTGGGTGGAGCCTGATTAGTCCCTCCCACATCTCTGCTCTGCCTCCTTGTGCAGGGGGACTGGTCTTGTCTCCGCCCCCCTCCTCCTTTAATTTCCTGTATAAAGAACAAAAAGAGGGCACACCGACCTTGTGCATTACCCAAGTAGAATTTATTAAAATGAATTAAGAAGAGTTATACTCACATACATAAAATTTGTTAAAAGCAAATAAATCCACAAAATGGACCCAAAGCAACCAGGTCTCCAGGACAGTGACCAGCACGCCAGAGGACCCTTCGAATGGCTGACGTGTTTTTGAGGGGAGATTCCCCTCTTCCTCAGAGCCAATCTACAGTGATGCATTGACACATAAGATATAGAAGAATGGGCTATCGCATGGTCTCAAAGCCCCTCCCAAAAGTGGGTGGACATGGGAGTGGCTTCAAGGCAAAACCCACTATAGTATATCAAAATGGTACAGATGATAGTAGCACCAACAAGAGCAAAATCAAATGTTGTCCCAGTTACATAATCAACAATAATACATTATTAAGTAAATGTAAGCACCTCGGCAATTAAAAAAAAAAAAATTGATGATCCGTTTGGATCATCATCATCACAGCTCTGCTCCCTCTCCTTGTGTCGGGTGACTGGTCTAGCCTACGCCCCCTCCTGTAGTTTTCTGCAGGCAGCCTGTAGTGGGTGGAGCCAGCTATGTCCCTCCCATAGCTTTGCTCCCTTTCCTTGTGTCGGGTGACTGGTCTAGCCTACACCCCCTCCTGTAGTTTTCTGCAGGCAGCCTGTAGTGGGTGGAGCCTTCAGGGCCCCTCCCACAGCTCTGCTCCCTCTCCTTGTGTCGGATGACTGGTCTAGCCTACACCCCCTCCTATAGTTTTCTGCAGGCAGCCTGTAGTGGGTGGAACCTTCTGGGCCCCTCCCACAGCTCTGCTCCCTCTCCTTGTGTTGGGTGACCGGTCTTGTCTACACCCCCTCCTATAGTTTTCTGCAGGCAGCCTGTAGTGGGTGGAACCTTCTGGGCCCCTCCCACAGCTCTGCTCCCTCTCCTTGTGTTGGGTGACCGGTCTTGTCTACGCCCCTCCTGTAGCTTTCTGCAAGCAGCCTGCAGTGGGTGGAGCCTGCTGAGCCCCTCCCACAGCTCTGCGCTTTGCACAGACTAAACAGCACAATGATGATGTCACTGCTACTCAAAAAGGTAATATCTGGGTTTGCAGAGGCACTTGGTGCACCCAAAGTGGATTTTTATTCTTCATGACTCTACTCTATACTTTACTGTCTCTTTACCCTGAATAAAGTGTGGTGACAGTGTATTTTTAATGTATTTCCTGCTAGTACATCCATGTACCGTCTTCAGGCATTTAGAGGTTAAGTCGATTTTAAACATCCTGTTTCTGCTATGCTGTGGTCGCTGTGAGTTCTTCCTAAATGTGGAAGTAACGCCAGTTCCGTATTTACTGCCAACTGACCAAATGAGCGCTTCCTTCAAATGTGAGCTAGACTGCAGGAGTTCTAGTTATATTGTTCCTTAAAATAACTCCACAAGGAAACCTGTACTGAGGGCCTACCGGACAAAGAGTACAATGTGATACTCATATTAAAAGTTGTATATATAAAATTATAAAAATTATATTATAATATAAATATTATATATATATATATATATATATATATATATATATATATATATATATATATATATATACCGTATTTTCCGGCGTATAAGACGACCCCCCCTAATTTTCATCTACCGGTAATACTTATACTTAGGTTACCTTTGAGATATTATACTTGGCGTATAAGACGACCCCCCATTTTTGGGGGATTTTTTTGAGGTTCAAAAGTAGTCTTATACGCCAGAAAATACAGTATATATATATATATATATATATATATATATTTATTTTTTTAAATATATATTTCCATATATTTATAAATATAGTAAATATAAAAGAAAATTGAAATATATATATATATATATATATATATATATATATATATATATATATATATATATATATACATTTTTTTTATTAATATAATTTAATTATATTATATGTGTATATATATATATATATATACCTATAATATAATTATGCATTGGGTGGGATTTACTAAAACTGGTGCACACAGAATCTGGTGCAGCTGTGAATAGTAATCAATCAGCTTCTAGCTTCAGCTTGCTCAATCACTTCTTGCCATTAAAACCTAGAAGCTAAATGGTTACATCAGATACCGTGTGCACCAGTTTTAGTAAATCTTCCCCGTTGTATAACATTATAATAATAACTTAATTACAGCTTCTTCATCTACTCTCCCTTGCAGTATAGGAGGGCCCCATGTAATGGTAATTTTTGTGCATTTCCCGGAGTTGGTCTTTAGGCTAGGTGGCATTAACCATTAATACAAGGGTTACAAAGTGCAGTACCTATTAGAATGTAAATTTTGTTATTTCAACGCAGAAGGACAAGATTAGTGCAGATGTGTTCACAGTAAGGAAATATATTGGGTTTTGAGTAGAGAAGACTGCATACAAAATGGTGCTAAATAAGACAAGCAAATATTAATAGTGTTATCAATGACACACAAAACGCATGTTATAGCATGGTGTGGAATACCATAAATTATAAAGATCCATGGACATAAAGGAGAGGGGTATGTATCCTGAGTCCAGGGATGCGCATGAGTTCTAGAGTTGGTATGACTTGGTTGTCTATACGTTCCTCCTGAGCTGGGATCTGCTTTTCTGTTGTAGAATTGAAGCTGACTGTGGATGTTGGAAAATGATCATTTATTGTCTGGAATGGAATAGGATAAGTAGATTGGACATAGTTATCTGTAAGTGAGTATATAACTTAATGGCAAGGTTTTGATATGGATAACGTAAAAGGAGGTAGGAGTCTAGGGAAGAATAGGATTTGGGGGGTGAAGACTGAGAGGAAATGGTAGAAAGATAAGAGAGAAACAGAAAGGCCTAGGGCCAGACGCAATGTCCCATATCTAGGTAATAGGAATAGTTAGGGGGTCACAAGTGATGGGTCAAAGTTCTCTGGGTCACAGTAGGTCACTCAAGGCGACCAAGAATTTCAGGGTAGAATAGGATTTGAGGGATGAAGAGGGGGAATAGGAAAAGGAAGAGGGAAGTGTTGGGTCAAATTTCTGGGGGCCACAGTAGCGTGTTCCCTTTGGAGCACGCGCTGGACTGACTTTATCAGTCACTGGACATGGGTGGGTGATTAACCACTTGCCGACCGTCGCACGACTATTTACTGCGGCAGTCAGCCCCGTACAGGCAAACCGACGTAGGGCAACGTCGCTTGCCTGTGAGCCTCTAGGGGGCGAGCGCGCCCCGCCGGAGGCGCGCTCCCGCCCCCGCTCATTCCCTAACATGTCCACTCGTGTGACTGGCGGACCCCATGTCCGCCGGTCACTCGCGATCTCCCATTGCAGAGGGAGAAAGGCAGGAGGCTGATGTAAACAAAGCTGTCTGTCATTCTCCCTGGTGTAACTGCAGAGATCATACGATCCTGCTATGTAGGATCGTATGTCTCTGTGGTTACATCACTAGCCACACCCCTTTACAGTTAGAAGCACGCCCCTAGGGACACACTTAGTGCCAGTGTCATTTTTACAGTAACAGTGCATATGTATAGCACTGATTACTGTAGTAATGTCACTGGTACCCCCAAAAGTGTCAAAAATGTCAGTCAAGGGTCCGATCTGTCCCCCGCAATGTCGCAGTCCCGCAAAATAAATCGCAGTTCGCCGCCATTACTCGTTAAAAAAAAAAAACAATAAAAATGACAAAAATCTTTCCCTTAGTTAGTAAACGCAATAACTTTTGCGCAAACAAATCAAAATACGCTTATTGCGATTTTGTTTACCAAACATATGTAGCAGAAAACATATTGGCCTGAAATGTTAAAAAAATTTAGATTTTTACATTTTTTTGGGGGAATTTCATATAAAGAAATGTAAAAAATATTGTTATTTTTTCAAAATTGTCGCTCTTTTTTTGTTTATAGCGCAAAAAGTAAAAATCGCACAGGTGATCAAATACCCCCAAAAGAAAGCTCCGATTGTGGGAAAAAAAGGACATCAATTTCATTAGGGTACAGTGTCGCACGACCGCGCAATTGTCCGTTTATGTCACGCAGTGCCGAATCGCAAAATAGGCCCTGGTCTTTGAGCAGCCAAATCCTTCGGGGCTTAAGTAGGTCAGTAGGAAGAAATCACTTCTGATAGTTTGTGCCCAATAATGGATAGTGGCAGTGAGCCCTCTTGGGCTTTGGGCTGCTGCTTTTGATACGGCCTTATGGTCATTTCTGCATGTAGACTCAAAAAAGTATGGAGGAAGGAGTGGCAAGTGTCCAAAGAAATGTGAGTGTGACAGTAGGGTAAAAGGCGTTTATTGAAAGTATTGGGGAAAGTTTTGTGGAAAGGGACTTCCCCTTCCTCAGGGCTGTGGCTTCGTGCTAATAGAAGGGGACGGTTCCCAGATTGGGTTTGGTAATAACAAAGAGATCTCTCAGAGAGTAGTTGCTGCCTCTGCATCTACAGCCGACACTCTGACAGCTCTCTTTCCAATATTTTGGTATTAACGCACCAAATCCAGTAACCATCTACTTCAATTAGCATGCAGCAACAGCCCTGAGGAAGGGGGAGTCCTTTACCCCCAAAATGCATTGGCTTGATATACTTTGTCACTACTTTCAATAAACGCCTTAAAACCCACCTTTACAGTCATATTTCTTTGGACACTGGGTGCTAATTCCTCCATACTTTATCTGGGCCACAGTAGGTCATCCAAGGCCACCAATAAGCCCAAGGTAGAATAGGATTCCAGGAGTGAAGAGGCGGAATGACAAAAGAGAGAGGTAAGGGTAAATGTAAGGAGATAAAGTAGGACTGGGGTGTCACCAGTGATGGGTCAAAGTTCTCTGGGTCACAGTAGGTCACTCAAGGCGACCAAGAAGTCCAGGGTAGAATAGGATTTGAGGGGTGAAGAGGGGGAATAAGAAAAGGAAGAGGGAAGTGTTGGTTCAAATTTCTGTGGGCCACAGTAGCCCGTTTGTGTTGGAGTCCACTCTGGACTGACTCAATCAGTCACTGGTCATGGTTGGGTGATTAAATGGGCGAGTAGGAAGAAATCACTTCTGGTAGTTTGTGCCCAATAATGGATAGTGGCAGTGAGCCCTCTTGGGCTTTGGGCTGCTGCTTTTGAAAGAGCCTTATGGTCATTTCTGCATGTAGACTCAAAAAAGTATGGAGGAAGGAGTGGCAAGTGTCCAAGGAAATGTGAGTGTGACAGTAGGGTAAAAGGCGTTTATTGAAAGTATTGGGGAAAGTTTTGTGGAAAGGGACTTCCCCTTCCTCAGGGCTGTGGCTTCGTGCTAATAGAAGGGGATGGTTCCCAGATTGGGTTTGGTAATAACAAAGAGATCTCTCAGAGCGCCCGCTGTAGTTGCAGAGGCAGTAGTTGCTGCCTCTGCATCTACAGCCAACACTCTGACAGCTCTCTTTCCAATATTTTGATATTAACGCACCAAATCCAGTAACCATCTACTTCAATAAGCATGCAGCGACAGCCCTAAGGAAGGGGGAGTCTGCATTGGCTTGATATACTTCGTCACTACTTTCAATAAACGCCTTATAACCCACCTTTGCAGTCATATTTCTTTGGACACTGGGTGCTAATTCCTCCATGCTTTATCTTGGCCACAGTAGGTCATCCAAGGCCACCAGGAAGCCCAAGGTAGAATAGGATTCCAGGAGTGAAGAGGCGGAATGACAAAAGAGAGAGGTAAGGGTAAATGTAAGGAGATAAAGTGGGACTGGGGTGTCACCAGTGATGGGTCAAAGTTCTCTGGGCCACAGTAGGTCATCCAAGGCCACCAGGAAGCCCAAGGTAGAATAGGATTCCAGGAGGGAAGAGGCGGAATGACAAAAGAGACAGGTAAAGGTAAATGTAAGGAGATAAAGTGGGACCGGGGTGTCACCAGTGATGGGTCAAAGTTCTCTGGGCCACAGTAGGTCATCCAAGGCCACCAGGAAGCCCAAGGTAGAATAGGATTCCAGGAGGGAAGAGGCGGAATGACAAAAGAGACAGGTAAAGGTAAATGTAAGGAGAATAAGTGGGACTGGGGTGTCACCAGTGATGGGTCAAAGTTCTCTGGGCCATAGTAGGTCACCCAAGGTTGCCAAGTTTTCATAAATTTGTTTTTATCATTCTGTGAAGTCATGTGTTATAAGCCTTTAATGGGTATCCCCGGACAGTTCTTCTAAATCTGAATATTCTTGCAGAAAACCAGAAGTGACCAGTTCTCTTTACACCCGCCCAGCACTGGCTTCAGAAGAGGACCAGTTGTCAGTTTCAGTATTACAAAGCTGCTGACTCTCTAGATAAAGCCACTATTTATTCCCTTTAATTGAGTCATCTTGGCTGTGATTTGCCTCGTGGGAGCTGTAAATTAAGAGTTTGAAGAGCTGCGAGCAAAGTTTAGTGAAGTGCTGGGATGACAGATTGCAGACGTGTGTGGACACCTCACTGCGCCCCCCCCCCTGCGAGCTTGTGGGGTATATACCTCCCAGACTGGAAAGAAAGGCAGCCTAAGGCACAAAGATTTTCAAGTAAAGTCATAACTTTGTCACACTTTCCTCCAGGCAGGCCATGAAGAATAAGGAGCACGAGACACGTTTTCACATATTTTCAGTGTCTTTATCTGCTCGTCACATTGGTCATGGATTGCCCATTTGTTACCCTTGTATTATAAAGATTGCCCAATTGTCCATAAAAAAGTTGCCAATTTGTTGCCCTCAAATTTTGAGTGATTGCCCATTTTTTACCATGTCAGTGTATTGTAACAATTGCCATATATTGCCAATGCATTTAAAGTGTATGTATAGCTAAATCTGTTTTTTTTTTTTAGGTTTGGATAGACTGGGGAAGGGCTTCCTTCCAGACTTTAGGGATTCCTATTTCTACATACTACACCCCCATAAATATGGTATTTTGGCCCCCAAGTTGCTCAAGCACATTAGATGTGACACTATTATCAGGGGAGGACTGGGCCAGGGGGCAGGGGGGCAATTGCCCCCTGGGCCACTCTGATGCTCTATAAAAAGGCTGCACTGCTTCTGCCAAAAAAAAGCCTAAAGAATTCCTGCTGAAGAGAAGTAAAAAGTCCCTGCTGCTGACCTACTGAGTGTGGGTTGAAGACAAGGACCGAGCGCAGGCCTCCCCCCCCCCCCAGCATGAATGGTGTAAACTGTGTCTGTGCAGAGGCCGGTTCCATGCTCCAATGGAGACTTTTCCCCCCCGGCCAGACCCAATTGAGCTGTCCCAGCTCCCCCCAGTCCAAGTTCCTGACCTCGCCCTCTGCTGGCCAGGTCAGGAACCCGGATTCAGCCAGTGAGTAGAGAGTACCTGGAGCGGAGCTTCAGCCTGGAATGGAGGTCAGGGTGGGGCAGGGACGAGGGAGAGTAGGAGGGGGGCCAAGTTGCTGCACCATGGGCCTCTGGTTTGTACTTGTCCCCTGGGCTGAAAGTCGCCAGTCAGCCCCTGACTATTATCCCCTTATGTACACTATTTGCTGAAAAGTTCCCCCCGTTGGTCTGTGTGCACCTCTGCTACCTATACAGTTCAGGAGAGGTCAACAATGGTTGTCTCCATATTTTCTTCCATAGAAAGCACTGGGTGATACAGTTTGGCATTTGTATGAGGCCTTAACAGTAGGCTTAGACCTTCACCCCCTTTGTATACCCAGAAGATCGACGGTTGGCCCAACCTGACCTTTGGCCAACACCCTTTGGCCAACCTATATAGAAATATCACCTCTTCTAGTGAAGGATTGCCTCTTGCTTGAGCAGTCCCCTCAGCAGAACAAGGCCAGCAAGCTCTGCTACTAATGGAGTGAAACACGTAAGGGAAGCAGGTAGATTTCCCCTGTATTGCATGACATTAATAAACATACTTTGGACTTTTGGAGGTTGAGCGTCACCTTCCTTGGTTGTTTGCTATTGATATTGGCAGATAACGTACCATCCTGGAGTCGGCATCCGTAAGTCGGTGGAGCGGTGGGGGGGTGCCTTGTAGGGGAGTGGTTTGGAATGATTTACAATGTGTACTTTCTATGAAGCTTATATTGCAGTCTATGTCCCCGTGGCAAAGATTTATCTATCTATTTGTACCAGAGGCAAAACTAGAACTTTCAGGGCCCCGGTGCAAGAAACCATGAAGGGCCCCCCGGACCACTGGCCGGGGCCCTTCCCATTAAGCCTGGGGTTCTTCCCACTGATCCTGGGGCCCTTTACTCTCATTGCGGGGCCCTTTATTACGGGTTCCTACAGCGGGACCCTTTCAAAAGTTCTGCAGTGGGCCCCCTTCCTGCCATCTTGGGACCTCCCCACGGTGGTGAAATGCCACGGCCCAGTTGCAAGTGTGACCTTTGCAGTCCTGGAAGTTCCCCCACTGGTGTCAGTAGTTGTTATTTTTTTGGTATTTTAATTGTATTATTTGTTATCATTTTATTTTATTTTTTTACAATGTCACTGACTATGACTCTGTCTATTCAGAAAAGGAATTTACAAATCCTTGTTCTCTATTGTGACACATCCCCTGCAGCAGCCAGCAGGAGGGGGAAGGGAGGACAGTCGGGGGGGGGGGGACCAGGGGAGCACACAGGGGCCCAGAGACAGCAGAACACAAGTGAACTGGATAGGAGGAGTGGCGGGGGCAGCATACAGAGGAACCAATCTCCTCCATTTTCCTCCTGCAGCTACAGGAGGAAGAAAGAGAACAGTGATTTCTCTACATGCTGTCCCCGTCGCTCCTCCTATCCAGGTGTACAGGGGAGTCGCACAAGCCCCCTGGAGCATGGGGCCCGGTTGCAATTGCAACCCCTGCAACCCCTGTAGTTACACCCCTGATTTGTACTGGTGACCCTTGTTACTGAAACAGTAAGTGATGGAAAATCCAAACATTTCAGGTTATCCTCAGAACCAGTGAGGGTAAATCTTCCATTGGGGACAATTGTCTAAGAGGGGAGTATCCCTCACTTTTGGAGATTTCTGCTAAATTCCTTTACTGTCTCTGGGACAGGAAGTGAAGGGAAATTTGCCAAATGGTACGCAAAAGTAGTCTGATAGGGCTTAAACCCCTTTTTTTTTTAGACTTTTTAAAGGATTCCTATTCCCCTACTCCCCCAGGTTACCGCAGCAAACTAATTACGAAACTATTAATCCCTTCACTAAAATCCCTACAATTCACCCTGACTTCCTATGTGCCTCGATTTTATCTCTACAGTTCAAGAGGAGAGGTCAATCCTGGCTGCCTCCATATTTCCTTCCATAGATTGCACTGGGTGATCCCTTTTTGGCATATTTAATTTCCACAGCGTTAGGGTTGTCTGGTCTTATTTTACAACAGCTAGCTTTATAAAAACATATTTTGTGGCTAAAAATTTCCACTTCCTCAGTTCAAGGTACTGATGTCTGTGGATACAATATATATCTATTGAATATAGCAACATAAGGATTTGTAAAGAAAACATTACAACAATGGAAGTCTCTGCTGATTGGACCACCGGTGGGCTTATTTAGATATCATCCAAAAACCACCTGAGAACCCTGCAGAGGATCTGGGATGGGGACCTCCCGTGGCATTGAGAGTGACCTTATTCCTTGTGTGGACAGAATATTCTCCACCTGCGCTCATGAGCGCTTAATTTATAAAATAAGGTCTGCAGGTATCGACCGCAGGGTTTGCTCTTAGATACGGAATTGGCTAAAAGGGCGTGTCCAAAGGGTGGTAATAAATAGCGCATACTCAGACTGGTCTGAGGTAGTAAGCGGGGTGCCCCAAGGCTCAGTCCTGGGACCAACCTTGTTCAATTTATTCATAAACAGCATTGAGGTTGGGATCAGGAGTTCTATATCAGTTTTTGCAGATGACACAAAATTGGGCAGGACAATAACTGCACAGCATGAAGCAGATATCCTACAGAATGACCTGGACAAAATAACAGAGTGGGCAACGACATGGCAAATGAGGTTTAAAGAGGAGAAGTGTAAGGTTTTGCACTTGGGGACTAGAAACATAAAAGCACAATACACTTTAGGGGGGGAACCCTTGGGGGAATCAAAAATGGAGAAAGATCTGGGAGTCTTGGTTGATGATAGACTAGGCAATAGCATGCAATGTCAAGCGGCAGCTGCCAAAGCTAGCAGAATATTAGCATGCATAAAGAAAGGGATGTATTCCAGAGATAAAACTATAATCCTTCCACTTTATAAAACTCTGGTCCGACCGCATCTGGAGTATTCTGTCCAGTTCTGGTCACCAGTCCTCAGGAGGGATGAGTTGGAGCTGGAGAGAGTCCAGAGAAGGGCAACTAAACTAATTAGGGGATTGGAGGACCTTAATTATGAAGAGCGTCTGCAATCGCTTGATTTATTCTCCCTGGAGAAGAGACGCCTGAGGGGGGACATGATAGCAATTTATAAATATCTCAATGGTGATCTCGGCATAGAAAAACAGCTATTCAGTCGAAGGGATTGCATGAGGACTCGAGGGCATACAATGCGATTAGAGGAGAAGCGTTTTAACCTCAGGCAACGTGGGGGGTCCTTTACTGTTAGGGCTACAAGATTGTGGAATTCTCTACCACAAGAGGTGGTTTCTGTGGGAAGTATGGTGGCTTTCAAAAGACTCTTAGACTTACATCTCAAGGATCAGAACATTCAGGGGTATGTGAGATGATTACAGCCACACACACCTACACAGGTCTAACTGGATGGACTATTGTCTTTATTCAACCTCACCTACTATGTAACTATGTATTTACCCTGTGGGGTCACCGCAACCTCAGTTACTTCATTTTTTATTTTATGGAAAATCTACTTTGGGTTAAACTTTATATTTGGGTCATTCATTACATTAGAAGGGCTCCCTTGCTCCCAACTCTCCTTTTTTATTTGACACTCTGAGTTGCCCCAGGGGTCTGCAATCAACCTTTTTTTTGCACCTGAACCCCTCAGATCTCCTTTGACCACCACACCCCAAATCCCAATATTCACAGTAGGCTTTTCTCAGTCTGAAAGTCTGGGACTTGCACTCCCTCTATATATCCAGAAGATAAATGGTTGCTCAACCTGACCAATGCATACTTTGGCCAATCTGAAAAGGAAAATCACCACTTCTGGTTGCCTCTAGGCTGGGCAGGCCTCAGTCCCATCAGCAGAAAGAGGCAAGCAAGCTCTGCCCTAGCCTGAGGAAGCATTGCTATGGAAGGGTCAGTCCTGCTGGGCAGAGTAGCACTTGTCAGAATCGTTTCATGCCTGGAATATCTCACATTCCTCCAGCAAAACTGCCAGATAAGAGGAAGCGTCCAAGTGCAGAGAGCACAATGGACCAAGTCCCTGCACAGGGCCATACTTGGCAATACCGTGCCTGCGGACTCAGCTCTCTCCGTAACAAGGACCCCCTTCTGACATTGAACTAAAGATAGCCTGACTGAACAAAGCAGGCTCTCCTCTGGGATAGGGATCCACCGTACAGACAGAAAGAATGGCCCCGAAATACACCCTGGTGTTTGGACATTACTAAGGCGGCACTACGTAGGGCAGTGGTTGGTCAGCAGAGCTCACAGGGGTGTCCAACCGGGGGTCCGAGGCGTACAGGTGTCGCTGGATTGATGGCGAATCGTGAGTATACCCAAATCCCTGTTACCTTCTTTATTCCATGATTGTAGCTAATGTTGAAGGGAACCTGTTATAGAAAGAATAGCCAATTTATTTATTTATTTATTTTGGTGGAGTGGGGGAACGATTTTGAAATTCAGTCTGTTTTTTATGCTGTCTGCGACCCAGCTGAGGTATTTTCCTCACTTCCTATTCATGTGTCACCAGTACAAGAAATAGGGTTGGGAAGGGGGAAGTAATGGTGGGGTTGTCACTTGGACAAGGACAACATGGTCAACAATCTCGACAACCTGGAAGATAAGGGCTTTAATAAAAATATTGTCCAATGTTCTATCCTTTCCCCACTCTACTAAATATGTGTTTTTGTCTGTTTTCCCACGTGGGAGAGATTTTTCATTACTTCCTGTCCTGTATGTTTCCCATTGGTTAGCGGGATGGTGGGCAGGGCCATCTTACGGAATGGGCATGCTGGGCAGTTGCCCAGGGGGCCCCACTTGCCTGGGGGCCCCACCTGCCCAGCGACCCAGCCAAGCATTAGTCCCAATTCCTGTGTGCATTCTGCTGTGGAATTTAGCAAGTGTCAAGTGCCTGTCAGCCCTGCGCTGCTGTCAGGTCACTTGGGCCGTGGGGGGGGAGCCCACAACTGCAGGAATGCCTGTCCGCCTCCCGTCTGTGTGTGTGTTCACTGGACCCAGCCGCCAAACTTGGAAGCTGTCATTAGCCTGGCAGTGCTGTACCAATAAATATTGCCTTATCAATAATTTGCATTTCTACTGTATTCTACTGGGTGATTGTGTAGACGGGGCCCCAGTGCACTGCATTGCCCGGGGCCCTTTAATGTTCTTAAGATGGCACTGATGGTGGGAGTGTCCTAGAGCTACAAAGTTGGGAGGGTAGTTGAGGTCTGCTTGTAGTAAGGGTGCAAAGGATCCAAGGTAGCACAAAAAATGGTTGGCAAAATGGATGTTACTTGCATGCACCCCACTCTGATCCTATATTGTATGTATAGCCAAAAATTAGAACCTCTGTCAGGTTTTAATTTCTAATTTATGAATCTTAGATGAAAGCAAAATGATGTTCAGATACGGATTTATTCCCTTGTAAAATCAAGTGAAAGACCAAACAAGAATTCCAACACGTTTTGGGGGCCAAAAATGTGCCTCCTTTATCAGGGCTTAAGGATAGGAAATAGAGATGTATAAAGAATGAATTGAGAATGCAATGTATACGGACTGAACAGAGCATATAATGTACAGTATATGAACTTGAATTGAGGATAAGATGTATATGGACTGCATTGACTATACACTGAATATGGAAGGAATTGGGGATACAATGTATATGGACTGAATAGAGGATACAATGTATATGGACTGAATAGAGGATACAATGTATATGGACTGATTAGAGGATGCAATGTATATGGACTGAATAGAGGATACAATGTACATGGAATGAATTGGCAATACAATGTACATGGACTGAATAGAGGATACAATGTATATGGACTGAATAGAGGATACAATGTATATGGACTGAATAGAGGATACAATGTATATGGACTGAATAGAAGATACAATGTATATGGACTGAATAGAAGATACAATGTATATGGACTGAATAGAGGATACAATGTATATGGCCTTAATAGAAGATACAATGTATATGGACTGAATTGGGGATACAATGTATATGGACTGAATAGAAGATACAATGTATATGGACTGAATAGAGGATACAATGTATATGGACTGAATAGAGGATACAATGTATATGGCCTTAATAGAAGATACAATGTATATGGACTGAATTGAAGATACAATGTTCATGGACTGAATAGAGGATACAATGTATATGGACTGAATAGAAGATGCAATGTATATGGACTGAATAGAGGATACAATGTATATGGACTGAATAGAAGATACAATGTATATGGACTGAATAGAGGATACAATGTATATGGCCTTAATAGAAGATACAATGTATATGGACTGAATTGGGGATACAATGTATATGGCCTTAATAGAAGATACAATGTATATGGACTGAATTGAAGATACAATATATATGGACTGAATTGGGGATACAATGTATATGGCCTGAATAGAGGATACAATGTATATGGACTAAATAGAGGATACAATGTATATAGTCTGAATTGAGGTATATGGACTGAACTAAAGATACAATCTATTTGGACTGAATAGAGGATACAATGTATAATGTATTATTGTAACCAATTAGGTGATGCGGCACAGTGTTTGTAAGAAGGTGGTTTGCAGTCTGAGTCTGGTGTCTGAGTCTGTACCTGGTTGGATTCTGTGATGAGACCCTATATTAGCCCTGGGTGTGTCCATTTTTTAATGCATACCTGTGGCTTGTGGCCATGGAGCAGCATGCAGAGTTCATGGCAATATGCATCATCCGGCTGTAGCCGTGGAAGTTTAAACCTAAAAGACCCCCCGATTTACCACTGCAGTTTACTCAGCACTGGTGGCGTTATCGTTGCTGCATTGTTTCATGATCTTCTACAGCACTGCGGGATCTCATATGCGCTGAGGTCTCTTTAAGTGTCCTAGCGGTATAAATAGATTCCCCTACACACTGGATAAGACAGAGGCGGCCATTGTTTGCTAGATAAAGAGAGCATTGATTGGCTCAAGAACGAGGCGCAAGGCAAAAGAAAAATAAAACTGAATTTACATTTGTAATGGGAGAAATTATGATTGGAAGTTTTGTAATTTATGGATAGACGGGCGCTAAGAATTTGCCTGACAACCCGACTTCCAACCCAGATCTGCAGGATTGAGTGTCAGTTCTTTGCTGGTTGGTACTGGTGATGACCAATGAAGAATGGCCCTGTCCATACTAAGTTATTATTATTTTATTATTATTTTATTATACTAACTTAGCGAAGGTTATGTGGAGGTTCAGGTGTCTAGTAAAGTGTGTATGGCCACCATAGGGCTTCTACCTCTGTGCTTCCAATTGCTCATCAGACAATGGATTCGGAAATATGTGGTAGGAGCGCCAATACCAACCATTCATCTCACTAAGAAACCCATTTAAAATATTTATTTATCACAAACATCAGATACAGCCAATGCATTCCGGGGGGAAAGGCCTCTTTCTTCTTCTCTTAGCCCTGAAGAAGTGGAGCTTTTCTTCTGAAACGCATTGCTTATATTTGCTGTTCATGTTCATAATCAATAAAAATTTTCAATGAATTTCCAAGTGTGAATAACATTTGTACTAAGCGCTCCTACCACATATCCAGTGTGTCAGGAAGGCCTGGAATTTTGAGGGTGGGAGCTGGCCAGCTTTGAGCGGTAGCATGCGGTAACATTCATAGTATGAAGAGATGATGGAAGGGAGGTGTGGGAGGTGTGTATTGCAGGTTCCCGGAATTCTGGGGGTATAGGGCCACGGAGGAGAGCGAGTCTGATGTAGTGAGACTGGAATTTTATCATATAGGCGTAACATGAGTGAGTGTGAGACTGTGAGGCATTGCCAAAAAAATTGAATCTTGTGTGTGATTCATCCCAGGATGATCTATGGGACCTTCCTACAAAGATGTCCATTTTTCTTGTCTTGTATTTCCAGTTTGCTCAAAGTTAATGCAAAATGTTACTATTTATAAAAAAAAAATGGACATGGAAAGTAGTGGCATAGAAAGTATGAATTTTTTTTCTTTTTTTTTGTCACTTGGTTTGGCATTTAGAGAATGCCGAACTGTAAAGATGACCCATTCATGTAGTCATGTGATGTCAGCAATATGTTTTGCTTTGCAGCCCGAGACTATAGATCTTTGTCTGTGGCCTCACAAGAGTAAGGGGGGGTATGTAAATCAAGGATGTACTCTCCCCTCCCTGTGAATAATACATGAAAGGAGACTATTATCATCAAATATGTTTAATATATTATGATATCTTATAAGTATTCAAATAGAAATATTTTATCTATTATTATTATTAATAATAATAATAATAATAATAATATTAACAACATGTTTCATAAAGACTAATATTAAGACATTTCATCATCATAATTATCATCATATTAATATTATTATTATTATTTGTATTATTTTTAATACATATTAATATAAAAATATTCCATCATGTGTTATTATTAAAAATAATAATAATAATATATTTAATAAATATTAAAATATTCCATAATCATCATCATCATGAAATTATTATGATTATTATTAGTATTATTTTTAATACATATTAATATAAAAAATATTCCATCATGTATTATTATTATTATAAATAATAATAATATATTTAATAAATATTAATATTAAGATATTTCATAATCATCATTATAAAATTATTATAATTATTATTTGTATTATTTTTTATAAATATCAATATAAAAAATATACCATTATTTATAATAAATGATAATGATATATTTAATAAATAAATATTATTACGATATTTCATCATCATCATCAACATTCATTAATTTTAATAATAATAATAATTATTATTATTACTATAAATATTATTATTATCATTATTATTTGTATTATTTTAAAGATGGCCCTGGTCATGACATTGCTTCTGGGTTACTACATCAGAGACCCGATCAGAGCCGAATCTGGGTTTGTTCAGGTCTTCGGCCAGCCAGGTGGAGCGGTGGTAAGCGGTGGTAAGCGGTGGGGGGGGGGGGGGGGTTTGGCGTTCTCTACCAACAGCCAAGAGGCTGCTTAGCCGCATTGGTTAGTATTACAAGAAAACCAACCGTCGGCTGTAAAAAACGCTACCGGGGTGATGCCTCTAGCTGCAGGCATCACTCTTGTACAACCATGTGAAGCAATATCGGTCATATCCGCAAGTTTGTGAGCGATATCTCAAAAAAAGTGAATATCGGCCCCCACAGATAATCGATCGATCCCTAGCTTACACAGACAAATTCTGATATTTTTCTTATGGAGTCAAAAGGAACTATTACCAGCCTGCAGCCATGAATGAAGCACAATGTGCCTGTCGCTCGTTTCTCCTAAATCAGCAGGCTGAACCCGAGATGATCCCGCAAAGACGTTGTGGAGATACATTTTTATTCTGCTGGCAGCAGATCAAGCAATAACATTCTCCCCGCTCTGAAAACATCTCTCCTCAAAGAGACAAATTGGAAACATCAAATTCCCCGGGCTTCGGTTTGTTCTCTTTTCGAAAAATAATAATTTTCCCTTCCCGTGACCTGCGGGACGGCACAGAAGTTCTCCCTCCCCCGGTACTTCTGCAGCTTATAATTTAATAAGACTTCCTGCCAAGTTTAAACAGACAGATTAAAGTGTTTGGGATCAAGTAAGCCTCAGACCTGGCCCTCGTTCACCTTACTTAAAGGGCACCTACCATGGAAAAAACAGAAGCCTTATAATCGCACCCGTCACTAAATTTACATTTCTGGACATGTCACAATATAAAGCAACAGTGTCATTTTGTTTAAATCCATCCTTGGGCTCCAGTGGCTTTGCCTAGGCTGAGATGATGTCATCAGTCTGCTGCTGGCAGGAAGAAGCAACCAGGTGAGGAGTAAAAAGACAAGTGTGTCTTGCCTACAGTCAAGAATGGTGGTGGGAGTGTCATGGTCTGGGGCTGCATGAGTGCTGCCGGCACTGGGGAGCTACAGTTCATTGAGGGAACCATGAATGCCAACATGTACTGTGACATACTGAAGCAGAGCATGGTCCCCTCCCTTCAGAGACTGTGCTACAGGGCAGTATTCCAACATGATAACGACCCCAAACACCCCTCCAAGATGACCACTGCCTTGCTAAAGAAGCTGAGGGTAAAGGTGATGGACTGGCCAGGCATGTCTCCACACCTAAACCCTATGGAGCATCTGTGGGGCTTCCTCAAACAGAAGGTGGAGGAGCGCAAGGTCTCCAACATCCACCAGCTCTGTGATGTTGTCATGGAGGAGTGGAAGAGGACTCCAGTGGCAACCTGTGAAGCTCTGATGAACTCCATGCCCAAGAGGGTTAAGGCAGTGCTGGAAAATATTGGTGGCCACACAAAATATTGACACTTTGCGCCCAATTTGGACATTGTCACTTAGGGGTGTACTCACTTTTGTTGCCAGCGGTTTAGATATTAATGGCTGTGTGTTGAGTTATTTTGAGGGGACAGCAAATTTACACTGTTATACAAGCTGTACACTCACTACTTTACATTGTAGCAAAGTGTCATTTCTTCAGTGTTGTCACATGAAAAGATAGAATAAAATATTTACAAAAATGTGAGGGGTGTACTCACTTTTGTGAGATACTGTAAGTCAGTATCTCCCATTACTCCCCTTCCCCTTATGTATGCTGGCAGTGAATAGAGATAATAGTGGACAATAACTGAAATAAAAGAAGAATATGACATGCAGATTCAGGCCTGAAACGCGTTGGCTCTTTCTTCTGACCATGAAAAAGTTGCATACTCTTCAGATTACTCCATGGACCCTCAGGGATACCTGGTGGACAGAGAACTGCCTCTAAGCAGAGAAGGGCTCTATGCAGGTCACTTGAGTTCCTCTACACTAAAATCATCAAACCATGTCTTTATGGAGATGTTGGATAATAAGAACTGGCTCATTTCAATTTATCCCAGTAGTGTCCAGTAGGGTTGAGGCTAGAGCTCTGTGAAGGCCACTAAAGTTCCTCTACAACAAACTCATTAAACCATGTCTATATGGAGATGTTGGATAAGAAGACCTGGCTCGTTCTAATTCATCCAATAGGTGATCTGTAGGCTTAAGGTCAGGGCTGTGAAAGCCATTTGAGTTCCTCCAAACCAAACTAGTCAAACCATGTCTTTATGGAGATGTTGGATGAGAAGCCCTGGCTCATTGCAATGTTTTCCCAAAGATGTCGAGTAGGGGTAAGGTCAGAGCTTTGTGAAGGCCACTTGATTTCCTCTACAGCAAAATCATCAAACCACGTCTTCATGGGGATGTTTGATGAGAAGACCTGGCTCATACCAATTCATCCCAAAAGTGATTAGTAGGGTTGAGGTCAGGGCTCTATGCAGGTCACTTGAGTTCCTCCACACCAACATCATCAAACCATGTCTTTATGGAGATGTTAGATGAGAAGACCTGGCTCGTTCCAGTTCATCCCAATAGTGTCCAGTAGGGTTGAGGCCAGGACTCTGTGAAGGCCACTCAAGTTCCTCTACAACAAAATCATCAAACCACGTCTTCATGGGGAAGTTAGATGAGAAGACCTGGCTCATACTAATTCATCCCAAAAGTGATTAGTAGGGTTGAGGTCAGGGCTCTATGCAGGTAGCTTGAGTTCCTCCACACCAACATCATCAAACCATGTCTTTATGGAGATGTTAGATGAGAAGACCTGGCTCGTTCCAGTTCATCCCAATAGTGTCCAGTAGGGTTGAGGCCAGGGCTCTGTGAAGGCCAATCAAGTTCCTCTACAACAAACTCATTAAACCATGTCTATATGGAGATGTTGGATAAGAAGACCTGCCTCGTTCTAATTCACTCAATAGGTGAGCTGTAGGCTTAAGGTCAGGGTTGTGAAGGCCATTTGAGTTCCTCCACACCAAACTAGCCAAACCATGTCTTTATGGACCTGGCTTCGTATACAGGGGCACAGTCATGCTGAAACAGAAAAGAGTCTTCTTCTAACTCCTACCACAAGGTTAGAAGTGCACAATGACCTAAAATGTCTTTGTATGTTGTTGTATTATCAGTGCCCTTCACTGGATTCACGTAAACTCCATCATTTAGAATGGGTTAATGTACTTTTGGCCGTATACTAGGTGTAATAGCAAGGATATTATATCATTTTTTGTACATCTAATGGAGATTATATCATCATAATGTAAGGTAAATGGTCATCTTTGGATTATAAATGAGATATTATTAACGTAACGAATGGCCTAACTTCATAGATGATTGCTTCTACTCTTCCCACGTATGCCTGTCTCATACTGACACACTTGTGTTGATAACACAATCATGTCGAAGAATGTACATAGAAACAGACCTGGCTGAGGATCAACTAGAACACGCCTGGAGCTTATCAACCCCAATCACTACTCTGACCCCCTCTGGGACTTCTCACTTCTTGTTAAATGATATTCTTGGCTGGAGATCACATCAAAATATGAGTTACTCCATTTACCTTGTATTACATCTATACGGCTGTTACAACCGCCGATTTCCACCTTTCCTTGTTATTTTATACAACGTCTGCTTTTCGTCTATCTCGCTCTTACAACATCAGATAGATGTCACGTCTATTTACAGATCGGTGCCAGGAGATGTGTCGAAACTATAATACAATAGCCAGGCGCACGTTTCGTTGAACAATTTAATCTTCAAAATAGTCTATCAAAAAAAGGCTTCCATATATGGCTTGACCAACCCTCAAAACCTAGGCATTTGGTCATGTGATCTCTGCTTGAGGGGAATGTATAGATTATTTTTTCAGATATACTGTACATATAAAAGTGATCAGGTTTATGCAAGTATTCTGTATTATAGTTGGCAGTTATATCGCCACCCATAGTTGCCAACTGTCTTGGATTTGCCAAGAGGATCCAACATCTCCGACCACGATTGGGATGATGCTGTATACCGGCATCACAGCATCTGGCTCATTCTAATTTATCCAAAAAGTGATCAGTAGGGTTGAGGTAATGGCTGTAGGCAGGTCACTTGAGCTCTTCAACACCAAAATCGTCAAACTATGTCTTTGTGGTGATGATGGGTGAAAAGACCTGGCTCACTCCAATTCGTCCCAAAGATGTCCATAGGGGTAAGATCAGGGCTCTCTGAAGGCCACTCGAATTCCTCTACAACAAACCCAATTAACCACGTCTTTATGGAGATGTTGGGTGAGAAAACTGGCTTGTTCCAATTCATCCCAAAGGTGTCAGTAGGGGTAAGATCAGGGCTCTCTGAAGGCCACTCAAATTCCTCTACAACAAACTCAATTAACCATGTTTTTATGAAGATTTTGGATGAGAAGACCTGACTCATTCCATATCATCCCAAAAGTGATCAGTAGGGTTCAGGTCACATGAGTTCCTCCACACCAAACTCATCAAACTACACGACAGAGATGTTGGATGTGAAGACCCGGCTCATTATAATTAATCCCACAGGTCAGTGATGGCAAACCTTGGCACCCCAGATGTTTTGGAACTATATGTCCCATGATGCTCATGCACTCTGCAGTGTAGTTGAGCATCATGGGAAATGTAGTTCCAAAACATCTGGGATGCCAAGGTTTGCCATACTGCCATAGGTGATCAGCAGGCTTAGTCTCCATTCACACTACCGCGACTTGTCAAGCGACTTGTCAGCCTGACAAGTCGCGGTCCATCGTGGTCCATGCAGTGCTACAGGACCCATTCTAATAGGAGAGAAACAAGTCGCTCCGACTTAGAAAAAGGCTCCTGTACTACTTCGGGGCGACCTGGGAGCGACTTGCATAGACATTCATTATATGAAGTCCGTGCAAGTCGCGGCGAAGTAGCGGTGCACGCGACTTCACAGGTCGCCCCCAAAGTCGTGCCGCTTCAGTGTGAATGCGGTCTTAAGGTCAGGGTTGTGAAGGCCATTTCACCACCAACATGGCCAGACCATGTCTTTATGGAGCTGGCTTTGTACACAGGAGCACCCTTAGATGCCAACTGTCTCGGATTTGCCTAGAGGGTCCCACATCCCCCACCACTATCCCAATGGCGCTGTATTCTAGCATCACACAAAAAGATTATTAACTGATGGAATTAAGGTATTTTCCACTGAAACCCAACCATGTTAGTCTCTTTAGCACAAATTGCCTTTAAGAATAGGTCAGGTTGGTCAATCCTTCTCTTCAGAAGAGGTCATGTGAGCATGGTGGTCATGGGACCCCCAGGGGAAATGTCAAAACTACTATTGCAGTGGTGCATCGGGGGTCCCCCCCCCCTCCAATGCAAGGGTTAAAGGCAAATTTTTGCCCACAGTACAATTAAAAAGCAGCTTTACCCACCTTACCCTCTGCTACCCCTGCAGCTGGCATTCTCCTTTTTCCCTCTGACACTCCCGGTTATGGTTGGGCCCTTGGCAACCTTACTTCCAATGCAGGACTGCTCATATCCTGAGTTGCACATGATTAATTCAAAGTGTGGCCAATGGATGGAGTGCCTAAGGTAAGCAGTGTTCTGTTTCCAATGTCACTTTATGCATTGACATACCTTCTTGGACCCAGTCTATGGAGACAGTACAGTTTGGTCACCTGCTGACTTGTCAGCATCCACAGGCAGCTTAACTCTCCTATACAACACACAAGTTGATTCCAACCCAAAATTACTTCAAGTGGTTTGAAAGGCAGAATGTTTTTTACCTTATTGCATTCTATGCATTAAGGTAAAAAATATTTTATGGGCAGCTTTCCCCCCATCGCCCCCTTATACTTACCTGAGCCTAATATTGATCCAACGATGTGCACGAGAGCAGCATCGCTGCTCTCACTCTCTCCTCATTGACTGAGACACAGCCGAGGGATTCATTGGCTCCTGCTGCTGTCAATCACAGCGAAGAGGGGGCAGGGCCAAGTCACACTGCAACTGTCAATGTCTGGAGTGAGCCTGCATTAGTGCCCCCATAGCAAACAGCCTGCTTATGGGGGCACTTATCAGGGGGGAGGAGCCAGGAGCGCTGGTAGGGGGACCCGAGAAGAGGAAAATAAAGGCTTCTCTGTGCAAAACCATTACACAGAGCAGGTAAGTATAACGTGTTTGTAAATATTAAAAAAATTACCTTTACAATCACTCTTTGCAGAACAGTGGATGTTTTTCCCGTCTTCTAAAGTGTAAGAAGACAATGACTTTCCTAAGCCCTATCTCTGAAAAGTACTAACACTGACAGAGGGAATGTGGAAGAATCAAAGAGAGGGTGAGGAAGGACTGAACTAGCTGGCACTAAAAAGAAGGGGAGGACAGAGGGAGATATCAAATCACATAAGTAAACACGCTGTAGTGGCTCTATACCGCCACTAGATGTCAGCATAAAACAGAGCAATAACAACCTGATGCAGTTCAATACAACAGGAACTAAATACATATCAGTGGGGCAGAAGGAGCAGCTTCGGGGACCGCTCCCACGAAGAGGAGGAATATGATAAGTAGAACTTCTTTTTAATGTTCCCCTAGGTCTGCCTTTCTCAACCTTTCTTGAACCCTTGAAATAAATTTCTGGTCTTGGGGAACCCTGCTAAATATTAAAAATCTACAACTCATGACACATTAGTGTGACAGTCAGTGGGAAGAATGCTCCTTACTCTTCTCATCATTGGGAAGAATTACCCCCCTTACAGATAGCTAAAAGGAACAATGGTGTCATTGGGAACTTATTGGAGAGGCAGAAATTGCCCATTTCTCAAGGAACCCAGAGCAACCTCAGGAGGAACCCCTAGCAACCTCAGGAGGAACTCCTAGCAATCTCAGGAGGAACCCCTAGCAACCTCTGGAGGAACCCTAGCACTCTCAAGAGGAACCCCTAGCAACCTCAGGAGGAACCCCTAGTAATCTCAGGAGGATCCCCTAGCAACCTCAGGAGGAACCCCTAGCAATCTCAGGAGGAACCCCTAGCAACCTCAGGAGGAACCCCTAGCAATCTCAGGAGGAACCCCTAGCAATCTCAGGAGGAACCCCTAGCAACCTCAGGAGGAACCCCTAGCAATCTCAGGAGGAACCCCTAGCAACCTCAGGAGGAACCCCTAGCAATCTCAGGAGGAACCCCTAGCAACCCTTAGGGGGAACCCCTAGCAATCTCAGGAGGAACCCCTAGCAACCTCAGGAGGAACTCCTAGCAATCTCAGGAGGAACCCCTAGCAATCTCAAGAGGAACCCCTAGCAACCTCAGGGGGAACCCCTAGCAATCTCAGGAGGAACCCCTAGCAATCTCAGGTGGAACCCCTAGCAACCTCAGGAGGAACCCCTAGCAATCTAAGGAGGAACCCCTAGCAATCTCAGGTGGAACCCCTAGCAACCTCAGGAGGAACCCCTAGCAATCTCAGGAGGAACCCCTAGCAACCTCAGGAGGAACCCCTAGCAACCTCAGGAGGAACCCCTAGCAATCTCAGGAGGAACCCCTAGCAATCTCAGGTGGAACCCCTAGCAACCTCAGGAGGAACCCCTAGCAATCTCAGGAGGAACCCCTAGCAACCTCAGGAGGAACCCCTAGCAATCTCAGGAGGAACCCCTAGCAATCTCAGGAGGAACCCCTAGTAACCTCAGGAGGAACCCCTAGCAACCTCAGGAGGAACCCCTAGCAACCTCAAGAGGAACCCTGGTGGAGAAACGCTGCCCTAGACATTTAACCCTTGCAATGCGTGGGAAGCCCTACTGCAAGGGTAGTTTGGATTTTCCCCCGGAGTTCAGCTTTTTTTAGCCAAAACAAGCTTTGAATAAAGTTGAAGGACGTGTGAAATCATTTGTGAATCGAGGACACGGCGTTCTCTGGCGGCGGATTGTTTAGGTATGAGATCCTGGAATAATAACCATGGTGGATATCGTGGGATAACGCAGCGGGCGGCAGTGACTTTGTTACCTGCCTGCGTATATCTGGATGCGGAGAGAATTCCTGAAGACAGATCGTCTTCTTATTAGATTATAAGGAAGTTCATGTCCTCCTCTCCGGTCACTGGGTGTCCTGCCAGGCGGTTCTCCGTTATTAAAGGGATTTAAAGGAAATATTTCAGGCGTGTTATGTGTCCAGTTATTACCGGGGATAACAAAACATTCATACCTCCCCCAATGCTGTGCTTGCTGCCAATCATGACATGTTGGATAATTTTTCGAAGTATCGTGACCACGGAATGTAAGCACCCCTGTTTGCTGCCGTTGCAGCCACCTAAGTTCCAGAAGGTTTTACCCTCTACATAACTTGGCCATCTTTTTCTATTCGGCATTTCTTTTGTATTTGAGTTTTTTATATTCTCTGCAATATACAATATCTCACAAAAGTGAGTACACCCCTCACATTTTTGTAAATATTTTATTCTATCTTTTCATGTGACAACACTGAAGAAATGATACTTTGCTACAATGTAAAGTAGTGAGTGTACAGCTTATATAACAGTGTAAACTTGCTGTCCCCTCAAAATAACTCAACACACAGCCATTCATGTCTAAACCGCTGGCAACAAAAGTGAGTACACCCCTAGGTGAAAATGTCCAAATTGGGCCCAAAGTGTCAATATTTTGTGTGACCACCATTATTTTCCAGCGCTGCCTTAACCCTCTTGGGCATGGAGTTCACCAGAGCTTCACAGGTTGCCACTGGAGTCCTCTTCCACTCCTCCATGAGGACATCACAGAGCTGGTGGATGTTAGAGACCTTGCGCTCCTCCACCTTCCGTTTGAGGATGCCCCACAGATGCTCAATAGGGTTTAGGTCTGGAGACATGCTTGGCCAGTCCATCACCTTTACCCTCTGCTTCTTTAGCAAGGCAGTGGTCATCTTGGAGGTGTTTGGGGTCGTTATGTTGGAATACTGCCCTGCGGCCCAGTCTCTGAAGGGAGGGGATCATGCTCTGCTTCAGTATGTCACAGTACATGTTGGCATTCATGGTTCCCTCAATGAACTGTAGCTCCCCAGTGCCGGCAGCACTCATGCAGCCCCAGACCATGACACTCCCACCACCATGCTTGACTGTAGGGAAGACACACTTGTCTTTGTACTCCTCACCTGGTTGCCGCCACACACGCTTGACACCATCTGAACCAAATAAGTTTATCTTGGTCTCATCAGACCACAGGACATGGTTCCAGTAATCCATGTCCTTAGTCTGCTTGTCTTCAGCAAACTGTTTGCAGGCTTTCTTGTGCATCATCTTTAGAAGAGGCTTCCTTCTGGAAAGACAGCCATGCAGACCGATTTGATGCAGTGTGCGGCGTATGGTCTGAGCACTGACAGGCTGACCCCCCACCCCTTCAACCTCTACAGCAATGCTGGCAGCACTCATACGTCTATTTCCCAAAGACAACCTCTGGATATGACGCTGAGCACGTGCACTCAACTTCTTTGGCTGACCATGGCGAGGCCTGTTCTGAGTGGAACCTGTCCTGTTAAACCGCTGTATGGTCTTGGCCACCGTGCTGCAGCTCAGTTTCAGGGTCTTGGCAATCTTCTTATAGCCTAGGCCATCTTTATGTAGAGCAACAATTCTTTTTTTCAGATCCTCAGAGAGTTCTTTGCCATGAGGTGCCATGTTGAACTTCCAGTGACCAGTATGAGAGAGTGAGAGCGATAACACCAAATTTAACACACTTCTCCCCATTCACACCTGAGACCTTGTAACACTAACGAGTCACATGACACCGGGGAGGGAAAATGGCTAATTGGTCCCAATTGGACATTGTCACTTAGGGGTGTACTCACTTTTGTTGCCAGCGGTTTAGACATTAATGGTTGTGTGTTGAGTTATTTTGAGGGGACAGCAAATTTACACTGTAAGTCTCCATTCACACTGGTACTACTTGTCAGGCGACTCGGTCAGCCTGACAAGTCGCACACTGTCGCGTCCCATAGTGTAGTACAGGAGCGGTTCTAATAGGAGCGACACAAGTCGCTCCGGCTTAGAAAAAGGGTCCTGTACTACTTCGGGGCGACATCGGAGCGACTTGCATAGACATTCATTTTATGAAGTCCGTGCAAGTCGCGCCGAAGTCGCGCTGCACGTGACTTCACAGGCCGCCCCCTAAGTCGGAGCGACGTAGTGTGAACCGAGACTTATACAAGCTGTACACTCACTACTTTACATTGTAGCAAAGTGTCATTTCTTCAGTGTTGTCACATGAAAAGTTAGAATAAAATATTTACAAAAATGTGAGGGGTGTACTTACTTTTGTGAGATACTGTAAAAAAAAAAAAGACAATAATCATTAAAAAATGTGTGATCTCGATTCAACCCCCTTCACGATCTAATCTGGCGATTCATGTAACAAATGCAGAGCAAAAAGCAGCTGGTGCTCTGTCGAATAGTTCATCGCATTGGATAATGCCCCTGATGATCTGCGCATGCGCAGTACGTAACATCACTCCAGGCTGATCTATTGACCGAAGGTCATCCCTTTGATCTCTAAAAGAACCAAATGATACAATGATTCTTTTTATCTCTCAGCGCTGAGCAATGTCGTGATAAGCTTTGCCGGTGTTTTTTTCGAATAGTGCATCATGCTGGATAATGCCTCCCGACGATCTGCGCGTGCGCAGTGCATAACTCCACTCCAGCTGATCTGTTGACCGAAGTTCATCTGTTTGATCTCTAAAAGAATCAAATGATACAATGTTTCTTTTTATCTCTCAGCGCTGAAAGTGCAGAAAGTGAAAAATATTGTCAGAATTGTCGCTCTTTTTTTTTTTTTAGCGCAAAAAATAAAGATCGCACAGGTGATCAAACACCACCAAAAGAAAGCTCTGTTTGTGGGAAAAAAGTAAATCAATTTTAATTGGGTACAGCGTCGCACGACCGCGCAATTGTCAAAGTAACGCAGTGCCGCATCGCAAAAAAATGGCCTGGTCATTAAGGGGGGTAAAACCTTCCATAGCTGAAGTGGTTAATTGTAGCGGCAGTACAGAATATCTTCATATACAGATCTTGTACCTTCCTGTGTAGTACAGAGGACTTCGTCCGCGCCGCGCTCTGTTTTCCCAAGGAGTGTCCTGTTGTGGTTTGGAACACGCGGCTCGGCTTGGGAGGCGCCCCAAACAAGTTATTTTAAATCACTTTTTGGAAGAACGCTGAGTTTTTCGTTTTTTTTTAGTTTTTTCGTCCTCGGCACAAATTCCAGCAACTGAGTTCACATAATAAGCAGGTGCAGGACGGACCATATACAGGGAGGTGCGGAATCCACCCACTGTGTGCAAATATTAAAGGGAACATTAAAGCGGAATTAAACCCAAAACCAAAAATGTCACAGATTGCAGCTTACCGATCATTAGATGTGGCGGCTGCATTCGTTTTCTTTTTTTAAACTTCTGTTTTTACTGGGTGATCTGGCCATTAACACATCTTCTGTTTTAGAGTGCTAACGTAGCACAGGAGGCACAGCGGACAGCCCCCATTAGGAAGCAAGGAAGACGATCCACAAGGCTGGCGGCTGCGATCGTTCCCCGCTGAGAGAGAACGCCGGTCTGCTGTTGTAAACACGGAGCGCCTGTGATCCTCCTATTTAGGAACACAGGTCCCTGTATTGATTCCACAACTCTCTCCCCCCCACACAGTTAGAAAACACCCCCTAGGCTCACACTTAACCCTTTGATCACCCCTAGGTTTAACCCCTTCCCTGCCAGTGTCATGATTACAGTAACAGTGCATATTTTTAGCACTAATGTCACTGGTACCCCCAAAAGTGTCAAAAATGTCATTAGGCAGCGTCATGAACTGGATAAACAGTTACAGCAAACAGTTTTGTTCCTTTTTGGGAACGCAGACACAAAGCGCACCGAGAGTGAAGAAGAAGAAGTCACATGATGAATGGATTTAGATAATATTTGCTGGTCCCGGAGTTCAGCTTGAACTTGTTGGATAGGAGTATTAGGGATCGACCGATTATTGGCAAAGCTGATATATCGGGAGCCAATCTGCACTTTCCCCGATATATCGGAATCGGCCCCTGAGGTTACCGATATTGCCGATTTTTCGGGAAAGTGCTGTACCGGAGTGATGCCTGCAGCTAGAGGCATCACCCCGGTACCGGCGTCCATAGCCGACGGTCGGCTGTCTGGTAATGACAACCGATGTGGCTGAGAAGCCGCTCGGCTGTCATTACAAGGAGCGGGAGGGGACGCGAGCCTCGTGGCTCACCCGGGTCTCCCGTCCCACCGGGAGACCCGGGCAGCCAGCCTGCACGGCCACTAAAGAGAAGACCCGATCAAAGCCGCATTTGGCTCTGATCGGGTCTCCATGTAAAAACCCGGAAGTGATGTCATGGTATGATGAGGGGACTCGGCGCCAGATTAAAAAAAAATGACAGCATTCAAAACAGCCAAACTTGGCGTTTTGAATGCTTTTAAGTGCAGAGGAGGGGTTTGGTGTCTTTTCGATCCCCAGATCCCTCCACAAGAGTACCTGTAAAATAAAAAAAAAAATAAAAAAAATGTTTTTTATTGTACGAAAATATCGGCCGATACCGATATGCGACGACCAAAATATCGGTATCGGCAATGAAAAAAACGATATCAGTTGATCAGGAGTGTACCTTTAATAGTCAGTGAGATGTGGAGGATCCATGTTCCGGGGTTCCTCTCCAGGGGGGGGGCTCCGGGGGAAGCTCTGTTGTTGTTCTTCCCGCTGATGGCGGTCTCTCTGATTTTTGGTTGTTTGGATTTGGGAGGATAAATGATTCCGCCGTCAGACTCCCATCGCCGCGCTTCTGTGAAGTTTAATACTTTCCCCGGCGGGCGGCCAAACCTTTATCCTGATCTGGCTCCCTCCCGCCGCTATCACAGTGTAACCCTTCCCCGCCCCCGCCTATATGCCAAGGGACAATACAAATAGATACATTGTTAACCACTTGCCGACCGCCCGCCGCAGATATACTGCATTAGGCTGGCTCTGCTGCGCGAACCGACCATACCTGTATGGCGGGAGCGCTCCTGGAAGTGCACACGCGCCCGGTCACACACACCCCCATTAGGGAACGGGAAAGCCGATCCATGGGGCCGGGGGCCACAATTGCCGCTGGGCACCCACGATCGCTCCCCATGGAGAGAGAATGGCGGTCAGCTGTTGTAAACACGGCAGACCGTTCTTCTCTCTGGAATGAACACAGTGCGCCTGTGATCCTTCTATATAGGAACACAGGTCTCTATGTAGATTCCATAAGGCCCTGTTCACACCTGAGCTTTTCTCAGCTCGTAAAACGCTCATCTCTGAAATTTTAAAACACCCAACAAGCAAAATCCCGGAGGGCGTGTCCAAGATGGCGACTTGAACAGACGTGCCTGCTGTGAGCTCCGAGAGCATTCTATCCTGGCGGTGATCCGTAGCTTGATTCTACTCACCTGTACCCCGTTCCGGCGTTCTGCATGCCCTACAGGTCCTCCGGAAGGTCCCAGAGGGGGAAGAAGCTCCACTTTCCTCCTTCTACAGCCTCACCCGAGATCGTTGATCCCGCGCGGACTAGGCCGCAGCCCGCTCTGTGCTCTACCAACATGGCCACGCAGACGGACCCGAGTGAGGGGGCTGCTGCTAATCCCCCTGGCATCCCGGAGGTGATGGCGGCCATCGTGTCCTGTCAAACGGCCCTCACCACCAAAATCGAGGAGGTTCAGCTGGATGTGGGCTTGCTGAGACAGGACTTTGACAAGATCCGCTCCCGTCTTACCGTGGTGGAACAGCGTGTAGGCCCTGTCGAGGACACCCTTGCTGCACACTCTGCCTCCCTCCGGGTCCTCCATTCCCGGGTTCGGGCCCTGGAATATCGTGCTGAGGATGCCGAAAACCGCAATAGGCGCAACAACCTCCGGATCGTTGGCCTCCCGGAGGGTGCGAAGGGTAAGGACCCGACGTTGTTCGTGGAAGACCTGCTGAAGTCCCTCTTACCTGCAGCCCGCTATTCCCCGCACTATACTGTGGAACGGGCTCATCGGGTCCCCCCGCGCCCGGGTCCGGAGGGTGCCCCCCCTCGCACGCTGATCCTTCGGCTTCTCAATTTCCGGGACCGGGATGAGACCCTGCGGGCGGCCCGGGTCGCGGGCTCCTTGTCGTTCCAAAATGCCAGGCTGATGATTTTCCCTGACTATACGGTCGAGACGCAGAAGCAGCGCCGCTCCTTTGATGCTGTGAAGGCGGCTCTCCGTGCCCGAGGAATCAAGTATGCCATGCTGTTTCCCGCCAAGCTGAGGGTGGTCGATGGCGAGACCACCCGCTTCTTTGTGGATCCGAAGGACGCCTCGGACTGGCTGGATCAGCTGCCCCCCCGGGGGTGAGTACTGCTTCGGGCGTGTGGATGCCTCCCTGGAAGTGACTGCCCTGCCTGTCTTGTGCTGTCCTTGTCCTGCTGAGGTCCTGAGTTCTCACCCCTTGTGCCTGGCGGCCTATCCTGCTTTCCTGGACCTGGGGCATGGACTAGCTCCGAGGATTATTGGGACTGTTCCCTGTTCAGCGATGCTGCGTTACTATCCTCCTGTTTTGCATGTATTTATTTTTTTATCTGCTCTTCCCCCCTGTTTGTTGGGGAACAAGCAAAATCCCATTCATTTCAATGGCTCCTGTTCACATCTGAGCATTTTATCGCCTGAAGCAAAACGGCTTAGGCTACGTTCACATGTGGGCGCAGCGGATCACGGGCAGAATCACTGCGATTCTGTCCGCGATCTGGAAATCATTGAAAATCGCGGGGCGCCTGTGCGATGCCCGTGATTTGCAATGGCACCCCAAACGCTGTGCGATGTTGCCGCGATTTTCGCCTGCCGAATCGCGGTAACATCGCGTAAACAGAATCGCGGGACGCATGTCGCCCAAAAAAGGTACAAGAGCTTCTTTTGTGCATCATGCGTCCCGCTATTCTGTTTGCGCGATGTTACCGCGATTCGGCAGGCGGAAATCGCGGCAACAATCGCAGTAACATCGCGCAAACAGAATCGCGGGACGCATGATGCACAAAAGAAGCTCTTGTACCTTTTTTGGGCGCCATGCGTCCCGCGATTCTGTTTACGTGATGTTACCGCGATTCGGCAGGCGGAAATCGCGGCAACATCGCACAGCGTTTGGGGTGCCATTGCAAATCACAGGCATCGCACAGGCGCCCCGCGATTTGCAATGATTTCCGGATCGCAGGCAGAATCGCGGTGATTCTGCCCTGATCCACTGCGCCCACATGTGAACTTAGCCTTAAGCTCAAAAAAGTACATGAGCTTCTTTTTTGGCAGATTACAAGCGTTTTTGTTAAAGTCAATGCCTGCCTCCAAACACCTGCAAAAAACGCCTGGAAAAACGCCTGAAAAAAAAGCCCAAAAAGCGCCTTAAAAAAAAGGCTGAAAAAAGCCCCAAATAAGCCTGCAAACAATACACTCAGATGTGAATGGAACCTAGGTCCCTCCCCCATACAGTCAGAAAGCACCCCCTAGGCTTACACTTAACCCTTTGATTGCCCCTGGGTTAACCCCTTCCCTGCCAGTGTCATTAGTACAGTGACAGTGCATATTTTTAGCACTGATTACTGTAGTAATGTCACTGGTCCCCCCAAAAGTGTCAAAAATGTCAGTTAGGGGTTCAATCTGTCCACCGCAATGTTGCAGTCCCGCTAAAAATCGCAGATCGCCGCCATTACTAGTAAAAAATAAATAAATAAAAATGACATAAATCTTTCCCGTAGTTAGTGGACACGATAACTTTTGTGCTAACCAATCAAAATACGCTTATTGCGATTTTCTTTACCAAAAATATGTAGCAGAAAACAAATTGGCCTAAAATTATGAAAAAATTTGATTTTTACATTTTTGGGGGGGGGGGGGAATGTTATATAGCAGAATGTGGAAATATTGTTTTTTTTTTTTTTTTTTTTTTCAGAATTGTCGCTCTTTTTCTGTTTTTAGTGCAAAAAATAAAAATCGCAGAGGTGATCAAATACCACCAAAAGAAATCTCTGCAAAAGTGACAATTGTGCAGGAGGAGCCTTAAAGCGGAACTTCCCCTTTTGGGTGGAGTTCCGCTTTCAGTTTCCCACCCCCTGCTTTCTGAAAGCTGTATAAATTCTGCACTTTGCATAGCTGTAGAGGAAAGAAGACTGCAGATAAACAGGTACAACTTATGTAGGAGGATTTGTTTCATCTCTGTGTATCACCTGAGGCCAGTCACTTCATTGTGTATATGGAAGGGTTTACAGCCACTTTAAATACTAGAATGCATTCCAAAGGAAAAACAAAATCCTTTAGGCTGCATTCACATGTCAGCGCTTTGATTGCGGGCAGAACCGCGGCGGTTCCGCCCGCGATCCGGAGATTATTGCAAATCGCGGGACGCCTAGCGTTGCCCGTTGATTTGCAATAGCCCCCCAAACGCCGAGCGATGTTGCCGCGATTTCCGCCTGCCAAATCGCGGCAACATCGCGCAAACAAAATCGCGGGACGCAATACGCTCCAAAGAAGCTCTTGTACTTCTTTGGAGCGTATTGCATCCCGCGATTTTGTTTGCGCGATGTTGCCGCGATTCGGCAGGCGGAAATCGCGGCAACATCGCTCGGCGTTTGGGGGGCTATTGCAAATCAACGGGCAACGCTAGACGTCCCGCGATTTGCAATAAATCTCCGGATCGCGGGCGGAATCGCGGGCGGAACCGCGGCGGTTCTGCCCGCGATCCATACGCTCACATGTGAACGGAGCCTAACTGGCCAAAAGTAAGCACCGAAAAAAGAAAAAACACAGACTACTGCCGTCTGCAGGGGCCCCCAGGGGCCACATAGTAAATAGAAAAGGGGCGGCATTTAGACCCCAGAAGCTACAGAATGGGCACCAGGGGGCATAGGGCATGGCTCTCTGTGTATCGGAATCTCCCAGCTCTGATCTCTGAGTACAGAAATGGAAGGGATCGCACCTTTGCTGTTATATGAAAACACGCCGGCTGAGCTCCATATGGGTGAAAGTAAAGCAGGCGAGAAATTCGGCGTTACAACAAAGACTTCCCTTTCACATGCAGTCAGGGGAGAAGGAGCTTTGCGGTCTACAAACATCGCTAATCCGCATAGCCAGCTTCATGATCCCTGTAGTTTTCTGGTGCGCTAATCTGAGAGCGGTGTGCGTGCGTTTGTATTTCTGTGTATACGCCTCTCGGCTCTCTAGAACTCATATTATTGAGATAAAATATTATAAGCGTGCATTTATTTCAACAAAAGTCTTCCCATAATGTTAACCACTTGTCCTCCGGAAGTTTTACCCCCCCCCCCCCCCTCTTCACGACCAGGCAATTTTTTGCGTTTCGCCACTGCGTTACTTTAACAGACAATTGCACGGTCGTGCAACGCTGTACCTAAATACATTTATATAATTTTTTTTTTTTGCCCACAAACAGAGCTTTCTTTTGGTGGTATTTGATCACCTGTGCACTTTAACTTTTTTTGCGCTATAAAAAAAAAAAAAAAAGAGTGAGAATTTTGAAGGAAAAAAAAATAATTTTTTACTTTCTGCTATAAAACACATCCAATAAAAAATGTAAAAAAAAGAGAAAAAAAAAAAATCAAATTTGTTTATTAACCAGTTCTGGACCGGAATATTTACCCCCTTAATGACTAGGCCATTTTTTTGCGATTCTGCACTGCGTAAATTTCGTTTGGGTACGGCGTTGCACGACCGCGCAATTGTCAGTTGAAGTCGCACAGCGCCGAATCGCAAAAAGTGGCCTGGACGGAAGACAGCAAAATCCTCCGGTGGTAAAGTGGTTAAAGGAAAATTGTATCGAAATAAAATTGATGTCCTTTTTCCCCCACAAACAGAGCTTTCTTTTGGTGGTATTTGATAACCTGTGAGATTTTTATTTTTTGTGTTATTAACAAAAAAAGAGCAAAAAAAAAAAAAAAAAATATATATATATATATATATTTATTTTTTCACATTCTGCTAAATAACACCCCCCCCCCCCCCAAAAAAAAAAATCTAAATTTTTCATCCTTTTAAACCAATTTGTATCCTGCTACATATTTTTGGTAAACAAAATCCCAATAAGTGTGTATTCATTGGTTTGCGCAAAAGTTGTCGCGTCATGCCTAGTCATGTCTGTGAATGTCAGAGTTTTACAATGCTTCATGGGATGTGTATTTCCCCAATAGCACAGGACTACATAAAGGACTGCATAATACACAGAGCGCTGGGCACAGGACTGCATAATACACAGAATGCTGGGCACAGGATTGCATAACACACAGAGCGCTGGGCACAGGACTGCATAATACACAGAGCGCTGGGTACAGAATTGCATAACACACAGAGTGCTGGGCACAGGACTGCACAATACACAGAGCGCTGGGTACAGGATTGCATAACACATAGAGTGCTGGGCATAGGACTGCATAATACACAGAGCGCTGGGTACAGAATTGCATAACACACAGAGCGCTTGGTACAGGACTGCATAATACACAGAGCGTTGGGCACAGGATTGCATAACACACAGAGTGCTGGGCACAGGACTGCACAATACACAGAGCGCTGGGTACAGGATTGCATAACACATAGAGTGCTGGGCACAGGACTGCAAAATACACAGAGCGCTGGGTACAGGATTGCATAACACACAGAGCGCTGGGCACAGGACTGCATAATACACAGAGCGCTGGGCACAGGATTGCATAACACACAGAGCGCTGGGCATAGGACTGCATAATACACAGAGCGCTGGGCACAGGACTGCATAATACACAGAGCGCTGGGTTCAGGATTGCATAACACACAGAGTGCTGGGCACAGGACTGCATAATACACAGAGCGCTGGGCACAGGACTGCATAACACACAGAGCACTGGGCACAGGACTGCATAACACACAGAGCGGTGGGCACAGGACTGCATAACACACAGAGCGCTGGGCACAGGACTGCATAACACACAGAGCGCTGGGCACAGGACTGCATAACACACAGAGTACTGGGCACAGGACTGCATAACACACAGAGCGCTGGGCACAGGACTACATGATATACAGAGACGTCGGTATTCGAGCCACCAGGCTGTTTCTCAGCAAGCATGGGATGCCCTGTCTATGGTATTCTGGCCCTGAATCCGGGGACAAAACCGGGACAGGCTTGGTCTGGGGACAGTGTCCTCAATCTGGGAACATCTGGTCACCCTAGTTAATGTGCAGGTCAAATCTAATACAATGGAAGAATGAAGATGAAGGGGTTAATGTACAGATGTGCAGGGCAAGGCAGATGATGAGTTAATGTACAGGTCAGATCAGGGACAGGATGGGGCTGACATATACTGTAGAGGAGTGATGACAGTAGAGGAGTGGATGTCCGTGATTCTGGCAGCGGTTATACTTTTATTATTTATTACTTTGTGCCAGATCAGGAACTTCCTTCTCATCTCACACTGTGGCGGTGTGAGATGAAGGCGATAGCAACTGCGAACTGCAGCCAGGGTAGATGTGTGATCACAGCCATCGCATGGTACAGAGCCACTCTTATTGGCTCTGTACATTCATTCAGTAAGCTACACTGTCCAATAGAGTCCACTAGAGGGCGTGGATGAGCACCTAAGGCCTCCCGAGCTGCTTAGCTGCATAATTCAGCCATCTATGTACAATGGCAAGTTTGTAAGTAATGATAAAGGCGTTGCTTAATACACAGGCCCATAGCAGAAATGTAAAAATTTCCCTGGTCCATAGGGGGCGTACATGGGTCAGAGCTGAGTTTGTTTGTTTGTTTAAAGATCAGGATTGTTCTCTGAATTTGAAAACAATTTTCAAATATGATTGATAATAGAAGTGGCCGCAGCCCTCATACATGAGTCATCTTTCTGATTGCAGGTGTCACAGTCACGTGCGGTGCGAGCCCTCTCCTGCTTCATGTAGAGCCCCGCAGACCCGGCCGAACCTTCCAGACACTTTGAACGATGGGAGAGAACGATGACGAGAAGCAGAGCCAGGCCGGGCAGCTCTTCGAGAACTTCATCCAGGCCACCACATGTAAAGGAACTCTGCAGGCCTTCAACATCCTCACCCGGCAACTGGAGCTGGACCTCCAGGACCACCGGCACTTCTACAGCAAGCTGAAGTCCAAGGTAACCAGCTGGAAGGCCAAGGCCTTGTGGAATAAGCTGGACAAACGGTACGGCCAGAAGGATTACAAGAAAGGGAAAGCATGTATCGGCACCAAGGTGAGGACATTTAAATATTTTGTAGAACTTGGGCTAGTCTACCGTATAAAAAACATCCCTTCCCTTATAGATCTGCTTGTTGGAAAGCTGCTGTAGATATTACTCTTACCAGGCAATATGGTGCAGGACACAGGGCTGGACAAAGGACTGGGCACAAGGCTGGGCACAGGGCTGGACAAAGGACTGGGCACAGGGCTGGGCACAGGGCTGGACAAAGGGCTGGACAAAGGGCTGGACAAAGGGCTGGACACAGGGTTGGACACAGGGCTGGACAAAGGGCTGGACACAGGGCTGGACAAAGGGATGGACAAAGGGCTGGACACAAGGCTGGGCAAAGGGCTGGACAAAGGGCTGGACACAGGGTTGGACACAGGGTTGGACACAAGGCTGGGCACAGGGCTGGACAAAGGGCTAGTCACAGGGCTGGACAAAGGGCTGGACACAGGGCTGGACAAAGGGATGGACAAAGGGCTGGACACAAGGCTGGGCACAGGGCTGGACAAAGGGCTGGACAAAGGGCTGGACAAAGGGCTGGACACAGGGTTGGACACAGGGCTGGACAAAGGGCTGGACACAGGGCTGGACAAAGGGCTGGACACAGGGCTGGACAAAGGGATGGACAAAGGGTTGGACACAGGGCTGGACAAAGGGCTGGACACAGGGCTGGACAAAGGGATGGACACAAGGCTGGGCAAAGGGCTGGACAAAGGGCTGGACACAGGGTTGGACACAGGGTTGGACACAAGGCTGGGCAAAGGGCTGGACAAAGGGCTAGTCACAGGGCTGGACAAAGGGCTGGACAAAGGGTTGAACACAGGGCTGGACACAGGGCTTGACAAAGGGCTGGACATGGTGCTGGACACAAGGCTGAACACAGGGCTGGGCACAGGGCTGGACAAAGGGCTGGACACAGGGCTGGACAAAGGGATGAACACAGGGCTGGACAAAGGGCTGGACACAGGGCTGGACAAAGAGCTGGGCATAGGGCTGGGCATAGGGCTGGACACAGGGCTTGACAAAGGGCTGGACACAGTGCTGGACACAAGGCTGGACAAAGGGCTGGACACAGGGCTAGACACAGGGCTGGACAAAGGGCTGGACACAGGGCTGGACAAAGGGCTGGACACAGGGCTGGACGCAGGGCTGGACAAAGGGCTGGACGCAGGGCTGGACACAAGGCTGCACAAAGGGCTGGGCACAGGGCTGGACAGAAGGCTAGACAAAGGGCTGGACGCAGGGCTGGACACAAGGCTGGGCACAGGGCTGCACAAAGGGCTGGGCACAGGGCTGGACAGAAGGCTGGACAAAGGGCTGGACAGAAGGCTGGACACAGGGCTGGGCCCTTCTTGTTTTATTGGAAAACAAATGGAATACACAACAGGAAATTACATCATAACCATGTAGTTCCTTCACATCACACCTTTCATACCAAAAGCTCCCCTGGCCTTTTTCATCAGTGTTCTTAGTCTCCCCTTCACATCACGGCCCCACTTTTACATTATATTCAACCCTTTACATCACAGTCCCCCCTTTACATTATTTTCCCCACTTTACATCACAGTCTCCCCTTTACATTATACTCCCCCCTCCTTTACATCACAGTCCTCATTTACATTATACCTCCCCCCGGTTTAGACATTAATGGCTGTGTGTTGAGTTTTTTTGAGGGGACAGCAAATTGACACTGTTATACAAGCTGTACACTCACTACTTTACATTGTAGCAAAGTGTCATTTCTTCAGTGTTGTCACATGAAAAGATAAAATAAAATATTTACAATAATGTGAGGGGTGTACTTACTTTTGTGAAATACTGTCTGTCCATGTGACCCTGGATGATGCCTGTAGAAAAATGGCACCGTCCTCATGGAAAGAAAACATATAAAGGCATTGCCAAGGGGAGTACCTGTAAGTGTCATGCTAGCGGTACCTTCCTACACGCTGATGTTTGGAAATCTACACAGCAGCCTAAAGTTTATTTTTTCGAGCTCATTCACATGGAACACAAGGTGCGTCTGTGCATACTTTTTTGCGTGTTATCGCATCCGCACTGCATGTTGTGGGCAAGGCTATTCATTTTAATGGGCTGCCAAATGCGCTAGAATGCGCCAATAGTGACGATTTTTAAAACCAGGCTGCACCATGCTACTGCTGTGCTACGGTTTTGGCGGATGCGACCGCACCAGCGTTTGATTGATGCGTGAGTTTAATAATTGCCACCTGTGTGCATCTGCAGACGGCAGAAGGATTCTGTGCGTGGCGGAAAATTGCGCACTTTTGCATGCATCCTCACACTGCAACTGGTGGGATTTAGCCGTAAGGCCCCATTTACGCTTCTGTGTCGTGTGAATGTGAATTTTTCGTCGCTTTTTATGCGCATTTTTGTGCGACACACAGGGCAGCCATTTCATTTGAATGGGCTGCCCTACACGCTACAAGTGCGCCAAAGAAGCTCCTTCACCTTTTTGGGTTTATCGCTGTGCGTTTTTGGTGCCTTGGTCCCACAGTTTGCCACATGCGAAAACGTGCATCTGCTGGCCGTGTTTGGGGTGCCATTACCAACAGTGATCACACAGATGTTAATGGAGCCTTAGGCCCCATTCACACGTAGGTGAATTTTTTTGCAGGCAGAATCTGGGATTCCAAAACGTAGGATGTTTTTGCAATGCCATTACTACTTAATGGCACCGCAATCCCGGTGCGATATTGCCACGATAAATCGTGCTGCAATAGTGGTAAAATCGCAACAAGGGAAGCTTGTCGCTCAAAAAGGAGCAAGAGCTTCTTTAGGGCGATGGCATTCCCCTTTGTGGTTTGCCACAATTGCAACACAATTTCTCGTGCGACAATCGGAGCAAAACCCATCTGCAATTGGGGCGCCATTTAGAAGTAATGGCATCACAAACGCGTCACGCGTTTTGCCGCGATTTGGAATTGCCTAGGCATGGAGCTTCTTTTGGGCGACAGCGTTGCGTGTTGTGGTTTGCCACAATTGCAACGCAATTGAGCTCGTAACAATCATGGCAAAACTGCATGGCGATTGGGGTTCCATTAGGAAGTAGTGACATCACAAATGCGTCCCGCGTTTTACCGCGATTTGGAATCGCCTAGGTGTGGAGTTTCTTTTGGGCGACAGTGTTGCGTGTTGTGGTTTGCCACAATTGCAACGCAATTGATCTCGTAACAATCATGGCAAAACCGCACGGCAATTGGGGTTCCATTAGAAAGTAATGGCATCACAAACGCATCACGCTTTTTGCTTCGATTTGGAATCGCCCAGGTGTGGAGCTTCTTTTGGGCAACATGCGCAACTAACGCAGCAAAATGCATATTAAGCGCAATGCCGGAAAAGGTTCTGGAGCTCCTTTTAGCCGTGTTTTTCGCACGTAGGGCAACTGCGATTGGGGTGCCATTTAGAAGTAATGGCATTACAAGCACGTCCCACGTTTTGCCGCGATTTGGAATCACCTAGGTGTGGAGTTTCTTTTAGGCAACAGCGTTGCGTGTTGTGGTTTGCCACAATTGCAACGCAATTGATCACGCGACAATTATGGCAAAACCGCACTGCGATTGGGGTTCCATTAGAAAGTAATGACATTACAAACGCGTCACGCGTTTTGCCGCAATTTGGAATCGCCTAGGTGTGGAGCTTCTTTTGGGCAACAGCGTTGCGTGTTGTGGTTTGCCACCATTGCAACACAATTGATCACGCGGCAATCATGGCAAAACCGCACTGCGATTGGGGTTCCATTATAAAGTAATGGCTTCACAAACGCATCCCTTGTTTTGGCGCGATTTGGAATCGCTTAGGTTTTGAGCTTCTTTTAGGCAACAGCGTTGCGTGTTGTAGTTTGCCACAATTGCAGCGCAATTGATCACGCGACAATCATGGCAAAACCGCCCGGCGATTGGAGTTCTATTAGGAAGTAATGACATCACAAACGCATCAAGCGTTTTGCCGCGATTTGGAATCGCCTAGGTGTGGAGCTTCTTTTGGGCAACAGTATGCTTGTTGTGGTTTGCCACAATTGCAACACAATTGATCAAGCGACAATCATGGCAAAACCGCACGGCGATTAGGGTTCCATTAGGAAGTAATGACATCACAAATGCATCCCTTGTTTTAGCGCGATTTGGAATCGCCTAGGTGTGGAGCTTCTTTTAGGCAACAGCGTTGCGTGTTGTGGTTTGCCACAATTGAAACGCAATTGATCAAGCGACAATCATGGCAAAACCGCACGGCGATTAGGGTTCCATTAGGAAGTAATGGCATCACAAACACTTCACGCGTTTTACCGCAATTTGGAATCGCCTAGATGTGAAGCTTCTTTTTGGCAACAGTATGCTTGTTGTGGTTTGCGACAATTGCAACACAATTGATCACGCTACAATCATGGAAAAAACGTACTGCGATTGGGGTTCCATTAGAAAGTAATGGCTTTCCAAATGCATCCCTTGTTTTGGCGCGATTTGGAATCGCCTAGGTGGGAAACTTCTTTTAGGCAACAGTGTTGCGTGTTGTGGTTTGCCACAATTGTAACACAATTGATCACGCGACAATCATGGAAAAACCGGACTGCGATTGGGGTTCCATTAGAAAGTAATGGCTTCACAAACGCATCCCTTGTTTTGCCGCAATTTGGAATCGCCTAGGTGTGAAGCTTCTTTTAGGCAACAGCATTGCGTGTTGTGGTTTGCCACAATTTCAACGCAATTGATCACGCAACAATCATGGCAAAACCGCACTGCGATTGGGGTTCCATTAGGAAGTAATGACATCACAAACGCGTCCCGCGTTTTGCCGCAATTTAGAATCGAGAGCAGAATCATGGCGATTCCGCCCGCGATTCAAATCGCCTAGGTGAGAATGGAGCCTAAGGGTGTATTCATACCTGCGCTTTCCCGGGAACATGCGCATAAATGTGCATTTCTGCAAGCATTCTGAGAACGCGTAAAAAACGAGAGCTGCCCTTGTGGTGCTATTAACTGTTATTGGCAACCCAAACACGGCTAGAAAATGCGCGTTTAGTCGTGCGGCAAAATGCGCAACAAACACACCAAAAAGCATAATAAACTCAATGCCGGAAAAGGTTCTGGAACTTCTTTTAGCCGTGTTTGTTGCATGTAGGGCAACTACGATTGGGGTGCCATTTAGAAGTAATGGCATTACAAGCGCGTCCCACGTTTTTCCGCGATTTGGAATCACCTAGGTGTGGAGTTTCTTTTAGGCGACAGTGTTGCGTGTTGTGGTTTGCCACAATTGCAACGCAATTTCTCGTGTGACAATCGTATTGGGGTTCCATTAGGAAGTAATGGCTTCACAAACGCATCACGCGTTTTTCCGCGATTTGGAATCGCCTAGGTGTGACTGGAATTTGACTTTTTGCAGTGTTTGTCGCAGGTAGGGCATCCCATTCGAAATAATTGTCCGCCCTTTGCTGCCGCACGAAAATCACGCAAAAAAATAAAAAGATACGGCGGAGTGAATGGGGTGTTACCCTTTAGTAAAAGATACTTCTAGAGGACGGGGAATGCGCAGATCTTTAGTTTGCTTTTATAACATCCTGCCGCTTGGCGAGCTGCAGCGCGTTGCCGCCGTGTCGTGCCATTTCACAGCCTATGACTGCCAGTCAGGCGTCCGATTACCTTCTCCGCTTCCATTTATGTAGAAAGTACAAAACATGTCAATCCCTCGGATCGCCTCGCAGCGCCTGCGGATTTCACAACATTTTTCCAGAATTCGTCCAAACGTTAAACATGCATTTTTTTCGGGTTGAGTCACCTTCTCGTGCCGATGGCAGGAATACATCATCTTCATTTCAAGGAGGGGGGAGAAGTCAATCTCAGACGCTTAGACTGGTTCCGTCTTGCCTGGCCGGGGCGGCACGTCAGCCCTTAACGGGTCACTTCGTAGTCGCTTTATCATCTGGAGTGAGCGGTTGACTCAAGCAGACGCTTTGTGTGTTTTATAAATGTACATTCCTCCTCCTCAACGTAATCCGTGTAAGCTCCACTTCCTATTATTTTAAGGAGGACTGTTTGTCAAGGTTCTTAGTCTTAGTCTCGGTTGGCCGAGACAGGACGGGTATGAAATAAACTTTTGAATATACTCCTCAATAGCCAAATTGTGTGCAGATATTACCTTGTAAAAGTAGCAGTGACATCCTCGGTGTGCTGTACATGGCCTGTGCAGAGAGCAGAGCTGTGGGAGGAGCTCAGCAGGCTCCACCCACTACAGAAAACTGCAGGAGGGGGCGGAGATAAGACCAGTCATCCTGCACAAGGAAAGAGAGCAGTGCAGTAGAAGGGGCCCAGCAGTTTTTTTTAATGTATGCCAGACCCTAATCCTTGCTGATCGTCTGGTATGGATTTGAAGGGGGAATCCCACACAAAAAAAATAATATATATGTGCAAGATCCCCCCAAAATCCATTCTAGACCCATATTCGAGTATGCAGTCTGGTATGCAATGAAAGGGATGCTGTAGGGGTGGTTAGGGAGTCTATTACCCCACCCCCATGCTAACCCACATGTTCTCAACTTGGGGAAGCCCCCTGGCACAGTACCATGTCCCCATGTTGATGTGAAAAAGGGCCTCTTCTCCACAACCCTGGACCAGTGATGACTTGGGGGGATCTGTACAATAAGAGGGCCCCCAGATATCCAGGCCCCTGTCACAGCACCACGTCCCCATGTTGTTGAGAAAAAAGGCCTCTTCCCCACAAAGCTGGACCAGTGTTAGGGGATGGGGGACCCATAAGATAAGCGGGCCCCAAAATGCAGTATGGAATAAAAAAGATAAGGGGGCCTCCAGATATACAGCCCTTTGTCACAGAACCATCTCCCCATGGGCCTCTTCCCAACAACCCTGGACCAGTGTTAGGGGATAGGGGACCCATAAGATAAGGTGGCCCCAAAATGCAGTATGGAAAAAAAAAAGATTAGGGGGCCTCCAGATATACAGCCCTTTGTCACAGAACCATCTCCCCATGGGCCTCTTCCCAACAACCCTGGACCAGTGTTGGAGGATGTGGGGACCCATACGATAAGGGGGATCCTAGATATCCAGCCCTTTTTCACAGCACCATGTCCCCATGTTGATGAGAAAAAGGGCCTCTTCCCCACAACTTTGGACCAATGTTAGAGGATGTGGGACCCATAAGATAAGGGGGCCCCAAAATGCAGTATGGAAAAAAAAAGAAAAGGGGGCCTCCAGATATACAGCCCTTTGTCACAGAACCATCTCCCCATGGGCCTCTTCCCAACAACCCTGGACCAGTGTTGGAGGATGTGGGGACGATAAGGGGGATCCCAGATATCCAGCCCTTTTTCACAGCACCATGTCCCCATGTTGATGAGAAAAAGGGCCTCTTCACCACAAAGCTGGACCACTGTTGGTGGCAGAGGGGGGGACCTGTACGATAAAAGGGCCCCCTAGATATTTAGCCCCCTGTCAAAGCACCATGTCCCCATGTTGATGAGATAAAGGGCCTCTTCCCCACAACCCTGGACCAGGGTTGTAGGATGGGGGACCCATACTATAAGGGGGCCCCAGATATCCAGCCCTCTGTCACAGCAACATGTCCCCATGTTGATGAGAAAAAGGTTCTCTTCCCCACAACACTGGACCAGTGTTGGAGGAGGGGGGGCCTGTACCATAAGAGGCCTCCAGATATTGATCCCCCTGCCACAGCACCATGTCCCAATTATAAAGAGATAAAGGGCCTCTTCCCCCACAACCTTGGACTAGTGATGGAGGATGATGGACCCATACAATAAGCCAGCCCCCAGATATCCAGCCCCCTGTCACAGAGCTGTATCCACATGTTGATAAGATGATGAGATAAAGGGCATCTTCCCCACAACCCTGAACCATTGTTGGAGGATGGGGGACCCATACTGTAAGGGTGCCCCCAGATATCCTGCCCCCGGTCCCCATGTTGATGAGAGAAAGGGCCTCTTCCCCACAACCCTGAACCAGTGTTAGGGGGGGGGGGCTGTACCGTAAGAGGGCCCCCCGATATCCAGCCCCCTGTCACAGCACCTTGTCCGCATTTTAAAGAGATAAAGGGCCTCTTCCCCAAAACCCTGGATTAGTGTTGGAGGATGGGGGACCCGTACGATAAGCTAGCTCCTAGATATCCAGTCCCCTGTCACAGCACCATATCCCCATGTTGATGAGATAAAGGGCCTCTTCCCCACAACCCTGGACTATTGTTCGAGGATGGGGAACCCATACGATAAGCTAGCCTGCAGATATCCAGCCCCCTGTCACAGCACCATGTCCCCATGTTTACGAGATAAAGGGTATCTTTCCCACAACCCTGGACCATTGTATGAGGAGTGGGGACCTGTACAAAAAGAGGGCCCCCAGATATCCAGCCCCCTGTCACAGCACCATGTCCCCCTTTTAAAGAGATAAAGGGCCTCTTCCCCACAACCCTGGACTAGTGTTGAAGGATAGGAGACCCATACAATATGAGGGTTCCCAGATATCCAGCCCCCTGTCACAGCACCATGTCCCTATGTTGATGAGAAAAGGGGCCTTTTCTCCACAACACTGGACCAGTGTTGGAAAATGAGGGACCTGTACAATAAGGGGGCCCCCAGATGTCCAGCCCCTTGTCACAGCACCATCTCTCCCTTTTAAAGAGATAAAGGGCCTTTTCCACGCAACCCTGGACTAGTGTTGGAGGATGGGGGAACCATGCGATAAGGGGATCCCCCAGATATCCAGCCCTTTGTCACACCACCATGTCCCCATGTTGAGGCCACTTCTCCACATCCCTGAACCACTGTTGGAGGAGGGGAGACCTGTACAATAAGGGGGCCCCCAGTTATTCAGCCCTTGCCCCATGTGAGTAAGTAAGGGTAATGTACGATGCTTTGTGGTGCGCTGTTCTGTTAACAATGGTCATGCAGGTTTTTCATCCATTTTAGTGCATCAGCAGCTCATAACGTGCATTAACGTACCACGACAGGACGCCTACGTGTGAATGATCCCCAAACATAGGCAAAAAACAAAGTGTATATGAGTGGAATTACCCTTTAAATATTCTAGTGTACCCGGGTTGTGGCTGTAGGAAGACATAATTCATGTAGGAAGAAAGCTCTCCATTTCCTCTATAGATTTATGTTTAATAGAAAGCGGGAGGGCGCGTAGGGTCGGGATCGCAATCTAAAGACAACACAGAGGCTTTTGTGTTCCCGGACTTCTGGAATTAATATTTTAGGGGAGTTGGAATTCTTTGAAATCTCACCGACAGATCTGAGTTGGCCTTGGGCTGGGTGCTCTGGATGCGAAGAACACGAGCGAACAGTTCCAAGGCGCGAACAAAATTCCTCGCTTACACCGACATGACTTTATCTGATGGGGAACAATGTAAAAATTGTCTGATCCTACGTCCACTGACAGTGGTGAAATGATTCAATAAAGAATATGAGGCATTTTGCACCCTCTGAGCGCAGCAAAGGAACAGAACGTCTTATGTTACGCCACGTCATGTCCCTTGTGAAGTTCATTTATCTTATAATTTTATTATATTATTAAGCCTTCCCTTCAGTCTTGCACAGTTGTACCGGCTCCTCTCCTGAACTAAAATGGCCTCCTCTGATTTCACCGCACACCGTGACCTTCTCACTACTCACTCTCTCTTAAAAAACTGCAGCAAATCAGATGGCGTCTCCCACCAGCCATAGAGAAGCATAGAGACCCACTTATTGACCTAATATGGCCCCTTGGTCAATGACATTCACTTAATTTATGGCCCCAAGCTTATCACTAATGAAGACTACAAAGGCCATGTGGACATACGTTGCTCCAGCATGATCCACCATACTCTCCATACTTGACCTAATATGGCCGCTTGGTCAATGACATTCACTTAATTTATGGCCAGGTGCCCAAATTAGGCTAATAATGCCCCAGCATCCCTGCCCTATTGTGTATGTTAGTTGTGGGATGGGAATCTCCCACCTGCAGCTCACTGAATCTAACTTCGTGTTCAGACCGAACCCAACCCGGCCCCAAGCTTATCGCTAATGAAGACTACAAGAAGCCATGTGGACATATGTTGCTCCAGCATGGTCCACCATACTCTCCATACTTGACCTAATATGGTCCCTTGGTCAAAGACATTCACTTAATTTATGGCCCATGTGCCCAAATTAGGCTAATAATGCCCCAGCATCCCTGCCCTATTGTGTATGTTAGTTGTGGGATGGGAATCTCCCACCTGCAGCTCACTGAATATAACTGTGCGTTCAGACTGAACCCAACCCGGCCCCAAGCTTATCGCTAATGAAGACTACAAGAGGCCATGTGGACATATGTTGCTCCAGCATGGTCCACCATACTCACCATACTTGACCTAATATGGCCCCTTGGTCAATGACATTCACTTAATTTATGGCCCAGGTGCCCATATTAGGCTAATAATGCCCCAGCATCCCTGCCCCTTTGTGTATGTTAGTTGTGGGATGGAAATCTCCCAACTGCAGCTCACTGAATCTAACTGTGCGTTCAGACTGAACCCAACCCGGCCCCAAGCTTATCACTAATGAAGGCTATAAGAGGCCATGTGGACATACGTTGCTCCAGCATGATCCACCATAATCACCATACTTGACCTAATATGGCCCTTGGTCAATGACGTTCACTTAATTTATGGCCAGGTGCCCATACTAGGCTAATAATGTCCCCACCATCCCTGCCCCTTTGTGTATGTTAGTTGTGGGATGGGGATCTCCCACCTGCAGCTCACTGAATCTAACTTCGGGTTCAGACCAAACCCAACCCGGCCCCAAGCTTATCACTAATGAAGACGACAAGAGGCCATGTGGACATACGTTGCTTCAGCATGGTCCACCATACTCACCATACTTGCCCTAATATGGCCCCTTGGTCAATGACATTCACCTAATTTATGGCCAGGTGCCCATACTAGGCTAATAATGCCCCGGCAGCATCCCTGCCCCTTTGTGTATGTTAGTTGTGGGATGGGAATCTCCCACCTGCAGCTCACTGAATCTAACTTCGGGTTCAGACCAAACCGAATCCGGCCCCAAGCTTGTAATTTATGAAGACTACAAGAGGCCATGTGGACATACGTTGCTCCAGCATGGTCCACCATATTTACCATCAGGAAGCCAATCCACAGCAATGATGCGCAGCCAACAATGGAGTTGTGCATGTAGACCAGGGGTCTCCAAACTATGGTCCTGGGGCCACATCCAGCACGCTACTAGATTCTATCAGGCTTATAGCTTGGGGTCAATGGCGCAGACTGAGGATTAGATTAGCAGAGGCTGCCTATGGTCTCCAATTCGACCCCTCCCTATATAACGGGGCATTCTAATGTATGGGGGACTTTGATGTAAGGGGGACCGTGACGAGGACTTAGACGTAAGGGGACTCTGATGTGAACCCTGATGTAAGGGGAACTCTGATAGGAACCCTTATGTAAGGGGAAACTTTGATGTATAGGGAAACTCTAATGGGAATCCTAATAAAAGGAAGGACTCTGATTGGGACCCTGATGTAAAGGGGACTTTAATGTAAAGGGACTCTGATGGGAATGCTGACATAAATTGCGACCCTGATAAGAACTCTGATGTAAGCAGGGGAGGACTGGGCCAGGGGGCAGGGGGGCAATTGCCCCCTGGGCCACTCTGATGCTCCATAAAAAGGCTGCACTGCTTCTGCCAAAAACATGCCTAAAGAATTCCTGCTGAAGAGAAGTAAAAAGTCCCTGCCGCTGACCTACTGAGTGTGGGTTGAAGACAAGGACCGAGCGCAGGCCTCCCCCACACAATTCCCCCCCCCCCCCCAGCATGGATGGTGTAAACTGTGTCTGCGCAGAGGCCGGTTCCATGCTCCACTGGAGACTTTTCCCCCCCGTCCAGACCCAATTGAGCTGTCCCAGCTCCCCCCAGTCCAAGTTCCTGACCTCGCCCTCTGCTGGCCTGGTTAGGAACCCGGATTCAGCCAGTGAGTAGAGAGTACCTGGAGCGGAGCTTCAACCTGGAATGGGGGTCATGATGGGGCAGGAACGAGGGAGAGTAGGAGGGGGGCCAAGTTGCTGCACCATGGGCCTCTGGTTTGTACTTGCCCCCTGGGCTGAAAGTCACCAGTCAGCCCCTGGATGTAAGGGGAACTCTGATAGGAACCCTGATGTAAAGGGGGACTCAAATAGAGACTCTGATGTACAGGGAAACTCGGATGGGGAGCCTAATAAAAGGAGGGGCTCTAATGGGGACCTAGATTTAAAGGGGACTTTGATGTAGGGGACTCTGATGGGAACCCTGATGTAAGTGGGGACCCTGATGAGGTCTCTGATGTAAGGGGGAACTCTGATAGGAACCCTGACGTCATCGGCTGCATAAAATGTAAATATCTCCTAAACGGTGCAAATATCTCCCAAATGGTGTAAATATCCCCTAAACGGATACTTATAGGTAAGTCTTATTAAAGGTTTACCCATAGGGAAAAGTCATAAAAGTGGGTACAGGGATTCTCAAACTATGGCCCTCCGTAGAGTGTAAAACTCTGACATTCACAGACATGACTAGGCATGATGGGAATTGTAGTCCCTGAACAACCTGAGGGCCGTAGTTTGAAGACGCCTGGTTTACAACCACTTTAGGGCAGATCTTCCATTAGAGCATTTTACGAACTTAAAAAATTTTGTAAGGAAACCCTAAAACATTTCCTTCGATTGCCATGTCAAAATTCCTGAATTCTCCGTACACGTGAGCAGTGGAATTTTGTTCGGTCAACAAAGATTCTTCATCCTTCTCCTTTGATTTTCCTCGTCATTGTGGTAGAAAAGGAACGTTGACTTGACCCCCATTAATAGAACGTCATAAAAACTAATTTTTTCTAAATAAATTTTACTGGTTTTTGGCCAACTTTAGAGTCTCCATCTCCTGTAAGCTGGCGGCTTTTTCCTATCTGATGATGAAGGTTTCTCGTCTACAAAGCGGTCATTGGACCACCCAGAGGAGCGGCAGACGTCAGCGGCTCGGGACGGGTTCTGCTTATTTTTCCTGGGGATTTGAGCAGCTGCTGGTCATTTGTCGTGGAATAATTCAGCCTCTTATGTTTCTGTAACAGGTAACCCGATCGGGGATCTCTGATGTTCCGTGTTAGTGCTCCCTGACGTGTAACAAAGGGAAATTGTGACGGCTTCCCACCGCTCAGATGTTTTATTTAGCTGTAGACCTCATTTGATACATTGGAGTTTTATCATCCAAAATCTTTCAACTATTCTGTGTATTATTATGGCTTTAATGCAGGGGTCTTCAAACTATGGCCCCCCAGTTGTTCAGGAACTACAATTCCCATCATGCCTAGTCATGTCTGTGAATGTCAGAGTTTTACAATGTCTCATGGGATGTGTAGTTCCACAACAGCTGGAGGGCCGTAGTTTGAGGATCCCTGCTTTAACCACTTGCCGACCTCCCGCCGCAGTTTCACTGCGGCAGGCTGGCTCGGCTGCGCGAAACGACATAGCCCTACATCAGCCGCGCGCATGGGGCTGGGGGGTGGCGCGCTCCCACCCCCATTACGCAGTGAGGATGCCAATGCATGGGACTGGCGGCCTTAATTGCCGCCGGGCACCCGGCGATCGCTCCCCGCTGAGAGAGAAGGACGGACAGCTGTTGTAAACACAGCTGACCGTTCTTCTCTCTGGAATGATCTCAGAGCACCTGTGATCCTTCTATATAGGATCACAGGTCTCTATGATCATTTCACATGTCCCTCCCCCATTCAGTTAGAAAACACCCCCTAGGCTCACACTTAACCCTTTGATCGCCCCTGGATTAACCCCGTCCCTGCCAGTGTCATTATTACAGTAACAGTGCATATTTTTAGCACTGATTACTGTAGTAATGTCACCGGTCCCCCCAAAAGTGTCAGTTTGGAGTCCGATCTGTCCGCCGAACCCCCATACAGTTAGAAAACACCCCCTAGGCTTACACTTAACCCTTTGATCGCCCCTGGATTAACCCCGTCCCTGCCAGTGTCATTAGTACAGTAACAGTGCATATTATTAGCACTGATTACTGTAATAAAGTCACCGGTCCCCCCAAAAGTGTCAAAAATGTCAGTTAGGAGTCCGATCTGCCCGCCACACCCCCATACAGTTAGAAAACACCCCCTAGGCTCACATTTAACCCTTTGATTGCCCCTGGATTAACCCCTGTCCCTGCCAGTGTCATTATTACAGTAACAGTGCATATTTTTAGCACTGATTACTGTAGTAATGTCACTGGTCCCCCCAAACAGTGTCAAAAATGTCAGTTAGGAGTCCGATCTGTCCGCCGCACCGCTAAAAATCGCAGATCGCCACCATTACTAGTAAAAAAAATATAATAAATAAAAATGACATAAATCTTTCCCGTAGTTTGTAGACGTGATAACTGTTGCGCAAACCAATCAAAATACGCTTATTGGGATTTTTTTTATCAAAAATATGTAGTAGAAAACAAATTGGCCTAAGAGGATGAAAAATTAGATTTTTACAGTTTCTTGGGGGAGAATGTTATATAGAAGAAAGTGAAAAATAAGTGGAGGCATTTTGTTTATAGCGCAAAAAATAAAAATTGCAGAGGTGATCAACTACCAAAAATATGTAGCAGAATACAAATTGGTCTAAACTGATAAAAAAATAAAATTTTAATTTTTTTTTATTGGGAATGTTTTATAGCAGAAAGTAAAAAATATGTTTTTTTTTTCAAAAAATTTTTTTTTTTTTTTTATAACGCAAAATCTAGAAACCGCAGAGGTGATCAAATACCACCAAAAGAAAGCTCTATTTGTGGGGAAAGCACATCAATTTTATTTGGGTACAGCGTCGCACGACCGCGCAATTGTCAGTTAAAGTAATGCAGTGCCGAATCGAAAAAATGGCCTGGTCATAAAGGGGGAAAATCCTACCGGTCCAGACGTGGTTAAAGGATATTTATAGCTGTCATTTTTTGGGGTTAAAACTTTTGGCCTTGCCTTCAATTTAAAGCTGAAGTTTAATTTGCTTCTATTTTACCTTCCTTCCTCCCTCAATCCCAATTAATTAATCATTGGATCTCTGTGCCTCTCTATGCACTGCAGGCAGTTAATGGCAGGTGGGAGGGGCCAGCAGGATGCTGTACAATGTCATCACTGGATCTCTGTGCTTCTCTATGCCATGCAGGCAGGTTGTGGCCAGTCCCACCAGCCATGATCTGCCTGCATTGCATAGGATCCATTGATGACACTGGCTTCCTGAAAACCTCACAGCACCCCTCTTCAGTGCAAACAGTGGGCTGGCTCTTGGGAGGAGTTATGCAAATGTTAAAATGCCTTGATTTTTGGCTGTCAGTGTGAAGAAGTGGGTGTTCCCAGGCAGGCTGCATCTACATTTGAAACCTTGCTTCCTGTAGTAATTCTCTACAGGCAGACTGTAGTGGGTGGAGCCTGCTGGGTCCCTCCCACAGCTTTGCTCTCTCTCGTTGTGCAGGGTGACTGGTCTTGTCTCCGCCTCTCCTGTAGACTTCTGTAGTGGGCGGAGCCTGCTTGGTCCCTCCCACAGCTCCTCTCTCCTTGTGCATGGTGACTGGACTTGTCTCCGCCCTCTCTTGTAGTTTTCTGTAGTGGGTGGAGCCTGCTAGGTCCTTCCCACAGATCTGCTCTCTACCCCTGTGCAGGGTGACTGGTCTTGTCTCAGCCCCCCTCTTGTAGTTTTATGTAGTAGGTGGAGCTTGCTGGGTCCCTCCCACAGCTCCTCTCTCCTTGTGCAGGGTGACTCGTCTTGTCTCAGCCCCCTTTTGTAGTTTTATGTAGTGGGTGGAGCTTGCTGGTTCCCTCCCACAACTCCTCTCTCCTTGTGCAGGGTGACTGGTCTTGTCTCCGCCCCCTCTTATAATTTTATGTAGTAGGTGGAGCTTGCTGGGTCCCTCCCACAGCTCCTCTCTCCCTGTCCAGGGTGACTGGACTTTTCTCCGCCCTCTCGTAGCTTTTTTGTAGTGGGTGGAGCTTGATGGGTCCCTCCCACAACTCCTCTCTCCTTGTGCAGGGTGACTGGTCTTGTCTCCGCCCCCTTTTGTAGTTTTCTGTAGTGGGGGGAGCTTGCTGGTTCCCTCCCACAGCTCCTCTCTCCTTGTGCAGGGTGACTGGTCTTGTCTCCGCCCCCTCTTGTAGTTTTATGTAGTAGGTGGAGCTTGCTGGGTCCCTCCCACAACTCCTCTCTCCTTGTGCAGGGTGACTGGACTTGTCTCCACCCTCTCATAGTTTTCTGCAGTGGGTGGAGCCTGCTAGGCCCCTCCCAAAGCTCTGCACTCTCTCCCTGTGCAGGGTGACTGGCCTTTTCCACGCCCCCCTCCTGTAGTTTTCTACAGGCAGCCTGTAGTGGGTGGAGCCTGCACAGACTATGTACAGCAAAGTGATGATGTCATTCTTACTTTTACAAGGTAATATCTGGGTCTGCAAAGGCATTTGTGGTGGATTTATATCCTATGTGATTATTGAGGAATATATTTGAATAAAATGTTTTGTTTGCGGAGTTCAGCTTTAAAGGAGAAAAATATTTGCCATTGCATAGATGATAATGGCGATGGCTGGGCTCACTGGCGCTCGCTCGGATAAATCCTTCCAGGCAGGTAAGGAGAAAAACCCCTTCAGGATAATCCTTTATATAGAAGCAATAACAACCTGATCCAAAAAGGAAAGTGCTGAGGTTCTGTATATTCCTGGGAGGTGGGGGGGGGGAGGGGGAGGGGGGGATACGGTTACAGAGTAAGTTCCCGGAGCGGCTGATTGGCTGCTCAGTGACATCAGGTCAGTTCATCTTTCATCATATAGAGTCTGGAATGAATGAGCATTACAGGGACAGCACACAGACAGCTCCGGTCACCGGAGAAGGGCGGTAATGGGAAGTTTAGAGCGGAATTTGCCCCAGCGGTACGGATACCGACATTCAACATAAACCACTGACAACCGTCCACTCCAGACACCAAAACTTCCATTTATATATATTCCATAACAGCCGCAAAGGGTAGAAATACACTTTGTGTGGACCAGAATCCTTTGCAAACCCAGATATTACCTTGTAAAAGTAGCAGTGACATCATCACTGTGATGTGCATAGCAAGTGATGTGGGAGGAACCAAGAAGGCTCCACCTACTACAGCCTGCCTGTAGAAAACTGCAGGAGGGGGTAGAGACAGTCACTCTGCACAAGGAGAGAGAGCAAAGCTATGGGAGGGGCCCAGCAGGCTCCACCCACTACAGGCTGCCTGTAGAAAAGGATAGGAGGGGCGGAGACAAGACCAGTCACCCTGTACAAGGAGAGAGCCGAGCTGTGGGAGGGATTAAGAAGGCACCACCCAATATAGCCTGGGGGGGGCGGAGACAGGACCAGTCACCCTGCACAAGGAGAGGGAACAGAGCTGTGGGAGGGACAGGGCAGGCTCCACCCACTACAGGCAGCCTGTAGAAAGCTACAGAAGGGGGCGGAGACAAGACCAGTCACCCTGAACAAGGAGAGAAAGTAGAGATGTGGGAGGGGCCCAACAGGCTCCACCCACAACAGAAAAGTAAAGGAGGGGCAGAGATGAGACCAGTCTCCCTGCACAAGGAGACAGAGAGCAGAGCTGTGGGAGGGACTGAGCAGACCCCACCTACTGCAGGCTGCCTACAGAAAATGTCAGGAAGGGGTGGAGACAAGACCAATCAACCAGTACAAGGACAGAGAGAGTAGAGATGTGGGGGAGGGGGGGCAGCAGGCTCCACCCACAACAGGAAAGTACAGGAGGGAGCGGAGACGAGACCAGTCTCCCTGTACAAGGAGAGGGAGCAGAGCTGTGGGAGTGACCGAGCAGACCCCACCCACTACAGCCTGCCTGCAGAAGAAAACTATAGAAGGGGCGGAGACAAGACCAGTCACCCTACACAAGGAGAGAAAGTAGAGATGTGGGAGGGGCCCAGCAGGCTCCACCCACAACAGAAAAGTACAGGAGGGGCAGAGATGAGACCAGTCTCCCTGCACAAGAAGAGAGCGAGCAGAGCTATGGGAGGGACTGAGCAGACCCCACCTACTGCAGGCTACCTACAGAAAATGACAGGAAGGGGCGGAGGCAAGACCAATCAACCTGTACAAGGAGAGAGAAAAAGTAGAGATGTGGGGGAAAGAGGGGGGGGCAGCAGGCTCCACCCACAACAGGAAAGTACAGGAGGGGCAGAGACTAGACAAGTCGCCCTGCACAAGGAGAGAATAGTGGGAGGGGCCCAGAAGGCTCCACCCACAACAGAAAAGTACAGGAGGGGCAGAGACGAGTCCAGTCTCCCTGCACAAGGAGAGAAAGTAGAGATGTGGGGGGGGGGGCAGGCTCCACCCACAATATAAAAGTACAGGAGGAGCAGAGACAAGACCAGTCTTCCTGCACAAGGAATGAGAGCAGAGCTGTGGGAGGGACCGACCAAGCCCCACCCACTACATCCTGGCTGCAGAAAACTGCCGGAGGGGGCGGAGACAAGACAAGTCACCTTGCACAAGGAGAGAGCAGTGGGAGGGGCCCAGCAGGCTCCACCCACAACAGAAAAGTACAGGAGGGGCAGAGACAAGACCAGTCACCCTGCACAAGGAGAGAGAGCCGAGCTGTGGGAGGGACCCAGCAGGCCCCACCCACTACAGTCTGCCTGCAGAAAACTGCCGGAGGGGGCGGAGACAAGACCAGTCACCCTGCACAAGCAGGAGAGAGCAGCAGTGAGCGGTCTTTATTACAATTAAACTCTTTTAATAAGCTGTCACTTTGTATTTTTCTTTGCCTGCGCACTAAGCAAGCAGTCAACCAGTCGGTATTTTTGTTGCATGGAACGATCGCTCCTTTTACAGGTGGTGGTCCAGCATTGGCTCATCCATGTGCGCGGTCGTCGCCGGCTCGCCAGTAATCCACCTTCAAGCTCTCATTGTTTAAACATGAAGCGGCACTAAAGTTGAACCGCGTTGCATCACTGACATTTTTGGCACCCCGCTCAACAGAGAAATGATTTTGTTCCCCGCCAAATGTTTCCAATATAGAGATGACAGTGTCCTGCCAGCAGCTTTCTGCTGATCTGGGAGAATGGGGGGGGGGGTGAGGGGGCGTGTCAGAGGGGCGAATAGCTTATTTTAATTATCACCCGCCGATGTGTGCGGAGTTTCCACCATGCGCTCTGTATGTTGCCGGGTAATCCAGTGGAAAAAGTTTCAGGGACTGCGATATGGGACTGATGATGAAATGTTCTACAAGATATTGGGGGAGGGGGGGTGTTGGGCGGGGGGTGGGAGGAATTGGAGCAGTTGTTGGAACAGCAGCTGCGTGTTGTGCTATTTAATGTCTCTTTTATAGCTTTATTTATTTATCCAATGGCTCTTAGAGCACTGGAAGGATGAGAGCAGCCAAAAAGTAATCATTTTATTTCTGACCAAAGGTTGTAAAAAAAATCCAACGCGTTTCGGGGGGCTCAAAACTTCCCCCTCGTTTCAAAAAAATAAAAAAATAAAAAAACAACATAAGATAAATATCTGAATGTGTATACAAGCGTTAGTTTATGAGTATAATAACAAAAATATATATTCTTTTACACTTGGGCTTTTATTTATAAAAAATTAGCTTGAGGCCTCTGTAACCACTTGCGTCTGAATATGTGACTTACTGTTACAATAAAGTTTCTTTTGTACCAGAAAAAAAAATAGTTTGAGGCATTCACAAAAAATGTTTATTTCCTATGATGACCAGCTCCATCTAGTGGCCACGAAATGCTATTTTCCTGAAATACCTCATTTAGGTAAATGCCACATTGTGGCATTTAGATGGAGCTGACTATCATAGGAGATAAACATATTAGAAACATTGCATTGACTACTCATGTGCTAATGCTTGAGACATAAATAGAGTCCTACATCTAAAATTACACAATGATTATGATTCTAAATAGGAATTTATTTCCTCCAAAAAAAAAATTATAAAGAAGTCACATCTTGTAAAAAATAAGACAGAACTAAGTGGATGCATGAATAAACAAAGGGAAGGCATAAACATTTAATAGCTGGAGAGCCACATATGGCACCCTTTACTGTCATTTGTACAATAAACTCAACTAATAGACTAAGATCAGGTGGTCTGATTTATATAAGCAATTTAAAACAATTATTATTATTATTATTATTATTGTTATTATTATTATTATTGTTATTATTATTAATAATATTATTATTATTACATAACATTATATATTATATAACATATTTAAAAATATTTAAAAAATTAACAAAAAATAATAATGATAAAGTTAATTAAATGCTGTATTTTCACTTTTTTAATGAAAAACATTTTAGAAGTCTGCATTGATAAATTATTATTATTATTATTATTATTATTATTATTATTATTATTATTATTATTATTAATAATATTATTACTATTATCATTATTATTAATATTATTGATATTTTTATTATTGTTATTATTATTATTATTACATAACATTATATATTATATAACATATTTAAAAAATATTTAAAAAAAATTACAAAAAATAATAATGATAAAGTTAATTAAATGCTGTATTTTCACTTTTTTAATGCAAAACATTTTAGAAGTCTGCATTGATAAATTATTATTATTTATTATTATTATTATTATTATTATTATTATTATTATTATTATTATTATTATTATTGTTATTATCATTATTATTATTAATATTATTATTATTATTATTAATAATATTATTATTATTATTACATAACATTATATATTATATAACATATTTAAAAATATTTAAAAAATTAACAAAAAATAATAATGATAAAGTTAATTAAATGCTGTATTTTCACTTTTTTAATGAAAAACATTTTAGAAGTCTGCATTGATAAATTATTATTATTATTATTATTATTAATAATATTATTACTATTATCATTATTATTAATATTATTGATATTTTTATTATTGTTATTATTATTATTATTACATAACATTATATATTATATAACATATTTAAAAAATATTAAAAAAATTTACAAAAAATAATAATGATAAACTTAATTAAATGCTGTATTTTCACTTTTTTAATGCAAAACATTTTAGAAGTCTGCATTGATAAATTATTATTATTTATTATTATTATTATTATTATTATTATTATTATTATTGTTATTATCATTATTATTATTATTAATATTATTATTATTATTATTATTATTATTATTATTATTATTGTTATTATTATTATTAATAATATTATTATTATTACATAACATTATATATTATATAACATATTTAAAAATATTTAAAAATGTAACAAAAAATAATAATGATAAAGTTAATTAAATGCTGTATTTTCGCTTTTTTAATGCAAAACATTTTAGAAGTCTGCATGGATAAATTCCTGAATCCTGACATGTCACAAAAGACAATAACAGAAAATTAAAAAGAAAACCACCCTTTATTATTAGGAAAATCTGTCCTTGAGCTCCAGTTCAGTGACTTTGCCTAGGATGATGTGAGCAGTCTGCTGCAGGCAGGAGGAAGCATTTCCTCAGTCCCTCCCCCAGAGATCAGAGCTTTGCAACAAGTCACAAGGAAATAGGTTGTATCAGGGACTGATCTGTGTCAGACATTTGTGAACACAGCCCAGGACTACACAGGGCATCAGGATTTACATGATTTTGTCATCTCCGAGCCAGCTTCTCAGTCCAGGAAGGTTACCCTGGATGATGCCTGTACAAAGATGGCACCATGCTTCTGGAACTGAAATGCAGATGAAGGCATTTTTTTTTTTTAGCCTGGTTGGATTTAAAGTCGGGATCTCAGCAGCAGAAGGCAGCATTGCTAAGGGTTATGGACGCAAATAGCAATCTCCTTCACCAGATGTATTGCTCTAGAGTTTCTTGCTATATTTAAAACTGGTCATTGAGATCACTAGGAGCAAGGATACTTTACAGGATGTAATATATATATATATATATATATATATATATATACATACATTATATGATATCCAGTGGTTGCCACCACACACAAATCAGAGATAAAAAATGGGCCCGGGTGCTCAGCAACGACTGCAGTACTATAAACTAAAAAAGAGCATCACTCACGAGTCTTTCAAGACCTGTAACTGCCACTTTCTCTTTTGGTATATATATATATATACACACACTATATTGGGACGGCTGCCTTTACACACACATAAACTTTAATGCCATCCTGGTCTTAGTCCAAAGTCAAAAAGAAACAAAATAACAAAGCAAAAGTTATAAAGTAGCAGATGAGAGGAATAAGAATATGACAAGAGATGTACACCAGAGGAAACCTGGGAGGACAAATATGTACCAGCAAAAGTGGAAAATTTACATAGTTACATAGTTAGTGAGGTTGAAAAAAGACATCAGTCCATCCAGTTCAACCTATGATGCGTGTGTGTGTTTGCTTTTAGCCGTACATTGTATACCCCTGTATGTTGTACATTGTATACCCCTGTATGTTGTACATTGTATACCCCTGTATGTTGTACATTGTATACCCCTGTATGTTGTGGTCTTTAAGGTGCCCATCTAACAGTTTTTTGAAACTATCAATGCTCCCTGCTGATACGACTGCTTGTGGAAGAGAATTCCACATCCTTACCGCTCTTACAGTGAAGAACCCCTTACGCACTTTAAGGTTAAACCGCCTTTCCTCTAGTTTTAGTGAGTGGCCACGTGTCTTATTGTATCTCCTTTCTCTGAATAGTTTGTTCCTTATGCTCGGGTCGCCAGTACAGTATTTGTACATTGATATCATATCCCCCCTCAATTTAGAGGTCTCATGTGTGTGTATATACATATATACACTATATACTCAAAAGTAATGGGACGCCTGCCTTTACACACACATTAAATTTAATGGCATCCCAGTCTTAGTCCGTAGGGTTCAATATTGAGTTGGCCCACCCTTTGCAGCTATAACAGCTTCAACTCTTCTGGGAAGAGCATCCACAAGGCTTAGGAGAGTGTCTATGGGAATGTTTGACCATTCTTCCAGAAGCACATTTGTGAGGTCAGGCACTGATGTTGGATGAGAAGGCCTGGCTCACAGTCTCCGCTCTAATTCATCCCAAAGGTGTCCTATCAGGGGTTGAGGTCAGGGCTCTGTGCAGGCCAGTGAAGTTCCTCCACCCCAAACTCGCTCATCCATGTCTTTATGGACCTTGCTTTGTGCACTAGTGTGCAGTCTGGAAGAATAGTCAAACATTCCCATAGACACACTCCTAAACCTTGTGGACGGCCTTCCCAGAAGAGTTGAAGCTGTTATAGCTGCAAAGGGTGGGCCCAGTGCTGTATCTTGGCCTAGGCCAACAAGGCCCAGGCCTAGGGCAGCACTTTGCAGGGGGACAGCAAAAAAGCTGCACCACGCACGAGAAAAAAAAACAGCCTCCTCCCGGCTCCCGCACTAAAAAGGGTCCCTGCCTGCTTGCGCTACACTTTTAGTATAGTGCCAGACTTATAGGACAAATTGGGCTGGAGGGCAGGGTCCAGGAGGCAAATCAGTCTAGCACCCCCATAAAGCAGTCACACTGCTACCTCCTGGTATGATATGATGGTATGATGATGAGCACTGATGAGGCTGACCTTATGGGAACTGATGAAGCTACACTGATGGGCACTGATAGACTTTGGTTGTGGTCTGTGGTTTACAGATGACAGGGCGGGTCATAAACAGGAAGAAGTGTGGCCTTTACAAGAAGGGGTGCGTCATATTTAAATTAGGGAGTGCACAAGTTTAGTCAGGCCTAGGGCAGCCCAAAACCTAAATACACCACTGGGTGGGCCAACTCAATTTTAAACCCTACGGACTAAGACTGGGATGCCATTAATGTTCATGTGTGTGTAAAGGCTGGTGCCCCATTACAATCATATATATATATATATATATATATATATATATATATATATATATATATATATATGTATGTATGAATATTTTTTTATTTTATATATATATATATATATATATATATATATATATATATATATATATATATATATACTGTATATACTTTATATTTTCATTTATATATATATAAATGTGTGTGTGTGTGTGTGTGTGTATGTATGTGTATGTATATATATTATACACACACTGTATATACTTTATATTTCTATTATATATATATATATATATATGTGTGTATGTATATATGTATATATATATATATATTTACATTGGGGTTGTGTTGGATGTATAGTGCAATCAGGCAGTGCTATATGTGGTGTGGACACATCATGTCAGTGTAAGGCATCGTTTTGTTAACCGTAACCTGGAAACGTGTTTTATTTCTTTATTTTTCTTCCGATAAGTGAGGAAGTTGGCAGATCTAAGATCCCCGTCTGTCTGTCCACGGCATACTCTGTAGACATGGTGCAATTTCCTGGCTGGGGTGGCCGGGTGCCCCTCCCATGGCTGATCACTTGCCAGATACATGGTGTAACTTGTGACTCTGTCTGTCTGTGTATGATCACCAGAAGCTTATTCAGTATGGCAATGTGCAAAGTAAAACCTGCAAAGTGCAATATGTAAAGTCCATCGCGTAGCAAATATATATATATTTCTATGTATTGGATAGAGCTATAGATTCTGAATCCTGTGCCGAGTGGCTGCCCTGCTGCATTGAGAACACAGGAGGTCGGCCATTGGGCACAGCACCATTCAAAGATTGCATAAAATAAAACAATACACATAGAAATGGCTTTCTCTGGGCATATAGAGAATAATACCAAAGATTACATTCCTAAAACTACAGTCAGGTCCATAAATAATGGGACATTGACATAATTCTAATATTTTTGGCTCTATACACCACCACAATGGATTTGAAATGAAACAGACAAGATGTGCTTTAACTGCAGGCTTTCAGCTTTAATTTGAGGGTATTTACATCCAAATCAGGAGAACGGTGTAGGAATTACAACAGTTTGTATATGTGCCTCCCACCTTTTAAGGGACCAAAAGTAATGGGACAATTGGCTGCTCAGCTGTTCCATGGCCAGGTGTGTGTTATTCCCTTATTATCCCATTTACAAGGAGCAGATAAAAGGTCTAGAGTTCATTTCAAGTGTGCTATTTGCATTTGGAATCTGTTGCTGTCAACTCTGAATATGACATCCAAAGAGCTGTCACTATCAGTGAAGCAAGCCATCATTAGGCTGAAAAAAAACAAAACAAACCCATCAGAGAGATAGCAAAAACATTAGGTGTGGCAAAATCAACTGTTTGGAACATCCTTAAAAAGAAAGAACGCACCGGTGAGCTCAGCAACACCATAAGACCCGGAAGACCACGGAAAACAACTGTGGTGGATGACCGAAGAATTCTTTCCCTGGTGAAGAAAACACCCTTCACAACAGTTGGCCATATCAAGAACACTCTCCAGGAGGTAGGTGTATGTGTGTCAAAGTCAACAATCAAGAGAAGACTTCACCAAAGTGAATACAGAGAGTTCACCACAAGATGTAAACCATTGGTGAGCCTCAAAAACAGGAAGTCCAGATTAGAGTTTGCCAAACAACATCTAAAAAAGCCTTCACAGTTCTGGAACAACATCCTATGGACAGATGAGACCAAGATCAACTTGTATCAGAGTGATGGGAAGAGAAGAGTATGGAGAAGGAAAGGAACTGCTCATGATCCAAAGCTTACCACCTCATCAGTGAAGCATGGTGGTGGTAGTGTCATGGCGTGGGCATGCATGGCTGCCAATGGAACTGGTTCTCTTGTATTTATTGATGATGTGACTGCTGACAAAAGCAGCAGGATGAATTCTGAAGTGTTTCTGGCAATATTTTCTGCTCTTATTCAGCCAAATGCTTCAGAACTCATTGGTCGGCGCTTCACAGTGCAGATGGACAATGAGCCGAAGCATACTGCGAAAGCAACCAAAGAGTTTAAGGGAAAGAAGTGGAATGTTATGCAATGGCCAAGTCAATCACCTGACCTGAATCCGATTGAGCATGCATTTCACTTACTGAAGACAAAGCTGAAGGGAAAATGCCCCAAGAACAAGCAGGAACTGAAGACAGTTGCAGTAGAGGCCTGGCAGAGCATCACCAGGGATGAAACCCAGCGTCTGGTGATGTCTATGCGTTCCAGACTTCAAGCTGTAATTGACTGCAAAGGATTTGCAACCAAGTATTAAAAAGTGAAAGTTTGATTTATGATTGTTAATCTGTCCCATTACTTTTGGTCCCTTAAAAAGTGGGAGGCACATATACAAACTGTTGTAATTCCTACACCGTTCCCCTGATTTGGATGTAAATTCAATCAAATTAAAGCTGAAAGCCTGCAGTTAAAGCACATCTTGTTTGTTTCATTTCAAATCCATTGTGGTGGTGTATAGAGCCAAAAAGATTAGAATTGTGTCGATGTCCCAATATTTATGGACCTGACTGTATAAAGATTAATGTACTAACATTAAAATCATATATAGCACTGTATCCAATTTTTTTGCAAATTATAGTTCACAAATCTTATTTCAATTCAACATACACGTTAGCTCAACACGTTTCTGTGTCAATCTTTTTATTAAAGTTTAGAGTAACAAGAAAGGACATTGTTGAGTAGCACACAGTAGTACAAAATAAACCTGACAACATAAACAGTACATAAGAAACATGTTAGCTCAACGTGTTTCGAATGCTTCAAACGTCTTCATCAGACGCATGTGAACAGTATCTAAACATACAACATACAGTTATGAGTGCTATGACAAAAAAACAATAAAATTAAAACAGATAATGAGAGCAAACATTTCAATAAAAGCCTCATTATGGGATTACCATCTCCATGTCCCTTGGATGTTCCCTTTTGGAATTGAGAATTTCCACTTCAGCAAACTGTTTGGAGACTTCTGATTTGGTACTACTAGGTGTCCCCATATGTGTAATGAGGCTTTTATTGAGATATTTGCTCTCATTATCTGTTTATTTGTTGTCATAGGACTCATAACTGTTTGTTGTATTTTTAGTTACTGTTCTCCTGATGAAGCATTGAAACGCGTTGAGATAACATGTGGACGTTGAATTGCAATAAGAACTGTGCACTATACTTTGCAATAAATTTGGCACAGTGCTATACATGATTTTAATGCTTGTACAATAAACTTTATAGTTTTAAGAATGCAATCTGTGGTATTATTCTCCATATGCCCAGAAATAAAATCCATTGTAACACAGATTCTTTTGTTTTATTTGCATTCTATAGTCATCTATAGAGCCTCTATCCTTTGTGGATGCTCCATTCAGAGATAACCTCGGCATTTTCCCAAGGAATGCAAAGCATTCTCTGATTGGAAGATGTCAGGGACTCAATACCCTGCGCAGGCGCACTGGCGCTGCTAACCGGCGAATGCCTATGCGCATGCGCTGAGGCTACCATGGGTAGTTCGCGGCTATCTTGCGTTCGCGCGAAAGCGTATGCGCACACAATCTGCTTTTGGTGCCAAACGGCCTATTTAAAGGCAGTGATCACTCTGAGTCTTTGCTGTGTGATTATCAGCTCCCCTGTACCCTGTGCCTGTTTATTATCTGCTTTTCCTGTTTACCTGACCCGACTTGTCTTTGGATTCTGATTACCTGCTGCCCGCCATGACCTTGGCTTGTCCTGACTATTCTCCTGTTTTATCCTGACCTGTTTACCTGCTTCCGGCTATTGGTCCTGAACCTGCTCCTGGCTCAACCATGGAATCCGGGGGACTGTGACCTGGTGTTAGCAAGCAGCCAAGTCCATTCCCACCATCTGGGGCCCTGGTGAAAACCGGCTAACACTTAGACGCCGCGCCTCTGGTGAACCTGTGCCACGCCAGTTACCCGGTAAGCCACTCCTCTTACGTCAGGCTCTGCCACGTTACCCCGTGACAGAAGAAGATGAGAGACGGGGCAGTAACTTCCCGATCTCCATCTCTTCTAATCCTGTGTTCAGCACGGAATCCACAAATTAATGGAGTTCACTGGAGTGGTGGTGCCTACTACAGTGATTTCCAGGTTCTAGAGCAGTGGTCTCCAAACTTGCCTGCCTTTACTTGGCCCTAGGAGCGCTATTACTCCTATCGACACCAACAATGGGGGCATACTTCTTGCCACTGACACCAACAATGGAGGACTATTCGTTCCAATGACACCAATGATGAGGTTCTATTCTTCTCACTGACACAAATGGGGTACTATTCCTCCCGCTGATACCAATGACATTACGCTATTCCTTCCACTCACACCAACGATGGGATGCTATTCCTGCCGCTAAAGATTTGGCATGGTTTACTCTCAGTGATATCAGGACATTTTCAACTCCCATTGGCTACAGTCTGACACCCCTCAAGTTTGAGGGACAGTAACTTGGCCCTTTGTTTAGAAAGTATGAAAACCCCTGTTTTAGAGGAATCCCATGGGTATGATATATACAGTAAAGAGAGCTTTTTTTCTCAGACAATAGGTGCAGGAACTCCCCTTTCTGAGTCACCACTTGTCTCCGCCCCCTTCCCACCTCCTGCACCATTCCTTGGTTCCACCCCCTACCCACCTCCCAAGTACTGCTCCTTTTAGAGAATACAGAACCATATAACAATTGTGGTACTACATAATTTGTATGGAATTTGTTAATAATAACAAGAAAAACAGTAAACTAGAGCACATGCAGCCAGCAACAATAGACCCCCTCAGCAACAATGAACCACCCGGAACAAAATAACCCCTCCCCCAGCAACAAAAGATCCCCAACAGCAATAACAGATCTCCCTGCAGCCAGCACCAATAGACTCTCCAACAGCCAGCAACAATAGACCCTCCCCCAGCAACAATATATCACTGGCAACAAAATACCCCCTCCCCTAGCAACAATAGACCCCCAGCAGCAACAACAGATTTTCCTGCAGCCAGCATCACTAGATTCCTCCCAGCAACAACTGACCCCCAGCAACATAGGACCCCCCCCCCAAGCAACAGTAGATCCCCCACCAACAACAATAGACCTCCTAAGCAACAGTACACACCCCTCCCCACCCCACAAAAGTAGATCTCCAGCAACAATAGATCCCCCCCAGCACACAGCATCAATAGACCTTGAACCCCTTACCATTACGTACAGTCAATGCTGAAGGTGTCGGAACTGCGTTTCCCCACGTTCCTGCTGAAAAAAAGCCCTGACAGTAAATAATTGGTCCAAGCTGGACTAATGTAACAATGTAAAAATAACCATACCTGGAATTCTTCTTAGGATCATAGGTGATATGTTATAAGATATCGAATGACAACCAATATAGGAGCCAGTTGACACTTTACCCATGAAAATAACCTCTTCTGTGTGACTACATTTGATTTCGTGAAGATAGGTGTAGACCCGTTGAGCTGACCACACATGAATTCTGCTTCCATTTTTTTATTCTTAGATTGGAATTTTTACATCATATTTTTTGTATTTTTGTTCAACATTATGGCTTTTTTAAGTCGATCTAAATTATGTTTGTTATTATTTGGATGTTGGACGTCTTTGTTCAGTCGTCTTCACAGTGTGTTAGCAGGAACCTTTGAACCGGCCCCACTCATGTCTTTAGGCAGCTCGGCTCTTCAAAAACCATATGAAATCCACCTGTCCTTAATTTTGGAAGCGAGTTTTGGGCAATCTGCATCCAATCTGTTGGAGTTATGGATTAGTTTGTTTGGACAGGTTCATTTATCAGGCTTTGGGCCTCCTAAGCTGAGGGTGACGGGAGGGCGTCCATCTTGCGTGAGGGCAGAAAACAGACCGTCAGCACTTCGGCTTCTGTTTGCTTTCAGTGATTAAGATATTTTGGCAGCTGGGTGTCATCCAGGAATCTGGGTTGGGTCTTTTCCAGAAATCTTCCCTAGTTGAGATCCGGAGACACCAGCTAGCTTGTCACATTTAGTGTATGAAGGATAGGATTTAAAAAATAAAGCTGCTGTCAAATTAAAAGGCTGGATGCTCAGCTCTGCACATACTGTATATTAAAACATATTTATACAGTTATCTGTCCATTAAAAAATAATTAAGTGTATTTGTAAATGCAGTGCAACTAGTGTGAGTTCTCTGTAAGCATGGAATATCGAGGAGGAGGTTAGGCTAGGTAATGGGGGCAAAGCAGTAAGGTGTTTGAATGTTTACTTACCCTTGAAGTCTCATTTAGGGATGAGTGGAGGTATTTCACCTCTAGTCCTTTATGTTAACCCTAAAGCTAACCCTGATGCTAAATCTAACTCTAACCCCAATATTAACCTTGATGCTAACCCTAACTCTAATACTAACCCTTACTCTAACCCCAAGGTTAACCCCAACACTAGGGTTTGAGTAAGGGTTAGTGTTAGGGTTAGCATCAGGGTTAGCTGTAGGGTTAACATTAGGGTTAGACTTAAATGAGACTTCATGGGTATAGAAGCGTTCAAAGTTCCCTTACCCTAACTTTAACAATAAACGTATGTGAAAACTTATATGCTAACCCAAGTGCCAACATCAAGGTTGAATGTTAACCCTAATTTTAACCTTGATTCTAACTCTAACACTAATACTAACCCTCACTCTAACCCTAAGGTTATCCCTAACTCTAGTGTTAGAGTAAGGGTTAGTGTTAGGGTTAACATCAGGGTTAACATTACAGTTAGCATTAGGTTTAGAATTAGGTCTAGAGTTAGTATTAGATGTATGGTAAGAGTTAGCAGTAGGGTTAACATTGGGGTTAGAGTTAGAGGTGAAATAATTTCACTCACTCCTTAATGAGTTAAAAGTTCCCTTACCATAACATTAACACTAAAGTTAATATATATTCTAACCAAAGTGCTATACCCAATGTTGAAGGTTAACCTTGAGGCTAACCCTAACACTGATACTGACCCTTACTATAAACCTAATGTTATCCCTGGTGCTAGTGTTAGAGTATGGGTTTGTGTTAGGGTTAGTAACAGGGTTAACATTAGGTTTAAGAGTTAGGATTAACATTAGGGTCTCCTGTACAATTAGAGTTACGGTAAGCTGTAGCCTTAGAGTTAGGGTTAGCTGTTAGCTTAGAGTTGGGGTTACTTGAAGGGTAAACATTAGGGTTAGAGTTCGGAGGTCAAGAGTCTAGGGTTAGATTAAGGGTTAGTGCTAGGGTTAGCATCAGGGTTACCATTCGTTTTAGAGTTAGGGTTAACAGTAGGGTTAGGGTTTCCTGTATGGTTAGAGTTAGGTTTAGCTGTAGGTTTAGAGTTAGGGTTAGCTGTTGGCTTAGAGTTAGGGTTAGAGTTTGGAGGTCAAAAGTCTAGGGTTAGATAAAGGGTTAGTGCTAGCATCAGGGTTAACATTAGGTTTAGAGTTAGAGTTAACAGTAGGGTTAGGGTTTCCTGTACGGTTAGAGTTAGGTTTAGCTGTAAGTTTAGAGTTAGGGTTAGCTGTTGGCTTAGAGTGGGGGTTATCTGAAGGGTAAACATTAGGGTTAGAGTTCGGAGGTCAAGAGGATAGGGTTAGAGTAAGGGTTAGTGTCAGGGTTAACATCAGGGTTAACACTACGGTTAACAGTAGGGTTAGGGTTTCCTGTAGGGTTAGAGTTGGGGTTAGCTGTAGCCTTAGAGTTAGAGTTAGATGTTAGCTTAGAGTTGGGGTTACTTGAAGGGTCAACATTAGGGTTAGAGTTCGGAGGTCAAGAGTCTAGGGTTAGATTAAGGGTTAGTGTCAGGGTTAGCATCAGGGTTAACATTAGGGTTAACAGTAGGGTTAATGTTTCCTGTAGGGTTAGAGTTAGGATTAGCTGTAGCCTTAGTGTTAGGGTTAGCTGTAGCCTTAGAGTTAAGGTTAGCTGTAGCCGTAGAGTTAGGGTTAGCTGTAGCCTTAGAGTTAGGGTAAGCTGTAGCCTTAGAGTTGGGGCTACTTGAAGGGTAAACACTAGGGTTAGAGTTCGGAGGTCAAGAGTCTAGGGTTAGATTAATGGTTAGTGTCAGGGTTAGCATCAGGGTTAACATTAGGGTTAGAGTTAGGGTTAACATTGGGCTTAGGGTTTCTTGTATGGTTCGAGTTAGGTTGGGTAGGTTTAGCTGTAGGGTTAACACTAGGGTTAGAGTTTGAGGTGAAAAAACTCACTAAACTAACACTAAAGTCAACTTAAATTCTAATCCAAGTACCAACCTCAATGTTCAACTGTAATGCTAATCCTAATGTTAACCCTAACTCCAGCTCAAATCATGGTAACCTTAACAGTGCCCCTAACTCTAACCCCAACCCTTTGTTTATAAACAAAGTAAAGTGATTGGCAGTTTGGCACATCTCACAGAGGTTTCATCATAGTTCTGAAACAGGTTCACTGGATGGATACTGCCATTTGCCGCTGTCTATCACTTTCCCTCCAGTATCTGGCTATTTACTCTCAATGTAAAATTCAGGTCTCAGTAACATTTGCCACGTTTATAATACACACATATCCGTCACTCATCGATCAATATGAAAGCGAGCCAATAAACCTCATTCGCCTATATGCAACCAAGTGCCGCCCAATGAGAGTGGATTCAGGTACACAAATTTGTCTAGATTCAAACCCATAATATGTACAGGGTTAACAGATGTGGGTGAACTACAACTCCCAGCAGCCAGGAGCAGGCCTTTGTTCTGTCGGGATCTTTGCTTATTTGCATAAATAGACACTGTTATATCAGAGTAGTATAAATATTCTGACAGTTCATACAATACATCTGATGATAAATAATTACAGCTGAGTGTTTCCGTACAAAGTAACACTTCCTCCGTCCCGTCTCATCCTCAGTCTATGGAAGGATCTCAGGACATCCTGTTCTTTTTGCTGTTAATGTTTTATTTTTCTCCTGGCTGACTGAAGAGTCCTCTGGGGCGGCTGGGAAAGTGTGACAACCAGGAATCAGAATTTCCACCCCGGCGTTCAAGGGTTCAGCTGAGACATCCAGTTACTGGGGCTATGCTCTCAGAGGTCTGCGGGAAAGGTTTTATTTTCATATTTAGTCCAAGTATGTTGAAGGAACAAAGATGTTCATGAGCCGGAAAATACCAGAGAAATTCACATGTTCAGTGAAATCACAGAAGGTGATGAAACAACACTGAGTGTTATTTTACTGGTTTATATTCTTGTGTGGCTAAGTCATCAGCAGAGGAAAATTGGTATCTTCTTCTAATTAAACTTCGATATAACAGAAAGCTTTTAGGATCCAACACCTGTAGACATTGTGATGTGATCAACCCTAACCCTAAAGCCAACCTGAATTCTAAACCTAATGCTAACCCTAACTTTAACCGTAACTCTAACCCAGATGCTGACCCTATTGTTATCTTTAAGGTTAATGTCAGGGGTAGCGTAAGGGTTTAATATTGGGGTTAGGGTTATCATCAAGGTTAACATTTAGGGTTAGAGTTAGGATTAGCATTAGGTCTAATATTAGAGCTAGGGTTAAAAATAGGGTTAATATTAGTGTTAGAGTAAGGGTTAGCATTAGAGTTATTCATAGGCTTTCACACAGGGTGTGCCAGCTGTGCCTGGGCACACCCTAATCACCCGGTCTGGTGCAGATTCCCCCTGTTTAAACCCCTAACGGGGCTCCTAAATTATTTGTTAAAAAAAAAATTAAATTGGAAGAAATAATAAAAAATAAAACAATATGAATAAAAACTACTGACACCTCCACTGCTCTACTGACACCGTCAGTATATATGGACATGCACACACACATATGTGTTTGAGCTTTGAGGTGCACACCCTAATGCGATGGGCTGTGCACTCCTATGGACTTATTGTTGGCATTTAGGTTACAATTAGGGTTGGCATTAGGCTTAGAGTTAGGGATAGCATTAGGGTTAGAATTAGGGTTGGCATTGGGGTTAATGTTAGGCTAATCATAAGAGTTTAATATATGAGTTAGGATTAACATTAAGGCTAGAGTTAGGATTAGCTCAGGTTTAGCATCAGTGTTATTATTATGGATAGAGTAAGGGTTAGTATTAGAGCTAGGGTTAGGGTTATTATTAGGTCTAGTGTTAGGGTTAGAGCAGTGGCGGCTGGTGCTCCATGGGCCAGGGGGGGGGGGGGTCAGACCGACCGCACCATACCCCCCCGGCCCACACCAGGCCGCACACCATACCGCCTCCCCCCCCCCCGGACCACGGGGAGACAGAGGAGAGGAAAGGAGAGGACAGACAGGCCCCCCCCCCCGCTCACTCACCCTGCCTGGATGCAGCAGCAGGTGGCGGCAGCTTTGGCTTCTTCCCCGTCTTCTGCGTCTCCTCCCTCCTCCTCCATGCCCAATGGCATGGCTTCTCCTTTCGGCCAATCGGGAAACGGGTCTCAAAACCCACTTCCTGATTGGCCAGGAGGAGGATCCGTGTGACAATAGCGAATTTTAATTTGCTATTGTCACAAAACTTTTAGCCTGTGAGAGCCTCTGGCTGTACTCACGTGGCTAAAAAAATAAAAAAAAGCCCCATTGAACTCCATGCGTCCGGCACCCCACATGTAGATTAGGGGGCTAGATGCATGTATAGGGGGGGGCGGCGCCCCTACGCCCCATATGACCAGCCGCCACTGGGTTAGAGTAAAGGATTAGAATTAGTGTCAGATTTACCATTAGGGTTAACATTAGGTTCAGAAATAGGGTTAGCTTCAGGGTTAACGTTGGAGTTAGAGATAGGATTAGCATTAGGTAAGAGTTATGGTTAACATTAGTGTAAGAGTAAGGGTTAGAATTAGTGTTGACATTAGGGTTAGAATTTGGGCTAAAGTTAGGGTCAATGTTAGGCTTAGCATAAGGGTTTATTATTATAGTTATGGTGAACATTAAGTTTAGAGTAAGGGTTAGCATTAAAGTTTGAATTAGGGTTAGCATTAGAGCTAAAGCTAGGGTTAATGTTTGGCTTAGCATAAGGTTTTAATATTAGAGTTAGGGTTAGCATCAGGGTTAACATTAGGGTTAGAGTTAGGATTAATATTATGGTTATAGTAAGGGTTAGTATTAGAGTTAGGGTTAATATTAGGGTTAGAATTAGAGTTAGGGTTGGCATAAGGGTTAACATTAGGATTAGAGTTAGGGTAATATTAGGGTTAGAGTAAGGGTTAGTATTAGAGTTAGGGTTAAAATTAGGGTTAGAGTAAGGGTTAGAATTAGAGTTTGGGTTGGTATCGGGGTTAACATTAGGGTTAGTGTTAGGGTAATATTAGGGTTAGAGTAAGGGTTAGTAATAGAGTTAGGGTTAATATTAGGGTTAGAGTAAGGGTTAGTAATAGAGTTAGGGTTGGCATAAGGGTTAACATTAGGGTTAGAGTAAGGGTTAGGGTTAAAATTAGGGTTAGAGTAGGGGTTAGAATTAGAGTGAGGGTTGGCATCAGGGTTAATATTAGGGTTAGAGTTAGGATTAATATTATGGTTATAGTAAGGGTTAGTATTAGAGTTAGGGTTAATATTAGGGTTAGAATTAGAGTTAGGGTTGGCATAAGGGTTAACATTAGGATTAGAGTTAGGGTAATATTAGGGTTAGAGTAAGGGTTAGTATTAGAGTTAGGGTTAAAATTAGGGTTAGAGTAAGGGTTAGAATTAGAGTTTGGGTTGGTATCGGGGTTAACATTAGGGTTAGTGTTAGGGTAATATTAGGGTTAGAGTAAGGGTTAGTAATAGAGTTAGGGTTAATATTAGGGTTAGAGTAAGGGTTAGTAATAGAGTTAGGGTTGGCATAAGGGTTAACATTAGGGTTAGAGTAAGGGTTAGGGTTAAAATTAGGGTTAGAGTAGGGGTTAGAATTAGAGTGAGGGTTGGCATCAGGGTTAATATTAGGGTTAGAGTTAGGGTTAAAATTAGGGTTAGAGTTAGGGTTAATATTATGGTTAGAGTAAGGGTTGGTATTAGAGTTAGGGTTGGCATAAGGGTTAACATTAGGGTTAGAGTTAGGGTAATATTAGGGTTAGAGTTAGGGTTTATATTAGGGTTAGATTAAGGGTTAGTATTAGAGTTAGGGTTAAAATTAGGGTTAGAGTAAGGGTTAGAATTAGAGTGAGGGTTGGCATCAGGGTTAACATTAGGGTTAGAGTTAGGGTTAATATTAGGGTTAGAGTTAGGGTTGGTATCAGGGTTAACATTAGGGTTAGAGTTAGGGTAATATTAGGGTTAGAGTAACGGTTAGTAAAAGAGTTAGGGTTAATATTAGGGTTAGAGTAAGGGTTAGTAATAGAGTTAGGGTTAATATTAGGGTTAGAATTAGAGTTAGGGTTGGCATCAGGGTTAACATTAGGGTTAGAGTTAGGGTTAATATTAGGGTTAGAGTTAGTGTTAATATTATGGTTAGAGTAAGGGTTAGTATTAGAGTTAGAGTTGGCATAAGGGTTAACATTAGGGTTAGAGTTAGGGTAATATTAGGGTTAGATTAAGGGTTAGTATTAGAGTTAGGGTTAAAATTAGGGTTAGAGTAAGGGTTAGAATTAGAGTGAGGGTTGGCATCAGGGTTAACATTAGGGTTAGAGTTAGGGTTAATATTAGGGTTAGAGTTAGGGTTGGTATCAGGGTTAACATTAGGGTTAGTGTTAGGGTAATATTAGGGTTAGAGTAACGGTTAGTAAAAGAGTTAGGGTTAATATTAGGGTTAGAGTAAGGGCTAGTAATAGAGTTAGGGTTGGCATCAGGGTAAACATTAGGGTTAGAGTTAGGGTTAATATTAGGGTTAGAGTAAGGGTTAGCATCAGGGTTAGGGATAGTATTAGGTCTAGAGTAAGGGTTAGAGTCGGGGTTTAGAATTAGGATTAGCAGATTTACAATAGGTTTAGAGATAGGGTTAGCCTCAGTGTTAGGGTTAGAGTTGTGGTTAGCCTTAGGATCAAATTAGAGCTAGAGGTGAAATAACTCATCCCTAAATGAGGCTTCAAGGGTAAAGAAACTTTCAAACTTTCAGCATCCCCTTGAGCAGAACTCTCCCACTTTTCCCTCTCAAAGCTCCATAATTGCCCAGTTCTTCCCTGCGAGACCCATGGAAATATTTACATAATTTAGCCAGCTTCTTCATATCAATATCTATACATGGACAGTAGAATCACTACCTACATACTGGCACAATTATTAATAGTGCATTACAACTTTAATCCAGACACACAACAGGTTACTTTAAATAGTGAACTGCTTCATGCCCAAGCGCTCTTTATTTAGGTATATGATGATGCCAGAACAAAGATGGGGCCGTGCTTCTGTGGAGGAAAGCAGATGGGAGCATTGTCAGGGGGAGCACTATGATTTCTGTGAGAGGTAATAAACAACTTAAAGTGTTACACAAAAAAACCGCACAGACAGTGTTACACAGACACAATACTGCGCATGCATGGAATTCGCATGAATTACATAGCTGGTGACAGGTCCACTTTGCTGCATTGTGAACACGCCGTTCCCTCATCAGACGCAGCGCCTGCCAGCCGGTGTCCTCTCCTCGCTGATAACATCTGCTGCGGATTTTGTGCTTTGCGGACCCAGCCGGTTGATGTTTTCTTTGTGTATATAGAATGGCATGTCATCAGTGATTTTGGAAGGAGGAATGTATTTTTAGGAATGAGTAATCCCGTCTGCCCAACGCGGATGAGGAAATTGTTTTTTTTTTCTGCGGCTGATTTTTTCATTTTTTTGTTTGTAGGTCATGTTATCACTATGGCAATGCCAACATCACTTACTTATAGGGTCATTCCGCTGTCTACTTATATTTTTATTTTAGGTGTCTTCTGGTGGGCTGAATAACCAGCTAGCTTTATTTTCTGTTTCCGGAGGAGAAATTTCCATCTGATTTCTCCATAACATGAAATGAATGAATGAATGGGACTGAGAGTTCCTCCAGACTTCTGCGGCAGGTCGGCGGAGCTGGGAACCTGCTTACAAAGATCTCTTCACCAGCATCCACTAATATTTATAAGGGATATTTGAATATGGTGGGCAGAGTCATCTTCTGGCTTATATGTCTTGGATACTCCCAACAATGAGATCATCCGGCCATAGTGCCCAAATAATGGGCACAGCAGGTGTACAGACCCAGGAACTCAGCACTGAGATGGTGGGTACCCCTCATAATGGGCACAGCAGTTGTACAGACCAGGGAACTCAGCACAGGGATGATGGGAGCCCCTCATAATGGGCAAGCAGGTGTACAGACCTGGGAACTCAGCACAGGGATGATGGGAGCCCATCATAATTGGCACAGCAGGTGTACAGAACCAGGAACTCAGCACAGGGATGATAGGAGCCCATCGTAATTGGCACAGCAGGTGTACAGACCCAGGAACTCAGCACAGGGATGATGGGAGCCCATCATAATTGGCACAGCAGGTGTACAGACCCAGGAACTCAGCACTGAGATGGTAGGAACCCCTCATAATGGGCACAGCAGGTGTACAGACCCGGGAACTCAGCACAGGGAGGGTGGGAGCCACTCATAATGGGCACAGCAGGTGTACAGACCTGGGACCTCAGCACAGGGAGGGTGGGAACCCCTCATAATGGGCACAGCAGGTGTACAGACCTGGGACCTCAGCACAGGGATGGTGGGGGCCACCCATAATGCACACAGCTGATGTACAGACTTGGAAACTCAGCACAGGGATGGTGGAAGCCCCTCATAATTGGCACAGCAGGTCTACAGACCCGGGAACTCAGCACTGAGATGGTAGGAACCCCTCATAATGGGCACAGCAGGTGTACAGACCCGGGAACTCAGCACAGGGAGGGTGGGAGCCACCCATAATGGGCACAATAGGTAAACAGACCCAGGAACTCAGCACAGGTATTTTGGGAACCCCTCATAATGGGCACAGCAGATGTACAGACCCGGGAACTCGGTGCAAGGATGGTGGAATTTCCTCATAATGGACCCAACAGGGGTGCAAATGGGCAGGGGAGGACTGGGCCAGGGGGCAGGGGGGCAATTGCCCCCTGGGCCACTCTGATGCCCTTTAAAAAGGCTGCACTGCTACTCCTACCGATATGCCTTAAAGGATTCCTAGTGAAGAGAAGTAAAAAGTCCCTGCCACTGACCTACTGAGTGCGGGATGAAGACAAGGACAGAGGGCAGGCCAGTTTAATGCCCCACTGGAGACTCTCCTCTGCCCGGCCAGCCCCAACTAAGCTATCCCAGCTCCACCCAACTGCCCCCTGCTGGCCAGGTTGGGAACCGGGATTAAGCTGGTGAGTAGAGAGTATAGGGAGCAGAGCTTCAGCCTGGAATGGGAGTCAGGAGGAGGACAGGAAGAGGGAGAGTGGGAGGGGGGCCGAATCACTGCACCATGGGCCTCTGGTTTGTACTTGTCCCCTGGGCTGAAAGTTACCAGTCTGCCCCTTCAAATGGGGTTACTCAGCACAGGGCCCTAATTTATCAATTAGACTCTAATGATTAGAGTAACAATTTTGGGTGGATATACCCTGCTGTGTCCGACCAATAAATCCTTAATCAGCCAAGTTCCTTGCCCCCCTGCTGAGTCAGAGCCAGCTCTGACTTAGACCTCTACAGCAAAACCTCTGCTTCCACACAGAGCAAAGGTCCTCCTCTGCTACACGCTGGCAGGAGAAAGGCTTTTCTAATCCAATAGGGATGGTGGGAAAAAAAACTTTATTCCAAAGACAAGTTGTTTTGAAAACCGACTTTTCAAGGGCTGTCCTCTTTCTTCTTCTTTACGGCTTAGGCTCCGTTCACACCTGAGCATATCGTTTTCAGGTGTTTTTTTTTTTTACGTTTTTCCAGGTGTTTTTTTTGGGTGTTTTTCAGGCGGTTTTTGCAGGTGTTTGGTGGCAGGCATTGAACAGGGCCTAAAAGGAAAAAGGAGCAATGTATCTGGATATAAAGATCAATGAATACCAAATGCTCCATTCACATATAGGCATCTCGGATCACAGGCAGTATTGCCGCGAATCTGCCCGCAATCACGAACCATTGCAAGTCATGGGATGCCTGTGTGATTCCCATGACTTGCAATGGCACCCCAAATGCGGCGTGATCTGGCCGCGATTGTCGCCCTACAAATTGCGGTAAAATTGCGCAAACCTATCGCCCAAAAGAATTTCTTGTACTTGCTTTGGACAGCAGGCGTCCCGCGGATCTGTTTGCACGATTTTTCCGAGCTTCATCTGGCGACGATCGTGGCAAAATCGCGTCAATTTTGGGGTGCTAATGCAAGTCAAGGGAATCGTACGGGCATCCCGCAACTTGCAGTGGTTCAGGATCGTGGGCAGAATTGTGGCAATTCGGCCTGTGATCCGAGATGCCTATATGTGAATGGAGCCTTACTGCTCTACGTGTGTCTCTTGGCGTTTTCCCTTCACTTCCTGTTCTGGTGACAACAGTAAAGAAAATAAGGAAACAATATCCCTCATGGGGTCACAAGGAGCAGTAATAGCTGACAGGATTTGTAACCTTTCCCTGCTCTTTGTGAAATGAAAATGAAAAAAAAAAAGTTTTGGCTTGAGATACACTTTAATGACAGATTTGCTATGAAACAGTTGAGTTACATAATCAGTGTATCTCACGGTACAACATGATATGAAGCAACATGCAGCCCGCACCCCTCCTGAGGTCTTATCTTGGTGCAATGTGGGGTGCCTCTGCTATCAGGGATGATGTAATGACTCAGAAATGTCATGACCGACCCCCTTACCTCATCCAGCCATTGTACCGATGATGTCTAATGTCAAAGATTAATTAGCACAACACCCAGCTGTGTTTTAACAGGCCTGGAATTCTGGGCAGCTCTGCGCACACAGGACGGGGGTGCGGACAGCGCTTCCAGCCTGCGCTCAAAAGGTGCACTCTGGTCTCACGCGAAAATGAAAACAGACGTACTCATAGGATTTCAGCCTCTTAGTATATAAATATACGCTATATTGCCAAAAATATTGGGACGCCTGCCTTTACACGCACATGAACCTTAATGGCATCCCAGTCTTAGTCCGTAGGGTTCAATATTGAGTTGGCCCACCCTTTGCAGCTGTAAGAGCTTCAACTCTTCTGGGAAGGCTGTCCACAAGGTTTAGGAATGTGTCTATGGAAATGTTTGACCATTCTTCCAGAAGCCCATTTGTGAGGTCAGGCACTGATGTTGGGCGAGAAGGCCTGGCTCACAGTCTGCACTCTATCTCATCCCAAAGGTTTTCTATCGGGTTGAGGTCAGGACTCTGTGAAGGCCAGTCAAGTTCCTCCACTCCAAACTCGCTCATCCATGTTTTTATAGAAGGCCTGGCTTGCAGTCTCCACTCCAGAGGGGTGGAGGTGTCACCAAGAATAGGCGGGTGCAGGTGCCAACAGCATTAGGAGATTGCAGTTATCACCAGGAATAGATGAGTGCAGGTGTCACTAAGAATAGAAGGGTGCAGGTGTCACCAAGAATAGGTGGGTGCAGTTGCCACCAGCATTAGGAGATTGCAGGTATCACCAGGAATAGATGAGTGCAGGTGTCATTAAGAATAGGCGGGTGCAGGTGCCACCAGGATTAGGAGATTGCAGGTATTCACCAGGAATAGATGAGTGCAGGTGTCACCAAGAATAGGCGGGTGCAGGTGCCACCAGGATTAGGAGATAGCAGGTATCACAAGGACTAGATGAGTACAGGTGTCATTAAGAATAGGCGGGTGCAGGTGCCACCACTGGATTAGGAGATATCAGGTATCACCAGGAATAGATGAGTGCAGGTGTCACCAAGAATAGGCGGGTGCAGGTGCCACCAGGATTAGGAGATTGCAGGTATCACCAGGAATAGATGAGTACAGGTGTCACTAGAAATTGAAGGTTGCTGGTGTCACCAAGAATAGGCAGGTGCAGGTGCCACCAGCATTAGGAGATAGCAGGTACCACCAGGAATAGATAAGTGCAGGTGTCACTAGAAATAGAAGGGTGCTGGTGTCACTAGGGCACAACGAGCAATACAATCCAGACAGGTCTTCTAACCTTTCCCCCCCCGCTCTACTAAATACATCTGTTTTTGTTTCTCCCTATGCACTAATGTTACCTACTATTTGTTTTTTTTATTCTAGTGCCTAATCATTGGTGGGGGCCCTTGTGGACTTCGACTTGCCATTGAGTTGGCCTGTTTAGGAGCCAAAGTGGTCGTGGTGGAAAAGAGAGATACCTTCTCCCGAAACAACGTCCTGCACCTCTGGCCCTACACCATCCACGACCTCCGATGTCTCGGGGCCAAGAAGTTTTATGGCAAGTTCTGCGCGGGAGCCATCGACCATATAAGTGAGTGTCATGGTAGAGGGGCTATGGCAGAACTGGCTTGTGCCATTCTGGAAATCTATATAAGGTGGATCTAGCATCAGATGTATTTTTTGCTTGCGAAATGCATGTATACCAAGTGTAAGTACAACGCTTCCAGAGATACTCTATGTCCAAAGCTCATGAACACTTTACCTTCACACAGATTCCAAAAGACACTCTCCAAAACCTTGTCGAAAGGAGTGGAGGATGTTAAAGCCACAAAGGAGGTCCAACTCCACATTATTGTTAACGGTTTCAGAATGGGTTGACCAACAAGCTCTTTGGAAATTGTTGGTCATCCTATTCCAAAACCGTGGCCATTAATATAGAGTTGGATCTCCCTTTGTTGCTCTAACGTCCTCCACTCTTCTGGGAAGACTTTCCACAAGTTTTTGTAGATTGTTGGTGGGAATTTGTGTCCATTGAGAGGTCAGGCACTGATGTTGGAGGAGACCTAGCTCATAATGGGTGTTCCAGTTCATCTCAAAGATGTTTGGTTGTACTGTGCTGGCCAGAAATGGGTATGCTTCTTGGTCTACTAAAGTTCATTAAGAGCGTGATGGATTTTTCATTAACAAGAAGCAATGCAGCATGCAGTAAAATGCGCATGTGTAGGTGTAAATGGGCTCTTAACTGCATACTTTTTCCAGGTCAATGCATTTTGGATATGTTGACCTTCGTTCTGCCTTTCATACATTGCAAAGTGTACAAGCCTTAAACAGACCCTGTCATGTAATAAATTGATTTCAGGAAAGCGCATACCTGGAGAACAGGAGTCTCCAAACTTTCCAAGGGTTGGACTGTGGCCATTAAAAGTAGGAAATGTCCCAGAATCAGTGAGAGTTGACAATGTCTCAGACTTGGTGGTCAGCAAAAGTAAAACAAAATTACATAACGCCTGTGGTCAGTAGCAGAAGGAATAGTAGTTGAAATAGTCATTGGTATTACTAGAAGTAGTGGCCCATTGTTGGTGCCAGTGGAAGGAATGGTGCCTCATTGTTGGTTTCAGTGGAAAAAATGGTGCCTCATTGTTGGTGCCAGTGGGAGGAATAGCGCTTCATTGTTGGTGTCAGCGGAAGAAATGGTGCCCCATCGTTGGTGTCAGTGGAAGAAATGGTGCCTCATTGTTGGTTTCAGTGGAAGAAATGGTGCCTCATTGTTGGTGTCAGTGGAAGAAATGGTGCCTCATTGTTGGTGTCAGTGGAAGAAATGGTGCCTCATTGTTGGTGTCAGTGGGAGGAATAGTTCTTCATTGTTGGTGTCAGTGGAAGAAATGGTGCCCCATCGTTGGTGTCAGTGGAAGAAATGGTGCCTCATTTTTTTTATGTTACTGGGAGGAAAAGTGCCCCATTGTGGGAGTCAGTGGAAGAAATTGTATCTCATTGTTGGAGTCAGTGGGAGGAATATTGCCCCATTGTTGGTGTCAGAGGAAGAAATGGTGCCTCATTGTTGGAGTCAGTGGGAGGAATATTGCCCCATCGTTGGTGTCAGTGGGAGGAATAGTGCTTCATTGTTGGTGTCAGTGAAAGAAATGGTGCCATATTGTTGGTGTCAGTGGAAGAAATGGTGCCTCATTTTTTTTTATGTTACTGGGAGGAATAGTGCCCCATTGTTGGAGTCAGTGGAAGAAATTATATCTCATTGTTGGAGTCAGTGGGAGTAATATTGCCCCATCGTTGGTGTCAGAGGAAGAAATGATGCCTCATTGTTGGTGTCAGTGGGAGGAATAGTGCTTCTTTGTTGGTGTCAGTGGAAGAAATGGTGCCTTATTGTTGGTGTCAGTGGAAGAAACGGTGCCATATTGTTGGTGTCAGTGGAAGAAATGGTGCCTCATTTTTTTTTATGTTACTGGGAGGAATAGTGCCCCATTGTTGGAGTCAGTGGAAGAAATTATATCTCATTGTTGGAGTCAGTGGGAGTAATATTGCCCCATCGTTGGTGTCAGAGGAAGAAATGATGCCTCATTGTTGGTGTCAGTGGGAGGAATAGTGCTTCTTTGTTGGTGTCAGTGGAAGAAATGGTGCCTTATTGTTGGTGTCAGTGGAAGAAACGGTGCCATATTGTTGGTGTCAGTGGAAGAAATGGTGCCTCATTTTTTATGTTAGTGGGAGGAATAGTGCCCCATTGTTGGAGTCAGTGGAAGAAATTGTATCTCATTGTTGGTGTCATTGGGAGGAATAGTGCCCCATTGTTGGAGTCAGTGGAAGGAATGGTGCCTCATTGTTGGTGCCAGTGGGAGGAATGATGCCTCATTGTAGGTTTCAGTGGAAGCAATGGTGCCTCATTGCTGGTGTGGGAAGAAGTGACTTGTATAAATTGGAGTAATAGTGCCTCATATCAGTGGTAGGAACAGTGCCCCAAGGGCCGGACAAAGGCAAGGAAAGGGCTTCATCCAGGCTGCGGGTCATAGATTTGAGACCACTGCTGTAGAGAAAAGGCTGAATACTTATCTCCCTGCTGCCCTCAACACCTAACACTGCGCCATTGCAGGCAGATGGTGCCCCAAGGTCTGCCAGTAAAACGAACACTAGGTGAGAGGGAGGTACCAGTGAGGGCTGAGGGTTGGACCCAAGAGATTGGCGCTAGGGATGTTTTTTCAGGGCTGATACTGATTTTCCGGCCACCCTTCAGGCCGATAGCTGATATTAGGTGCCGATATTCTGCACATTTAACTTTTTTTTTTTATACTGTCCTTTTAAATTTTTTGTTTTTTTTTGGATCACTTTTATTGCTGTCACATGGAATGTAAACATCCCTTGTGACAGATGAATCAACAAAAAGATACATAAGTAACTATAAAGTATGTTACGTTGTATCTTTCTATAGTTTCATTAGCATGTGTTGTTTATAAACAGCGAGTCAGACTGCTTTTATGAAAGTAATTGTAAACCCACTTTGATGACTTTTGCCCATATATATGCCTTTAATAAGGCTTACCTATAGTTACTGTAAATATCTCCTAAACTTCCACTGTTTAGGAGATATTTACATTTCATGCAGCCGATGATGTCATCGGCACATGCGCGCTCTGAAGAATGCATGAGGTAACAGGGGTGCACGGTGATGTAAGGTGGGGGACTTTTGACTTCTGATGGTGGGGGGAGGGGGGGCTCTTGACATTGGATGTAAGGAGGGGGGACTGTTGACTTCTGATGGTGGGGGAGGGGGCTCTTGACATTGGATGGAAGGGGGGTGGGGGACTGTTGACTTCTGATGGTGGGGGGGGGGGTGGGCGCTCTTAACATTGAATGTAAGGGGGAGGTGGGGGCTCTTGACTTCTGATGGTGGAGGGGGCTCTTGACATTGGATATAAGGGGGGGGGGTGGGGGACTCTTGACTTATAACGGTGGGGGGGGGGCTCTTGACATTGGATGTAAGAGGGTGTGGGGGAACTCTTGACTTCTGATGGTGGGGGGGCTCTTGACATTGAATGTAAGGATGTAAGGGGGGATGGGGGACTCTTGACTTCTGATGGTGGGGGGGGGGGGCTCTTGATATTGGATGTTAGGGGGGATGGGGACTCTTGACTTCTGATGGTGGGGGAGCTCTTGACATTGGATGTAAGGGGGGGTGGAGGACTCTCAACTTCTGATGATGGGGGGCTCTTTACATTGGATGTAAGGGGGGATGGGGACTCTTGACTTCTGATGGTGGGGGAGCTCTTGACATTGGATGTAAGGGGGAGGTGGGGGCTCTTGACTTCTGATGGTGGGGGGGGGGCTCTTGACATTGGATATAAGGGGGGGTGGGGGACTCTTGACTTATGATGGTGGGGGGGGGCTCTTGACATTGGATGTAAGGGGGGATGGGGACTCTTGACTTCTGATGGTGGGGGAGCTCTTGACATTGAATGTTAGGATGTAAGGGGGGAATGGGAGACTCTTGACTTCTGATGGTGGGGGGGGGCTCTTGATATTGGATGTAAGGGGGGATGGGGACTCTTGACTTCTGATGGTGGGGGAGCTCTTGACATTGGATGTAAGAGGGGGTGGAGGACTCTCAACTTCTGATGATGGGGGGCTCTTTACATTGGATGTAAGGGGGATGGGGACTCTTGACTTCTGATGGTGGGGGAGCTCTTGACATTGGATGTAAGAGGGGGTGGGGGACTCTCAACTTCTGATGATGGGTGGCTCTTTACATTGCATGTAAGGGGGGTGGGGGACTCTTGACTTATAAAGGTGGGGGGGCTCTTGACATTGGATGTAAGGGGGGGTTGGGGACTCTTGACTTCTGACTTCTCCCCCTCTAAAATTTCTCTGACATAATTTGCAGATCCAAGTTCATCCCTTTGATCTGCAGATGAATGAACAAAAAGATAGACAAGTAACTATACAGTATGTTACATTGTATCTTTCTATAGTTTCATCTGAGCATGTGTTGTTTATAAACAGTGAGTCAGACTGCTTTTATGACAGCTGAAGCTGCTGACTTGGGTATACGGTGATCCTGGCGTTCAGTATCCAAAGCCGGCAATTACTGTATACTGGGAGGGGTGGGTCCCAGAAGGGAGGGGCGGGTCTCAGAAGGGTGGGGTGGGTCCCAGAAGCAGGACAGAGAGCCTGGACGTGCTACACACGCCCTGTATGCAGTGATGACCTCTCTTGGGTGTTCGTAGCATGCCCAACGTCTGCAACTAGGTAAACATTATTTCATTATCCCGGAGATGAGCTGTAATAAATCTCCTGATCCCTATTGATGATCTATATTTTGCTATGTCGGATTGCATTATGGCGTCGCACAGTCTGACCGTTCCTATTGGTCGATGTCTTTGCAGGTATCTGGCAGCTGCAGCTCATGTTGTTTAAGATCGCTCTCCTGCACGGTGTAGAGATCCACGTGAATGTCGAGTTTGTAAAACTTCTGGAGCCACCAGAGGATCAGGAGAACCAAAGTAAGTTTTTATTATAATAAATGTAGATTGTATCCCACCTCATTTACCAACAAAAGCTGGAACACGAATGCTTTGTTTTGATACGATTTATTCCAGCATGACAGCAGTATACAATATGGCAAAATGCGAACGTGTTTCCGCTGTAGCCTTACTCTTATTCCAGCATGACAGCAGTATACAATATGGCAAAATCCCAACGTGTTTCGGCTGTAGCCTTAGTCTTATTCCAGCAGGACAGCAGTATACAACATGGCAAAATGCGAACGCGTTTTGGCTGTAGCCTTTCTCTTATTCCAGCATGACAGCAGTATACATGGCAAAATGCGAACGTGTTTCGGCTGTAGCCTTACTCTTATTCCAGTATAACAGCAGTATACAACATGGCAAAATGTGAACGCGTTTCGACTGTAGGCCTACTCTTATTCCAGCATGACAGCAGTATACAACATGACAAAATGATAACGCGTGTCGGCTGTGGCCTTACTCTTATTCCAGTATGACAGCAGAAAACAACGAGGCAAAATTTTAACACATTTTGGCTGTAACCTTACTCTTGTTCCAGCATGACAGCAGTATCCAACAAGGCAAAATGTTAACGTGTTTCGGCTGTAACCTTACTCTTATTCCAGCATGACAGCAGTTTACAACATGGCAAAATGTGAACGCGTTTCGACTGTAGGCCTACTCTTATTCCAGTATGACAGCAGTATACATGGCAAAATGCTAATGTGTTTCGGCTGTAGCCTTACTCTTATTTCAGCATGAGGGCAGTATACAACATGGCAAAATGCAAACGCGTTTCGGCTGTAGCCTTACTCTTATTCCAGCATGACAGCAGTATACATGGCAAAATGCTAATGCGTTTCAGCTGTAGCCTTACTCTTATTCCAGCATGACAGCAGTATACATGGCAAAATGCTAATGTGTTTTGGCTGTAGCCTTACTCTTATTTCAGTATGACAGCAGTATACAACATGGCAAAATGCGAACACGTTTCGGCTGTAGCCATAGTCTTATTCCAGCATGACAGCAGTATACAACAAAAAAAATCTACAGCCGAAACGCGTTAGACTTTTTGCCATGTTGTATAATGCTGTCATGCTGAAATAAATCACATCAAAATGAAGCATTTGTGTGTCGGCTTTTCTTGTTACTTGGAAGCAATTGCATTGCATCTGGACATTGCAGCAACTCAGTTCCATATTCATTCCATTATACGGTAGAGCTAGGGTTTCCTGGCTGGAGGACGCCCAGCATCATCTTGCCTTTTCCTCCCCCAGCCTGGCTTTCCCTGACCCCGCCTCTTTTAGAATGCAGTCCTTTCGATCACGGAGGCTCAGCGTCACCTGTAGGTGTGACCTTTGCCTAGGAACACCCACTCCTACAGCCACCAAATTGAGGCAGGGCGCTGTGATGGATTCAGGAAGCTCTGTACAGCACCCTGCTGGCCCCTCCTACCTGCCATGATCTGTCTGCATTGCATAGAGAAGTGAAGAGACCCAGTGATGACATCATTACAAAAGGGCCCTTTCACACCTAGTTTTTTCCTGCGTTTTTACCCTGCAAGAAAAACGCAGGAAAAATGTTTCCCTTTAAATCCTATGGGACTGCATGGTGCATCTTTGCCTCACAAAAATGCAGCTTTCCATGGTAATGAATAGAAATTGCAGTAAAATCGCAGTAAAAACGCACGGTTTTTGCATTTTTGAGTTGAGTCACATGTCCATTTTTCACAGGTGCAGGCAACCCAAAAACGCACCACAAATGCACAGCAAATGCATCTGAATCCCAGAAAAATGTTTCTCTTTAATTCCTATGGGACTCTTCACACCACTGCATTACAGGGGCGCTGCGTTTTGAAAAATCCTGCGTGCTGCCTCTTAACTGCATCAAAAACGCTGCTTCCCAATGAAATTAATAGAAATTGCTGCAAAATCACGTTAAAAACGCACCATGATATTGCGTGTTTGTTGCATTTTTGAGTCCCGTCCAAACGCACAAACCAGAAAGCCGGAAATAAACGCACAATACAGAATGCGGCAAAAAACGCACACACTATAACGCGGAAAAAAATGCACACACTATAACGCGGAAAAAAATGCACACACTATAACGCGGCAAAAAAAAAAAAAGACACCCAAACCAGACCGTGGCAAAAAAATCGCACAAACCAGAATGCAGAAAAAAACGCACAAACCAAAACGCGGCGAAAAACGCACAAACTAGAACGTGGCAAAAAAAAAAAAAATGCCCAAACCAGAGGCCGGCAAAAACTGCACAAACCAGAGCATGGCAAAAAACGCACAAACTAGAACGTGGCAAAAAAAAAAAACAGAATGCGAGAACTAAATGCAGGAACCAGAATGCAGCAAAAAACACACAAATCAGAGCATGGCAAAAAAACGCACACACTATAACGCGGCAAAAAATGCACACACTATAACGCGGCAAAAAATGCACACACTATAACGCGGCAAAGAAAACACACACACAAGACCGCAGAAAAAAAATTGCAAAAACCAGAATGTGGAAAATAAATGCACGAACCAGAATGCAGAAAAAAAACGCACAAACCAGAACGCAGCAAAAACCGCACAAACCAGAGCATGGCAAAAAATGCACAAACTAGAACGTGGCAAAAAAAAAAACCTCACAAACCAGAATGCGAGAAATAAATGCAGAAAACAGAATGCAGCAAAAAACGCACAAACAGGAGCTTGGCAAAAAATGCACAAACCAGAGCACGACAAAAAAACGCACACACTATAACGCGGCAAAAAATGCACACACTAGAATGCGGCAAATAAACACACACCAGACTGCGGCAAAAAAATTGCACAAACCAGAGCGTGGCAAAAAATGCACAAACCAGAATGCGAGAAATAAATGCAGGAACCAGAATGCAGCAAAAAATGCACAAACCAGAGCGCGTCAAAAACTGCACAAACCAGAGCACGACAAAAAATGCACAAACTAGAATGTGGCAAAAAAAACGCACAAACCAGAATGCGAGAAATAAATGCAGGAACCAGAATGCAGCAAAAACAGCACAAACCAGAGCGCGGCAAAAACCGCACAAACCAGAGCGCGGCAAAAACCGCACAAACCAGAGCGCGGCAAAAACCGCACAAACCAGAGCATGGCAAAAAATGCACAAACCAGAATGCGAGAAATAAATGCAGAAAACAGAATGCAGCAAAAAACGCACAAACAGGAGCTTGGCAAAAAATGCACAAACCAGAGCACGACAAAAAAACGCACACACTATAACGCGGAAAAAAATGCACACACTAGAATGCGGCAAATAAACACACACCAGACTGCGGCAAAAAAATTGCACAAACCAGAGTGTGGCAAAAAATGCACAAACCAGAGTGTGGCAAAAAATGCACAAACCAGAATGCGAGAAATAAATGCAGGAACCAGAATGCAGCAAAAAATGCACAAACCAGAGCGCGGCAAAAACTGCACAAACCAGAGCACGACAAAAAATGCACAAACTAGAATGTGGCAAAAAAAACGCACAAACCAGAATGCGAGAAATAAATGCAGGAACCAGAATGCAGCAAAAACAGCACAAACCAGAGCGCGGCAAAGTAACACGAAAACCAGACCACGGCAAAAAAATGCACAAATCAGAACGCGGCAAAAAAACATAAATTGGAAGGTGGCAAAACGCGCTCCCTGAGTTACTTTGCGGCATTTCTTATGCGTAGGGGAAGCCCCTTGAAACCAATGGGCTGCCCTATACAGTACATGTCCTGCAAGAAAACACGTGATAAAAGACGCATTTCACATCCTCTACAGATGTCATCCAAGGTAAGTCAGCGCAGCAAAAGCTCTAACAACGGCCAATCTGGGGTCACGTTCTGGATGAACTTAGACGCTCCCGGAACAGGTCGGTGCCTTTCCCCATCTCATGGTAGCCGCGGGTGCGTGCCTGGATAAGCGTGGCGATTAATCCGGTCGGCGGGATAATTTTAGCCGGGACGGGTGTGAGGTTTTAGAATGATCACAAAGTGATGACAAATTGGAATTTTGGAGGATTCTGAAACCCGAGAGAATGAAAATGAGACGCCGACATTAAATTATAGCCTGTTATGTCAGCGGAGGGTCGGTGTCATATGCTGCCGGCGGCTCTCCCCACTCGTAAGTGGCGACACGGCGATTTGTAAACTGTTGGCGACTTGTTGTGTTGGGAACGTGTCTTGTAAATAGTGACATTCAGAGAGAGAGCTGAGCAAAATGAAAAATTTGGTGCACCGAAAGAGGGGTGAGAATCAGATACACTTTCCATGATAAGTAATGTATCAGTGTATCTCTTCCAGCTATTTATTACCTCTCCAGAAGGACAGCGCCATCTTTGTTCAAGCATCGTCCGGGGTCACCAATAGACATGTGCAGTTTGTTTAGTTCCGAATCGAAATTCAGAGATTCTAAAGTATCCGAATTTCCGAATTCCATTAGGAATTCGGTAGGATTTTAAACGAATCCAAAATAACGAAACAAAATTTCATCCGAAAGTCGAATCGAATTCAAAAATAAAAATAAAACATATTGCTGACTATTCCGGATTTCCTTCAAAGACTGTGAATGTGTCTTTGTGCCGGATCACACATTCCACGATGTCAGACATCGCATGTGATTCGCACCGCACTGCTGTTAACCACTTCTGGACCGGGCCTTTTTCTGACACTTGTTGTTTACAAGTTAAAATCAGGGTTTTTTTTTTTGCTAGAAAATTACTTAGAACCCCCAAACATTATATATATATATATATATATATATTTTTTTTTTTTTTTTTTAGCAGAGACCCTAGAGAATCAAATGGAGATCGTTGCAATATTTTTTATCACACTGTATTTGCGCAGCGGTCTTTCAAACGCAATTTTTTTGGAAAAAAATCACTTTTTTTGAACTAAAGTAAAGGTAGCCCATTTTATTTCTATAATGTGAAAGATAATGTTACGCCAAGTAAATAGATACCCAACATGTCACGCTTCAAAATTGCGCGAACTTGTAGAATGGCGACAAACGTTGATACTTAAAAATCCCCATAGGCGACATTTAAAAAATTTCTACAGGTTACCAGTTTACAGTTATAGAGGAGGTTTAGGCCTAGAATTATTGCTCTCACTCTAACGATCGCGGCAATATCTCACATGTGTGGTTTGAACACTGTTTACATATGTGGGCGGGACTTGCGTATGCGTTCACTTCTGCGCGCAAGCTAACGGGGACAGGGCACTTTAATTTTTTTTTTTTCCATTTATTTTATCTAATATTTTTATTTTTTACACAGTGTTTAAAAAAAATAAAAATTTGATAATTTTTTATTCCTATTACAAGGAATGTAATCATCCCTTGTAATAGAAATAAGCAAAACAGGACCTCTTTAATGTGAGATCTGGGGTGAGATCTGCCATAACCCCGTTATTTAACGTCAAAGTAAAAACTGCGGCGGGCGGTCCGGAAGTGGTTAATATGTTGTGGCTGTTATTAATAATAATATTATTTTTATTGTTATTGTTATTATTTTCAATATTATTATTATTGCTATTATCAATATTATTATTATGCAATAACGCCAATGGAAAAAGCTACTAAAAGCAAGTTTTTACAGCCGCTTTTTCCTGGCGTTAGCAGTGGCTCTGCAGCTCGTTTTTTTCTAATGCCCCGTGTGCACGGGGCCTAATTATTATATGTATTTTTATTATTATCGTCATTATTATTATTATTATTATTATTATTATTATTATTATTATTATTATTATTATGATTATTGTTTTTATAGGTATTATTATTATTATAATTATTATTATTATTATTATATTATATTGTGTCTGTTATTATTATTATTATTATTATTATTATTATATTATATTGTGTCTGTTATTATTATTATTATTATTATTATAATATTATATTGTGTCTGTTATTATTATTATTATTATTATATTATATTGTGTCTGTTATTAGTATTATTATTATTGTTGTTATTATTATAATTTTTATTATTATTATTATTGATATTATAATGTCATTGTTATTATTATTATTATTATTATTGATATTATAGAGGATTTCTATAGCACTGACAGTTTGCACAGCCAGTAGCCAATCAGATTGTCTGAACCGGATTGGGGTTTTACCTAGAACAGATTCATAAGACAAGTGCCCCGCACCCCGTCCGGGATTCCCCCGACTATAATGCCCCCCCCCCCCCCCTGTATACCATACATTACCCAATGACCTCTTTATTTTCCTTCCCCAGAAGTTGGTTGGAGGGCGGAGTACCTACCCCAGGATCACCCTTTATCGGAGTATGAATTTGATGTGATAATCGGGGCGGACGGACGCAGGAACACGCTGGAAGGTATTGTAATTAATAAAGGCGCCTATTCCATGGTTGCAAATTTTTCAAATTACCGCACCTGTACGGCGATCCGCGGAAGGGCTCCTGGGGGCGAGCGCCCCCCTAGGCAGCGGGGATGCCGATCCATGTGACTGGCGGCACCGATTGCCGCCGGGCACTCGCGATCGCTCTCCGCTGAGAGAGAAGGACGGTCAGCTGTTGTAAACACAGCCGACCGTTCTTCTCTCTGGAATGATCACAGAGCGCCTGTGATCCTTCTATGCAGGATCACATGTCTCTATGGCCATTTCACAAGCCCCTCCCACATACAGTTAGAAAACACCCCCTAGGCTCACTATTAACCCTTTGATTACCCCTAGGTTAACCCCTTCCCTGCCAGTGTCATTATTACAGTAACAGTGCATATTTTTAGCACTGATTACTGTAGTGATGTCACTGGTCCCCCCCAAAAGTGTAAAACATGTCAGTTAGGGGTCCGATCTGTCCGCCGCAATGTCGCAGTCCCACTAAAAATCGCTGATCACCGTTATAACTAGTAAAAAAACATAAAATAAATAAAAATTACATAAATCTTTTTTTTTTTTTTATGGGAATGTTATATAGCAGAATGTGAAAAATCATGTTTTGTTTTTTTTCAGAATTTTAGCTCTTTTTTTGTTTTTAGTGCAAAAAAAAATAAAAATATCACTGACCCCCCCCCCCCCCCAGTGTCAAAAGTATCAGTTAGGTGTCTGATCTGTCCGACACAATGTCACAGTCCTGCTAAAAATCGCTGATCGCCGCCATTACTAATAAAAAAATAAATAAATAAAAATGACATAAATCTTTCCCCTCGTTTGTAGACGCGATAACTTTTGCCAAAACCATTCAAAATACGCTTATTGCGATTTCTTTTACAAAAAATATGTAGCAGAATACAAATTGGCCTAGAAGGATGAAAAAAATAGATTTTTAATTTTTTTGGGGAATGTTATCTAGCAGAAAGTGAAAAAATAATATATTAACAATTCTGCTAGATAACATTCCCAAAAAAAAAAAAAAATTAAGTCTATTTTTTTTTCATCCTCTTAGGCCAATTTGTATTCTGCTACATATTTTTGGCAAAAAAATCCCAATAAGTGTGTATTGATTGGTTTGCGCAAAAGTTATCACGTCTACAAACGGGGAAAGATTTATGTAATTTCTTTTTTTTTACTAGTAATGGCAGCGATCTGCGATTTTTAGCGGGACTGCAACATTGCGGCTGACAGATCAGACACCTAACAGATACTTTTGACACTTTTGGGGGGGGGGGACCAGTGACATTTTTCCTTTTTGCGCTATAAACAAAAAAAGAGCGACATTTCTGAAAAAAAAAACCAATAATTTTTGTTTTCAGAATTTTAGCTCTTTTTTTGTTTAAAGCGCAAAAAATAAAAATGTCACTGGTCCCCCCCCCCCCCCCCCCAAAAGTGTCAAAAGTATCAGTTAGGTGTCCAATCTGTCCGCCGCAGTCCCGCGTAAAATCGATGCTCGCCGCCATTACTAGTAAAAAATATAAAATAAATTAAAATTACATAAATCTTTTCCCTAGTTTGTAGACGTGATAACTTTTGCACAAACCAATCAAAATACACTTATTGTGATTTTTTTTTTTTTTTTTACCCAAAAATATGTAGCATAATACAAATTGGCCTAAGAAGATAAAAAATAATAGATTTTTAATTTTTTTTTTTTTTTTATGGGAATGTTATATAGCAGAATGTGAAAAATCATGTTTTGTTTTTTTTTCAGAATTTTAGCTCTTTTTTTGTTTTTAGCGCAAAAAAAAAAATAAAAATATCACTGACCAATCAAAATACACTTATTGTGATTTTTTTTTTTTTTTTTACCCAAAAATATGTAGCATAATACAAATTGGCCTAAGAAGATATTTTTAATTTTTTTTTTTTATGGGAATGTTATATAGCAGAATGTGAAAAATCATGTTTTGTTTTTTTTCAGAATTTTAGCTCTTTTTTTGTTTTTAGCGCAAAAAAAAAATAAAAATATCACTGACCCCCCCCCCCAGTGTCAAAAGTATCAGTTAGGTGTCTGATCTGTCCGACACAATGTCACAGTCCTGCTAAAAATCGCTGATCGCCGCCATTACTAATAAAAAAAAAAATAAATAAAAAATGACATAAATCTTTCCCCTCGTTTGTAGACGCAATAACTTTTGCACAAACCAATCAAAATACGCTTATTGTGATTTCTTTTTACCAAAAAATATGTAGCCTAAGTGGATAAAAAAAAAATAGATTTTAAATTTTTTTTTTTTTATGGGAATGTGAAAAATATTGTTTTTTTTTTCATAATTTTAGCTCTTTATTTTTTTATAGCGCAAAAAAATAAAAATGTCACTGGTCTCCCCCGAAAGTGTCAAAAGTATCAGTTAGGTGTCCGATCTGTTCACCGCAATGCCACAGTCCAGCTAAAATGATGAAAAAAAAAAATAGATTTAAAAAAATTTTTTTTTTTTGGAATGTTATATAGCAGAAATTTTTCAGAATTGTCTCTCTTTTTTTGTTTATAGTGCAAAATATAAAAATCGCACAGGTGATCAAATACCACCAAAAAAAATCTCTATTTGTAGGAAAAAAAGGAAGTCAATTTTATTTAGGTACAGCGTCACACGATCGTGCAATTTTCAGTTAAAGTAACGCAGTGCCGAATCACAAAAAATGGCCTGGTCATTAAGGGGGCAAATCCTTCCAGTCCAGAACTGGTTAAATAACATTCGATTACAACATGTGTCGCACCTGTATATGTTATATTATTATTTATTAGCTTTTTTTTTTTTTCTTCTACGAAAGTGACGTTACCCTTTAAGTCTCCTTGCAATGTCATCTCTATCAGTCCTCGGTGTTGTCAGCTGATGGGTGACACGGCCGTTCCTCCGGAGGTGAAGGTTATTTACTAAGGTGTTTCCTGGGTGGTACAATACATGGGTGTATCCAGCCACCTCTCTGGATGACGGCGGCGATCAAACATTAGCTGGTGATATAACGCCAAATCCATCCCCGGGTCCTATAAAAAAACCTGAACTTCCTACAAAGAGACTATGATCCGCGCAATTTGTCACAATTGAGATTTCCTTTTAATGGCATTTATCAGGCGTCTTTAGTGTTTTAAAGGCTTTATTTAGCTTTACAGTGTATGTGATCTTTCCTAAAGATAATATATAATGTGTATATAATCCGTATATATACACTATGTTACCAAAAGTATTGGGACGCCTGCCTTTACACGCACATGAACTTTAACCACTTCTGAACCTGAAGATTCTCCCCCTTAATGGCTACGGCATTCTTTTTCGATACGGCACTGCGTTACTTTAACTGACAATTGCGCGCACCCAAAAAAATGAATGTCCTTATTTTCCCCACAAATAGAGCTTTCTTTTGGTGGTATTTGATCACCTGTGCGATTTTTTTTTTTTTTTAAGCTATAAAGCAAAAAAGAGCAACAATTCTGAAAAAAAAAAAAAATAATAATTTTTTACTTTCTGCTATATAAAATTCCCAATAAAAACAAATTTTCATCATTTTAGGCCAACTTGTATTTTGCTACATACTTTTGGTAAAAAAAAAAAAAATTCCAATAAGTGTATATTGATTGGTTTGCGCAAAATGTATCACGTCTACAAAGTATTTAGGGCCAAATAGTTTCATTTTAGTCTCATCTGACCACGGTAACCACTTGCATTGGCAGATTTACCCTCTTTACTGATCAGGCTATTTTTTGTGATATAGCACTGCGTTGCTTTAACTGACAATTGCACGATCGCGCAATGCTGTAACCAAATAAAATTGATGTCCTTCTTTTTTCCCCACAAATAGAGCTTTCTTTTGGTGGTAGTTGATCACCTCTGCGATTTTTTTTTTTATTTTTTGCGCTATAAAGAAAAAAAGAGGGACAATTCTGAAAATAAATAAATAAATAAATAAATAAATAAATAAATATATTATTTTTTTTTTATATATTTTTTTTTTTTTTTTTTTTTTACTTTCTGCAACATAACATTCACAATAAAAAAAAAAAAATTAAAATGAAGTCCGTGGCGGCCGCTCCGAGGTCGCGGTGCGAGGTAGCGTCGCCTGCATGTGAACGGGGGCTTAGCCCCCGTTCACATGCACGCGATCCGACTTCGGGTGGCGACCTCCGAGGTCGCGGTGCGAGCAGGGCGCCGCGACCTCGGAGCGGCCGCCACGGACTTCATAACATTGAAGTCTATGGCGGTCGCCTCCTGGTCGCCCCAACGAAGCTCCGGACCCTTTTTCTAAGTCGGAGCGACTTGTGTCGCTCCTATTAGAACGGGTCCGCAGCTTCCCTATGGGAGGCAACCTACGGCGACCTGTGAGGCGACCAGGTCGCCTCACAGGTCGCCTTAGTGTGAACGGGGGCTAAGACCCCGTTCACACTGGGGCGATCCGACTTGCCGGGGCGACCTCACAGGTCGCGGTGCGCAGCTTGCACCGCGACCTCGGAGCGGCCGGCACGGACTTCATAACATTGAAGTCAATGCAGGTCGCTCCAGGTTGCCCCAAAGAAGCTCCGGACCCTTTTTCTAAGTCGGAGCGACTTGTGTCACTCCTATTAGAAAGGGTCCACAGCTTCTCTATGCCAGGCTTCCTACGGCGACCTGTCAGGCGACCAGGTCACCCCAGTGTGAACGGGGTCTAAAACATATCCAAAAAAAATAAATAAATAAAAATTTCTTAAGTTTCGGCCCATGTGTATTCTGCTATACGTTTTTGGTAAAAACAAAATCCCAGTAAGTGTATATTGGTTGTTTTGCGCAAAAGTTATCGCGTCTACAAACTAGGGGAAAGAATTATGTAATTTTTATTTATTTATTTATTTATACTAGTTATGGCGGCAATCTGCGATTTTTAGGGGGACTGCGACATTGCGGTGGACAGATCGGACCCCTGACTGACATTTTTTACACTTTTGGGGGGACCAATGATATTACTACAGTAATCAGTGCTAAAAATATGCACTGCTACTGTAATAATAGGGTTCAGTATTGAGTTGGCCCACCCTTTGCAGCTATAACAGCTTCAACTCTTCTGGGAAGGCTGTCCACAAGGTTTAGCAGTGTGTCTATGGGAATGTTTGACCATTCTTCCAGAAGGGCATTTGTGAGGTCAGGCACTGATGTTGGACGAGAAGGCCTGGCTAGCAGTCTCCACTCTAATTAATCTCAAAAGTGTTCTATCAGATTGTCTTTATGAACATAGATATGCGTGTAAAAGCAGTCTCTGGTGTCACCGGAGTGCACAGAGGTCACTGAGATCACTGGAGACAAAGGAGCTCACAGAGAGGTCACTGAAGACACAAGAGTGCACCAAGGTCACTGGAGTGCACAGGGGTCACTGAGATCACTGGAGACACAGAATTGCACAAACAACTTTGGGGTCACTGTAGACAAGGAGTGCACAGAGGTCACTGAGGTCACCAGAGACAGAGGAGCTCACAGAGAGGTCACTGGAGACACAGAGGAGTGCACAGAGGTCACTGAGGTCACTGGATTGCACAGGGGTCACATACGTCACTGGAGACACAGGAGTGTACAAAAGACATTGGGGTCATTGTAGACAAAGGAGCGCACAGAGAGGTCACTGAGGACACTGGAGTGCACAGAGGTCACTGAGGTCACCAGAGACAAAGGAGCTCACTGGAGTCACTGGAGACACAGGAGTGCACAGAGGTCACTGGAGACACAGGAGCTCACAGAGGTCACTGGAGACACAGGAGCTCACAGAGGTCACTGGAGACACAGGAGCTCACAGAGGTCACTGGAGACACAGGAGCTCACAGAGGTCACTGGAGACACAGGAGCTCACAGAGGTCACTGGAGACACAGGAGCGCACAGAGGTCACTGGAGTGCACAGGGGTCACATATGTCACTGGAGACACAGGAGTACACAAAGGACATTGGGGGTCACTGTAGACAAAGGAGCACACAAAAGTCACTGGGGTCACTGGAAACATAGGAGTGCACAGAGGTCACTGGGGTCACTAGAGACACAGATGCCTACATAGGTCAATGGGATCATTGGAGACACAGATGCCTACGTGGGTCCATGGGGTCACTGGAGACACAGATGCCTACATAGGTCACTTGGGTTACTGGAGGCACAGTAGCTTACATAGGACACTGGGGTCGCTGTGAACACCTTAGCGCACAGAGGACACTGGGGCCCTTGGAGTGCACAGGGACCATATAGGTCACTGGAGACACAGGGACGCAGAGAGGACACTGGGGCCATTGGGATGCACAGGGGCCATATAGGTCATTGGAGACACAGGAGTGCACAGAGGACATTTGGATCACTGCAGATAAAGCAGCACACAGAGGTCATTTGGGTCATTGGAAACATAGAAGCGGACAAAGGCCATTGGAGACACAGGCGCTTACATAGCAGACTGGGTTCATTGGAGATACAGGAGCCTACATAGGACACTGGGGTCACTGGAGACAGGATCTTATACAGGACACTGGGGTCGTTGGAGATACAGGAACATAAAGAGGTCACTGGGTTCACTGCAGACACAGGAGCCTACATAGGACACTGGGGTCAATGGAGACTCAGGATCCTACATAGAACATGGGGGTCATTGGAGATACAGGAGCCTACAAAGGACACTGGGGTCACTGGAGACACTGGAGCTTACACAGGATACTGGGGTCATTAGTGATACAGGAGCGCAAAGAGGTCACTGGAGACAAAGGAGCTTACAGAGGACACTGGGGTCAATGGAGACTCAGGATCCTACATAGAACATGGGGGTCATTGGAGATACAGGAGCCTACATAGGACACTGGGGTCACTGGAGACACTGGAGCTTACACAGGATACTGGGGTCATTAGTGATACAGGAGCGACACTGGGGTCGCTGGAGACAAAGGAGACTACATAGGACACTGGGGTCGCTGGAGACTCAGGAGCCTACATGGGACACTGGGGTCGCTAGAGACTCAGGAGCCTACATAGGACACTGGGGTCATTGGAGATACAGGAGCCTACATAAGACACTGGAGTCACTGAAGACACAGGAGCTTATACTGGACTCTGGGGTCATTAGAGATACAGGAGCACAAAGAGGTCACTGGAGACATAGCAACTTAGAGATCACTGGAGACACAGAAGCCCACATAGAACACTGGGGTCACTGGAGATACTGGAGCTCACAGAGGTCACTGGGTTCACTGCAGACACAGGAGCCTACATAGGACACTGGGGTCAATGGAGACTCAGGATCCTACATAGAACATGGGGGTCATTGGAGATACAGGAGCCTACATAGGACACTGGGGTCGCAAGAGACTCAGAAGCCTACATAGGACACTGGGGTCACTGGAGACAAAGGAGCTTATACTGGACTCTGGGGTCATTCGAGATACAGGAGCCTACATAGGACACTGGGGTCGCTGGAGACTCAGGAGCCTACATAGGACACTGGGGTCGCTAGAGACTCAGGAGCCTACATAGGACACTGGGGTCATTGGAGATACAGGAGCCTACATAAGACACTGGAGTCACTGGAGACACAGGAGCTTATACTGGACTCTGGGGTCATTAGAGATACAGGAGCACAAAGAGGTCACTGGAGACATAGCAACTTACAGAGGTCACTGGAGACACAGAAGCCCACATAGAACACTGGGGTCACTGGAGATACAGGAGAGCACAGACGTCACTGGAAACACAGGAGTATAAAGTGGTCACTGGAGACACAGGAGCGCACAGAGGTCACAGAGGTAGTTTGAGACAGAAGAGCTTACATAGGACACTAGGGACACTGGAGACACAGGAGCGCATAGAGGTCATTGGAGACACAGGAGCTTGCATAGGACACTGGGGTCCAAAGAGCTTACATAGGATACTGGAGTCACTGGAGACACAGGAGTGTATAGAGGTCACTGGCATCACTGGAGACACAGGAGCTTGCATAGGACACTGGGGTCACTGGAGACCAAAGAGCTTACATAGGATGTCGTGGTCACTGGAGACACAGAAGATACTGCATCAGGGGGCTCGGGTTGGGTGTATCCACTCGTTGCTTGAATACCGACCTGCACAACGGTTTGCCATTTAAAGTTCGCACCAAGGAGAAGAGTTGTCTCCCGACTGGCCATGGTGCCACCACTGCGGTAGAAGCCAAAAGTGCTCCTAGCCACTCGCCAAAGTAGAGCCTGAAACATAGAAGAAGTGAGTGTGACCTTGCAGGAGTTTTTTTCTTCCCCACCTTATCCAAAACTAAAACCCCCCCCAAAAAAAAAAGTTTATGTCAGAGTATTGTTCTGCTCATCTCCCCTATTTGATGTGATTCAATGTATACAAACATTGCCATATATACAGTTGGCCCTTTAAACATGTGCATTCTTTTTTTTCCCCGCAGGATTTCGAAGGAAAGAATTCCGGGGAAAACTTGCCATCGCCATCACGGCTAACTTCATCAACAGGAACACGACGGCGGAGGCCAAGGTGGAGGAGATCAGTGGCGTGGCCTTTATCTTCAATCAGAAATTCTTCCAGGACTTGAAGGAAGAAACAGGTTGGTCCTGATTCTCAGAGCCGTCAGTCAATGGCGGCACATGACATGAGAACGCCGGCTGCGGGTCATTCGCTTTGTTTTCAAGGGTGACGAATAGTTCAGGAGGAAGTCAGTCTGACATAAATAGATCCTACCTGACAAAGAAACTTTCATTGCAGCTGTTGAATGAATACTACGCCATGTGTGTACGTCCTAAAGTGAATTGAAACCCCGACACTAACATCTTATTGAACCTCTACCAATTTACCCAATTGTCCTCCAGAAGGTTTTACCCCCTTCATGACCACGCTATTTTTTGCTATTCAGCACTGTGCTACTTTAACTGGTAATTGCACAGTCATGCAACACTGCGCCCAAATTAAATGTATATCTTTCTTCACTCAAATGCTCTATTTGAGTGAAAAAAAAATATCATTTTAATTTGGGTACAGTGTTGCATTTCTGTGATTTTGATCACCACTGTTCATTTTATTTTTTGCTATATAAACAATAAAAGACCAAACATTTTGATTAAAAAAAAAAAAACAAAAAAAAACTGTATTTTCTACTTTCTGTTATTAAAAAACCTGCCCAATAATATTTCTAAAAAAAAAAAAATGTATTAATTAAAATAATAAAATTAAGTCAAAATAATAATTTCTTTATAAATGTAGGCCATTTCTGTGCATTTCTGTGGTATTTGATCACCACTGTGAAAGAAAATAGGTGCGCAGTCCTGAAGTGGTGAGAAGTGAAGTGAAAGCAGCACTGAAATTTGAATTAAACGTGAGAAGATGGCAATATGGAAAACATTACCAAAGTGCGCTAACAAATAATGAAACAAATGTTCAAAAGGTACATGAATGATGACCAGATTTAAAAAATCATATACATTCAGTCCAAAACAAAAGTGCAAAAACTGTGAAAGAGTCTTTCTTTTCAAATTGGAGTGAAGGTAAGGGAGTGTTGGGAGGTGGGTGGGGCCTCGTCCCAAAAAATGATCCAAAGTGATTCTCAGTGGCCTGATATACACATGTGGACACCCAGTGTTAGGAGTGGACTCTTACCACAATGTGGAGAGATGTGAGCATGTACTTGGTTGTATCTAGAAGTCCCCAACTGATCAAGCTGGCAGGGATGGCTCTCGGAATGGACCGGAACAATCAGCTGCTTCCGAAGTGGGGGGGGATCTGTAGGCTTCCAAGCAGGGGGAGATGCCAAGACAGAGCAACCCAGAGGAAAGAAGAGGACTATAGTGCATTACCTTCGACTTTAATAATAATAAAACGAATGAGGGTACACTTACACATTCTGGACGAACAAACAGCAAATACAGCAAATACAGGGCGGTCGCGGGTGTCTGCAGTACAAACCGGGACCTATGACAGCACGGCTGGCTCCCCCCGACGCGTTTCCACTAACAAGTCGGCTTCTGGGATTGGAGCTACAGCCGCGCTGTCCACATCTCTCATTTAAGTGTTGGCAAGTGGAGACTTCCGGTGCGGACTCAGCGGGGACTCGGAAGTGCAATGACGCACTTCCGGTTGCGGAGTTGGCCAATCATAGCATATTCCTCCGAAGACCCGGACGTGCAATGACGCACTTCCGGTTCCGGAGACGGCCTATTATGATCGTAATACTTCAAAGACCCGGAAATGTTACGATATCTTTCCGGATTCTTGTTGGGCCAATTGCAGCGGATGTCAACAAAGCAGTTGATAGGTGGTACTAAAGTGTCCAGAAAAGGAAACGTACTTTACCTAACAATGCAAAGAAAGAAGGCAAGCAGTGTGGCCATGTTTACCTTTCTTAGCGGCTAAGAAGAGAATAATTTGATTAAAAGGCAAAAATTATGGTTAAAAATTGCTAATCTTCACGGTGAAAGAATTTTCTATTGGTGAGAATAAGCAATTATGGAGGATAAATTGTAAATGGCCACAATATGGACTAAAAATTAAAAATCCAATAGGTGGACAGTATTTTCAATCAAATGTTAAAAAAATGGATTTATTTTAAAATAATTAAAAAAAAAAAAAAAAAAAAAAAAACTTTTTATGTGTAAAACAAAATTGTTGGTTAGGGTGGATCGCAATGGAAATCTCCATCCGCCAACTGGTATATTTGATAACAATGCATGTATAAAATACCAAATATTCCATATATAAAAATATAAAAATTGTTTATAAAAATTTTTTTAAAAAAATTTTCAAAAAAAATTATTAAACACCAAATTTAAAGAAGGAGAATAATAGTGAAGGAGGAAAAGATGGGCTGAAAGAGAACAGACTATGAAAGAAAAATGTGTATCAGATTGTAGGAAGGACTAATCATTGTTTATATGGGCATTAATGTCCCACTCTACATTCATGCCCCAGGGCTGGTAACACTTTAATTCATGAATCCAAAACGTTTCGCGCCTGGAGATAGTCCTTTTCATATCACTCCCTCTCCAATGGGGGGAGTAGCCTTCAATCACGACAGCTTTCAGTTGTGCATAGTTTTGATTATGACATCTGTCGTGATGGGCTGAAAGGCTGTGTCCAGGGAATCCAATTTGTATGCTGGTAAGATGCTCCCCAATTCTTATACTAGGGGTTCTGATCGTTCTTCCAACATACTGCAACCCACATCCACAAGTAAGGAGATATATAGCTCCCCTACTTTGGCATGTAACAAAGTTTTGGATATCGTACTTTTTCTTGGTTACTGTAGAGTTGAAGGTTTTAGTTCTCTGTGTTTTCAACTCTTTACATACCCGGCATTTTTTACAAGGAAAAAAGCCTTTCATATTAGAAAACATTCTAGGGATGGCAGGCTTCTCAACTGGAGTAGGAGCAATCAGGTCTTTCAAATTCCTGGTTCTCTTATATATGATGGGGGGTCTTTCGGGGAGACTTGGTCCTAGGATTCTATCTCCCTTAAGTATATGCCAATACTTCCGGAAAGTCTTGTTAACCCATCTGTATCCAGTGGAGAAGGAGGTAACAAAGGCGTATTCGAATTTAGAAAAGGCACCAGTTTGTTTAGGTTTAGGGACCACTAGTTCTCTTTGTGGTACATCTTTAACTTGGAGGATGCTTTGTTCCAAAGCTTCTTTTTTGAAACCTTTTTCCAAGAATCTATCCTTCAATATGTCGCTCTGAACCTTGAAGTCGTGAGAGTCCGTGCAATTACGGCGGATCCTCCTAAACTGACTGGTGGGGACCGAAGATAGCCAATTTGGATGGTGGCAGCTATCAAGGGGGATGAACCCGTTCTTATCCGTGGGTTTAAAAAATGTCCTAGTGCCAAACTTACATCCTATCCTATAGATGGTAAGGTCTAGGAAGTTGATGGAGACCTCACTGAACTGGTAGGTGAGGCGAATGCCCCAATCGTTGCAGTTCAGTCGTTCCATAAAGAGTTTGAGGGAAGGGGTGTCACCCTTCCACAGCAGTAGGACATCATCTATATATCTCCTCCATAGGAAGATATTAGGTTCACGGTTATCATAAATGTTACGGTCCTCCCATAGTGCCATAAACAAATTTGCAAGGCTGGGAGCAAATTTTGCTCCCATCGCCACTCCAGTCTGTTGCAAATAGAAATTTCCACCGTAATAGAAATAATTGTGCTCCATTCCGAACTGTAAGAGCTCCAGAATGAACACTTTTTGTTTGAATGGAAGGTCAAAATGGTTGTCAAGGAAAGTGCTGACAGCTTCATATCCCATTTGGTGAGGTATGATGGTGTACAGGGATGAAACATCCGCTGTAACCATCAATACCTCACCATCTGTCTCCAGGTTGGTGAGTTCCTGGATGCACTGGGAGGTGTCTTTTAGAAATGCGGGGGTTTGTTGCACAAGAGGCTGGAGGAAATGATCCACATATTTACCTATACGTGAGGTGACTGAATCTATCCCACTTATTATTGGTCTACCTGGGGGCTTTATTAAGCTTTTGTGGACCTTGGGTAGATAATAAATGAGTGGGATTCTGGGGGCTAAGGGAACTAAATGTTCTTTTTCTTTTTCATTAAGAATGCCCTCTTCATAACCTCTCAAAATTAGGCGTTCAAGCTTCTTCTTGTATAGGTAAGTAGGATCATTTGGGAGGATCCGGTAGGTCTCACCATCAGACAATAGACGGTCCATCTCCTCCACATAGTCATCTTTTTTCAGCAGCACAACCCCACCTCCCTTGTCAGCTGGGCGTATGATTAAATCTTTACGCTCACAAAGTGATTTCACTCCTTCCATCAAATCTTTCTGAATATGGTGAGAGAATTTAGCTTCATCAAGGTCCTTCAAAACCAAATCTTTGAATACCGTGATGTTACTACTTTTGACACCTTGGGGATTAAAGAGTGAGGCATTTTTTAAATTGGTGTGACTGTAAGGAGAAACTTGATAGCTGGTATAGTTTCTTTCCTTAGCATTTGACAAAAAATGTCTCTTCACGTTTAATTTTCTGACATATTTGTGCACATCTATGAATGTGTCAAATTTGTTGATGCCTTTCTTTGGTGCGTATTTCAGGCCTTTGTCTAGGGTTCGTTGTTCTGAATCTGTCAGGGTGACTCCACTTAGGTTGAAGATGCCCTGCCCTTTCATCTTTTCCTTTTTCCTGGAGTCACCTCCCCTGCACCCCCTTGTTTTTTTCTTTTGCCTTTGTTGTGGCCCTTCCCTAAAAAACCCCTCGGTTTTTGGCTAATGGGGGTGTTGGTAGAATGATTATGTTGAGGTTCATAATCATCATCCTCACTCTCGTCTGTGTCCTCTTGTAAAGATTCATATCTGTTATTGGACACTAACTTTCTTGGGTCTTGATAAGAAGGACCAAGATAGTTTCCCTCATAATCCAAAGAGAATCTTCTAGATTTTTTAGGAGAGGGTGAGGTACGGTGTTTATAAGCGGATCTATGATCTTCCTCTTCCCATCTCAAATTTTTGGTTTGAGAATGGGTAACCCCTTTTCCACTTTTCCCTTTCCCTTTGGTAGATTGGGAGAGGGATTTCTCCTTCAGAGGTTTAAATTTGGAGTGGAAGGCTCCAGATGTAGAAGGTACCGGATTTCCCGCAGGGGGGAGTTTCCGGTTGTCAAGCTGAACGTTTTCCTGCATTTCTATTAAATTTGAATTTCCAACTTCAGTATTGGCTAAAGTACTGGTGGTTGCACTAGAACCCTCCCCAGTGTTCAATTGCCACTTGAACACACGGGTAGAGTTATAGTCTTCCAAATCTCGGAAATATTTTTTCCGTTTTTTTATTTTCTGTTCCTCTTCCTCCATGGTGAGGATCTCTCTTAGTTCTTGTGTGTACATTTTGTAGGCCTCTTCTTCTTTGAATGGAGTCAATTTCTCTTTGATTTCTAACATCTCCTTATTGAGTCTAATGGTCTTCCTCCTCTTTTTGTCAACAAGGAAGTTTAGCAGGCTAATGCCTGCACCATTGAAAAATTGACTCCATTCCAGAAGTTCTGTATCTGTATCATCCACTGCTAGTCCTCACCACTTCAGGACTGCGCACCTATTTTCTTTCACAATCTATTCACACTTTCACAGGTAGCTGCGTCCTTTTTTAGGGAATGGACATCTTTGAATATCACAGTTCCCGCAAACTAGCAGTGGATGATGTGTTTACTAGAACCAAACCAGAATCCACTGATCTCAGGGGAATATTCATGCGACTCAAAAATGTAATGGTGGCAGAGTTACATGCCGCATGGGATATAGTCTTCCTAGAGAGATATATAGCAGAAAAAATGGTTCCCCGTAGCCTCAGGTGGAACTTGAACCCTGACCAAGGGGATACAGAACTTCTGGAATGGAGTCAATTTTTCAATGGTGCAGGCATTAGCCTGCTAAACTTCCTTGTTGACAAAAAGAGGAGGAAGACCATTAGACTCAATAAGGAGATGTTAGAAATCAAAGAGAAATTGACTCCATTCAAAGAAGAAGAGGCCTACAAAATGTACACACAAGAACTAAGAGAGATCCTCACCATGGAGGAAGAGGAACAGAAAATAAAAAAACGGAAAAAATATTTCCGAGATTTGGAAGACTATAACTCTACCCGTGTGTTCAAGTGGCAATTGAACACTGGGGAGGGTTCTAGTGCAACCACCAGTACTTTAGCCAATACTGAAGTTGGAAATTCAAATTTAATAGAAATGCAGGAAAACGTTCAGCTTGACAACCGGAAACTCCCCCCTGCGGGAAATCCGGTACCTTCTACATCTGGAGCCTTCCACTCCAAATTTAAACCTCTGAAGGAGAAATCCCTCTCCCAATCTACCAAAGGGAAAGGGAAAAGTGGAAAAGGGGTTACCCATTCTCAAACCAAAAATTTGAGATGGGAAGAGGAAGATCATAGATCCGCTTATAAACACCGTACCTCACCCTCTCCTAAAAAATCTAGAAGATTCTCTTTGGATTATGAGGGAAACTATCTTGGTCCTTCTTATCAAGACCCAAGAAAGTTAGTGTCCAATAACAGATATGAATCTTTACAAGAGGACACAGACGAGAGTGAGGATGATGATTATGAACCTCAACATAATCATTCTACCAACACCCCCATTAGCCAAAAACCGAGGGGTTTTTTAGGGAAGGGCCACAACAAAGGCAAAAGAAAAAAACAAGGGGGTGCAGGGGAGGTGACTCCAGGAAAAAGGAAAAGATGAAAGGGCAGGGCATCTTCAACCTAAGTGGAGTCACCCTGACAGATTCAGAACAACGAACCCTAGACAAAGGCCTGAAATACGCACCAAAGAAAGGCATCAACAAATTTGACACATTCATAGATGTGCACAAATATGTCAGAAAATTAAACGTGAAGAGACATTTTTTGTCAAATGCTAAGGAAAGAAACTATACCAGCTATCAAGTTTCTCCTTACAGTCACACCAATTTAAAAAATGCCTCACTCTTTAATCCCCAAGGTGTCAAAAGTAGTAACATCACGGTATTCAAAGATTTGGTTTTGAAGGACCTTGATGAAGCTAAATTCTCTCACCATATTCAGAAAGATTTGATGGAAGGAGTGAAATCACTTTGTGAGCGTAAAGATTTAATCATACGCCCAGCTGACAAGGGAGGTGGGGTTGTGCTGCTGAAAAAAGATGACTATGTGGAGGAGATGGACCGTCTATTGTCTGATGGTGAGACCTACCGGATCCTCCCAAATGATCCTACTTACCTATACAAGAAGAAGCTTGAACGCCTAATTTTGAGAGGTTATGAAGAGGGCATTCTTAATGAAAAAGAAAAAGAACATTTAGTTCCCTTAGCCCCCAGAATCCCACTCATTTATTATCTACCCAAGGTCCACAAAAGCTTAATAAAGCCCCCAGGTAGACCAATAATAAGTGGGATAGATTCAGTCACCTCACGTATAGGTAAATATGTGGATCATTTCCTCCAGCCTCTTGTGCAACAAACCCCCGCATTTCTAAAAGACACCTCCCAGTGCATCCAGGAACTCACCAACCTGGAGACAGATGGTGAGGTATTGATGGTTACAGCGGATGTTTCATCCCTGTACACCATCATACCTCACCAAATGGGATATGAAGCTGTCAGCACTTTCCTTGACAACCATTTTGACCTTCCATTCAAACAAAAAGTGTTCATTCTGGAGCTCTTACAGTTCGGAATGGAGCACAATTATTTCTATTACGGTGGAAATTTCTATTTGCAACAGACTGGAGTGGCGATGGGAGCAAAATTTGCTCCCAGCCTTGCAAATTTGTTTATGGCACTATGGGAGGACCGTAACATTTATGATAACCGTGAACCTAATATCTTCCTATGGAGGAGATATATAGATGATGTCCTACTGCTGTGGAAGGGTGACACCCCTTCCCTCAAACTCTTTATGGAACGACTGAACTGCAACGATTGGGGCATTCGCCTCACCTACCAGTTCAGTGAGGTCTCCATCAACTTCCTAGACCTTACCATCTATAGGATAGGATGTAAGTTTGGCACTAGGACATTTTTTAAACCCACGGATAAGAACGGGTTCATCCCCCTTGATAGCTGCCACCATCCAAATTGGCTATCTTCGGTCCCCACCAGTCAGTTTAGGAGGATCCGCCGTAATTGCACGGACTCTCACGACTTCAAGGTTCAGAGCGACATATTGAAGGATAGATTCTTGGAAAAAGGTTTCAAAAAAGAAGCTTTGGAACAAAGCATCCTCCAAGTTAAAGATGTACCACAAAGAGAACTAGTGGTCCCTAAACCTAAACAAACTGGTGCCTTTTCTAAATTCGAATACGCCTTTGTTACCTCCTTCTCCACTGGATACAGATGGGTTAACAAGACTTTCCGGAAGTATTGGCATATACTTAAGGGAGATAGAATCCTAGGACCAAGTCTCCCCGAAAGACCCCCCATCATATATAAGAGAACCAGGAATTTGAAAGACCTGATTGCTCCTACTCCAGTTGAGAAGCCTGCCATCCCTAGAATGTTTTCTAATATGAAAGGCTTTTTTCCTTGTAAAAAATGCCGGGTATGTAAAGAGTTGAAAACACAGAGAACTAAAACCTTCAACTCTACAGTAACCAAGAAAAAGTACGATATCCAAAACTTTGTTACATGCCAAAGTAGGGGAGCTATATATCTCCTTACTTGTGGATGTGGGTTGCAGTATGTTGGAAGAACGATCAGAACCCCTAGTATAAGAATTGGGGAGCATCTTACCAGCATACAAATTGGATTCCCTGGACACAGCCTTTCAGCCCATCACGACAGATGTCATAATCAAAACTATGCACAACTGAAAGCTGTCGTGATTGAAGGCTACTCCCCCCATTGGAGAGGGAGTGATATGAAAAGGACTATCTCCAGGCGCGAAACGTTTTGGATTCATGAATTAAAGTGTTACCAGCCCTGGGGCATGAATGTAGAGTGGGACATTAATGCCCATATAAACAATGATTAGTCCTTCCTACAATCTGATACACATTTTTCTTTCATAGTCTGTTCTCTTTCAGCCCATCTTTTCCTCCTTCACTATTATTCTCCTTCTTTAAATTTGGTGTTTAATAATTTTTTTTTGAAAATTTTTTTAAAAAAATTTTTATAAACAATTTTTATATTTTTATATATGGAATATTTGGTATTTTATACATGCATTGTTATCAAATATACCAGTTGGCGGATGGAGATTTCCATTGCGATCCACCCTAACCAACAATTTTGTTTTACACATAAAAAGTTTTTTTTTTTTTTTTTTTTTTAATTATTTTAAAATAAATCCATTTTTTTAACATTTGATTGAAAATACTGTCCACCTATTGGATTTTTAATTTTTAGTCCATATTGTGGCCATTTACAATTTATCCTCCATAATTGCTTATTCTCACCAATAGAAAATTCTTTCACCGTGAAGATTAGCAATTTTTAACCATAATTTTTGCCTTTTAATCAAATTATTCTCTTCTTAGCCGCTAAGAAAGGTAAACATGGCCACACTGCTTGCCTTCTTTCTTTGCATTGTTAGGTAAAGTACGTTTCCTTTTCTGGACACTTTAGTACCACCTATCAACTGCTTTGTTGACATCCGCTGCAATTGGCCCAACAAGAATCCGGAAAGATATCGTAACATTTCCGGGTCTTTGAAGTATTACGATCATAATAGGCCGTCTCCGGAACCGGAAGTGCGTCATTGCACGTCCGGGTCTTCGGAGGAATATGCTATGATTGGCCAACTCCGCAACCGGAAGTGCGTCATTGCACTTCCGAGTCCCCGCTGAGTCCGCACCGGAAGTCTCCACTTGCCAACACTTAAATGAGAGATGTGGACAGCGCGGCTGTAGCTCCAATCCCAGAAGCCGACTTGTTAGTGGAAACGCGTCGGGGGGAGCCAGCCGTGCTGTCATAGGTCCCGGTTTGTACTGCAGACACCCGCGACCGCCCTGTATTTGCTGTATTTGCTGTTTGTTCGTCCAGAATGTGTAAGTGTACCCTCATTCGTTTTATTATTATTAAAGTCGAAGGTAATGCACTATAGTCCTCTTCTTTCCTCTGGGTTGCTCTGTCTTGGCATCTCCCCCTGCTTGGAAGCCTACAGATCCCCCCCCACTTCGGAAGCAGCTGATTGTTCCGGTCCATTCCGAGAGCCATCCCTGCCAGCTTGATCAGTTGGGGACTTCTAGATACAACCAAGTACATGCTCACATCTCTCCACATTGTGGTAAGAGTCCACTCCTAACACTGGGTGTCCACATGTGTATATCAGGCCACTGAGAATCACTTTGGATCATTTTTTGGGACGAGGCCCCACCCACCTCCCAACACTCCCTTACCTTCACTCCAATTTGAAAAGAAAGACTCTTTCACAGTTTTTGCACTTTTGTTTTGGACTGAATGTATATGATTTTTTAAATCTGGTCATCATTCATGTACCTTTTGAACATTTGTTTCATTATTTGATCACCACTGTTCATTTTATTTTTTTGCTATATAAACGAAAAAAGACCAAACATTTTTAATTAAAAAAAATATATATTTTCTACTTTCTGTTATTAAAAAATATATCCAATAAAGTTTCTAAAAAAAAAAAAATATTGAGTTAAATAATAAAAATAATATTAAATAAAAAAAAAATTTCATCATAAATCATAAATTTAGGCCAAAATGTATTCTGCTACATGTCTTTGGTAAAAAAAAAAAAAAAACATGTTATTAAAAAACATATCCAATAAAGTTTCTAAAAAAAAAAAATATATTGAGTTAAATAATAAAATTAAATAAAAATAAAAATGTAGTCATAAATCTAGGCCAAAATGTATTCTGCTACATGTCTTTAGTAAAAAAAAAAATCCGAAAAGTGTATATTGATTGGTCTGTGTGAAAGTTATAGCGTCTACAAACCATGAGATGTATATTTGAAAATTGATCATTCGTGATGTACTGACGGCCTCAGTACATTTCTTAAGGCCCTAAAATGCCAGGACAGTAGAAATACCCCCCCTTATTACCCTATTTTGGAAAGTAGACAGTCTGAAGTTGTATTCTTTTTTCACAATAGTAGCCAGTGCAGTACAACATTATCATATGACTGGTGTGGCGGTGATCAGCCATACTGACTGGTGACAGTATGTAAAAAAAAAATAAAACATTATTAAATAATTTTTTATAAAAAAAAATTAAAATATTTGTTTTTCTTTACATCTTTTTGCTATTTTTTTTTTTTTTCTTATACTCACCAGTGCAGTACAACATTATCACATCACTGGTGTGGCAGTGATTAGTGATACTGCCTAAGAAAAATATGTAAAAAAAAAAAAAATTTAATAATTTTTTATTATATTTTTTTAAACATTTGTTTTTCTTTTAACATCTTTTATTTGCTATTTTTTTTTTTTTTTTTTACATATAGTCACCATGCAGTACAACATTATCATATGAATGACGTGGCGGTGATCAGTGATACTGACTGGTGGCAGTATGTAAAAAAAAAAAAAAAATTAAATAATTTTTATTACATTTTTTAAACATTTGTTTTTCTTTTAACATCTTTTTTTTTATTTATTTTTTTAACATTCTGTCATAGTAGTTCAGTGTCACCATTGTTACACTGTACTACTCTGAGGGGGTTGATCTGGAATGTTTTTTTTTCACACCAGTGATGATCACTGGTATAAGCAATAGTTTTAGCTGTCATGAAAGCCATTCATGACAGCTTAAATACTATTGTGATCTCTGATTGGCTACAGCTAACCACATAGTATAGGGTGGCCCAGTTACCATGTGATAGTTGTGGGCCAATCACAGCATCACTAGAGTAAGCACAACTGTTATGAAAGAAAATCATTCCTAACAGTTTTGTTTATATTGTGACCATGTGAACGCATAGTGATCACGATTTCCCGACCGCTGAAAGTAGCCAGGTACCGGTAACAGTCCTAGTAGCAGCGCATTGAATGCCCATGTGCCAGGCAATGTACAGGTACTTGACTATGCCTGGCTGTGCCGCCCGCCCACAGTACTTTTAGGCGGCAAGTGGTTAACGGCAATTCAAAATTAGTTTTTAGTCCTTTTAAATCTTCAACTTTCATTAAATTATTCCCTGGTAATACTGCCACCAGGGTCCTTGTTCAGCTTCTTCCTGTTATATGGTGACAAAACTTTTTGAATTATGCTCCTGCCTCCCGCCTAAGGCTCATTCACACCTGGTGTGATGAAACCGAAATTATGCAGCGCTAGCTCAAAACAAAGTGTTAAGTGTTGTGATATAAATACAATAATCAGTATGATCAAATATACAAAAAAAGTGCTAAGTGCTTATAAATATCTGAGCAGTAACAGATAAATATATAATTAAATATGATAGTGCACAATAAATAAGTGATTGAAAATAGTCCAAATAAATATTCAGTGCTTGAAAAAGTCCTTATAGTGATCCAATTAAGGTGCCAAGGTGCCAAATAATTAAGGTGCTTGCAGAGTGATATGGTGCCCCTCAAGGTTCCCCACTCACCAGATTGCAGATAATCATAGACCTTCAAAGTTATTGCACATTGCCCGGGATCTTTACAGGACCAGAACTTCTCCTATGTAGCCTTGGAAATTGTTTTGGGTCAGCTTCCGCTTCCACCGTTAAACAAAAAAATGGCCATACATACAGTAAGTATGAGCAATTTTATTCCCAAAAAAAATTTAGATGGGTACTCACAAGCAAGAATATAACTCAGGCATATACAAGGAACTCGTGTGGCGCCGCTCTCGGCGTGCGTTCCACACACAGGAAGTTCCTGACCGGAAGTGACGTTTGTTTTGGTCCGCGACCGGAAGTGCGTCAACGCGTTTCGCCGTCAATACATCTGGACTGTTTTCCTCAGCCGCTAGCACAGAAAGGACCGGCCCACCTGTTTGTTGTTCGATCGCCAACTCCAAACAATCCCGCCAGGTAGCTCCACCTTGAACGCACGCCGAGAGCGGCGCCACACGAGTTCCTTGTATATGCCTGAGTTATATTCTTGCTTGTGAGTACCCATCTAAATTTTTTTTGGGAATAAAATTGCTCATACTTACTTCACCATGTATGGCCATTTTTTTGTTTAACGGTGGAAGCGGAAGCTGACCCAAAACAATTTCCAAGGCTACATAGGAGAAGTTCTGGTCCTGTAAAGATCCCGGGCAATGTGCAATAACTTTGAAGGTCTATGATTATCTGCAATCTGGTGAGTGGGGAACCTTGAGGGGCACCATATCACTCTGCAAGCACCTTAATTATTTGGCACCTTGGCACCTTAATTGGATCACTATAAGGACTTTTTCAAGCACTGAATATTTATTTGGACTATTTTCAATCACTTATTTATTGTGCACTATCATATTTAATTATATATTTATCTGTTACTGCTCAGATATTTATAAGCACTTAGCACTTTTTTTGTATATTTGATCATACTGATTATTGTATTTATATCACAACACTTAACACTTTGTTTTGAGCTAGCGCTGCATAATTTCGGTTTCATCATATTTTCCTAAGACTTTCTTAGTGTCTGCAGCAGCTGCCCAATATTGCATTTATCTTTATTTAAATTCTCACGTTGTGTAGCGCGGGTTTAATTTTTGTTTTTTCACATTCATTCACACCTGGGCATATTGAGAGCGCTTGCAAAATCGCAGCATGTTTGTGTGCATTTTGAGTAGACATGTGCGGTTCGTTTCATTCAAATTTGAAATTCAGCCAAATTTTTCATTATCTGGAAATTTGGATGTACTATCTTACTATCTAAATTTCCGAAATAAAATAGTAACTAATTTAAACGAGTCCGAAATAACGAAAAACAACGTTTCGAATGAAATTCAAATAGTATCGAATTCGAAAAGTTTTCAAATCGAATTTGAATAGTTTTTCGAATTTGAATTTCCGAAGAGAATAAAATAAAACAGAAAATATATGAATAGAATAGAAAATAATATAATAGAATAGAAAAGAATAGAAAAGAGTAAAACAGAACAAAATAGAAGATACAGAAATAGAATAGAAAATAAAAGAATAGAATAGAAAAAATTGAGTAAAACAGAACAAAATATAATAGAAAATAAAAGAACAGAATAAAATGGAATAGAAAAAAAAAGAATAGAATAAAAAATAAAAAAAATAGAAAAAAAAAGAATAGAATACATTAGAAAGAATATAACCATCTTCTGAAATTCGAATTTCAAATAGTTTTGAAATCAAATTCCAATTTTGGAAGAAAAAAAAATAGAATAGAAAATAAAGGAATAAAATAGAAAATATTATAACAGAATAGAATAAAAACGATAAAAATAAATTTGAATAGAATAGAAAAGAATATAGAATAGAAAAAAAAAGAATACAGAAGAATAGAATAAAATAGAAATAATATAACCTTCCTCCTGAAATTCGAATTGTGGTTTTTGTGATTCACAAATGTGCACAAAATTGCACGCGTTTTACAAAATCCTCAGATGTTCACGCAGCCTTAGTGGAGAAAGTTTTTCACCTCCTATTCAATATTAAAAAAAAAAAAACCTCTGACAATAGATACAATGTTGCTGTGGCTCAGGATCTGTGCGCAGTGCGCAGTCATACTCTTCTTGTAATCTCTTATTGAAATAAACACAGAGGACGCTTTTCCAAGAATCGCGGCTGCAGAAGACATCACTGGCGGCTTTTCCTGGACAATAAACCTATTTTTTTTATCTTGTTTCTGCTTCCAGGGATCGACCTCGAGAACATTGTGTATTACAAGGACAGCACGCATTATTTCGTGATGACTGCAAAAAAGCAGAGTCTGCTGGACAAGGGGGTCATCCTGAACGTAGGTGGAGTCTGTTCATTCATTGGCCCTAATTCAGCATTAAATTCACCTCACAGGCCCTTACATAAAACACACATTAGTGGCGAGGGACATTGGATTATCAATGATTACCTAAAGGGTATATCAGAGCTCCACTGGCAGTTCTATTTATCTCAGGACTTCTGTAGATGGTTCTTAGGAAGACGTAGATGTAGGATAAGGAATAGAAGCAATATTCTATTCGTAAAAGTCCAGAAATATATTTTAGTTTAAATTGGTAAGGAAACCCAACGCGTTTCGGGGGTTATGAAAGCCCCCACCCCCTTTCATCAGGGCTACAAACATATAAAACTTAATATAATCAATGTCTTATTTAAACAATGTTAAAGTACTATTTAAAAAATAAAAGTACATTTTTCTACATATAAATAAACTCAGAGAATATATTACCAATTAATTATAAATTAAAAATGAACTGTCAATTAATTATAATAACAAGATTTATATTTTAGTTTAAATTGCCAAGGAAAACCAATGCGTTTCGGGAGCGTTGAAAGGCTCCCCTTCGTCAGGGCTACAAACATATAAAACTGAATATAATCAATGTCTTATTTAAACAATGTTAAAGTACTATTTAAAAAAAATAAAGTAAATATTACTACATATAAATAAACTCAGAGAATATATTACCAATTAATTATAAATTAAAAATGAACTGTAAATTCATTTTAATAAACAGATTTATATTTTACTTTAAATTGCCAAGGAAAACCAATGCGTTTCGGGAGTTTTGAAAGGCTCCCCTTCGTCAGGGCTACAAACATATAAAACTGAATATAATCAATGTCTTATTTAAACAATGTTAAAGTACTATTTAAAAAAATAAAAGTAAATATTGCTACATATAAATAAACTCAGATAATATATTACCAATTAATTATAAATTAAAAATGAACTGTAAATTCATTTTAATAACAAGATTTATATTTTAGTTTAAATTGCCAAGGAAAAACCAATGCGTTTCGGGAGTTTTGAAAGGCTCCCCTTCGTCAGGGCTACAAACATATAAAACTGAATATAATCAATGTCTTATTTAAACAATGTTAAAGTACTATTTAAAAAAATAAAAGTAAATATTGCTACACATAAATAAACTCAGATAATATATTACAATTAATTATAAATTAAAGATGAACTGTAAATTAATTATAGCAACAACTGCAGTTATAATCAATAATTAATAGTAATCAATCCATTAATGAATACATACATTAATAATTATAATATTTTTTAACACCTGTAGTTATAATTAATAGTATTAAATTATTAATTATAATTTATTTTTAGATTTATAATATATATATATATATATATATATATATATATATATATATATATATATAATTTTTTAAAATTATAAATAATAATTTTTATTTACATTTATTATTTATTAATTAATTATTAATAATAATATGACAATTAATTATAAATTACAAATTTATTAAAAATTATTGCTATGTTCTGAGATCTTCATAATAATAACCTGGCTTATTTCCTGCCTGGAGGATGTCCAATATCATCTAGTTTTTTCCTTCCAAGCCTGATTGTCACTGGCCCACCACTTTCATTCATTGCAGGATTATGCTGATGCCGAGGTGTTGCTTTGTACCGAAAACGTGGATCAGGACAACCTGCAATCCTATGCCCGGGAAGCCGCAGACTTCGCCACCAACTACCAGCTGCCATCTTTGGACTTCGCCATCAACCATTACGAGCAGCCCGATGTAGCCATGTTTGACTTTACCTCCATGTACGCCTCAGAAAACGCCGCCCTGGTCAGAGAACGGCACGGACACCATCTCCTGGTGGCCCTTGTCGGAGACAGTTTACTTGAGGTAGGTCCACTTATGAAGCATGGTGTCCACTCAATGGTCCAGTGTATGCGGGTTTCTCTATGGGAGAGGTTATTGTCTAGTCATCATCTAAGTTGCTAATAAAGTTATGGCTGAAATACAATTTTTACCTTCTTCTCACTTTTTTTTTGCAAAGAAGGTTTGTATTTTATGGAGTTTCTTGCCTTTCATGAGAAGAGAAATCTGCTTTTATATGTTGGAAATGTAGACAGCCATGGCACATGATGTGCGTTTTGCAGATCAAGGTCCAGTTCTTCAGACATGGTGGGTCACAGTGGACCAACACCAGCAGATGACACGGCTCCCCAAATCATCACTGACTGTGGAAACTTCACACTGGACCTCATGCAACTTGGATTCTGTGCCTCTCGAATAATCCTTCAGACTCTGGGATCTTGATTTCCAAATGAAATGCAATATTTTCCACAGTCTGCGATGATTTGGGGAGCCGTGTCATCTGCTGGTGTTGGTCCACTGTGTTTTATCAAGTCCAAAGTCAGAGCAGCCCTCGGTCAGGAAATTCCAGGGAACGTCATGCTTCCCTCTGCTGACCATCCTTATGGAGATGCTGATTTAATTTTTCAGCAGGACTTGGCACCGCCCACACTGCCAAAAGTACCAAAAGCATGGTCACATGATCATGGTATCACTGTGCTTGATTGGCCAGCAAACTCGTCTGACCTAAAACCCATAGAAAATCTGGCACATGGCTCATAAGCAGGAGGTTATGATAGCGGACTTTGCCACATCATAGAGACTGCCCTGTTGTTACAAAGGCTGAGAGAGTGCTATGTTAGAGAGGCTGCAATATTATTACAAAGACTTTTACATCATAGAGACTGCCATGTGGTTACAGAGACTGTCACATCGGAGAGAGTGTTATGTTGGAGGGATTGCTATGTTATTAGGGAGGCTGTCACATCGGAGAGAGTGTTATGTTGGAGGGATTGCTATGTTATTAGGGAGGCTGTCACATCAGAGAGAGTGAAATGTTGGAGGGATTGCTATGTTATTAGGGAGGCTGTCACATCAGAGAGAGTGCTATGTTGGAGGGATTGCTATATTATTAGGGAGGCTGTCACATCAGAGAGAGTGCAATGTTGGAGGGATTGCTATGTTATTAGGGAGGCTGTCACATCAGAGAGAGTGCTATGTTGGAGGGATTGCTATGTTATTAGGGAGGCTGTCACATCAGAGAGAGTGCTATGTTGGCGGGATTGCTATGTTATTAGGGAGGCTGTCAAATCAGAGAGAGTGCAATGTTGGAGGGATTGCTATGTTATTAGGGAGGCTGTCACATCAGAGAGAGTGCTATGTTGGAGGGATTGCTATGTTATTAGGGAGGCTGTCAAATCAGAGAGAGTGCAATGTTGGAGGGATTGCTATGTTATTTGGGAGGCTGTCACATCAGAGAGAGTGCAATGTTGGAGGGATTGCTATGTTATTAGGGAGGCTGTCACATCAGAGAGAGTGCAATGTTGGAGGGATTGCTATGTTATTAGGGAGGCTGTCACATCAGAGAGAGTGCAATGTTGGAGGGATTGCTATGTTATTAGGGAGGCTGTCACATCAGAGAAGGTTCTATTTTAGACAGACTGCAATTTTATAACAAAAGGCTGTCACATCAGAGTGGGTGCTATGCTGGAGAGACTGCCATGTTATTATGAAGGTTGTCACAATAAAGGGAGTATTATTTTGGAGAGACAGCCATGCTATTATGGAGACTTTCACATCAGAGAGACTGCTATGTTGTTACAGAGTCTGTCACATCTGATAGAATGCTATGTTGGAAGGATTGCTGTTTTACAGAGGCTGTCACATTAGAGAAGGTGCTGTTTTTGAGAGACTGACATGTTATGACAGAGACTGTCACATCATAGAGACTACCATGCTGTTACAGAGGCTCTCATGCCATGTTGATATAGAGACTGCCAAGTTATTATAGAGGAGGTCACATCAGAGAGAGAGAGCCATGTTTGAGGGATTGCTCCGTTGTTACAAAAGATGTCATATCAGAGAGGGTTCTGTGTTGAAGAGACTGCTATGTTAGTAAGAAGAATGTCACATTAAAGAGAGTGCTATGTTGGAGACTACAATTGTATTACAAAGACTTTAACATCATAGAGACTACCATATGGTTACAGAGTTTGTCACATCAGAGAGAGTGCTATGTTAGAGAGACTTCCATGTTATTACAGAGACTGTCACATCAGAGAGACTGCCATGTTATTACAGAGACTGTCACATCAGAGAGAGCTATGTTGGAGGGATTGTTATAATACAGAGGTTGTCACATCAGAGAGAGTGCTATGCTATTATGAAGGTTGTCACACATATAGAGTGCTATGTTGGAGGATTTGCCATGTTATTAGAGACTGTCAAATCAGAGTGAGTGCTATGTTGGAGGGATTGCTATGTTATTACAGAGACTGTCACATCAGAGAGAGTGCTATGTTGGAGGGATTGCTATGTTATTACAGAAACTGTCACATCAGAGAGAGTGCTATGTTGGAGGGATTGCCATGTTATAAGAAACTGTCACATCAGAGAGAGTGCTATGTTGGAGGGATTGCCATGTTATAAGAAACTGTCACATCAGAGAGAGTGCTATGTTGGAGAGATTGCTATGGTATTACAGAGACGGGAGGAGGAGCTAGACATAAACTGGACCTCCAGGAATGTTGGGTGACCTCCCCGGTTTCTAGTCCCGTGTTGTTGCATTGCCCGTTTTTTTGTAGTGTGACATCTCAGGTGTCCAGCTGAAGAAATATAACCTGTTTGTCTTGCAGCCTTTCTGGCCAATGGGGACCGGCTGTGCCCGAGGATTTTTGGCAGCCTTTGACACGGCCTGGATGGTGAAGAGCTGGGCTCAGGGGACACCGCCTCTCGAGGTTCTGGCTGAAAGGTAGGATTTCTCCCAGTATTCCAAAAAGAACAGCTACAGATATGATTGTCCCATAGAAGGATGAAGCCAACAAACCATCATGGCTGCTGCCCTGCTATCCTCCCCCATAACCCCCTGTTGTTGGGACACATGCTCTGCCATCTTTTTGCCCCAGGTACATAGGGGGCCCCTACAGTCCCCCCCCCCCCCTTCTCCACAGGGGGCATCATGTGGATAGAGTGTGGATAAAGCGGGTGGGGGAAATGACTGAAGCTGATCTTTTGTGGCGCTCACTGCAGCAGCTGAAAGCTGACATTTCCTGCTCCAGCTGCTGCAGTGAGCGCCACAAAAGATCGGCTTCAATTATTTCCCCCACCCGCTGCACTGATCTGGATTTCTCTTTCTGCCTGGGCAACTTCCCCCCTCCCTTCTTCCACCAGCAGCAGCTGCAGGGATCTTCAGGATGGAGAGCGGGGAAGGGGCTGGTCATTACCGACCTCTTCCTTTTCTAAGTGAACACAGTGAATGATTGCTACTGATCACTCACTGTGTTCATTCAAAGCTGAAGCATTGTAAACTGTGTATGAACTTATTAACTCCTTCCTATAGCCAAATGATGGCTACAGCGTGGACCTTAATTGCTGGGAGGGCGTCCATGTACATCTTCCTGTGCATGAGCTGCCTGCGCGCTCCCTGCGGAGCGTGCGCTGCTCGCTTTGTGATCAGCGAGTCCATGAGAATCAGCTGATCACAGATCAGAGTAAGGAGTCGGTCCCGACTCCTTACCACGTGATCAGCTGTCAGCCAATGACAGCTGATCACGTGATGTAAACAGCAGCCAGCGATCAGATTTTTTGTTCTCCTCATGCGTGAGAAGAAGAGAAAGCCGGTCGCTGGCTGCTGTCAGAAGGACATCAGTCCCGAAGAGGAGAGGAGCATCTGTGCCCATCAGTGCCACCTACCAGTGCCCACCAGTGCCACCTACCAGTGCCCACTAGCACCACCTACCAGTGCAGATCAGTGCCACTAATTGCGAGATGGTGGCTTGGCGTTGTCACCTTGAAGCAGAAAGTACTGTCATTGGCAGGATCTCCGGGTAGGAAACTTTGCAACAGAGTTGCAAAAAATGATTTGCTTAAGATTGTATTCCTGGAGAGTTCTCCGTTCCCTGACTCACGGCTGGTTGCCTTTTAAGTTTCCAAAGATTAATCATCACTTTAGAGACAATCAGAAAATAATTAGTACTGTACAGTAGGGGAGGCGTAGGGCTGAGAATGCGCGGCTGTGGGTGGAGGCGCTCATCTCAGTGTGACTCCATACAACAAAACAGGAATTAATTTCAACAATGGAAAACTAATTTCAGTTAAAATTAGCAACACGTTCTAAAAATAATTGTATTTATGTCTTTATTTGAAATCGGTATGGGATGAATTATTTGTGAGGGTGTCCTGAATACAGAGAAGGGAGAAACTGTTTTTTTGGGTTTATCCATGACGTTTATCAATTGCAGACAAAGCCATTGCAATTTCATCCTTTGCTGAACTTCGCACACCCTCATTTACTTGTATTTTCTTCAACTGAACATTGGCCTGGTCAGGACATAGTGTCCCATACCGTAACCCATACCGTATCCTATACTGTATCCCATACCGCATCCCATACCGCATCCCATACTGTATCACATACCGCATCCCATACCGCATCCCATACTGTATCCCATACCACATCTCATATCGTATCCCATACCGCATCCCATACCGCATCCCATACCGTAACCCATACCGTATCCTATACCGTATCCCATACTGTATCCCATACCGCATCCTATACCGTATCCTATACCGCATCCCATACCGTAACCCATACCATATCCTATACTGTATCCCATACCACATCCCATACCGAATCCCATACCGTATCCCCTACCATTTCCCATACTGTATCCTATACCGCATCCCATACCACATCCCATACTGTATCCCATACCGCATCCCATACCGCATCCCATATCGTATCCCATACTGTGTCCCATATCGTATCCCATACCATACCCCATACTGTATCCCATATCGTATTCCCTACCATATCCCATACTGTATCGCATACCGTATCCCATACCGTATCCCACACAGTATCCCATACTGTATCCCATACCTTATCCCATACCGTATCCCGTACCGTATCCCATACCATATCCCATACTATATCTTATATCATATCCCCTACCATATCCTATACTGTATCCCATATCGTATCCCATATCGTATCCCATACCGTATCCCATATCGTATCCCATACTGTGTCCCATATCGTATCCCATACCATACCCCATACTGTATCCCATATCGTATTCCCTACCATATCCCATACTGTATCGCATACCGTATCCCATACCGTATCCCACACAGTATCCCATACTGTATCCCATACCTTATCCCATACCGTATCCCGTACCGTATCCCATACCATATCCCATACTATATCTTATATCATATCCCCTACCATATCCTATACTGTATCCCATATCGTATCCCATATCGTATCCCATACCGTATCCCATATCGTATCCCATACTGTGTCCCATATCGTATCCCATACCATACCCCATACTGTATCCCATATCGTATTCCCTACCATATCCCATACTGTATCGCATACCGTATCCCATACCGTATCCCACACAGTATCCCATACTGTATCCCATACCTTATCCCATACCGTATCCCGTACCGTATCCCATACCATATCCCATACTATATCTTATATCATATCCCCTACCATATCCTATACTGTATCCCATATCGTATCCCATATCGTATCCCATACCGTATCCCATACCATATCCCATACTATATCTTATATCGTATCCCCTACCATATCCTAAACTGTATCCCATACCATATCCCATATCGTATCCCATACCGTATCCCATACCGTATCCCATACCGCATCCCATACCGCATCCCATACCGTATCCCATACCGTATCTCATCATACCGTATCCCATACTGCATCCCATACCGTATCACATACAGTATCACATACTGTATCCCATACCATATCCTTTACTGTATCCTATACTGTAATCCATAGGCCCCATTCACACCTCAAAGCTGGGGGAACACTGGAGGAGAAATAAAATCAATTATCCTCTATGGAGATGGTTCACATCTTTCTGGAGCTTTTTTTGTAGCTCTAATTGGGCAGATTTCAGCATTTTTGGTTCTTTTTTTCCCCATAGAAATTAATGGAAACGTGTGATTTGCGTGTTTTTTTCGCGCTTTTGTTCACTTTAGTTTGCTTTGTCAAGCGTTTTTGCGTGATTTTCTGCTCAAATGAAAAAATGTAAAAAAAATAAATTAAGAATTTGTAATAATATATGCATAAATAAATTTACAATAAATACACAAATAACTAACAATCATCATACATGAATAATAAATAAGTAAAATATAAATTAATAATATGTAATATTACATAAATAAATAATCCCTAACCTTAAAAATATATATTACATAAATTACTATTGTTATTAATAATAATATATATATATTTATATATATATATATATATATATATGTATATATAAAATAAATAATAATAATAAAAAAATATTATTATTATTATTTTAAATATTAATAATAATAATAGTAATAATTATTAATAATAAATAAGTAATAGTAAATAAACAACCAAACCTGAACAACAAAAAAATAAATATTATTTTTATTATTATTGTTATTATTATTGCCATTGGATAGATCAAACTCTGGTGCAGCTGTGCATGGTAGCCAATAAGCTTCTAACTTCAGCTGGTTCGATTAACTTAACTTGATGCTGACTGCCCAACATACATTTACTGCGGCAGGGCAGCCACTCTGGGCAGAACCACGAACCTGTACGGGGTTCTGCACTTCTGGGTCATGGGGGCAATGTCCGCTGAAACCCGCCATTCGTTGGGTAGACAGGCAGAACGGTGATCTGTAACAAAGGAAGGCTGTGATCATTTGTTTCTTGCTAAGCAGGAACACGGATCTATCCTTTCCCACAGTACAAGCACCTCCCCCACAGTTAGCAAGCCCTCCCTAGGAACACATTTAACCCTTTGATCGCCCTAGATGTTAACCCCTTCCCTGCCAGTGTCATTAGTACAGTGAGGCTGGGTTCACACTGTGTGCGGGTACGGCCCACAGCAGGGGGTCCGGCGTGTCCCTGTTCCCTGTTTCAGAGACGAATCAAGCCTGAATTTGTGCCTGAATTCAGACCTAAAATGGAGCCAATGATGCACAGGAACCCTGTGCAATGCGCTCCGTGGCCGCCTCGAAGATGTGTGAACCGGCTCCATTGAGAGCCGGGTACACTCTCTTTTAATGCGAATTGGATGCGAGGAAACCTTTAGTAACACATTCTCTCTGTTCATGCAGAAAGCCCAACTCCCTCACAGTTAGAAAGCACCCATAGGGACACATTAAACCCTTTGATCGCCCCTAGTGTTAACCCCTTCCCTGCCAGTGCCATTAGTACAGTAACAGTGCATATTTTTAGCACTGATTACTGTAGTAATGTCACTGGTCCCCCCAAAAGTGTCAAAAATGTCAGTTACTGTAGGTGTCTGATCTGTTTGCCGCAATATCGCAGTCCTGCTAAAAATACCAGATCCCCGCCATTACTAGTAAAAAAATAAATAAATAAATAAAAATGACAAAAATCTTTTCCCTAGTTTGTCGACACGATAACTTTTGCGCAAACCAATCAGATACACTTATTGGGATTTTTTTTTTTTACCAAAAATGTGGCAAAATACAAATTGGCCTAAAATGATGACAAAAATGTTTGTTTTTATTGGGAATGTTATATAGCAGAAAGTAAAAAATATTGTGTTTTTTTTCTTTTTTTCAGAATTGTCGCTCTTTTTTTTTTGTTTATAGCGCAAAAAATTAAAATCGCACAGGTGATCAAATACCACCAAAAGAAAGCTCTATTTCTGCACAATTTTCAGTTAAATAACGCAGTGCCGAATCGCAAAAAATGGCCTGTCATTAATGGGGTAAAACCATAAAAAATTATGATTTAAATCAAGCCTTTTTTTTTACCAGCGATTTAAATCAACTCTATTTAAATCAATCCACCCTGGTTTGCATACACTACAAAATATATATCAGATACAAGCTCTACTTCAATAGATGACGGCTTTTTAAAAAAGAATCTGACATTCGTTTTAAAAAAACATGGATGTTCCTAGATCTCCAGCGTTGGAGACTGCCCCTCTAAATCCAGGACAGCTGGCATGGTAATAAGGTATCTCAGTATGCTATATATAAAAATAATTATGCTCAGTGCGGCTACACAATTACACATTGTGGTCAGCAAACCGAAACTTTGAAACAAAAATGAAAAGTTTGACTTTAATGTGGAACAGTCTTCCTAGCTGGATTCAATCTAAGGCATGGGCTGCTCACGTGAGGTCATCATTTCTCCTCGAACGGTAAAGACGTGTCCTTGATTCATTTCTGACTCACTTGTCTGTGGTCACCGATTTAAAAAAAAAAAAATAATCTGTCAAAAATGTAAAAAGCCCCCAAAAAAAAGCAGCTTGTAGGTAATTTATGGTGAGTGGTTACATCCCCGCTTAGCGGCCGGGGGGAGAAGATTATACCTCGGGGAATGTTCCGTGAGCGCACAATGAGATGACATCATGTAATGTATGGTGTGCTGCATATTTACCCTGCAAATCACACTGATTTAGATGAAATGACGGTTTCCCCTGGCCACGGCGCCACATGGCAGTTTTGGCAAGCCGTTCCAAAGTGAAGGAAATATCTGAAGAGTGATGAATCTCCAGGGAGTTTGTAGACATCTGATTATGTTCTGTCTTCTTTCAGGGAGAGTATTTATCGTTTGCTACCTCAGACGACGCCGGAGAACATTAACAAAAACTTTGACCAGTACACGATCGACCCCGCAAGCCGCTACCCCAACCTCAACTCCAACTGTGTCCGGGGGCATCAGGTGCGTGTGCACAAAGAGAAGGGAAAGGAAGAAATATGGTTTATTACAATTGGTCAATCTCAGTATATTTCATTGCCTATTGCAGCCGTTCTCAACCAGCCATCTGTGGAATCATAGGGTTCCTCCAGAGCTTACTAGGGGTTCCTTGAGCTGCCATTTGATTAGAGGGCCACTCCCACTTGGCCAGCTGTGGGACAAGAAATGATCTTTGTAACTGTCTGTAAGTGTGGAACTCTGACCACCGCGGTAAAGAGCATTTTTCCCACTGACCAGCAATGTAAGGAGCATTCATCCCACTGACCACCAATGTAAGGGGGATTCTTCCCACTGACCACCAATGTAAGGTACATTCTTCCCACTTACCACCAATGTAAGGGGCATTCTTCCCCCTGACCTCCAATGTAAGGAACATTCTACCTATTGACCACCTTTGTAAGGGTCTTTCTTCCCACTGACCTTCAATGTAAGGAGCATTCTTCCCACTGACCTCCAATGTAAAGAGCATTCTTCGCACGGACCCCTAATGTAAGTGACATTCTTCCCCCTCACTTCCAATGTAAGGAGCATTCTTCGCACTGATCACCAGTGTAAGGAGCATTCTTCCCACTGACCTCCAATGTAAGGAGCATTCTTCGCACGGTCCCCTAATGTAAGGGTCATTCTTCCCACTGACAACCAATGTAAGGAGCTTTCTTCGCACAGACCCCTAATGTAAGGAACATTCTTCCCACTGACCACCAATGTAAGGAGCATTCTTCGCACAGACCCCTAATGTAAGGAGCAATCTTCCCACAGGCCCTTAATGTAAGGGACATTCTTCCCACTGACCACCAACGTAAGAAGCTTTTTTCCCCACCAACCACCAATGTAAGAAGCTTTTTTCCCCACTGACTACCAATGTAAGGAGCATACGTCCAACTAACCACCAATGTAAGAAGCTTTTTTCCCACTGACCACAAATTTGAGAGGCATTCTTCCTACTGACCACCAATATAAGGGGAATTCTTCCTAATGAATACCAATATTTGGGACATTTTGCTACTCACAATCAAGTAAGGAGCATCTACCCACTCACTACCAATGAAAGGCGTATTTCTCCTACTGACCACCATTATAAGGAGCATTCTTCCCATTGACCACCAATGTCGGGGTGGAGACATTCTTCCACTGACCACCAATGTAAGGGGCAATTTCCCAGTGACCCCTAATGAAGGGAGCATTCTTCCCTCTGACCACCAAGGTAAAGAGCATTTTTCCCACTGACCGCCAATGTAAGGAGCATTATTCCTCTTTACCCCCCCCCCCCCCCCCCAGTGAATAGGTTTTAACATGGGTTCCCCAAAACCTGAAAATTATTTCACACGTTCCTCTAGGGTAAAAAGGTTGACAAAGGCTGGCCAATTGTGCATATAATTGTATTATATGTATTTACTGTATAGCCAAACTTTTTCTAAGTTTTCTTAGACAGTACACTGTCATTTGGTATTGTAATGACAACTGTAGTTGTGGTTATCTGGGAACTGGGATGGGGATATTTCATAAATGGTTTTCTAAAGAGTATATGGCCAAAGTCTATAGATACCTGACCATTGCAATGTGGCCAACTGTATGTGAACATACCTTAAAATTGTTAAGTTTAGGTGTTTCCAGTGAAAGTACTTTAAATACTACAGCATCCAAAGATATTTTTGACAATTGTGCACTTCTAACTTTGTGACAATAGTTTTGGGAAGGCCCTTTGCTTTTTTAAGCATGGTTGTCCATCTGTGCACAAAGTCAGCACCATATGGTAAATCCATTTTGGTGTGGAAGAACTCGAGTGGCCTTCACAGAGCCCTGAGCTCAGCCCTACTGAACACCTTCAGGATGAGTAACAACACTGTGAGCCAGGTCCTCCCTCCCAACATCAGTACCTGGCCTCACAAATGGACAGATATAACCACAGACACACTCCAAAATCTTGTGGAGAGCCTTTCCAATAGCCATAAAAGGTCCAACTCCATAAAATGGTTCATGGTTTTGGAATCTGATGCCGGACAAATCCATATAGCTGTAGTGGTCAGATGTCCAGACTTTTGAACATATGCTGAAAGAGGCCAATGTCAACTTGAAAGCAGCCATGCAGATAATGTATCAGTTGTGTATGGAGAACATCTTTGATTAGACAGAGAGTGAGTTAAAAATAATGTTTGCATTATTTGTATATAATGTTGCACTTATCTAGTTATTGATCTGCAAATGTAACTTCATCTGTGGCATATGTTTGACTGCAGGTGAGGCATCTCTACATCACCAATGAGCTGCAAGGATGTTCTTTAGAGAGAGTGAGTTCCATCAGGAGGTCGGTCAATCTAAGCCGGCATGGTAAGCATGAGCCTGTACCCACCTTCAAGCCCTACTCTGATCCTCTCCTTTTCCTGGGACTCAGCTAATGGCCTTCTCTCCTTGTCCCATCAGAGTCCGATGTTAGACCCAACAGACTTTTGACCTGGTGTCAGAAGCAGACAGAGGGCTACCGGAATGTCAATGTCACAAACCTGACCAACTCCTGGAGAAACGGCCTGGCCCTGTGCGCTATCATTCACCATTTTCGGCCAGATCTTCTGTAAGTTGCTCATATTGGGAACTTATGCCTTGCAACCTTCTTAGCTCTGCAGACTGCAGTGTCATATGAAACAGTAGTTTATATAAATGGACAGTAAGAGGCTTAAGGAGGAAGCAATAGTTAGAGAACACAACCATAGAAACTGGTGTCACCAATCCATCCTTTGCAAATGTGTCTACGATATAGGGAACATGAAGTGTTGGTATTTCTAGGGTTTGTGTCTCCATAATTGAAAGCAGGAGGACAACAGCCAATATGAGTTCTGCCCAACTATAGACAATGTGTATAGGCTTCGAGTTTGTCTTAATATAGAGCAGGGATCTCCAAACTGCAGCTCATGGGTCTGATGTCGCCCTTTTCTTGCCTTTATCTAGCCCTCGGCACTATTCCTTCCACTGATATGAGGCACTATTCCTCCCACTGACACAAATGATGGGGCACTATTTCTCCCACTAATGCCAATGATGGAGCACTATTTCTCCCACTAATACCAATGATGGGGCACTATTTCTCCCACTGACGGCAATGCTGGGGCACTATTCCTCCCACTGACATCAATGATGAGGCATTATTCTTCTCACTGACACCAACATGGGTGTACTATTCCTCCCACTGACACAGGCGATGGGGAACTGATTCTCCCACCGACACCAATTATGGGGCACAATTCCTCCGACTGACACTAATCATGGGGCACTATTCCTCACATTCACACCAACAGCGGGGCATTATTCTTCCCACTGACACCAACATTGGCTTACTATTCTTCCCACTGACACCAGAGATGGGGAACTGATTCTCCCACCGACACCAATTATGGGGGCACTATTCCTCCGACTGACACTAATGATGGGGCTCTATTCCTTCCACTCACACCAATGGGGGGGGGCACCTTTCCTCCCTCTAACACCAATAACGGAATTTTTTTACTCCCACTGACTGCCAGGCCTTTGCAATTGCCAGGGCATTTTCTACTTCCACTGGCCACAGTCATTCCCCAGTAATATTTGAAGGGCAGTTAACTGGCTCTTTGTTTTAAAAGTTTAGATGTTAATAAAACCTAAAGTACACAAGGAAGACCCTACACAAAAAGTTAAAGGGAAGCTGCAGTAGATTGGGGTAAATTTTATTTATTTATTTTTTCAGTTCATACATTTTTAAAACATTTTATATCAGATTTATTTGCTTTGTATATGATCTTTTTTGAAAATTAAACATTTAATATATGACAAATGATTCCCAGAGCTAAAGGGACAGCACATGAGCTAATGATCTCAGGATAAATAGAGATTACCATGTGAAAGGGTGCCTAAAGCTCCATCTGCTGGCTTAAAAGGAGAATGCTAAATATTTTAGGTTTAAAGTTTTCATTCTTTTTAAGTCCTGACAAAAATAAATAATCAAAGATAATTTAAACAAGGGAGAGGGGAAAAGAGGAGAGTGATTCTGGCAGATGATTGGGACAGGTTCCAGTTGATCATTTCCATATCAGTAGCCACCTTACGTCATTGAGAATGACCAATTGACTTCCTTCTCATAATTGTGCATTGGACATTGGACCAGTAAATATCAAAATGATCAGTGGGTTTCATCCAAAATCCCTATACATTGCCCTAAATATTCTTCTTTTTTCTACCTGAATGAGACAAATCCCACTGTCCAATTATTTTATCTTGCTATTTGTACTGAATGTTCAATGATGAGCCTGTCTTTTGACCCTGTCCCCCCCCCCCCCCCCCCCCCACCAGTGACTTTGACTCTTTGAACGAGGATGACGCTGTCAGAAACAACCAGCTGGCCTTTGATATCGCCGAGAAGGAATTTGGAATCTCTCCAATCACTTCGGCCAAGGAGATGGCATCCAATGAAGAACCCGATAAGCTTAGCATGGTCTTGTACCTCTCCAAGTTCTATGAATTATTCCGAGGAGCCCCGCTGAGGCCTGTTGGTACGTAGCTCTGCTTGACTATGAATGACCTGAGTTCTCCGTCTTGAAAGGTTATTTTGTTCTAAGTTTCCCTTCACAGCTGAGGTTTAACATTGCTAACTTAAAACAGAAGATATGTGTACTGTATGTTGCAAATGCAAATCAATTCTTTGTTTAAGTAAAGTAGGAAAGGCCATGCAAATCATTCCTTTATGTCCTTGTTATCAACGGTGCATCCAAAACTTGTGATTTTTTAACCCTGATACATCCTTAATATAGAACCATAGAACCATTTGTTCAACTGTCCATCCAGAGCCATGGGCGTCCGCAGAACTTTTTTCAGGGGGGGAGGGGGCAACATTTTAAGGTCACCAATGCTCTGCCCCTTTTTCAACAATGTCATGAAGGGGAGGGGCTTATTCCGTATACTTATTTTGAGTATTAATTTTTAAAGAGCAAACAGGAGCATTTATTAAAAAAAAAAAATGATCCTGTTCCCTTAAAGAATGTTATACAACACAGTGCTTGTGCTGTGTAATTTGGCCCCTTCTATCACCTAAAATACCTGGCTGATCCTGCCTGGCTATGTCCTCCCCTCTGTAAACTGACCACGGTATACCATGGCGACTAAGCCCTGACACTGTGGTCAGTTTATGTGCCTCCGTCATCCATAGCTCTCCTGTCCTCCTCTGTCCTCTACGCTGCAGGCAGCTGTCAGATAGGGAGAGGAGAGAGACAACGGGTCATGTGAGCTGCCTCAGCCCTCTGAAAACTGGTAAAGAATGGCTTATTTTTTTAAAACACAGACTCTGGGGCAAACAGGTCTATTAAAAAGACCAGACAGGATGGTATAAAGTGGCTTAACAATCACTGTAAAAGGGGGAGGTTGAGATTCCAGGGGGGGGGGGGGCATTTGCCCCCCCTTGCCCCTACCTGCGGATGCCCATGTCCAGAGCTACTAATTTATAGACCAATCTTTCTCAACCTTTTCATCACAGAGGAACCCTTGACATAATGTTCCAGTGTCAGGGAACCTCTGCTAAAAATTACTTAATCTACAACTCATGAATCATTAGCAAGATGGTGATTTGGAAGAAGCTTCACTACATTTGTGGTCATTGGGAAGAAGTACCACCTTACAGATAGCTAAAAAGATATTTGGTGTCAGTGGTAACTATCCAAGAGGCAGAAATTGCTCACCCCCAGTAACCTCTGGAGAAACCCTGGTTGAGAAACCCTGTTAAAGTCCAAATACATCCTAAATGTAGAGCCATTTATCCAACTGTTCATTCAGAACTGCTGGTTTATAGACCTGATACATGCTAAATATACAGCCATACAGTGCATTGCGAAAGTATTCGGCCCCCTTGAACTTTTCGAACTTTTGCCACATTTCAGGCTTCAAACATAAAGATATAAAACTGTAATTTTTTGTGAAGAATCAACAACAAGCGGGACACAATCATGAAGTGGAACGAAATTTATTGGATATTTCAAACTTTGTTAACAAATAAAAAAACTGAAAAATTGGGCGTGCAAAATTAGTCTCTCGATGTGCAAAACTGATAGAGACATACCCCAAGCGACTTACAGCTGTAATCGCAGCAAAAGGTGGCGCTACAAAGTATTAATTTAATTTTGCACGCCCAATTTTTCAGTTTTTTATTTGTTAACAAAGTTTAAAATATCCAATAAATTTCGTTCCACTTCATGATTGTGTCCCACTTGTTGTTGATTCTTCACAAAAAATTACAGTTTTATATCTTTATGTTTGAAGACTGAAATGTGGCAAAAGGTCGAAAAGTTCAAGGGGGCCGAATACTTTCGCAATGCACTGTATATCCAACTTTACATCCTTAACCGCTGGTCCAGGCCCTGTCCCCAATTTAGGGTAGATTTTGATATATAATATTTAGTTGGGTGGTGTGCATGTTCATTTTTGGGAAGTGTACTTAGAGAGTATTGTTTTGACTCTGAAGTCCTGCTTTAATTCTCATCTGCCACTCTTCCATCTAATATACTCTTACCTTTTTATGTTCACAGATTCTTCCCGCAAGGACAATGCGAACAATGGGGAAGCTTTGTCTTCAAAACCATCAAACTTGATATTGAACAATTACCTCAACCTAACATTACCAAGAAAGAGAGTGCCAAAGGTGAGAAACCAAACAACTTTTGTAATACATGTACTTAGAATATAAACGACATCAGGTAACTTGTTATTATTTACATTGTTAACCTCTTAAGCCCCGGAAGATTTTACCCCCTTCCTGACAAGGCCCTATTTTGCGATTCGGCACTGCGTGACTTTAACGGACAATTGCGCGGTCGTGCAACTCTGTACCCAAATTAAATTGATGTCCTTTTTTCCCCACAAACAGAGCTTTCTTTTGGTGGTATTTGATCACCTGTGCGATTTTTACTTTTTGCGCTATAAACAAAAAAAGAGCGACAATTTTGAAAAAATAACAATATTTTTCACTTTTTTTATATGAAATTCCCCCCAAAAAATGTAAAAATCAAAATTTTTTAACATTTTAGGCCAATTTGTTTTCTGCTACATATGTTTGGTAAAAAAAATCGCAATAAGCGGATTTTGATTGGTTTGCGCAAAAGTTATTGCGTTTACTAACTAAAGGAAAGATTTTTGTCATTTTTATTGTTTTTTTTTTAACTAGTAATGGTGGCGATCTGCGTTTTTTTTTTTGCGGGACTGCAACATTGCGGCGGACAGATCGGACCCTTGACTGACATTTTCGACACTTTTGGGGGGACCAGTGACATTACTACAGTAATTAGTGCTATACATATGCACTGTTACTGTAAAAATGACACTGGCAGGGAAGGGGTTTACTTTATTAGTGATCAAGGGGTTAAGTGTGTCCCTAGGGGCGTGCTTCTTACTGTAAAGGGGTGTGGCTAGTGATGTAACCACAGAGACATACGATCCTACATAGCAGGATCGTATGATCTCTGCAGTTACACCGGGGAGAATGACAGGCGGCTTTGTTTACATCAGCCGCCTGCCTTTCTTCCTCTCCAGCGGGAGATCGCGAGTGGCCGGCGGACATCGGGTCTGCCGGTCACACGCGCGGACATGTTAGGGAACGATCGGGGGCGGGAGCGCGCCTCCGGCGGCACGCGCTCGCACCCTAGAGGCTCACAGGCGAGTGACGTAGTACTACGTCACTTTGCCTGTACGGGGCTGACTGCCGCAGTAAATGTACTTGCGGCAGTCGGCAAGTGGTTAAAGGCAATGCAAAATGAGGAAAGGCAGAGACATAGAGAGTAAGAGTCTTCAGTTTTTTTGTATCGGCACCTCTATTGGTGTCCCCTATTCCACCAAGATTGTTACATTCGACTGGATCACCCCTATAAAAACAGCTTAAACTGGCTACACATCACAGTCTCATTGGACAATTTATGTGTCATCTCCTTTAGGTTATCCATTCAGTATAGACTATATGGCCACAAATTTATAGACACCTGACCATCACCCCATTATGAACTCATTAGCCATCCTATTTGAAAATTATGGACATGGCCTAGTCTAGGCTCATTCAGAAAAAAAAAGTTTTACCGGACTCACTCTAGATTTGTGTCACTCCCATCCTTAAATACTTTTTGGACTACTCCAGAGGCCCTCAAGGATTGACAGAGTGCTGCCTCCAAAATTTGTATTTGAGGCTTGATTTCTTCTATTAGGGATCAGTTTGTTGGGTTCAGAGTTCCAGAAACGCGTCCTTTGTCATTCAACCAAAGGAGCATTTGTGAAGTCGCGTACATCTAGTTGTTGGATGAGAAGACCTGGCTTACAAACCTTGTTCCATATCATCCCAAAGTTGTTCAGTGAGGATGAGGTCAGAGCTTTTTGCAGGCCAGTCAAGTTCCTCCAAAATAAACTGGTCAAACGACATCTTTATGGAGCTGGCTTTGTACATAGGGGCGCAGTCTTGCTGAAACAGAAAAGTTGGAGGAAGGTCCAAATAAATACAGGGTTGAGGTCAGGGATCTTTGCAGACCATTAAAATTTCTTAACACTGAATTATTCAAACCATACCTTTATGGGGCTGGCTTTGTACACAGGGGAACAGTCATGCTGAAACAGAAAAGTTGGAGGTGTTTCCACCTACATTTGGCCATATAGTAGGCGTGATGGACAGGTGTCTACAAAGCTTTGGCTGTATAGTGTGTATCCAATTTTGCATAACATTTCTGTTGGTAAGTCTGTAGAAGATTTTCCAGCAAGATTATAGGCTTTTTGAGCAGTGTATAGGACAGCCATTATTAACCAGGGTTCTGTGGAACCCTAAGGGTTCATCCAAAGGTTGCTAGGGATTCCTTGGGCTGTGGCCAATTTACCTCCTATTTGATGGTGCCTTCCCAGTTCCAGGGCCTGTGCTACTTCACAAAGCCAGCTGCAAAAGGATCATTGTTGTCATGCAGCTGGCTTTGTGAAGTATCATAGGCCCTGGAACTGGGAAGGCACCATGAAATAGGAGGTAAATTGGCCACAGCCTTAAGGGTGACATTAGAACCACTACTGTAATGTATTTTTTCTATCTGTTGACCTGTTGTTTTGGGAATAATAAATCTAAACTGGACTTATAAAGCATTGTGGCATACCTGTCTTTCCCACTTTTCTTTTACCACTGTAAGGGGGGGGGGGGGCATTTTCCCACTAACCAGCAATGTAAAGGGCATTTTTCCCATTGGCCGCCAATGTAAGGAGCTTTTTTCCACTGGCTATCAATGTAAGGGGCATTTCTTCCACTGGCCACCAATGTAAGGGGTATTTCTTCCACTGGCCGCCAATGTAAGGGGCATTTTCCAACTGGCCACCAATGTAAGGGGCATTTTCCAACTAGCCACCATGATAAGGGCATTTTTTTCTGCTAGCCACCAACGAAAGGAGATTTTTTCCTACAGGCCACCAATGTAAGGAGATTTTTTCCTACTGGCCACCAATGTAAGGATATTTTTTCCTACTGATCACCAATGTAAGGAGATTTTTTCCTACTGGCCACCAATGTAAAGGGCATTTCTTCCACTGGCCACCAATGTATGGGGCATTTTTCCCACTGGCCGCCAATGTAAGGAAATTTTTTCCTACTGGCCACCAATGTAAAGGGCATTTCTTCCTCTGGCCACCAATGTAAGGGGCATTTTTCCCACAGGCCACCAATGTAAGGGGCGTTTTTCCCTCTGGTCATCAATGGAGGGGCACTTTTTCCACTGGCCCCCACCACAAGGGCCATTTTTCGTACTAACCACCAATGTAAGGGCCATTTTTCGTACTAACCACCAATGTAAGGGCCATTTTTCCCACTGAGTTGATTTTAAAAGGGGTTTCCCGATCCCTGAAAAATTTTTCAGGTGTTCCTCTGGGGTAAAAGGGTTGAGAAAGGCTGGTATAGGACATTTCTAGAGTTATGCCTCGTACACACGTGCAGATCGTCGGCCGAACGATCGGCCGTCTTTTGTCCCCGGGCTGTCGTGTCTGTTGAAAAGTGCAAAAGACTGCACAAGAATTTTGTCCGCCGACTACAGCCGACTGCAGAAGTGATGTCATGTGAAGGTTAACTTTCCCTGTGTTTTTTCTTTTCTGAGCATGCCCAGTCTTGCAAATCTGCTGTCTGTCGGCCGAATTCTGTATTGACTGGCGAACAATCGGCCGCTCTGGTGTCGGCATACAAAAATTTTAATGCTTGCACGACAGATTCTTTTCGGCCGAAAGTGCGCTGTCGGCTGTCGGAAGCATCATACTAACAAGCCGAAAATCGGCCGATCGGTCGTCGGCCGAATCTTTACGGCCGACAATCTGTACGTGTGTACGGGGCATAAGTTCAGTAGCTTGGTTAGTCTCAGTCCTGTAGCACAGTGGATAACTTGATGTACAGTATATGAGTTTTCTCCAACCAGATTATATTCGACAGCTGTTCCAAATCTCATTAGGCCTCCCGTATATTGTGATTTATTACAATATAATTTAATCCTAGATAAATAAATCCAAGCTTAGTCGCTCCAGCACGGGAGGAAACATCCTTTGAAATTCACTTTAAACAAATGTCTCCTCCGTTCTTTTTCACCTTCGTCCTCTTCATAACGCCCAGCGAAGGTCAGACGCCGTGGTGAGCAGCTGAAATGACAAACCTTTCATCTGACAAAGTGCGCTAATGAGGGGAGATAAGTTCGAAAATTTTCATATGGATGTCATCACAAAAATCCATGGCAACAAAACACAGGATCTCCATGTCCCCGACAACATGATGTCATCTAATTACTCTGCATCAAACCCAATTGAGATTACCTTCTGGAGTTAATTGTTTGGGACGTCGCGGAACGCAGCCGGTTGAGAAACTTAAGCCTTTTTTTTTTCTACACGTCCCAGAAATTTACCAGATTCATAATTTGTCTTTACTCCCACCCCTCGAAATGAAACAAAAAATCAGAGTCGGGTTGGAATCCATCACGAAACGCTTATCTCATGAACGGAGCTGCGTGCAACAATCAGAACGCCCCCCCGCCCCCTTCCTTCGTCTGGCTCGCTCCTATATTAATGTCTCACACTCGACTTGAAAACATTTTAAAGTACAACGCTAGCACGTGCCGTCGTAATGTGGCCCACATGTGGGCTGAAGAGGCAATTATTTTGGCGTCACCCGGTTAGAATTAAATTCAGATTCAACCTTCGTCTGATTTGTCTGCATGTATTAATTTATTCCTTGGGTGGAACGGGAAATAAAACTGCGCAGACGTTTGTTTTCTATCAAGTAACAAATTCATATAATTTCTAGAAGTTTGTCCAGCTTTTTTGTATTCAGGGCCATACTTTCCTCTAGTGATCGTATAGAGCAGGGATCCTCAAACTACGGCCCTCCAGCTGTTGCGGAACTACACTACCCATGAGGCATTGTAAAAGTCTGACATTCACAGACATGATTAGGCATGATGGGAATTGTAGTTCCTGAACAGCTGGAGGGCCATAGTTTCAAGACCCTTGGTATAGAGGTTTCTACACTATAACCAAGTATGTAGCCAAGCATGTTTTGGACCCCTGTGCTTCCGGACCCTATAATAATTGCAGGGTCTGCCAAAATGGCAAGGGTATCTGTAAAATGCTACTGCTGCCTGCATATGCTATTGTGTAGCCAGTTCATTTTGGGCCCCTGTACTTCAGGGCCCCATAGAAGTTGCACGTTCTGCCAAAATTACAAGAGTATGTGCCAAATGCTACTACTACCTGCATAAGCCAATGTGTAGGAAGACAATGTTTGGCTCCAGTCAATTGTGGGCTCCAGTGCTTCAGGGCCCCATAGTAGTAGCAAATTCTGCCAAAATTGCAAGAGTAGCTGCCAAATGCTACTGCTGCCGCCATAAGCTATTGTATAGCCAGTCAGTTTTGGGCCCCCTGTGCTTCAGGGTCCCATAGTAGTTGCAAGTTCTGCCACAATTGCAAGGGTACCTGCCAAAACGCTACTGCAGCCTGCATAAGCCATTGTATAGAAAGTCAATTGTGGGCTCCAGTGCTTCAGGGCCCCATAGTAGTGGCCAGTTCTGCCAAAATTGCAAGGGTATCTGCCTCATTGCTACCTCTGCCTGCATAGACCATTGTGTAGGCAGTCAGTTTTGTGTCCCTGCGTTTCAGGGCCCCATAGTAGTTGCAAGGTCTACCAGAATTGAAAGGATATTTTATAGATGTTACCACTGCCTGCATAAGTCATTGTGGAGTCAGTCAATTTTAGGCTCCATGACTTCAGGGCCCCATAGTTGTTGCAAGTTCTGCCAAAATTGCAAGGGTATCTGCCATATGTTACCATTGCCTGCATAAGCCATTGAGAAGTCACCCAATTTTGGGCCTCAGTGCTTCAGGGCCCCATAATAGTTGCAAGTTCTGCCAAATGCTACTGCTGCCTGCATAAGCCATTGTGTAGCCTGTTAATTTTGGGCTCCAGTGCTTCAGGGCCACATAGTAGTTGCAAGTTCTTGTGAAAGAGAAAAGGAAAAGGAGGCGCAAACACCTAGTGCATTACACTTGGACACCTTAAAAACCTTTTATTAAAATGCCAGAAACATACTCACAGATATGAAGAGCAAAAATTGAATTGAAGGAGTCCACCACATGTGGAAGTAATCGTCCCTGTATTAGAACCGTTGACGCATTTCGGGAAGGCACGCTCTCTTCCTCAGAGCTCATAGGATAAGAAGAGGTACAAGGGGGAGTAAAGGACCTTGGGTTAAGGGGAGCCATCTTAATTCCTGTAAGGGTCACCCAACTTCCAAGTCATTGCCCTATTGAAAAATGACCAAAATGTACAGAAGAGTACAAGCCATAAGACAGAGAAGGAAGAAACGGTTCTTGAAAATGGTGGGTCATGTAAAGTATGGGGTACAAGAGGGAAGGGGAAACCCTCCTAAATTCCTGAAGATATCAAAAAATGGGTGGATGTTATATAGTAAATGGAGAGCAATTCCAATCATTATGTTTTGTACCTTTCATTTTTTGGATAGAAGCGCCCCTGGACAGATCTTTGAAGGAGATCGATGTTCAATGGAGTAACTTTCTTTCCTTTTATCTCTCTCCAGAATGAAAATAAGACAGAAGAGAATGACTTGAACAAGAGAAGAAGGAGGACAGTCCAGATATTTGAAGAGGTATGTGCTTATTAATCGGTGATGACAGCGTCTGTATTATTTTGCGGCTTCTGAGCGTGAGCGCAAGCGGCGGACGAGCTACGGGCAGATGTTTCGCCATAATAAATGAGAGGACTTAGTAGCAGCTGGAGCGTATTACGGCAAATCACCCGTTGCTCCAAAGTAATATTATCCATCCTCCCATTCATCATGAAACGGAGAAATTATTTCACGGGACGACGCCGGGTTCCCTTAATGTATTCCATTCCCACCTGTGTATATTCAGCAGCAGCTGTGTACTTTTCCGTTGTTGCCTTCTTCCGAATTCAAATCATTTTTTCGTTAAAACCATAAGCAAACCTATGCAACAAGTATGAAGGTCACATTGTAAGTGCCATTAATTAGAGCAATTTTTCAGATACATGCTAAAATCTGCATTTTTTGGCTAAAGAGTTGCTTCTGGAGGCATGACACGGAGGATTACTCTGCTTGCTGATAAATTGATTAAATTGTGCCCTCTCAGTCCCTGGCCCTGCTGTGAACTGATGGGGCCTGGGAAACTTTAATTGAATTGTTGGGAGCCATGGCCTCTGGAACCATTGTTCCTGCACCCAAAGATGATTAAGAGTCCCCTCTCTGCCTCTGGCCCCCGGCTGAACTGATGGGGCCCGGACACGGTAGAGGTGGGCTTGCTCTCCCCCCCTAATATTGCCTTGCAATAAATCAATTTTTTGTTCTTGGTTTCAGATACATTTTATAGTTGATCTTCACCCTCTGAGGAGACTTCCCTCCAATCCACCCTACCCCCCCCCCCCCCCCCCACCACCACCACATGAATTGCGCCATCTTATCCTTTTTTTTTTTTTTGCTTTGTTTTGTTTATTTACATTTTTTTTATGAGAACCTGTGTGTCCCCCCCTCCCCCCATCCATGTCACCTCACTGTGCCTCCTGGGATATGAACATCACATATCCCAGGAGGCAGGGCTAGGGTGGATAAGGGGGTACCAGTGGTCCTCCTGTATGGGGCTGGGTCAGCGGGGGGGGGGGGGGGGGCCCTGGCAGCAAGGTAAATTGGATGTGGGCAGAGAGGGTGATCTGGGTGGAAAAGCTGGAACTGATCTCCTGTATGGCCCTTTCTGCAGCAGCTTAAAACTGGATTCTTATTCTCCCCCTCTCCCTCTGGCTTTCAGCTGCTGCAGAGAGGGCCATACAAGAGATCAGTTCCTTCAAATGTCCCCCCACCTCACCAATCACCCTCCCTGTGCACCATACGTTTCACTCTCCTCTCCAGACCCCCCTGTGTGCCCCCACCTCAGCAGTGCTGCCAGCTTCCCTTCTCTCCTTCCTGCCCGCAGGTGCAAGCACACAATAGGATCCTTCAGTATAGAGATTGGGGGAAGGATCCAGTAAATATGTCATATTTACCAGCCCCTTTCATGAAGCAACACAATGAGTGATCAGTACCAATCACTCACTGTAATTATTTATAATTGAAGCATTGTAAACTGTGTTTATTTGGGTTGGGGGGGATTGTCAGGTGTTGGCAGTATGGGACCCCCTGGTCTCTTACTGCAGCCCTACCAGGAAGCATAGCTCTTCATTCAGAAAAGAGGGAGGGGGAGCGTGCTTAGTGCCGCATCATCAGGAGGCACGCTGGCTGAACCTGGAAAAGTCTGCGAGCCTCTTGATGGCTTCACAAGCAACATGGCAGCGTAGGACTGATCGGTGGTGGAAAACAGGACAATCTCAGCGGGTCAACCTGGAAAAAAATGGAGGGGTGGGCGAGGATCCGCTTTAAGATTTAGGCCCCGTTCACATTTGAGCATATCGGAATCGCAGGCATTATTTATTTATTTTTGACATCCAACACACAATGTGAGTGACAAAACACGCAAAAAATTGCGGCAAAACATGCAACCTCAAAAGCACCTGGCTTTAACGCCAAAATTTGGTATATGAGCTCCTTTTGGCGTGTTTTTGGAGCAGAGGGCCCATCAGAATAAATGGTGCGGCTCCAAAAATGCGCTGCAAAAACGCTCAAAAAACAGAACGTGGAAGTATTGCTGAGATGTGAACGGAGTCTTATCAGACATGAAAATTGGATGACCGCACACCAATGTACATAAGATCCAAAGATTTATTTCAAAATGCAAAGAATGTCCATACAAACAAAACACCGGGTGAAGAGCTAGTGTTGACGCATTTCACTCCTGTTGGCATTAAACTTGTCAATACTTGCGCTTCACCTTGTGTTTTGTTTATATAGATATTGGGACATGTTGGGGTTTTATAGCTTAGTGGAAGTGCTGAAGCAGTGAGTTTACTCCACACCAGAAATAGTTTTCAGGGTATTCCTGCCCACTTTTATTTAAAAGAACGTCAAAATTTTGTACAGGTATGTCTTCCCAGACAGGGGGTTCTCACCATCAATGCAAGAAGCATAATATTCAGCCTCCTGGCTCTTCTTGCCAGCTTTACTGCTCTGAGTAGTACCTCTTGGTCCTCCTGACAGTACCTTTTTGGTCCTCTGACCATAAAACACATCCCAGTATTCCTGCACAGATGTTGCACCTCAGCTGTGCATCTTTCCTTGCAGTTCCCTAGCTACTCTGTCCCTCATGGACTCTCTCTACAGCTTCCTAGCTACTCTGTCCCTCATGGACTCTCTCTACAGCTTCCTAGCTACTCTGTCCCTCATGGACTCTCTCTACAGTCTCCTAGCTACTCTGTCCCTCATGGACTCTCTCTACAGTCTCCTAGCTACTCTGTCCCTCATGCACTCTCTCTACAGCTTCCTAGCTGCTCTGTCCCTCATAGACTTTCTCTACAGCTCCCTAGCTGCTCTGTCCCTCATGAACTCTCTCTCCAGCTTCCTAGCTTCTCTGTCCCTCATGGACTCTCTCTCCAGCTTCCTAGCTTCTCTGTCCCTCATGAACTCTCTCTCCAGCTTCCTAGCTTCTCTGTCCCTCATGGACTCTCTCTACAGCTTCCTAGCTGCTCTCTCTCAGGCTCAGGCCTTGGCCTGCCCCGACCTGCACACCATTGTGCACACCACCACCTCTCATGGCTCCCTTCACATACTGACCCCCCTCAGAATGGTGGAGCCCTAAGCTCTAACTCTGGCTCTCATATGAAGCCAGCACACACCTGTGCCATTAGCGTGCTCGTCTCTTACAAAATATTGCGTAAACCACCATTTTAAACAGTGGCATGGGCTCAACCTGCCACAATATTTTTTGCATTTTGACTCACCACCTGATCACCTGCTCTGTCCCTCATGGACTCTCTCTCCAGCTTCCTAGCTACTCTGTCCCCCATGGACCCTCTCTACGGCTTCCTAGCTGCTCTGTCCCTCATGGACTCTCTCTACAGATCCCTAGCTGCTCTCTCTCAGGCTCGGGCCTTGGCCTGCCCTGACCTGGACACCATGGTGCACACCACCACCTCTCATGGCTCCCTTCACATACTGACCCCCTCAGAATGGTGGAGCCCTAAGCTCTAACCCTGGCTCTCATATGAAGCCAGCACACACCAGTGCCATTAGTGTGCTTGTGCTTGCGTAAACCACCATTTTAAACAGGGGCATGGGCTCTACCTGCCGCAATATTTTTTTGCATTTTGACTTACCACCTGATCTTTTGGAGCTGAATGATTATGGCAGACCCACCTGGAGAGGTCTGTCATGTTTGAACGACACCTTACTTTTTATAGAGTAAAAAAGTGCATGATAGCGATGGGCCCTTAGAAGAGCATTGGACAGTTCCTAAGTCAGTCTTAAGCAGTCTTCATTTCACTTGATCATGGCAACCGTTCCTTTATTTACAAACACGAGAAGCCTTCTCACGCTGCCTCCCTCCCCGGAATCTTAGAAGTTCGCTTTCTGAAATTGGAATGTCTGGTATGCAGAAAAACTTCAGCTGGAGTACTTGTGTCTCCTTCCATGATGGGTCCCGTGTTTTGGAGCCTCTTTTTTTGCCGGGGGGCAGTGGGGACAGGTAAAAAAGGTTCAATAGACGCCACTTAACAATGTCTCGTGTCTTGTTTTTTGCAGACAGGAAATTTCGGAAGTGAAAATATTGGATCCGGGAGTGAATGCAGCGACACCAAGGAAGTCATTAACCAGAACAAAGTCAGGTCAATGGCTACCCAGTTGCTGGCCAAGTTTGAAGAAAACGCACCAAATACGTCCATTCGGAGACAGGTAGGACCCATGACTGCAATGTGGCAGTGGCAAATTTGTGGTGGCTGTAATTTTATATGTAAAGGGCGGTGGCATCACATAAAGTATATTTGGAATGCGTTGGTGAAGTGCTGGACTCCATAGTGGGTGACAGTCAGTGGTCACAATCTTTTTTGGAGACAAATTTATGTCTACTGGTGTATCAAGAGGGGTCCCTGGAGTAGTCTGGGGAGTTTTGAAAGGATGAGCGCACCACAAGGCTTGGATAAACCTAGTAAAAAAATAAAATTCATAACACAAAAACAGAACTCCAACACATTTCGAGGGCTTAAAACTCTCGTTTCATCAGGGCTGAGAAACATAACAAAATAATATAAGCCGGGTATTGTAGACTGCAACCACCGATCTACAGAACCAGATGAATTTTGATCAGTTTATGTATCCCTTGTCTGAACAATGTTTATAAACAATATTACTTTGTATCTCTCTATCTCCCATCTAAACAAGGTTTATAAACAATGTTATTTTGAATCTCTATATCTCCTGCTTGATCAATGTTTATAAACCTTGTTTCTTTGTATCTCTCTATCTCCCATCTGAACAAGGTTTATAAACAATGTTACTTTGTATCTCTCTATTTCCAGTCTGAACAATGTTTATAAACAATATTTCTTTATATTTCTCTATCTCCAGTCTGATCAATGTTTATAAACAATGTTACTTTGTATATCTCTATCTCCAGTCTGAACAATGTTCATAAACAAAGTTTCTTTTTATCTATCTCCAGTCTGATCATTGTTTATAAGCAATTTTACTTTGCATCTCTCTATCTCCTGTCTGATCAATGTTTATAAACAACGTTACTTTTGAAGCTCTCTATCTCCTGTCTGATCAATGTTTATAAACAATGCTACTTTGAATATCTCTATCTCCAGTCTGAACAATGTTTATAAACAACATTTCTTTATATCTCTCTATCTCCAGTCTAAACAATGTTTATAAACAAAGTTTCTTTGTATCTCTCTATTTCTAGTCTGATCAATGTTTATAAACAATATTACTTTGTATCTCTCTATCTCCTGCCTGAACAATGTTTATAAACAACGTTACTTTTGAAGATCTCTATCTCCTGTCTGATCAATGTTTATAAACAGCGCTACTTTGAATATCTATATCTCCACTCTGAACAACGTTTGAAAAACCATGTTACTTTGTATCTCTCTATCTTCTGTCTGAACAATGTTTATAAACAATGTTACTATGTATCTTTCTATCCCCTTTCTGAACAATGTTTATTAACAGTGTTACTTTGTATCTTTTTATCTCCCACCTGAGAAATATTTATAAGCACTGTTACTTTGTATCTCTCTATCTCCAGTCTGAACACTGTTTATAAACATTGTTACTTTTTTATCTCTTTTTTATCTCTCTGTCATCTGAACAATGTTAATAAACACTGTGTGTCAGGGTCTCTCTTTTTAAAAGATGCTGTATTTACACAGGAACTTACAACCATTATTTTGACAATATGTGGGAGCTGCAGAAAGACAGGACATACAGTACTACACACGTTCTATGTCAGGGGTCTCCAAACTTCGGCCCTCCAGTTGTTCAGGAACTACAAATCCCATCATGCTTAGTCATGTCTGGGAATCTCAGAGTTTTACAATGCCTCCCACAATGGGATGTGTAGTTCCACAACAGGTGGAGGGCCGTAGTTTGAGGATCCCTACTCTATGTACGTTTTTCTGGGCATATAAAGTACATCCGCTGTCCACAACTGATTAAGATAGGTTGTTTTAATTTAATAGGAACTTTTGGCTGTGGTCTTCAATCTGTCTCAACATCCTAGCTAGGATCAGCTTCTTTCTTCACTTGATTATCATGTTGTCACCCGCATAACACATATGGCAAAAGAGTGGGCGCTAACACCGCCAGGCATCTCATGCTTCTGTGCAGAGAGCATGCTCACTGCTTTCTCCCAGCACAGAGACGGAGCAGTCAAAGACCGCTCCCAGACCCCACTAACAGTTGGTAGTCGGCAGGACCGGCTCTCAATCATGTGACCACTGCGATAGCCAATTACAATGGTCACATGATCGCCGATCATTTCTGCCCCCGCCCCAGACATTCAGAACCTTTTAAAGGGATACAAGAAAGACAAAATAAATGCTCCTGCGCTTGAGAGTTGCCGACAGCTAGGTTTGTAGAAGAGCGACTCTCCTTGTCTAGCCGCCTCCAAACAGGTCAGAGAAACCCAGATGGACTCTAAAAACGATACAAATGCAGCGGGCACACCGGCCTAGCGCATTAACTTTGCAACAATTTATTAAAAAAGAAATATGTGCACATCATACTCACAAATGAAATATATAATATATATATGAAACAGTCCACCAATAGTCCATGCAGCATATTCTACTGATTAGAGAAAGTGGGGTCACCCTCGAAATGCGTCGGCTTCATTTGGAGAATATGTGTATATATATATATATATATATATATATATATATATATATATGTGTGTGTGTGTGTGTATATATATATATATATATATATATATATATATATATATATACAAGCATACCCCACTTTTAAGTACACAATGGGACCTGAGCATGTATGTAAAATGAAAATGTACTTAAAGTGAAGCAATACCTTTTTTCACTTCTCAATGCATGTAAATACACTAGCTCCATAGGAAATCTTGGTCAGCTTGACATGGCATTGCTCCCAAACCATTAAGTGACAAGGACACCAAACTTGGGGAGCATGTTAAGGGGACCCAGGACTATGACATGGCAGATTACCTAGGCAAGCTGGCCGGCCACAAAACAGGATATGTTGTAGTCCTGGGTCCCCTCTCGGTGCTCCCTAAGTTTGGTATCCCTGTCACTTATGGTTTGGGAGCAGAGCCATGTCAAGCTGACCAAGATTTTCCATAGACGCCAATGTTAGACGGGTGGCAGTGCCATGTCAAGCTGACCTAGATTTCCTATAGATGTCAATGTTAAAAATCAGATGTAGTGCCATGCCAAGCTGACCAAGCTGTGTCCATATTCGTGAGTGTATGTAAAGTTGGGTATGCCTGTATACACACGTATATATATTTTTATCACGCTTGAACAAGTCATTTCGTTTGTGAGTATAATGTACACATATTTCTTTTTTTTTAATAAATTGTTGCAAAAGTAATGCACTAGGGCAGTGCGCCCTCTGTATTTTTATCCTTTTCAGGGGATGCCAGGGTGGGCGGGAAGGGGTTATTTTATCTTCCCAGCACATGGTTGAATTTCTGTGCCATATCTATAAATTATTTCTCTCTCATTCCCATTATCCCTCTAAAGCCCGTACTGACAAGTCTGCCATATTGCAGCTTCTCAATCAATGGAATCTTTGATGTTTCCAAGGAGGATTATAAAGGATTACATTCAGACACCTGGTGTTGTCCTGGGCTGTTGGTGCAACCCCCCCCCTCATTTTGTGGCGACCCCCACAGTGACATCATCCCAGGTGCCAATGCACCTGCCGCTGGCGTGATTGATCAGCCATAATGAGTGAGAGTAGTGATGTCATTGGTGTAAATCACAGACAAATCTCAAGATTCTTAGAGGGGGATTAGCACAGAGGTGGAATGCTAATGGCGCCCAACAGTGGAAACATTTTGGTAATTTCGTTGTGTTCTCTTAACCTGATTATTAGATACACAGTAAGAATATTCATGTGTTTCTATGGTTTTTTGATACTTTTTTTCCCAAATATTTCTTTATTAAATTTAGAGAAAAATTCATAAAAATACTTTTTAATACTTTGTTATGTTTTATACTTTTTGCTTCCTTAAAGCTAAATTAAGGGAGGAACAGTTGTTGTACGAATCTTTCAATTAGCTGTCATTCCTGCCTCATTCTTGTTCTCACCTCTGCTAACCTTTTCTCTCCATTTTCTGCTATTATGTTTTTTTTTTTTTTTTCTTTACCATTGCATCAATTTTGAAGGCTTTACCCCTCTCTGATAATTCCGTGCCAGAGCCTCCCCCCTGCGACCCGCCTCCCGTTAACCCTCGCTTTGCTAAACCGCAGGACCCGCCCCCTCCTCCCGTGCAGCCTCCACCGACAAGACAGGTATGGTGCCCGGTGTTTGGTTATGAGTGAGCACTTGGCTTTGCTGGAGGGTCATGGGAGGGCAGAGTTTTCATACAGGATGGGTTCGTCTGCTATGAATATTTTTTGCCGAAATTTAAAGAAATTGTGTTTTTCTTCTGAATTTGTAAAATTTTAGTAGACCGCAGTTAAGTTTTGAAAGCGAAACCTAGGCATCGGATGAAATATTGAGTTACACCTTAGCTGCGGCTTTGGATAGATTGTGGAAGGTTTAGAACCTCCACGAGGTCTGTTTCCTCACTGAAGAGTGTCCTCTAACTTCCTGTCATGGTGACACCCTCTCATGCCCTAACTCAAAGGGACAAGCTTCCCAGTGGGACATACAAAAAACAAATCTATTGAATCTGGAATTGAAGTGCTAAACCGAGATTTATTCCTCCAGATATAAATGTACTCTAATATGAGGTCAAATGAAGGACTTTGTCACAGAGCCAATATGTCTTTACCAGGGCTCGAAGATGAGGAACATCAGCTGGTTGGAGGCTGGTTGAAGAATTTTGCACCCCAACACTTGTTTGGTAAAAATAGTGTATAATTAATATTTTTTTAATTCAATCCAGCACGCTCTCCATCATCTCCATCTTCTCCATCTTCTCCATCTTCTCCGTCTTCTCCGCCTACTCCGTCTACTCCGTATTCTTCATCCTCTTCGTCCTCTTCGTCTTCTTTGTCTTCTTCGTCTTCTTCGTCTTCTTTGTCTTCTTTGTCTTCTTCATATATTCTAATGGGCAGCACAGTGGCTAAGTGGTTAGCACTTCCGCCTGGCAGCTCTAGGGTCGCCGGCTTGAATCCCAACCATGGCACTACCTGCCTGGAGTTTGAATGTTCCCCTGTGTGGCTTTGCTCACACACTCCAAAGACATGCTGGTAGGTTATGTATGCACGTGAGTTAGGCACCTTAAATTGTAAGCTCCTTGAGGGCAGGGACTGATGTGAATGTACAATATAAATGTAAAATGCTGTGTTAATTGACAGCGCTATATATGTACCTGTAAAAAATAAAAATAACAAAAAACCTTCAAGCGCCAATGAAGGTGCATTGCTTGCCTCCCAAAACGTATTGCCACTGTGACAAAGTATTTTATCTGATCTCATATTGGAATCAGTTTATATCTGGATGATTAACTCTGTGTGGCACTTCAAACTTGGATTCATTCAGTTAAAAACCAGGGAAACTGTAGAAAAATGGCCAGCCCAGAATCAAGATACCCTGTCGAAATACAACAGTTTCAACTCCATATTAGTAGGATATCCTTGGGGTTCTAGTGATCCAACTCCAGTTTCCCAACCAAAAATAAATAAAAACCTGATAGAGGTTCAAACCCAATAGTAATAATAGGCTATCATTAGGGTTCTAGTGCTACCCCTCCATTTATCCCAAGAAATTTAAACCTGAGATAGGCTCTACTCCAATACTAATAGGCTATCTTTAGGGTTCTAGTGCTACCCCTCCATTTATCCCAATAAATTTAAACCTGAGAGAAGCTCTACTCCAATACTAATAGGCTATCATTAGGGTTCTAGTGCTACCCCCCCCCCCCCCATTTATCCCAAGAAATTTAAACCTGAGAGAAGCTCTACTCCAATACTAATAGGCTATCATTAGGGTTCTAGTGCTACCCCTCCATTTATCCCAATAAATTTAAACCTGAGAGTGGCTCTACTCCAATACTAATAGGCTATCATTAGGGTTCTAGTGCTACCCCCCCCCCCCCCCATTTATCCCAAGAAATTTAAACCTGAGAGAAGCTGTACTCCAATACTAATAGGCTATCATTAGGGTTCTTGTGCTACCCCTCCATTTATCCTAATAAATTTAAACCTGAGAGAGGCTCTACTCCAATACTAATAGGCTATCATTAGGGTTCTAGTGCTACCCCTCCATTTATCCCAATAAATTTAAACCTGAGAGAGGCTCTACTCCAATACTAATAGGCTATCATTAGGGTTCTAGTTCTACCCCCCCCCCCCATTTATCCCGAGAAATTTAAACCTGAGAGAGGCTCTACTCCAATACTAATAGGCTACCCTTAGGGTTCTTGTGCTACCCCCCTCTATTTATCCCAAGAAATTTAAATCTAAGGATTTCTTGGGTAAAATGGAGAGGTAGCACAAGATCCCTTAGGATAGCTTATTAGAATTGGGGTAGAACCTCCATCAGTTTTAAATTTCTTTGGATAAATGGAGGGTAGCACAAAACCCTAAGAGAGGTTCTACCCCAATACTAATAAGCTATCCTTAGGGTTCTAGTGCTAACCCTCCATTTTACCCAAGAAATAAAAACCTGAGAGAGGTTTTAACTCCTTAATAGGATATTCTTAGGGTTCTTGTGCTACCTCTCCATTTCCTGCCAAGAGATAAAAACCCGATAGAGGTTCTAACCCTTCCACATTAAATCCAGAACTAGTTGGGCTTCCAAATACTAAAAAAAAATCCAGCAGCCTTTGAAAGGGGACACCTCACAAACAGAGGTGTTTCGAGTTTGGCTATTTAGGAAAGGAAATGGATGATCTTTAAACTAGCGATTGGCATGAAGTGCATGGTGTTTGGCCTATAACGAGGATATAACGAGGACCCTACTTTTTATTCAAAGTGTTTACCAGTTTCAGGGAATAGCTAGGACTCCACAAGTACTCAGACCACCACCTTTGCCATCCATGTCCACTGCCCCTCCTGTGACCAGGGTGAGGGCTGCAGTGACCGTCCCCAGGAGGGCAGACCCACCTATGAGGAGGCAGTCAAGAGAAGAGGTTGAACGACCCTCCAGTCCAGCAGAAGAGGGGGACTCCCTCAGCTCTGCCTGTCCCTCTGCTCTTCTGCTTACCGGCATCTTGGAGCGTCTCCAGCACATCGAAGAGAAGGCGCAGCAGGTGACAAAGCCAACCCATTCACATAGGGGGGTCAGGGTATAAGTAGTACATCTGTGGGTAAAAATAACTGACTAAGGTCGCACCTTTAAAGTTGACCTAATCCTAAATGGATGGCATTTAGTTTGCCAGGTTTTTTCATTATTTATTTTTTAAGCTATTTCCATCTCAGAGGTGCTGATGTCCTTCAGCCACTTCTGTCTACATGCACATCAATTGCACATTATTGTATTGGACTGGCTTTCTGATAGTGACAAAGGTGGCCATCCCTGTGCAGTGCATGTAGCTGAAGTCTCCACCAAGGGTGCAGAAGCAGAAATGGGAGATGGTTGTCACCCCATAATGGGAAGAGCCTGAACAAGGACCTTCATGGTAGGATCACCAAGGATTAATGTAACCCCTTTCTGGTGCCCCCAGAATCTAAATGGCAGAAAGCCAGGATGAGCTTTCTGATCATGTGACTGCCCTCACAACAGTCACATGACTGGAAGCTCTCGACGCAACGGGAGCTGGCCGTGATAGCTTAGTTACTGTTGCTGTTCCCCATGGACACATATGTAGGGAACCAATTAAATATGCAGGCTCTGCTACACAACAGTTGTGTCTTGCTGAGCTTCATACCTCTTTGCACGTCTACAATAGTATTTAATAATTGGTGGCCAGAATCAATGTGATCCTTGCCTAGGCTAGGCTGCTCAGGAGCAGGGTGTTTTTACTTGTGTAATATGGCCCTATTTGTTCACACTGAAGTGAATATCATTGACAGGTCTACTTTACGGGAATTTTTACCCAGGATAGTACTACTAACACATTCCTAACATGATACTCCACTAAATTCACTGCAAACCTAAATCAAAGAGTTACTTTATGAGAAAGAGTTACTATTGGCGCTTTTCCACTGCATGGAGCCGAACGGTTCGGCACGCTTTTGTGCTTTTCCACTGCTGGTACCGCATGGTATAGTGTCGGAACGGTTCGGTACGGTACGGTACGGCCACGCTTTTCCACTGCATGGAACCGAACGGTACGGTACGGCTCTGAAAAAACAGTACCTACTCGATTGTGGTTCCAACAGGTACCATAACTGGTACCATATCCCACAATCCTTTGCATGTGCATTCCAGCCACTGATTGGTCAGAGAATCACACCCACCCCGTTGTTATCCCACCCACTTAACTTTAGTACCACTTTAGTGGAAAAGCAAACCATACCGCACCGTACCGTACCGTTCCAACACCGTACCATGCGGTACCAGCAGTGGAAAAGCAAACCGGGCCAAGCAGGGCCGAGTAGAGCCGAGCCGGTACTTGCAGTGGAAAAGGGCCATAGTAGTGTTCATCATCGATGTATGTAAAAGGCATGGTAACTATTAAAATAATTAAATATTTGACATTCAAGGAACTTTGGCCAGTTGTTCGTTAGGTTGTCATTTTAGGTGAAGTGGGCTCTTCGTCTGATAGTAGTCAGTTGTGTATTGGATATAGTTCATCCCGAAATTAAGAAGACATTAGATGAATTTCATGAACTCAGATGGCCTTGGTCAAATCCAAATTTTAGTCTTATTTTTGGTCGTTTGGATTTCCGAAAGGCTTCTAGGAGAAAGGGACCATGGTGGCTACAAGGACATGTCTGCCTTATATCTGCTGTTCCTTGGTCACCCGGAGCTTGACTGCCAGTGCCTCCAGGACCCACCTTCTAAAAATTTTTGGTACATTTTTGAAGAACCTTGGGAACATTTTTGAAGGAAATGGCTTAGGATGTTTTTGGCCCCATCAACTCATCAGGCTGCCAGGAGTTTCCCAAACCATGCTGCACAGTGAACCTTTTTGGAGCCTGGTTTGGATTCCCGTTGACTTGAGTGGGACTTCTGGTTGTGAAAATACAAATTTCAGAGGTTTTTAAAAAACATTAAATCGAGCCACAGCTAATTGAACTTTACTTTTTGCTGATCTCCAGTGTTGGATAATACTCACTGTTGTGTGAAATATACATGCTTATAGACATTTCCATCCTGGGACACAATTAACCTTGCCAGCAGTCCACCTAAGCCCACCCAGTGACCAGGCAGTTCTACCAAACCCTGCCCATGTACTGGAGAGCGCTGCTAAACCCACAAATCTGAAGGCACATCATCAAGTAGACCAGTGGTCCCCAAACTGCAGCCCAATTGCCGGATGTGACCCTTTGCTTGCTTTTATGAAGCCCTTGGGGCATTATTCCCCCCCACTGTCAGCAACAGTGGGCCATAGGTCCTGCCACTCTATTCCTCCCAGTAACACCAATGATGGGCACTATTCCTCCCACTGACACCAACGATGGGCACTATTCCTCCCACTGACACCAACGATGCAGCACTATTCCTCCCACTGACACCAATGATGGAGCACTATTCCCCCGCTGACACCAATGATGGGCACTATTCCTCCCACTGACACCAATGATGGGCACTATTCCTCCCACTGACACCAATGATGGGGCACTATTCCTCTCACTGACACCAACGATGGGGCACTAGTCCCCCCCCCCCCCCCCCACTGATACTAGTAATGGGGCACTATTCCTCCCACTTCCACCAATAATGGAGCACCATTCCACCAATGATGGGGCACTATTCCTCCCACTGACACCAGTAATGGGGCACTATTCCTCCCACTGACACCAATGATGGGGCATTATTCCCCCACTGTCAGCAACAGTGGGCCATAGGTCCTGCCACTCTTTTCCTCCCACTAACAACAATGATGGGCACTATTCATCTCACTGACACCAGCGATGGAGCACTATTCCTCCAACTTACACCAGTGATGGGGCACTATTCTTCCCACTGACACCAACGATGGGGCACTACTCCACCCACTGACACCATTGATGGGGCACTATTCCTCCCACTGACACTAATGATGGGCCATTATTCTCCCACTGACACCAATGATGGGGCACTATTCCTCCCTCTGACACTAATGACGGGGCACTATTCCTCCCACTGACACCAATGACGGGGCACTATTCCTCCCACTGACACCAATGACGGGGCACTATTCCTCCCACTGACACCAATGATGGGGCATTATTCCCCCACTGTCAGCAACAGTGGGCCATAGGTCCTGCCACTCTTTTCCTCCCACTAACAACAATGATGGGCACTATTCATCCCACTGACACCAGCGATGGAGCACTATTCCTCCAACTTACACCAGTGATGGGGCACTATTCTTCCCACTGACACCAACGATGGGGCACTACTCCACCCACTGACACCATTGATGGGGCACTATTCCTCCCACTGACACTAATGATGGGCCATTATTCTCCCACTGACACCAATGATGGGGCACTATTCCTCCCACTGACACCAATGACGGGGCACTATTCCTCCCACTGACACCAATGACGGGGCACTATTCCTCCCACTGACACCAATGATAGGGCACTATTCCTCCCCCCCAATACCAAAAATGGGGAACTGTTTAATCTCACTTACACCAGATCATTTTCTACTTCCACTGGCCACAGTCTTGCCCCCTAAAGTTTGAAGGACAGTAAACTGGCCCTTTGTTTAGAAAGTTTGGAGACCCCTGAAGTAGACCAGTGAAAAGGAGATCTGAAGATTTCCCCCACAGGTCAGGAAGTCTTCTTTCGTGATAACGAGCACCACCAACTTCCTGGGACGTATTTTTCTGCAAACAGCCCACCCATCCCCCCCCATACTTGGTGAAGCCTTATGAGCCAAAAATGGATGATGATGTGGAACAATGCGTTGGACGCTTTAATTGTATGAGTAAATACAATAAAAAATAACTTGGTTCTGTAAACACATCAGAACTCTCACATACATGTTTGTGAACAATATAGATCTTTTCCATAAAAGTAACGATTTTATTAGGTTTACTGGTCCTTTAACAATAATCTTTCAGCATGCGCTGACCCTTTCATGCACCATCAATGCTTTTCCACTAACCAGTAATGCTTTTTACACAATACTCACAGAGGAAACGTATTTCAGAAAAGCTCCTTGGTTGTTATTTGCTATATTCCTTGTATTTCTGATAGTAGTAGTAGGTGCCAATCAAATGAATGGCATCTGAAATGTGCATTGTGCGATTTATCATTCACACCTGGGAAATTTTCAAATCACTGGCAGAATTGCGGTGATTCTGCCCACAATTCAAAGCGCCCATGTGTGAATGCAGCCTTAGGACCCTTAGATGGGGCTGAGGAGCTTACGAAATACGTCTTTGTAACAAGAGATACAAAGTAACAATTCTAGAGAACACTAGAGTAACCATTGGTTACATTTATTTGCCGATTCCATTGATTACATTTACGTAAGACATATTTCCTATGCTCATCAGCTCCATCTAGTGGCCGTAATGCAATATTTTACTGCTGCCCATGATAAAAGAACATTCGTTCAGAAGAGAAAAGCTTGTTTTTGCCTTATTTACACAGAATGCATGTGCAGATTCACTGAACAAATAGCTATGGAATTTTATGTTAGAAATAGACCCCTTATTTAGGGTGTTGGAGATCAGGCTTGCATGTTAGTCCTCCAGTTACATAGACCACAAGGGTAACCGTGTGAATAAGTGGACCGTCACTTGAATTGATTAGTAAACTTATCCGAGGGATCAATATTTCTACCCTCCAACGAGCAAGCACCATGGCGTGACTTTAGCAAATAAGATCCTGGTGGTTGAACGTCGGGTGATCTGCGCTGTGCATGTCCTGAATCTTCACTCTTTTCCTGAAAACTGGTGCAAAAGAATAAACGATTATAATTTGTATTAAAAGTTTTGACAAAACTGATTCATCGCAATTAGAGATGAAATAAATCGAATCACAAACCTGGCAAATAATCAGACTGCTAATTTTTTAGATTGGTTGAAGATTTGCAGTCAATCTGCAGAGAACTGTCCAGTCTGTAGACCACCATGGCTCCTGAGTGGCTCGGTCCTCCGCAGATCAGACGTATTTCTTTTGCGCCGGTTCTGCGTCTCCATCTGTCTTTTCTTGTTTCATTTTTCTCTCTCTTTTCTTCTCTCTCCGTCCTTCGCCGGCAGAAAAGGGCTCAAGCTTTGGCCATCAGAGATTTCCATAAAAAGAACATTAGGGAGAAGGCAGCGCACTTGGCCTCCATGTTCGGTCGCTCGGACATCCCGCAGGTGAATATTCCGGAGTGTTCTGCATGCCGCCATCAGTGTGATACATAATACTCGGCATCTGCTCACATGATAATAACCTGATTACCAGAACATCAGATATTACCAGAATTATTGGATGGGTTAGCCACATATTGGGATATACTTCAGTCTTGCACAGTTGTACCGGCTCCTCTCCTGGACTGAAATGGCTTCCTCTGATTTCACCGCACACTGCGAGCTTCTCACTAGGTGCATTAGAAGCTGCAGCAAGTCACACAGAGCTACCTCATTTTATGGCTGGAGGTCGTTCGGTATCATCTAGCTCAGGGGTGTCCAACCCCAGTTTTTAGCATGTGGCCCAAGCCAGGGCTGGGAAAAGGGGTGGGCCGGAGGAGTGACTGCCCTGGGCACTGTGGTATCATGTGAGCTGGGGGGGGGCACCACAAGGAGATTGGGGGTGGGGATTTGTGTTGGGAGAGGAGTTTAGGGAACAGCAAGGGGTAAGAATTTTTTTAAGGTGGGGAAATTTTGGGGGTGGGGGGTGTTGCTAGGAGTGGTGATTTGACGGGGATGATTTGTGTTGGGAGGGAGGGGAATTTTTCTTTTTTTTTTTATTCGGGGGGGGGGGGCTTGCTAGTAGGGATGATTGGGGGGGGGGGTATTTGTGCTAGGAGAGGAAAATTGGGGGAAGGGAATTTATGCTAGGAGGGGGAATTGGGGGTGGATTTGAACTGGAAGGGGGGATTTGTGCTGGGGGATTTGCAAACACAGCAGCCTTGATGGCAGACACTGACAAGGCTGACCCATGCACATATGTTGGAGCACCAAGGATGCCGTGCAAAAATAGCAGCTGCAGTAGCCTACATTGACAAGCCAGGCAAATGCACGTCTGGAGGGAGGGATTCTGAGGCTGCCATGTTTGCAATAGCATCAGGGAATGCAAGGGCCCCAGGTAAGTAAGTGATGCATGGCCGGTTCTAAGGGTGTGCTGGAGGAGAAGCATCCCCCCCCCCCCCCCCAGATTACAAGTGCACCTCCTAAAGCTCCCTGCCTCCCCACACATCACATAAATAGGCTACATTCACATAGGCGATTAGCGACAGTGCAAATTACAGTAGCAGTTCCACTTGTGGCTTTGTGGGGCACGATTCCTCCCACTGACACCAACAATGGGGCACTATTTACAAAGGTTGAACTGGATGGACTATTGCCTTTATTCAACCTTGCCAACTATGAAACTATTCCTCCCACTGACACCAACAATGGGGCACTATTCCTCCCACTGACACCAACGATGGGGCACTATTCCTCCCACTGACACCAATAATGGGGCACTATTCCTCCCACTGACACCAATAATGGGGCACTATTCCCCCCACTGACACCAATAATGGGGCACTATTCCTCCCACTGACACCAATGATGGGGCACTATTCCTCCCACTGACACCAATGATGGGGCACTATTCCTCCCACTTCCACCAATGATGGGCACTATTCCACCCACTGACACCAATGATGGGGCACTATTCCTCCCACTGACACCAATGATGGGACACTATTCCTCCCACTGACACCAATGATGGGGCAATATTCCTCCCACTGACACCAATGATGGGGCACTATTCCTCCCACTTCCACCAATGATGGGCACTATTCCTCCCACTTACACCAATGATGGGGCACTATTCCTCCCACTGACACCAATGATGGGGCACTATTCCTCCCACTGACACTAATGATGGGCCACACCCCAAACGCGTTAAGCTCTGCTCCTGGAGCCTAGTCATGGGGTTCCACTATAGATGTTTGCTATGATTGTTTGGGACATAGACAAGCTCCCTTCCCGGTTGGCAATCACATCGGTGGGCAAAGGATCAGTGTTCCTGCATAGCCTGAGCGGCTCACATTCACATCCTTTGGTCCTCCCAAGAGCCATCCCACCGCCAGCATCATTACTGAGGGCCCTTGGGAGGAGTACTGAGGCAGGGGGCTGTGATGTTTTCCGGAAGCCCCTCCCACCAGCCATGATCTGCCTGCATTGGATAGAGAAGCATAGAGATCGAGTGATGAAGTCAGTGGGTATTTAATAAGGTATGTAATGAAAAGGGAAAGGTTGATGGGGGATGGGGGGGTGGGGGGGTAAGTCAAGAGATGAGCAGATTAAACTTCAGCTTTCATGTGCAATGCCTTATAATACCGTTGTTTTAATATTTTGTTGTATGGCTTCTGCTCTGCACAGGATAAACTCTCCGCTCCCCGCTTACCTCATTTCTCCTCTAAAATTCCGCTCTTTGATCCCCGAATTCCTGATCTTTCTACTCCTCCATCTCCATCTGCCACTGACTCCGCCCCCGACAACGCTCAGTCTAAAGAGGTAATACCGCATGTCTGTGTGCAAAATTAAATCACTTAAAGTTTTCCTAAAGCCAAAACTTTTTTTTGTGCTGCCTGTGTTGGATATGTGCAATTAGTTTTGGTCCAAATATAAATTCGGATGAATTTTTGGTTATGTGGAGCTTTGGATGTATCCGAATTCCAGAATGAAATAGTCATGAATTTTGTTGAAATTTGTTTATTTAATTTTGTTTATTTATTATGTAACGAATTCCAAATTTTCGGAATGATTCAAATTCGGATCGGGCAAAAATTGATCGACCGATTCAAATTCCATGTGAAGAATAGCTGATTGTTAAGGAGCGGGCCAGGAAGTCGGCTGCGTCCTAACATTTCAGCTGTCAAAATGGGAGCTGAAATGTAAACAAAAGAATGCCGGCAATAGAAAATTCTGAAAAAAAGTTTGGGGTTTCCCCCCAATACGGGTCTGGTATGGATTTGGAGGGGAACCCCATTCTAAAATGTAAAAAAAAAAAACAAAATGGCATGGGATCCCCCCAAAATCCATACCAGACTCTTATCCAATCATGCAGCCCGACAGGCCAGGAAAGGGGGGTGGTCAAGTGCCCTCCCTTCCTCCTCCTGCAGCATAAAAGGCCACATGCCCTCAATATGGGGGTGTGCTTTGGGGGAGGGGAGGGACTCTGATATAGATTGGGGGGGGGGGCCCACATTGTTTTTTACTGGCATTCTTTTGTTTACATTTCTGCTGTCAGTGGGGAAGCCCGCTAACAGCTGATGAGTCATTGGTTGTTAGGGACATGGCAGCTCGCTTCCCGGCCCACTCCTTAACAATTTGCATATTGTAAAGCGCTGCGCAAACTGTTGGCGCTATATAAATCCTGTATAATAATAATAATAATAATTGGTTATTTTTTACACCGAATACGAATCGTTCCGAAAATTTGGAATTCATTGGAAAATGAATAAACAGAAAGAAATTGAATGAAATGAAACGAAACCAAAGGAATTCCAAAACAAATTAATGAAAGGAAATTAGTAACATAACAAAAACTAAATACACATTTTTCTGTTCTGCACAAGTCTAGTCTGTGTACTGTTGGAGCCCAGGTGGGAGATTCTGGGCTATGCAGCTGCACATATATAAAGGGGAGGGATGCCTATGACATCATTGACCTATGAACACGTGGCCACTGACATCCACATAATATGGTCATGGGCCCTTATTAGGACAATGATGTCACGAACATCCCCTCCCCTTTGTGTATGCCAGCTACAGAGTGGGGAATCTCATGCCTGCAACTTATTGGCTCAGCAACTACTTGAAAAAGTACCTTTGGGATGAATTAGAGTGCAGACTGCGAGCCAGGCCTTCTCATCCAACATCAGTGCCTAATCTCATAAATGCACTTCTGGAAGAATGGTCAAACATTCCCATAGACACACTCCTAAACCTCGTGGACAGCCTTCCCAGAAGAGTTGAAGCTGTTATAGCTGCAAAGGGTGGGCCAACTTCATATTGAACCCTACGGACTAAGACTGGGATGCCATTAAAGTTCATGTGGGTGTAAAGGCAGGCGTCCCAATACTTTTGACTATATAGTGTATATATATATATATATAAACACACACACGAGAACTCTAAATTTTCCACTTTTGTTGGTACATATTTGTCCTCCCAGGTTTCCCCCGGTGTACATCTCTTGTCATATTCTTATTCCTCTCATCTGCTACTTTATAACTTTTGTTTTGTTATTTTGTTTATTTTTTGTATCATTGGATATAACTCTCCTCTCTGTCTACTCTCCCCTCCACAGACTTCTCTCCTCTCACCTGATTTATCCCCTCTCTCCTCTCCAATCCCTTTCTTTGGGCCTCCTGCTTCCCCTTCTCCTTCATCTCCATCTTTTGCTGTCTCCGCCCACTGTGACGCTCAGTCTAAAAAGCTGCTGCAACATGTAAGTCGGGTTCTGGTTCTGCCCAGAATGTCCATTTCTGGTCGATAACCTCATGAATGGGACAACAGAAAAACAAAATCTACATTACCAACATCCAGGGTTTTCCTTTCAACTTCTGGTCATATATTGGACATCATTTCTGGTGAAATAAATGCCAATTACCTTTAGGTGATAGAAGATAGGAAATATATTAAAGGGTTTCACCACCTAAATGTGACATGTACAGGAGAGGTCTGATGAGTACAGGAGAGGTCTGATGAGTACAGGAGAGGTCTGATGAGTACAGTGGAGGTCTGATGAGTACAGGAGAGGTCTGATGAGTACAGGAGAGGTCTGATGAGTACAGGAGAGGTCTGATGAGTACAGGTGAGGTCTGATGAGTACAGGAGAGGTCTGATGAGTACAGGTGAGGTCTGATGAGTACAGGAGAGGTCTGATGAGTTCCCACTGTCTGTTCAGAAGAGTGGAGACAATATTTTCATGCCTGTTCATGTTCCTGCCCACCTTGTAGACATGGATGTACCCTTCCACCTTGTAGTTTTGAGTGTTCCTGCCCATGTTGTAGTTTTGGGAGTTCCTGCCCATGTTGTAGTTTTGGGAGTTCCTGCCCATGTTGTAGTTTTGGGAGTTCCTACCCACCTTGTAATTTGGGGTGTTCTCATCCTTGCAGTTTTGAGTGTTCCTGCCTATCATGTAGTTTTATGTGTTCTCACCCACCTTGTATTTTTATGTTCTCTCACCGACATGGCAGTTTTTGGGTATCCTGCCCACCTTTTTTTGTTCCCCCCCCCCATCTTATAATTTTGGGTGTACCTGTCCATCTTTTAGTTTTGGGTGTTCCTGACTACCTTCTAGTTTTGGGAGTTCCTACCCACCCTGTAGTTTTGGGTGTTCTCACCCACCTTGTAGTTTTGGGTGTCTACATTGTAGGTTTGGATTTTCCTGCCTACCATGTAGTTTTAAGCGTTCTCACCCACTGTGCAGTTTTGAGTATTCCTGGCCACCTTTTAGTTTAGGGAGTTCCAATCACCTTGTATTGTTGGGTGTTCCTGCCCACCTTGTAGTTTGGGTGTTCCCGCCCATCCTTGTAGTGTTGTGTGTTCCTGACCATCTTGTAATTTAGGGTGTTCTGGCCCACCTTGTAGTGTTGTGTGTTCTTACCCACCTTGTAGTGTTGGGTGTTCCTGCCCATCTTGTAATTTGGGGTGTTCTGGCCCACCTTGTAGTGTTGGGTGTTCTGGCCCACCTTGTAGTGTTGGGTGTTCTGGCGCACCTTGTAGTGTTGGGTGTTCTGGCGCACCTTGTAGTGTTGGGTGTTCTGGCCCTCCTTGTAGTGTTGTGTGTTCTGGCGCACCTTGTAGTTTTGGGGTGTTCTGGCCCACCTTGTAGTGTTGGGTGTTCTGGCGCACCTTGTAGTGTTGGGTGTTCTGGCGCACCTTGTAGTGTTGGGTGTTCTGGCGCACCTTGTAGTGTTGGGTGTTCTGGCGCACCTTGTAGTGTTGGGGTGTTCTGGCCCACCTTGTAGTGTTGTGTGTTCTGGCGCACCTTGTAGTGTTGGGGTGTTCTGGCCCTCCTTGTAGTGTTGGGTGTTCTGGCGCACCTTGTAGTGTTGGGTGTTCTGGCGCACCTTGTAGTGTTGGGGTGTTCTGGCCCACCTTGTAGTGTTGTGTGTTCTGGCGCACCTTGTAGTGTTGGGGTGTTCTGGCCCACCTTGTAGTGTTGTGTGTTCTGGCGCACCTTGTAGTGTTGGGTGTTCTGGCGCACCTTGTAGTGTTGGGTGTTCTGGCGCACCTTGTAGTGTTGGGTGTTCTGGCCCACCTTGTAGTGTTGGGTGTTCTGGCGCACCTTGTAGTGTTGGGTGTTCCGGCCCACCTTATAGTGTTGGGTGTTCCTGCCCACCTTATAGTGTTGGGTGTTTCTACCTACCATGAAGTGTTGGGTGTTCCTGCCCACCTTATAGTGTTGGGTGTTCCTACCTACCTTGAAGTGTTGGGTGTTCCTGCCCACCTTATAGTATTGGGTGTTCCTGCCTACCTTGTAGTGTTTGGTGTTCCTGCCTACCTTGTAGTGTTTGGTGTTCCTGCCCACCTTGTAGTGTTGGGTGTTCCTGCCCACCTTATAGTGTTGGGTGTTCCTGCCCACCTTATAGTGTTGGGTGTTCCTGCCCACCTTATAGTGTTGGGTGTTCCTGCCCACCTTATAGTGTTGGGTGTTCCTACCTACCTTGAAGTGTTGGGTGTTCCTGCCCACCTTATAGTATTGGGTGTTCCTGCCTACCTTGTAGTGTTTGGTGTTCCTGCCTACCTTGTAGTGTTTGGTGTTCCTGCCCACCTTGTAGTGTTGGGTGTTCCTGCCCACCTTATAGTGTTGGGTGTTCCTGCCCACCTTATAGTGTTGGGTGTTCCTGCCCACCTTATAGTGTTGGGTGTTCCTGCCCACCTTATAGTGTTGGGTTTTCCTGCCCACCTTATAGTGTTGGGTGTTCCTGCCCACTGTATAGTATTGGGTGTTCCTGCCTACCTTGCAGTGTTGGGTGTTCCTGCCCACCTTGCAGTGTTGAGTGTTCCTGCCCACCTTGTAGTGTTGAGTGTTCCTGCCCATCTTGTAATTTGGGGCATTCTGGCTCACTTTGTAGTGTTGGGTGTTCTGGCGCACCTTGTAGTGTTGGGGTGTTCTGGCCCTCCTTGTAGTGTTGTGTGTTCTGGCGCACCTTGTAGTGTTGGGTGTTCTGGCGCACCTTGTAGTGTTGGGTGTTCTGGCGCACCTTGTAGTGTTGGGTGTTCTGGCGCCCCTTGTAGTGTTGGGTGTTCTGGCGCACCTTGTAGTGTTGGGGTGTTCTGGCCCACCTTGTAGTGTTGGGTGTTCTGGCGCACCTTGTCGTGTTGGGTGTTCCGGCCCACCTTATAGTTTTGGGTGTTCCTGCCCACCTTATAGTGTTGGGTGTTTCTACCTACCATGAAGTGTTGGGTGTTCCTGCCCACCTTATAGTGTTGGGTGTTCCTACCTACCTTGAAGTGTTGGGTGTTCCTGCCCACCTTATAGTATTGGGTGTTCCTGCCTACCTTGTAGTGTTTGGTGTTCCTGCCTACCTTGTAGTGTTTGGTGTTCCTGCCCACCTTGTAGTGTTGGGTGTTCCTGCCCACCTTATAGTGTTGGGTGTTCCTGCCCACCTTATAGTGTTGGGTGTTCCTGCCCACCTTATAGTGTTGGGTGTTCCTGCCCACCTTATAGTGTTGGGTGTTCCTACCTACCTTGAAGTGTTGGGTGTTCCTGCCCACCTTATAGTATTGGGTGTTCCTGCCTACCTTGTAGTGTTTGGTGTTCCTGCCTACCTTGTAGTGTTTGGTGTTCCTGCCCACCTTGTAGTGTTGGGTGTTCCTGCCCACCTTATAGTGTTGGGTGTTCCTGCCCACCTTATAGTGTTGGGTGTTCCTGCCCACCTTATAGTGTTGGGTTTTCCTGCCCACCTTATAGTGTTGGGTGTTCCTGCCCACTGTATAGTATTGGGTGTTCCTGCCTACCTTGCAGTGTTGGGTGTTCCTGCCCACCTTGTAGTGTTGAGTGTTCCTGCCCACCTTGTAGTGTTGAGTGTTCCTGCCCATCTTGTAATTTGGGGCATTCTGGCTCACTTTGTAGTGTTGGGTGTTCCGGCCCACCCTGTAGTTTTCGTAGTTCCAGTCCACCTTGTAGTGTTGGGAGTTCCAGCCCACCTTGCAGTTTTGGGTGTTCCTACCCACATTGTAGTTTTAGGTGTTACTGCCCACCTTGATAATTACAACTTTTTCCTATAAACACAAAAACAGAAGCCAGTGGTGCAATATAAACCCCAATGCAAAATAGCTTTATTATTCCGGAGAAGCAAAATAACGCCCTGCCTGGGACCTCCTCCTCCACAACTAAGCCCAGTTTTGTGTGAAGGGAAAGGCCTTTTCGGGGGAAAGGTCTGAACGTCTGACAATGTTTTTACTGGTATCTTCCTCCCCCGGACGTAAAATCCCCCCAATGGGGTCACAACAAAAAAATTGATAAAATGTAACTCCCCTTTTTTGATATACTGGAAATATTTAGAGCCCTTTGAGCCCCCTAATATCAGAGCACTCCCGGTTTTGTTCAAGGCCTTTCCCTTGGGTTGTTGTGGGTTCAACACAGTCTGTAGATTTGAATAGACAAGTTCTTTCTGGTCTGATGTTCACCCTGAGCAGTACAAAACTCCGTAATATGAAATATGAAGGTTTTCTACCCACACATCTCTCCACACAAATCCATTTACCATGGCTTGGGGGATGGGAAGATGGGTCCCTTTCTACATTTGCCTTGTGCTGTTTCTTACATAATGATTTAAATTGAGGAAGATTCTCCCTGAGAAAATATGTGTTTGTTATGCAAGGGAAATATCTTCACACAAATTCCGTATTGTATTCAGAGGAACATAAATACCCTTTAGTGGTTGTTTATCTGTCTGTCTGCAAGTATCTGTCTTGAAAATCAAAAAGACATAAAGTATATCAATAGATAGATAAAAAGGGAATATATCAAAGCATAGATAGGTCTGGGGTTATCTGAGGTCATAGAGTAAAGCTCTGACAGCTTCATATTTCAGGCAGTGGAGAAGGATGGCGAATGGTTTGGGCAATATACAGAGTTTAGGCTTGTGTGGGCGGGGTATGTTGGTGACCCCAAAAAAATAAGGGCAGGGTAAGGAAATGGTGTCACACTGTTCGGTGTACAATGGTTACATACTGTAGCTCGGGGAACACTGAGAATAGATACCCAAAAGTAATAGAAGATGTAACATTCTACAGATACTTTATCCTGCTGTAAAGGGTATTTTTTAATTGACTGAAGTTCCCTTCAATGCAGAGAGCGTCCGATGGAGAGGCCCAGATTAGGCGCAAGTTGTTTTTTCCCGACCCGGGCCAGGTACTCCGCTGATTATCATGTAATGTGTGCATGGCCAGATCTGCACGTCTAACCCAGCCTGGCTCTTCTGCACTGTGTGACACCAGCCGTGACAACATCTAACCCTTCCTGTTCCTTCCCCAAAAAATATCTGACCATCACCCCTCCCCCTATCCCCCCCCCCTCCATATTCCGTAGGAATTTTTGCTCCCTAAAGTTCAAATATCTTCACTTCTCATAAGCTTCAAATGTTTACTGATTTACTGTCCCCTCTATTCTAAGCAGTCTAAGCAGCACTTTACAGGATATATTTAATCATATATTATTATTTAGTGTTATATTTAGAGATAGATTTAGTCATATTTATATTTTGTATTAGATTGATATTTTTGTTTATAATCATATTTATTGTTTAAAATGTATATTTTTATTTAGTTATAGAGTTATATTTTATTTATAATTATATTTTGTGTTTTATTTATTTGTGTTTATATTTAGTGTTAAATTTACATTTTTATCTATAATTACATTTATTTTATTTTAAATTCATATTAAGTGTTAGATTTAGTTATACTTGGCATTAGATTTATTTTTCTAAATATCTTTATATTTATTTAATTAATTTATATATACTAGTGTTTTATATATATATATATATATATATATATATATATATATATATATATATATATATATTGTGAGATTTGATTATATTTAGTGTTAGACTTATATTTCTATTTATAATTATATATTATTTTTATTTATATATTAATATTAGGTGTTAGGGTTAGTTATACTTAGTGTTAGATTTCTATTTTTAGTTATCATTATATTTATTGTTTTTTTAAATATGTATATTTATATCAAGTGTTAGTTATACTTAGTGTTAGATCTATATTTTTATTTACAATTATACTACTTCTTATATTCATTTGTTTTTATATTTAGTGTAAGATTTATATTTTTATTTATATTTTTGTTTTGTTTACATTTATATTTAGTGTTAGATTTAGCTATATTTAGCGTTAGATTTATATTTGTAATTATCTTTATTTTATTTTTATTTAATAATTTATATTTAGCGTTAGAGTTAGTTATACTTAGTGTTAGATATGTATTTCATATATATATATATATATATATATATAGTGTATATATATATATAGTGTTAGATTTAGTTATATTTAGTGTTAGACTTATATTTTTATACATTATTATATTTATGTTTTTTTAAATGTATATATTATCATTAAGTGTTAGAGTTAGTTATATTTAGTATTGGATTTATATTTTTAGTTATCATTATATTTATTGTTATTTTAATATTTAGTGTTAGATTTATATTTATTATTATATTTATTGTTTTTATTATTCATTTAAATGTATATATAAACTAAAGTTAGTTATACTTGGTGTTAGACTTATAATTCTATTTATAATTATATTAATTTATTTTTTAAAATGTTTATTTATCTTAAGTGTTAGGGTTAGTTATACTTAGTGTTAGATCTATATTTTATTTACAATTATACTACTTGTTATATTTATTTGTATTTATATTTAGTGTTAGATTTATATTTTTATTTATATTTATTGTTTTTTTATGTATATTTAGTGTTAGATTTAGTTATATTTAGTGGTCTTTTTTTATTTATAATTATATTACTTGGTATATTTTTTTTATATTTATATTTAGTTTGAGTTATATTTAGTGGTAGAACAATATTTTTATTTTTAATTATATTACTTGTTATATTTTTTATTTTTAGTGTTGAATTTAGTTATATTTAGTGGTAGATTAATATTTTTATTTATAATTAGATTGCTTGTTATATTTTTTTATAATTATATTTGTGTTTATAATTATATTATGTGTTATATATATATATATATATATATATATTTTTTTTTTTAGTGCAAGATTTATATTTAGTGTAAAATGTATATTTAGTGTTATATTTCTATTATATGTAAAAGCTCCACAGTAGAATATCGCTGAGCCTTTGTAATCTGGGCGTTCTTTGTACAGTTTACATAGACTGATATCTGACTGTTTAATCAGGAAAAACGACCTTCCGCCAACCGGCTGCTTCACTTCCTGAATCAAACAGAAATGAAAATCTCTCACTGAGGACATTCAGAAACCGAAATCCGTGTATATCAGTTCTTTGCACTTCGCTTTTTCTTATTAACCAGTTCTGTACCGGAAGATTTTCCCCCTTAATGACCAGGCCATTTTTTGCGATTCGGCACTGCGTTACTTTAACTGACAATTGCGCGGTCGTGCGACGCTGTAACCAAATAAAATGGATGTCCTTTGTTTAACCACAAACAGAGCTTTCTTTTGGTGGTATTTGATCACCTGTGCAATTTTTTTTTTTGCGCCAAAAAAGAGCGACAATTCTGAAAAAAAAAATATATATATATTTTTTTATTTTCTGCTATATAACATTCCCAATAAAAAAATCTAATTTTTTTCATCATTTTAGGGCAATTTGTATTCTGCCACATATTTTTGAAAAAAAAAAGCCCAATAAGTGTATATTGATTGGTTTGCGCAAAAGTTATCACGTCTACAAACTACAGGAAAGATTTATGTCATTTTTATTTATTTACTAGTAATGGCAGCGATCTGCGATTTTTAGCGGGACTGCGACATTGCGGCGGACAGATGGAACCCCTAACTGACATTTTTGACACTTTTGGGCGGACCAGTGACATTACTACAGTAATCAGTGCTAAAAAATATGCACTGTTAGTGCCGGTTCACACTTGTGCGATGCGGGAAGGCTGCGAATTCGCAGCCTGTTCCCGCATCGCATCCGCACAAGAGGAAGTTCACACTGCCATATGCGATACGCAAGGGGTGTCAATTAAATGTTAACGACACCCCCAGTTTGATCGCATATCGCAGTGCAATCTTTACAGTTCGCACAGTATCGGATCGCACAAGTGTGAACCGCTGTGCGATCGGATCCTGATGCGGCTGAAAAAAAGGGTCCTGTGCGTCTTTTGTGCGGGTGCAGTGGGAATTTCAGCCATACAAAGTGTATGGCTGAGTTTGCATCCGCACAGCCAATCGCATGTAATGAAGGAGCAGTGCGCTCCGAATTACATGCGATCAGCGCACCCGCAGTAGTGTGAACTGGCACTTACTGTAATAATGACACTGGCAGGGAAGGGGTTAATACCAGGGGCGATCAAAGGGTTAATTGTATTTGATCACCTGTGCGATTTTTATTTTTTGTGCTATAAACAAAAAAAAAACGACAATTCTGAAAAAAAAAAAAAAAATTTTCACTTTCTGCTTTATAACATTCCCAATAAAAAAATAAAAAATAAATGTTTTCATACTTTTAGGCCAATTTTTTTTTCTGCTACATATTTTTGGTAGAAAAAAAATTAGCAATCAGCGTAATTTGATTGGTTTGCGCAAAAGTTATCACGTCTACTAACTACGGGAAAAATGTATGTAATTTTTATTTATATATTTATTTATTTTTACCAGTAATGGCGGCGATCTGCGATTTTTAGCGGGACTGCGACATTGCGGCGGACAGATCGGACCCCTAACTGACATTTTTGACACTTTTGGGGGGGACCAGTGACATTACTACAGTAATCAGTGCTAAAAATATGCACTGTCACTGTAATGACACTGGCAGGGAAGGGGGTTAACCCAGGGGCGATCAAGGGGTTAAATATGAGCCTAGGGGGTGTTTTCTAACTGTAAGGGGGATGGGCTTGTGTCAACACCAGGGGCGATCAAACAAAGGGTTAAATGTGCCCCTAGGGCAGAGATGGTGAACCTTGGTACCCCAGATGTTTTGGAACTACATTTCCCATGATACTCATGCACTCTGCAGTGTAGTTGAGCATCATGGGAAATGTAGTTCCAAAACATCTGGGGTGCCAAGGTTCACCATCACTGCCATAGGGGCACATTTAACCCTTTGATCGCCCCTGGTGTTAACACAAGCCCATCCCCCTTACAGTTAGAAAACACCCCCTAGGCTCATATAAGGCTTTCTAACTGTGGGGGGATGGGCTTGCTGAATGAACACAGAGACCTGACTTCCTAAATAGGAGGAGCCCTGTGTTCATTACTGACAGAACGAGGAGTGATCATCGCAGGCCCCGAAGCCGCTGATTGCCCCCCCCCCCCTTTCACCGTGGCCAATTGGTGCATGCGTGTGCCCCCACAGGTACGTCGTTTCGCGGAACAGAGCTGACCTGTAAAACTATGGCGGCTGGTTGGCAAGCAGAAAAAACAGACCTCGGAATGTTTTCCCGCTCGGTAATGTGTCGGTGTAACACTCCCGATATTTATTCCCTCTCCCAGGGATTGCAGCGCTTCCCCCTGACAATGCCGTCATCTGCTTTTCTCTCCAGAAGGACGGCGCCATCTTTGTTCAGGCATCATCCAGGCTCAGTGTGAATGGGTTCAGCTGGAAACAGATTGGATTTCTCTTTAATGACATCGGCAACATTTTGAAAACTGATACAAATGTAACAAAAATGTATCACAGTAGTAAAAGCTGTGAAATGTTTGTAGCGGTGATGGCGAGTCTCCCTTTACTTCTATTACTGAGAGTCGCCCTTTATATTTATTATCACATGATAAAAGGGAGAGACGAGGATCTGATGTGAGAGGCGGGGGAGGGGAGGGGGGGAATGCTCTCTCCGGGCACAGCGGGCACCTGGGAGGGGGTCTTTGATGTTCAGCCAGGCCGTATGACCAGACAGCGCTGTGCCGAGGGCGGACGGGAAAGGAAAACACTTTATATAACGGCGGGTCATCAATGCTGGGAGCGCGGATGTTCCACAAACAGGCCAATCAGAGAATAGATTCCGACCCCCTCCCAGTGTGATCTCCAGATCTCCCTCACCGCCCTTCCGTCATATAATAAAGATCAACTCATCTCAGATAATATATATTCCCCAATGCCCACAAAGGATATAAATCCACTCTCTCTGTGTGTCAAATGCCTTTTGCAAAGCCTGATATTAGTTTGTAAAAGTAGCGGTGACATCATCACTGTGCTGTACAGAGAGCATAGCTGTGGGAGGGGCCCAGCAGGAGGGGGCGGAGACAAGATCAGTCACCCTGCACAAGGAGAGAGAGCAGAGTTGTGGGAGGGGCCCAGCAGACTCCACCCACAACAGAAAAGTACAGAAGGGGGCGGAGACCAGACCAGTCACCCTGCACAAGGAGAGAGAGCAGAGATGTGGGAGGGACCAAACAGGCTCCACCCACAACAGAAAAGTACAGGAAGGGGCGGAGACAAGACCAGTCACCCCGCACAAGGAGAGAGAGCAGAGATGTGGGAGGGACCCAGCAGGCTCCACCCACAACAGAAAAGTACAGAAGGGGGTGGAGACCAGACCAATCACCCTGCACATGGAAAGAGAGCTAAGATGTTGGAGGGACCAAGCAGGCTCCACCCACAATAGAAAAGTTCAGAAGGGGGTGGGGACAAGACCAGTCATCCTGCACAAGGAGAGAGAGCAGAGATGTGGGAGGGACCCAGCAGGCTCCACCCACAATAGAAAAGTACAGGAAAGACCAGTCACCCTGCACAAGGAAAGAGAGAGAGCAGAGCTGTGGGAGGGGCCCAGCAGGCTCCACCCACAACAGAAAAGTACAGAAGGGGCGGAGACCAGACTAGTCACCCTGCACATGGAAAGAGAGCTAAGATGTTGGAGGGACCCAGCAGGCTCCACCCACAATAGAAAGTACAGGAGGGGGTGGGGACAAGACCTTTCACCCTGCACAAGAAGAGAGAGAGTTATGGGAGGAACAAAACAGGCTCCACCCACAACAGAAAAGTACAGGAGGAGCAGTGACAAGACCAGTCACCCTGCACAAGGAGAGAGAGCAGAGATGTGGGAGGGACCCAGCAGGCTCCACCCACAACAGAAAAGCACAGGAGGAGCAGAGACAAGGAGCATTTCCAAACATTAAAGGACTCCTTTTCTGCTGATGATGGAGACTTTCCCAACCCAGGGACCTCCAGTAATGGAATATGTTAGTCATGTAAGTCTTTCAGTGTGGCAATTGGGTGGCGACGCGTTTTGGTCAGCCTATGAATCTCAATGGGCTGCCCAACGTGCGGACACATGCAAAAAGTAAAATTTTTAAAATTGCACCGCACCAGGCAGCATGGTACCATGCATTTCGTCGGCCATGAACACACCAGCATTTCCTGGATGCGTGGGGGCACCATTAAGAACTAACAGCACCCACGCACATTGGTAGAAGGCATTTCCATGTGGTGCGGGAAAACGCACATTTTTGAACACTTTCCCGCACCGCACCAGATGTGAACAAGACCTCGGGCATTTGTAAACACAACCAAGAACTGCAGAGGCACCAGGATTTACATCTCAGCCCAGGAAACAGGTGGTGACCCCGGGTGATGCCTGAACACAGATGGCGCCGTCCTTCCAGGAAAATATATAGTACGGATAGTGCGGTGATCTCTGCGAGAGGTAATACATACCTAGAAGTGTTACACATTACTTAAAGCGGAGTTCCGGGCACAGAATCGTTTTTTTTTATTTCAATCTCCCCCTAACAATCACCCTTACACCTCGATACATCCGCTAATCCTGTTTCTTACGTTGAAATACTGTGTTTGCAAGAATAAAATCTTACTTTATAAAATTTCTTATGTTCGCCGCCATCTTTGCTGAGGATTGCCGAGTCCGTTGTGGGGAAATGTCTTCCCTTCTTCCTGAGTCGAGTGGGCGTAGGCTTGTGAGTCCAGCGCGAAATCTCGCGCATGCCCAGTACTATGCGATCGGCATAGTACTGGTTTCCATAGGGACGGCAAGGTTAGAGGAAGTGTTAAACCCCAAATAAAAAATGTCATATATTGCAGATTACCAATCATTAGATGCGGTGGCTGCATTCCTTTTCTTTTTTTTTTTTAGGCTTTTTTCCCCTGGTGATCTGGCCAGTAATACACATCCTGTATTAGAGCGCCTCCACTCTGGATGAAGGATCACTGGGGGCACAGCAGATGGCAGCATAGTTAGTCTGGGGGAGATGGACTACATACATGTCTAAAATGAATATTACCCAAATCTGGGGGGGAGGGGTGGAGATGTTTTCATTCTGACTCAGGCTATACGGGAGATGTTGAGCCATCAGAGTTCCGGAAGATTTGGAGTTTAATCATCATTCCTGAATTCTTGGGATGCTTCAATTGAAGGAAATTCCACAGCTTACAGTCCATGCTGTAAAATGTGACATCTGTTCCCAGGGACGCCGTGCTCCCGGGGGAAGGGACTGGGATATTTTGTCCAACACTTGGCTAAAAATGGTCTGCAGAATGAGGCTGGATGGTTGGAGTATTAAAGCCTCCCCCCGGCCTCCTCTTCAGTCTTGCACAGTTGTACCGGCTCCTCTTCTGGACTGAAATGGCTTCCTCTGATTTCACTGCACACTGTGAGCTTCTCACAATGTGCATTAGAAGCTGCAGCAAGTCAGATAGAGCCCCGCCTCATTTTCTGGCTGAAGGACATCCAGCATCATCTAGCACAGGCCTTTTCACTAAGATCCAGTGTAGCATCTGTTCTTTTTTTTTTTTTCATTCATTTAATTTTGTTTTATTAAGGTTTTCAAATATAGAAAAAAACTGTTTAAATTTACAATAAACAAGAAGTTCCATTATGAGAAAAAATAAAAATAAAAAGTAGTTGCATACATTTAAGATACAATGTCTACTTAATGATTGCACTGGGTATACTTTACCGAAATACTATATATATCAGGGGCGTAACTACAGGGGTTGCAGGGGTTGCAATTGCACCCGGGCCCCATGCTCCAGGGCCTGCACGGCTCCCCTGTACACCTGGATAGGAGGGGGGGGGGCAGCATGTAGAGAAATCACTGTCCTCCTTTTTCCTCCTGTAGCTGCAGGAGGAAAATGCAGGAGATTGGTTCCTCTGTATGCTGCCCCCGCCACTCCTCCTATCCAGTTCACTTGTGTTCTGCTGTCTCTGGGCCCCTGTGTGCTCCCCTTGTCCCCCCACCCTCACTGTGCTGCTCCCCCACACTGTGCTCCCTGCCCCCTCTCACTGTGCTGCTCCCCCACACTGTGCTCCCCTGCCCCCCCCCACTGTGCTTCTCCCCCACACTGTGCTCCCCTGCTCACCCACATTATGCTGCCCCTGGTCCCCCCCCCCCACTGTGCTGCTCCCCCACACTGTGCTCCCCTGGTCCCCCCCCACTGTGCTGCTCCCCCACACTGTGCTCCCCTGCCCCCCCCACACTGTGCTCCCCTGGTCCCCCCCCACTGTGCTGCTCCCCCACACTGTGCTCCCCTGCCCCCCCCACTGTGCTGCTCCCCCACACTGTGCTCCCCCACACTGTGCTCCCCTGGTCCCCCCCCCACTGTGCTGCTCCCCCACACTGTGCTCCCCTGGTCCCCCCCCCCACTGTGCTGCTCCCCCACACTGTGCTCCCCTGCCCCCCCCACACTGTGCTCCCCTGGTCCCCCCCCCCACTGTGCTGCTCCCCCACACTGTGCTCCCCTGCCCCCCCACTGTGCTTCTCCCCCACACTGTGCTCCCCTGGTCCCCCCCCCTCACTGTGCTCCCCTGCCCCCCCCCACTGTGCTTCTCCCCCACACTGTGCTCCCCTGGTCCCCCCCCCCCACACTGTGCTCCCCTGCCCCCCCTCACTGTGCTGCAGCCCCACACTATGCTGCCCCTGGCCCCCCACACTGTGCTCCCTCCCCTCTCCTGCCAGCTGCTGCAGGGGATGTGTCAAAATAGAGAACCAGGAAGAGGTCGGTAAATATGTAATTTACCAGCTCCTTCCTTTTCTGAACGGACAGAGTCATAGTCAGTGACATTGTAAAAAAAATAAATAAAATGATAAAAAATAATACAATTAAAATGCCAAAAAATAAAAACTACTGACACCAGTGGGGGAACTTCCAGGATCGCAAAGGTCACACTTGCGACCGGCCCTGGCATTCCACCACCGTGGGGAGGCCCCAAGATGGCAGGGGGGCCCACTGCAGAACTTGTAAAAGGGTCCCGCTGCAGGGCGTAATAAGGGGTCAGTGGGAAGAGCCCCAGGCTTGAAGGGAAGGGCCCCGGCCAGGGGTCAGAAGGGCCCTTCATGGTTTCTTGCACCGGGGCCCTGAAGGTTTTAGTTACGCCTCTGAGATATATATATATAAAGACATGCAGGGAGTTAATTAGCTCTGGTCCAAATTGGCCCCAGTATGTGTAAGTATTAATGTGAGTTAGGGACCTTAGATTGTAAGCTCCTTGAGGGTAGGGACTGATGTGAATGTACAATGTATATGTAAAGCACTATATAAGTACCTGAAAGAAGAAAGAAGAAAAAAAAAATATATATATATATATACACACACATACAGTATTTCACAAAAGTGAGTACGCCCCTCACATTTTTGTAAATATTTTATTCTATCTTTTCATGTGATAACTGATGACACTTTGCTACAATGTAAAGTAGTGAGTTATTTTGAGGGGACAGCAAATTTACACTGTTATACAAGCTGTACACTCACTACTTTACATTGTAGCAAAGTGTCATTTCTTCAGTGTTGTCACATGAAAAGATGGAATAAAATATTTACAAAAATGTGAGGGGTGCAGGGCCGTCTTTACCAAAGAGCAAAAGGGGCAGCTGCCCTGGGCCCAGTCATTGTTGTGGGGCCCAATACAGCTGCCCCTTAAGCCCGCACTGCCTGCAAATAGGTAATAAGTGGATTTTGCAGGGCCCAAGAAAATATTTGCCCAGGGTTCAATCAATATTAAGAACAGCCCTGGAGGGGTGTACTCACTTTCGTGAGATACTGTAAAAGCAATCCTCTTTAAAAAAAATAAAAATAAAAAAAAAACATCTTTGGACTGAGTCTACACTAAGGACTAGAATAAGTCCTACCACATAGTGGTTGGTTAGAGGGCTTGTTGGGGGGGTTTAGACTCTTTGGACTGAGTATTACTGGTTATCTGTTTTGTGTAAATTTCCAAATTGTTATTTTCCACCTTCACCAATGCCCGCTGATCCACAGTTTATTTCTGTGTTCGTGTGATGCATGCAGTGTGTGATCGCAAGGAGCATTAGGCATAGCGCTATAAAATATAAACTTCTTATGGGGTGCTTGTAGTACTTCTCAGCCATTCTCATTTCACATCAAGAAAAAAGGGGCTCTGGACTCTGGAGATCTTTAATCTGTTCATCGAGGAGCAATGCTTGGGCTTGATTACTGAATCTTGGCAGCTCTACCACAAAGCCCAGCTCCCTCCAAAAAGGCGACGGCCTCCACTGAGGGATTCAAGTGTTATCAACAGATGGGGGGTCTTAAGACTCTATTATCATTTATTGCTGATAAAGTTGAGACAAACAAAAGATACAAGTTCACCAACACTTTTCAGGGTGCCAGGCTATCTCCCTTCATCAGGGTATGGGTGGGCAATGACAAATCTTCCTATAGGAACCTATCTAAAAAATCTCCTGCACATTGATCTGAGTCAAGGAGGGAGCATTAATAGTCTCAGTGGACGTATGCTAAAAGTAGGGATGAGCTTTTAGTGTGCGGACCGGAACCCGCGACCTCTGCTGCATCTGGCAGTACACAACTGCAATGTAGGAGAAAAAAGCGTACGTCGACCTCGGATGATAACGTTTATTAGAACATAAAGCAATCCACAGCTTAGCCCCTAGCTACATCACTAGCCTAGTCTCAAAATACCAACCTAATCGCGCTCTTCGTTCCTCTCAAAACCTCCTTCTCTCTAGCTCCCCCGTCACCTCCTCCCATACTCACCTCCAGGACTTTTCCAGAGCCTCTCCAATCCTATGGAACTCCTTACCCTTATCTGTCCGAATATCTCCTACTCTATTAGCTTTTAGGCGATCTCTGAAAACCCTCCTTTTCAGAGAAGCCTATCCTACCCACACCTAACAAATATACCTCCATTTTCTCCATCAGCCCATCCCCCACGGTTATTGCCTTTTGTTTCACTTGACCCTCCCTTCTAGATTGTAAGCTCTAACGAGCAGGGCCCTCTAGTTCCTCCTGTTTTGAATTGTATTGTAACTGTATTGTCTTCCCTCACATTGTAAAGCGCTGCGCAAAATGTTGGCACTAAATAAATTCTTTATAATAATAATAATACAATACATATGGATTGCACTCACATGTAGGTCATTTAAGGACAGGCACATCTGTGGTGGCCGCCTACTCCTCCTCTCCCTCCGGGGTAGCCTCCGGTCTGTCCCGTGGCGGCTCGTAGCTCCCAACACTGCTCTCACCACTTCCTGCTCCTGCCTCCCCCGCCGGGTACGTACGTGTAGACCGCAGTGCGCCTGCGCACCGGTCCGCAGTCAATCACAGCCGGATAAGCTAGCCTGAGCCTCGGCCGAGGCTGGATGCGGTGGTGGACAGATGAATGGAGGGCTCTCAGGGGATACAGCTCCACGATATGGTTGCTATGGACTACGCGTTTCGGAGGCAGAGCCTCCTTCAGGTCCCGCCCTACTTCCTATACTACCTCCCTATTTATACCCACATTCTCCAGCCCCAATCATTTGAATTTAAAGGGCCAGACCAGGTGCTAATACAACCCATAGTAGGGGCGAGGAGCAAGGGGCTATTGAGCAACTATAAAACCAGTTAATACAATATAATATTATACCAAATGTTGACCATATATGCTACCTACTAATAATAACAAAAGGATAATTAAGAAAATAATAATTAGAAAAATAATTAAATAATAATTAAAAACAAAGGTGCAATTGGACCATACCTCATTTATAAATTTGCATAAATTGTGTTTTACAAAAAAAAAAAAAAAAATTCCATATTTAAATTGAACAAGCAGGGATTGTACCAAGGATCAGCGCCTGTATTCTGGTGAAGTGTCCATATATATACATTTTATGTGTGCATTATCTGTTGCATCTGGCAGTAGCTCTTTCTGTTATTTCCGTCAGCTTTATTAACATGCAGCCTAAAATGTAATTATTTACTAAAGGGTTTTTGTTCGAAAATACAATGTAACATTTTTATATTCATTAAAAACATTAATTTATAGCGCTAATGTTTTTTTTTTTTGCAGCTGCAGAATTATTAATGTTGTATCTTGAAATAGCTTCAAGTGGTCTCTTGAAAACTCAATGAGGCAGTTGCCACAGCCCTCTTCTTTTCTTTCTGTTTTAAGAGATAGCTTAGCTTTCATTAACCTTCTATAATTTATTATTCTACAACTAATCTGAGACATCTGCATTTCTTTTCTTGCTGAAATACTCTCTTAAGTCTGTTCTCCCTCTCTTTGTTCCTCTCTGTTCTTTCTGCCATATAGGCGACGGTAGGGAACGTGTCCAGCCGGGTAGGAGCTGTGGCAGAAGTCCTTGTCTGCCTGTACATGAGTGATCACAAAAGTAGAACGAGATCCTCAGAGCTGGTAAGCAGCAGAAATCAGACGCAACATACGACGATTACTAACTTCAAAAATTACGACGACCACTAAATAAATCTTCTATAACACACAAATGACCTTCATTCTGAACCATTTTTCACAACATTGGAAAGTGGCACTTACCGTGACATAATTAATAGACCCTCCCACCACCAAAATGGTATTACTCTTACTACAGTTCCTCAGGGGCTGGTTTACTCATTCTAGTTTGTGGCAGAAGAGTCTCAACTCCTTTATAAAGTAGCCCAAGTAGTTGAAGGGAAATGCAAATTTTAGAGTTGTCCTAAGGGTGGACCTTCCAATGGGGACAGATGCTTCAGTAACAACCCACCCTCACCATCAAAATGGTATTACCTTATTTAATGTTCCTCAGGGGCTGATCTACTCATTCTACTCTGTGGTAGAAAGTTCTTGACTCCTTTAGTAAATCAGCCCAAGTAGGTGTGAGGAAATCCTAAAATCTAGAGCTGTCACAAGGGTAAACCTTCCAATGGAGACAGATGCTTCAGTAACAACCCACCCTCACCATCAAAATGGTATTACCTTATTTAATGTTCCTCAGGGGCTGATCTACTCATTCTACTCTGTGGTAGAAAGTTCTTGACTCCTTTAGTAAATCAGCCCAAGTAGGTGTGGGGAAAACCTAAAATCTAGAGCTGTCACAAGGGTAAACCTTCCAATGGGGACAGATGCTTCAGTAACAACCCACCCCCACTATCAAAATGGTATTACCCTACTTAAAGTTCCTCAGGGGCTGATCTACTCATTCTACTCTGTGGTAGAAGGTTCTCATCTCCTTTAGTAAATCAGCCTGAGTAGATGAGGGGAAAACTGAAACTTTAGAGTTATCACAAGGGTAAACCTTTCAATATGGACAAATAATCCTATGACAATCCACCCATCCAACCCACCGCCAAAAATGATATCCTCCTTGCTACAGTTCCACGTGGGCTGGTCTACTCATTCTACTTCTCAACCCCCTTAGTTAATCAGCCCACGTAGGTGAAGGGAAATTCAAACTTTAGAGTTGTCATAAAATTAGACCTTCTAGTGGGGACAGATTTTCCAGTAACAACCCACCCCGCACCCCCACCACCAAAATAGTATGACCCTTACTTAAAGTTCTTCAGGGGCTGATCTACTCATTCTACTCTGTGGTAGAAAGGTCTCGACTCATTTAGTAAATCAGCCCAAGTAGGTGTGAGGAAATCCTAAAATCTAGAGCTGTCACAAGGGTAAACCTTTCTATGGGGACAGATGTTCCAATGACAATCCCCCCCATCCACCCCACCGCCAAAAACGATATGCTCCCTGCTACAGTTCCACGTGGGCTGGTCTACTCATTCTACTCTGTGGCAAAAGATTCTCAACTCCCTTAGTAAATCAGCCCACGTAGGTGAAGGGAAATCCAAACTTTAGAGTTGTCATAAGATAGACCTTCCAGTGGGGACAGATTTTCCAGTAACAACCCACCACCCACCCCCACCACCAAAATAGTATGATACTTACTTAAAGTTCCTCAGGGGCTGATCTACTCATTCTACTCTGTGGTAGAAAGTTCTCGATTCCTTTAGTAAATCAGCCCAAGTAGGTGTGAGGAAATCCTAAAATCTAGAGCTGTCACAAGGGTAAACCTTCCAATGGGGACAGATGCTTCAGTAACAACCCATCCTCACCACAAAAATGGTATTACCCTACTTAAACTTCCTCAGGGGCTGATCTACTCATTCTACTCTGTGGTAGAAAGTTATCGACTCCTTTAGTAAATCAGCCCAAGTAGGTGTGGGGAAATCCTAAAATCTAGAGCTGTCACAAGGGTAAACCTTCCAATGGGGACAGATGTTCCAGTAACAACCCACCCACCCCCACCACCAAAATGGTATGACCCTTACTTAGACTTCCTCAGGGGCTGGTCTCCTCATTCTGTTCTGTGGTAGAAGGTTCTCAACTCCTTTAGTAAACCATCCAGACTAGGTGAGAGGAAAAATGAAACTTTAGAGTTGTCACAAGGGTAAACCTTCCAAGGATGACAGATGTTCCAATGACAATCCACCCACCCACCCCACCACCAAAAATGGTATGCTCCTTGCTACAGTTCCGCAGAGGCTGGTCTAATCATTCTACTCTGTGGCAGAAGATTCTCATTTCCTTTAGTAAATCATTCCAGGTAGGTGAGGGGCAATGCAAAACTTTGGAGTTGTCCCAAGGGTAAACCTTAAAATTTGAACAAATGCTGTGGAGACAACTGTCTTAGATAGAAATGTCCCTCACAGGCACCGCAAATGATCTTCATATTGTTTGAAATATCTCAAATGACCCTCAGCTATAGCTAGTGGCCAAAATGTAGTGTTTTTCTGAAATATACCACAATATGGCCACTAGATGGAGCTAACAATTATAAGAGATAATCATATTACAAAAAATACAGCAGTCATTCGTGGTGCTTGTACGAATGCTAAGGACGTTTGCACAGTGAATGTTTGTTTTTTTACATAGATCCCTTTTAAGTTAATTTAAGAGAAAATACAGAAATTATTCTAAGCTGACGCAATGAGACAAGTCGTTTTTCTTGTGTGTTACAAGGTGAATAATGTAATTTTGTGTTAAATTCAGAGCTCACCAGATGTAGGGATGACTGAGCCCTTTGCTGAATCTCCTTCTTCTTCTCCTGCCTCTCCTTCCCAGAAGGTACTCTACTCTTCCTTCCTCCTTTATCTAATGTATCTGTATTGAGGTCAGTGCACAAGGTGGGTGGTCTGTGTTAGTATTAGATATATGACAGGTGTTCTATAGAGCAGTAACTCAAGAGGAACTCAAAATGTATTACCTCCAATCGTCACTTAACCCTGTGGTGTAGGGACGCTCCCAGAACTACATCTCCCAAGAGCCCTTTACCTACAAAGAGTGACGAGGAATAGGTGCAGTTCTGTAGTCTATGCAGGTGGGGCTGGTTGGGTTTTAGGTGAAGCAGAGGCATTGTGTTGTCGGCCCAAACAGGAAATTAGCTGCTCACTGGATTTTTGGCAGATCAACAGACTCTTTTCTATACTTTCATCACTTGTAAAGGTTTAAAACAAAGGGATATGTGAATGTATTGCAGAAATGTACTTTTTTTTTATTTTTTGCCTAGGAGTCTATTTATAAAACATTGGTTGGACAAATGTCACACACATATATACAGGTTGCACAAATTTTGTCCGCAATTTCTTTAACAGATCTTTTCCTAGGATCGCCAGCTCCATCTAGTGGCCATATTGCTTTATAGTTTTCTGAACTAGCTTAATGGAAAAATAATCAGTGTTTTGGCCACTAGATGGCGCTGACGATCATAGGAATGATTCTATTGCAGAAATTACAGCCAACATTTGTGCAGCCTGCACAACTGTGTGTGACATTTGTCTAACAAATGTTTTATAAAAAGACCCCCATTAAGAGTTTTCAATGTTTTAGGCTATGCACAAAAATTTGAATAGCATAATGTTAATAATCTTAATAATGTAAATATTACTGTATTTTTCTATAGTTTCTGTATGATTTTTAATTATACATGTATATGTATATATATATATATATATATATATATATATATATATATATATATATATATATATATATAAATATACATACATACATGAGGGTAGCCATTTTTTTTTTTTTTATTACTACACATGCACTTAGTAGCATTGCACAATGGTTGTGCCTGGGGATCCTCTTGTCCCTGTGCAAATCTAACAGACAGGTTCTCTCCAATTGAAAATAAAAAAATAGACTTTCTAAAATGTTTCATGTTCCCCCACAATATTCTGACTTGCCATAGATCATGTGATGTTTGCCTAGGCTTTAGGTGACATTAAAAAAAAAAAAAAAGTTATACAAAGTCAACATACGTAGTTTGGATAAAATGGCTTTGTAATATTTGGCTCTATCTGTCCTATAAATCAGCAGTTCTGGACCTATATTTGGCCACAGGAGCATAAAGGAATGATTTGCATGGCTCCACCCACTATTCTAAAATGAGGAAAAAGCCGCAAATTATTTTATGTTTTAAATGTTACAATAAGTTGTTCTCTGAACTTTAAATGGATATCAAAGAGTGTTACTCCCTGCTTTGAGACGTTCGTTGTTTGATTGAAACTCAAAGGGGTCTTTATAAAAGATTAATTCCGCAAATGTCAAAAGCAGTGGTGCAAGTTGAACAAAATGTCCCAAATTTTTCTAAGAGATTAATGCCTGTATCATCAGCTCCATCTAGTGGCCAAAATGAGGTGTCGTTTTTGGAAATACTTCAATAAGAAAGCTATACCGCATTGCGGCCACTAGATGGAGCTGATAATACAGGTATTGATCTCTTAGAAAATTTTACAATCACATTTCGTTCTGCTTGCACGAATGCTTCTGACGTTCGTGCAACAAATGTTTTTATAAATAGACCCTAAAGTGTATTTCTACCTTTGCAGGCAAATTTGAGAAACTTCCTCTAATTGTTATGTTTTACCATTTACACTGAATGCCTAAGAACATTTTTTAAAAAATATCTCTTACCTTTCTGTCTTTTTTTTTTTTTTTTTTTTTGGTGCAGTTCCTATAGTTTATTTATATATATATATAAACAATAGGAACTGCACCAAAAAAACAGAAATGTAAGAAATATTTTTGAAAAATTATTTAAAAAAATATATAATATCCAAAATAATAATATATAAAAAATAATTATTATAAAAAAAATATATATATGTATGTGCATATATATATATATATATATATATATATATATATATATATATATATATATATATATATATATATACATACATATATATGAGTGTGTGTATATATATATATATATATATATATATATATATCTTTTTTTTGTGCAGTTCCTATTGTTTATTTTTTAGGGTTTTTTTTGTGCAGTTCCTATTGTTTGTTTATTTTCTATAGTTTTTTTTGTGTGCAGTTTTTATTGTTTATTTTTTTAATAGTTTCCTTTTATAGGTGCTTTTTTTTTTTTGGTGCAGTTTCAATTGTTTAGGCATGTTCTATTGTTTAGAATAGCGTACAATTTGTGGTTAGGGGACAGATTGAGGGACTTTTTTTTTTTTTATAACATTCAATGTATTAGCCAAGTCTTGAGATCTTTAACCCATTGTTAGGGCAGACAGTGTGCGCATCTAGTTTGTAAGATCCTCCAGCACAGTACAGGCAGTTTAGTTATGGTAAACATAACTCCCCGCCTCCCCAACATTACATAGAAGGGAAAGCTAAGTAAGATTTTTCAGCAAATAAAAAGGTAAAAAAAAAGCTACTTTAAAGTGATGTGAATTGGAACATGTAACAAATATAAAGAATGTGTTATCACAACTTGGCTGCAAAAGTTGAAATACAGTTTAAGAGAAAGCCGTGCAATAAAGGAGCAGCCACTGTAAAATATCCTTCAACTATATACAAATTTAATCTTCAGCTATTGAGGACTGTAAACAACAGACTGCAAAGGAGATAAAAGTACGCCATCTGCTGGCTAAAAACAAAATATTTATAATTAATTACAATATTTTTTATTTAGCTGACAGACCAAAAGAATTTTGTCTTGACCTCTTGAATAAATAAAGAAAAGATGTAATATAAACACAAGATACTCCTATCAGAGGAAAGAGTCGAGTTTGTTAACAGAGATACAAATGTAATTTTTAATTTTTTTTTTCTAGGGATCCCTGAGGAAGGAGTTTCCTCCGAATATCGGTGGGAGTGACACATGTTATTTCTGCAAGAAGAGAGTTTATGTGGTGGAGCGGTTGAGTGCCGAGGGACATTTCTTCCACCGGGAGTGCTTCAAGTGTTCCTTCTGCTCCACTGTCCTCCGACTGGGGAATTACGTGTTCAATATGGAAGAAGGTAGGTAGCCCACAGTACTGCGTGTTTGGGAGAGAGACAATTAACCTACCAGTGTGCTTTAGACTTGTGTGGGATATTGAGGTGCCAATTACTCCATAGTCTCCCTTTACATCAGAGTCCCCCTTACATCAGGATCCCCATCACAGTCCCCCCTTACCTCAGGGTCCCCATTAGAGTCACCCTTACCTCAGGGTCCCCATCAGAGTCCCTCTTTACATTAGGGTTACCATCAGAGTCTCCTGTACATCAGGGTCCCTATCAGAGTCCCCCTTACATCAGGGTCCCTATCAGAGTCCCCCCCTTAACTCAGAGTCCCCATCAGAGTCCCCCTTATTTCAGGGTCCCCATCAGAGTCCCTCTTTACATTAGAGTTACCATCAGAGTCCCCTGTACATCAGGGTCCCTATCAGAGTTACCCCTTACATCAGAGTTACCCCTTACATCAGGTTTATCATTGGAGTCTCCCCTTACATCATCGCCCCCCCCCCCCTTTACATCAGAGTCCCCCTTACATTTTAGTCTCCCCTTACATCAGAAGCAGAGACCGTAGGCAGCCTCTGCTGACCTTCATCCACACATTGAGGATACGCCAATGACACTAGCTGTGGGATACAAGCTTGTAGCGGGCCGGATGTGGCCCATGGCCCATAGTTTGGCGACCACTAAAATCGAAAAACAAACACAAGGGCGCACCGGCCCAGTGCATTATTCTTCACAAAAGTTTTATTAAATAAAAGGTATAAAAATACTCACAAACGAGTTCTTGGTACATGCTTATCAAATTATTATATTGCCATCAGCATCAGAACCGAAGGGTGTACCTTCCTCTGAGGCTTGAAAAGGCTTACGCATTTCGAGGCTTAGCCTCTTCTAAGCCAGGTTCTGAGGCTGGTCGATCCACAGCTGATCCACAGGGCTGGCAGCCGCGATCGCTCCCCGTGGAGAGAGAACGGCGGTCTGCTGTTGTAAACACAACAGACCGTTGTTCTCTCAGGAATCAACACAGGGCGCCTGTGATCCTTCTATATAGGAACACAGGTCTCTGTATTGATTTCACAAGCCCACCCCCCCACAGTTAGAAAACACCCCCTAGGCTCACATTTAACCCCCTTTATCGCCCCTAGGGTTAACTCCTTCCCTGCCAGTATCATTAGTACAGTGACGGTGCATATTTTTATATTTTTAGCACTGATTACTGTAGTAATGTCACTGGTCCCCCCCAAAAGTGTCAAAAATGTCAGTTAGGGGTCCGATCTGTCCGTCGCAATGTCGCAGTCCAGATAAAAAAATCGCTGATCGCCGCCATTACTAGAATAAAATTAATAAATAAATAAAAATGACATAAATCTTTCCCGTAGTTTGTAGACGCTATAACTTTTGCGCAAACCAATCAAAAAGCACTTACTGGGATTCCTCTTTGCCAAAAATATGTAGCAGAATACAAATTGACCTAAAATTATGAAAAAATTTGATGTAACTTTTTTTTTGGGGGGGTGGGGGGGGGCGGGATGTTAAATAGCAGAGAGTGAAAAATGTTTTTTTTTTTTTTTTTTTTTAGAATTCTCGCTCTTTTTCGTTTATAGCGCAAAAAATTAAATTCGCACAGGTGATCAAATACCACCAAAAGAAAGCTCTATTTGTGGGAAAGAAAGGGCATCAATTGTATTTGGTTACAGCGTCGCAGGACCGCGCAATTGTCCGTTAAAATAACGCAGCGCTGAATCACAAAAAATGGCCTGGTCATTAAGGGGGAAAATCCTTCCGGTCCAGAAGTGGTTAAATGTTAACCATCAGCCGACTTCAGAGATTTTCCTTTGGCTTTCAGCTCTCTGATCTCCGGCCGCCGTTCCCTTTCAGTAGTAACAACAAGATGTGCTAACCAAACACACATCGGACGCACATGCCCGGAGGGCGCAATAGGCGCTGGCTGTGATTGGGCCGAATATTTGGCCTCTATTATACGTTACATTCCTGAAGGCCTGGAAGATTAGATTTTATCGCAGAAAAATAATCCTTTTTTATCTAGTCCAGAAATAAAAACAGAGGGAGCCGAGGAACCATTCAGATGTTATCTACAACTAAATCCCACTTACTATTCTCTACTGCCACTAAAGACTCTCCACATAAAAGGCTAAAAACAGCAAAAAGGGAACAAATAGACTTTTTAACCACTTACCGGTTAAGGTTTTACCCCCTTAACGACCAGGCTGCTTTTTTGCGATTCGGCACTGCGTTACTTTAACCACTTTAGCTCCGGAAGGATTTGCCCCCTTTCTGACCAGGCCACTTTTTTCAACTTGGCACTGCGTGACTTTAACTGACAATTGCGCGGTCGTGCAACGCTGTACCCAAACAAAATTTACGTCCTTTTTTTCCCACAAACAGAGCTTTGTTTTGGTGGTATTTGATCACCTGTGCTATTTTTATTTTTTGCGCTATAAACAAAAAAAGAGAGAGAATTGTGAAAAAAAAAAAAAAACAATACTTTTCACATTCTGCTATATAACATTCCCAAAATTTTTTTTTTTTTAACATTTTAGGCCAATTTGTTTTCTGCTACATATTTTTGGTAAAAAAAAATCCCAATAAGTGTATATTGATTGGTTTGCGCAAAAGTTATCGCGTCTACAAACTAGAGGATATATGTATGTCATTTTTATTAATTTTTTTACTAGTAATGGCGGCGATCTGCGTTTTTTAGCGGGACTGCAACATTGCGGCGGACAGATCGGACGCCTGACTGACAATTTTGGGGGGACCAGTGACATTACTACAGTATTCAGTGCTAAAAATATGCACTGTTACTGTAATAATGCCATTGGCAGTGAAGGGGTTAATCCTGAGGGTGATCAAAGGGGTCAATGTATGTCTATATGCTTACTAACTGTGTGTGTGGGGGGAGGAGGTTCTGTGACACAGACAAACCGCAGTTTCAGCTTAGCGGAAACTTCAGATCTGTCCCTGTCTGTCTCACAGAAGATCCGCCTGATTTGTTTACATAAGCAGACGGGTCTTCTCTCCGTTTACCGGACGATCGAGGGGGGAAGGCGTCTAAATACAGCGGGAGTGCGCCTCTGACGGCCCACGCGCTCCGCCGAAACCCCTTCCCCTACACTAAAAATATGCACTGTCACTGTACTAATGACACTGGCAGGGAAGGGGTTAACACCAGATGCGATCAAAGGGTTAAATGTGAGCCTAGGGAGTGCTTTCTAACTGTGAGGGGAATGGGCTTGTGAAATCAATACAGAGACCTGTGATCCTAAATAGGAGGAATACAGGAGCTCTGCATTGATTCCTGAGATAACAACGGTCTGCTGTGTTTTGCAAAGGCAGGCCGCCGTTCTCTCTTCACGGGGAGCGATCACGGGTGCCCGGCAGCAATCGCGGCCACCAGTCCCATGCATCGGCTTTCCCGCTAGCAAGTGGGCGTGCGCACGAACCTCCAGCGGTGCGTGCACGCCCCAAGGATCGCTTCTGCGAACCGCCGTACAGGTACGCCGATTCACGGGAACCTACCACCTTATAAAGGCGGCGGCTGGTCAGCAAGCGGTTAAAGTATAACTAAAGGCAAAACTTTTTTTTATCATTTTGGATAGTGGAGAGGGATTAGAATTCTTGTCAGTTTTTATTGCTGGAGGAGATTCACCCTCTCTATTTCTCCTGTTTACCATTATCATTGAAAGTTATGTTTTTGACACTTTTGGGGAGACCAGTGACAATACTAAAGTAATCAGTGCTAAAAATATTCACTGTCACTGTACTAATGACTTTGGCAGGGAAGGGGTTAACACCAGGGTCGATCAAAGGGTAAATGTGTCCCTAGGGGTTGCTTTCTAACTGTGGGGGGGGGGGGGGGGGCTTACTGGATGAACACAGAGACCCGTGTTCCTAATTAAGAGTAACACAAGATCCCTGTGTTCATTACTGACAGAACAGCAGTGTGCCCTGTTTATTTCGGCAGAGCACCATTCTGTCTCCATGGGGAGCGATCGCGGGTTTCCGGCGGATTCGCTCGCCCTCTAGCCAATCGGCGGGTGCGCGCCCCCACTAACTGCTACACGAAACGGCGTACAGGTATGTAGTTTCGCGTAACAGAGCCGACCTGCCTGGTCGGCAGGTGGGTAATATCTGGTAGTAGTTGGCAGGGCCGGGACAAGTGGTGGGCAGGAGGGGGCGGCTGCCCTGGGCGCAATGGTTTATTGCAGGGATAAGGGCTCCTTGACCCTAACCCTAAGGGAAGGAGGGGCGCAGTTTGGCAGCTTTGCCCTGGGCGCTGGATGACATTGTCCCGGCACTGGTAGTTGGCCATATTGAACTGGACATGTTCTGTAATGTATCTGTTCCACAATATTCACCAAGATGGTTACAATATTGTATGGCCATGTTGGGGACTTAAAAGAAGGAGTCACCATCCCAGCTTGGATGACAGAGCCAAGAGGGCTCCACCACCCCTGGGTCGATAGGATGCTCCCACAGAGCTCCCCACAAAAGAGGGTCACTGAAGTCCGGACTCCCCATTGGATAAATGGTTTATGGTTCTTTCCTATGAAACAGTGTTAATTTCGTCGACTAAAACCGACTAAAACGTTTTCGTCGACTAACACAATTCAGATGACTAAAATACGACTAAAACTAAAATGGCATTTTAGTCTTAAGACTAAAATATGACTAAAACTAAAATGGCATTTTAGTCAAAAGACTATAACTAAAACTAAATCGAAATTTGCTGCCAAAAATTAACACTGGTGCATGCTCAAAGCATAAATAATATCATATTAGATTTTTCACTCCAGGACCAGCAGTAGTATATAATGAGTTTGGAAATTGTAGAGAAATGCTTAAATAATTCATTACAAATTACAATTGAACTACACCCATTTGATTATAGATGACTAAAATGAGTTTTAGTCGACTAAAATGTAGGGCGTTTTAGTCGACTAAAATATACTGGAGTTTTAGTCGACTAAATACGACTAAAACTAAAACACTTGCAGAAGACTAAAATGGGACTAAAACTAAAATGCCATTTTAGTCCTAAGACTAAGACTAAAACTAAATTGAAATTTGCTGCCAAAATTAACACTGCTATGAAAGGGCTGTGATTGTACATAGCCAATCAGCAGGTCCCATCTGTGACTCATTGCCTGGGACTTGCATGACAGCTTCCCACTCTGTATAATCTATATGGGTGCAGGCGGGGAGCGCGCATGCGCACCCTTAACTAGGAGGCAGGCAGCAACATACGGATACGTTGCTTTGCCTGTGTGGGCCCCCTGTCTGCAGTATATTGCAGGCGGGCGGTCCATAAGTGGGTAAATCAGGTCATCATGGAATGTGTCAAGGCAGATGTTGATTGCCAAAGAACAAGATGGAGGTGGAACCACCTTTTCTAATTGGTGTAAGGTCTAGTTGGTCTGCATAGGTGTTAATCCTCAGAGTCACCCTTCTATGTAGACTTCCTAGCATTTACTTTTTTTTTTTTTTTTAATTTGCCTTTACATTGTGTTTGCTGGAGAAGATTATCAGTCCTTTGATTGCTTTCACAAGGACATTGTTCAAAAATCATCTTTCTGCTAACAAAAGACATTCTAGCAAGTTATATAAAGAACGTCACATTAGCATATAAGCACCTAATATTGTCATTTATCCATTAGCATACCATATTTTAGTTATTAGTAACATTGTTCTCCTTTTATCTCCAGGTAAATTTTATTGCCAACCTCATTTCATGCACTCCTTCTCAAACAACAAACAGAGAAAGAGAAGAACAGATTCAAAACTGCAGGTAAGTCAAAAAAAATACCCTAACCCCCCCTTAGGTGGTCCCATTTACCTGTGGATGCATCCACCTAAAAACCTCCTAAAATTAAACAATAAAATGCAGTATATTCCAGGCTTTCAGGCCGTCACTCACTGTATGTCTATGTAAACCCCTTTCAGTGTGCGGGTTTTTTCCTGCATGTTGGTAGGCAAGCAGCTCAAACATAGACAAGGAACCGAGGTGTATGACCCCGAGGCATTCTGCAGATAACAATAACATATATTATAGGTCAGTGATGGTGAACCTTGGCACCCCAGATGTTTTGGAACTACATTTCCCATGATGCTCACCCACTCTGCAGTGTAGTTGAGCATCATGGGATATGTAGTTCCAAAACATCTGGGGTGCCAAGGTTCACCATCACTGTATACGGCCTTAGAACTGTATATACTAAACAAAGCATGCATTAATAATGAATGGCAATCACACAGTGTCACGGCACCCGGGATAATGCCGGAGCACCGCCCTGGTAACACAATCTCCGGGGACTTCATCCCTAACAGCAAATGATGGTTCACTTTTCCAAAACAAATGTTGCTGTTTATAACCTCTGGAATATTCGGCCTTGTTTGTGTAAGCCCGGATGCGCCAAAGATGTTTTTCTATTTTTGGTCAATCACATTTTTTTCCAGAATTAATGTCCATTAGGCTAAAAATAGATTTCATGTCGGGAGTGTTTCCTTATTAGTGAGCTATTTATTTCACAGAAGATCAATGGCAGCATTTAAAGCATTTTTAAAAAATCACATATCAATTCCTCCATAGCCACAAAGGATACAAATCCACTCTGTGTGCCCCAAACGCATTTATTAACCCAGAAATTACCTTGTAAAAGTAGCAGTGACATCATCACTGTGCTGTACATAGCCTGTGCAGAGAGCAGAGCTGTGGGAGGAGCTCAGCAGGCTCCACCCACTACAGGCTGCCTGTAGAAAACTACAGGAGGGGGACAAGACCAGTCCAGTCACTCTGCACAAGGAGAGAGAGCAGAGCTGTGGGAGGGGCCCAGCAGGCTCCACCCCAGTAGAAAACGAAAGGAGGGGGCGGAGACAAGACCAGTCCCCCTGCACAAGGAGAGAGAATAGAGCTGTGGGAGGGGTCCAGCAGGCTCCACCCTCTGCAGGCTGCCTGTAGAGAACTTCAGGAGGGGGCGGAGACAAGACCAATCCCTCTGCACAAGGAGAGAGAGAACAGAGCTGTGGGAGGGGCCCAGCAGGCTCCACCCCTGTAGAGAACTACAGGAGGGGGCAGAGACAAGACCAGTCACCCTCCACAAGGAGAGAAAGCAGAGCTGTGGGAGGGACCCAGCAGGCTCCACCCCTGTAGAGAACTACAGGAGCGGGCGGAGACAAGACCAGTCATCCTGCACAAGGAGAGAGAGCAGAGCTGTGGGAGGGGCCCAGCAGGCTCCACCCTCTACAGGCTTCCTGTAGAGAACTACAGGAGCGGGCGGAGACAAGACCAGTCATCCTGCACAAGGAGAGAGAGCAGAGCTGTGGGAGGGGCCCAGCAGGCTCCACCCTCTACAGGCTGCCTGTAGAGAACTACAGGAGGGGGCGGAGACAAGACCAGTCATCCTCCACAAGGAGAGAGAGCAGAGCTGTGGGGGGAGCCCAGCAGGCTCCACCCCTGTAGAAAACTACAGGAGGGGGCGGAGACAAGACCAGTCCCCCTGCACAAGGAGAGAGAATAGAGCTGTGGGAGGGGTCCAGCAGGCTCCACCCTGTGCAGGCTGCCTGTAGAGAACTTCAGGAGGGGGCGGAGACAAGACCAGTCCCCCTGCACAAGGAGAGAGAGAGAACAGAGCTGTGGGAGGGGCCCAGCAGGCTGCACCCCTGTAGAAAACTACAGGAGGGGGCAGAGACAAGACCAGTCACCCTGTACAAAGAAAGAGATCAGAGCTGTGGGAGGGGCTCAGCAGGCTCCACCCTCTACAGGTTGCCTGTACTGAACTACAGGAGGGGGTAGAGACAAGACCAGTCACCCTCCACAAGGAGAGAAAGCAGAGCTGTGGGAGGGACCCAGCAGGCTCCACCCCTGTAGAGAACTACAGGAGCGGGCGGAGACGAGACCAGTCACCCTGCACAAGGAGAGAGAGCAGAGCTGTGGGAGGGGCCCAGCAGGCTCCACCCTCTACAGGCTGCCTGTAGAGAACTACAGGAGGGGGCGGAGACAAGACCAGTCACCTTGCACAAGAAAGAGCACAGCAGGTCTTTATTACAGGAAGGAAGTCTCAGACTAGATTATTGTACAGATCGGAGGAAATACACAAAGCACACCGAGATTAAGGAAGAATACACATCAGGAATGGATTTAGACAATATTTGCTAACTTTAAAGCTGAACTCCGGGACTTGGACAACATTTCCCCTTGTAGTGGGCTCCCCCACACTTCAAGGGTTAAATGCTTGTTTAGTCCAGGGGTGCAGTACTGAGGTATAATATCTTATTCCTAGGTTTGGCAGGCTTACTCCATCCATATGACCGGACCAGGGCTGCTGCCTCTCTAACAAGCTCTCAGCTGCGGTTGCATGCTCACCTCCTTCACATTCCATGCTCAATTAATAGCCCTTCATTGTACACATAGGTGTGTGCACCCCAAACCTCAAACACACATGCCTTTCTCTGCAGCCTTAGCTGCACTGGACAGTGAACGAATGGGGAGTGCTCTGTGCTGAGCGGCTTCCTGTTCATTCACAAACTAATGCTTCATAACCATGCTTCAGTTATGAATGAACACAGTGAGTGTGTGTGGGGGGGGGGGGGGGAGCATGTGTGCTAGCGGACATAGATTTGTTCTGTGAGGGGGGGATTTTTAACAGGGGGTGGATTTGTACTGGGAGGATGGGGAATTTATGCATTTATGCTTAGGGGGGTAATCATGCAGGTTTGTTTCTTTGGGGGGGGGGGGGACTTTTGCTGACACATAATACTTATACATCTAAGGGGGGAGGGGAAGTGCAGTTTGGCATGTTCGCCTTGGCTCTACATAACCAGGAGATGGCGCCAACTAAGTGCAGTATTCTGCACTTAGTTGGCGCCATCTGCTGTTACCTTTATATATTGCTGAGATTACTTCAGTCTAAGGAGCTGCCACATATACCTTTTGGACTTATGGACTTTTTAGTGTAATCCCACTCCCCCCTCCCCCCACAGCACAATCATGTGTATGAATATGTTTTAGTTTAGCTGTTTCCCTACCTGTTCCATTTTCTGGGACACACCCCAAAGCTTGTCCTGAAAATTTGGATGTGAGTGCAAATAAAAAAAGTATCACGGACATTACTCAGTTGGGTCCAAATCCAAAACTCTTTGTTGGTACTTGCCATTTTGGATAGGGCAAACGAGGGTCCTTTCCTGGATGTGGGTGTCACCCCTGGGACATGGATGTCTCATTGTGGTATATTTGACCCTGACTGTGTTTATTCGGGGGTTTATTATCTGAAGCCTCATCCTGTTGGGTAGATTGAATTGGTTCTGTTTTTTGATCCCTATTTTAGTGTCGATATCTTTATTCAGATTCTCAACATCTAGGTTCAACACCACATTTACATCTATACATAATGTCCCCCTGCCCTTCCAAGACCTGGGATAATAAGATGTTCCTTGCACCTATGGTTTGTGGTCGGTTTATGGAGGTTTACACAAAATAGAAGTCGCATCCTGAAGAAGCCTTTATTGTTGGTGAAACGCGTCGATCTGTACCACTTTCCGAGTTCATCCAATTTCTTAATATTTTAGAAACTTCCCATCATTACATAAAGCGTGTATATTTTTGTTGCAATGTGTTGAGAGATTTTCTGCCTAATTCTGGACCCTCCGTTTTTTTTTAGGACGAAGATAAAACTTGGAAGAAGGAAGAAGCCAGAGCTGCAGAGATAATGACCGATAGTCCCTACAGCAGTTCAGAGGACAGCTCCCCAGGTATCATGACTTCCTTATTTAGGAAAACAGTAAGCTGGCCTCTTGCGGTGACGAGGGATGTTCTTGCCTTCCCCAGCCGCCTATCTAACTGGACGCGCGGCGTGGTACAAGGCGCCAGGCACCACATCAGGGACAATGAGCAGCAATATGCTTACATGTACGAATTAATGAGCGTGGGGGTGCCTTTTCTGTACGTGCTTCTCGAGGTTTTGACCCTCATGTATGAAGAAGCCACACCTTCCCTACAGTATGTTATGGAGCAAGTGCAGAATGCTGTATGGTACAAAAATACCTAAAAGGCTGGTACCACTCAATGGCGTTGTTTCGAAAGGAGTAGAGAATTTTCCCTTTGCAAAGTGCATGTTGACTTAAAAGGATGAGTGAAGGGCTTGATCCAAAATTGATCTCGCCATGAAGTGTTCTTCCCCCACATTTTGTTGATTTTAATCTTCATCAGAGGTCTCCAAGCTTTCTAAACAAAGGGCAATTTACTGTCCTTCAGACTATAGCAGGGCCGGACTATGTCAAGTGGGAGGAAAAAATTTACATAGCACCTGTGCTCAGGAGGAGGAATAGTGCCTCATCATTGGTGTCAATGGGTGAAAATGTGCCCCATTATTGGTCTCAGTGCGAGGAATAGTGCCCTGTCATTGGTGTCAGTGGGAGGAATAGTACTACATCAATGGTGTTAATGAGTGGAAAGGTGCCCCATTATTGGGCTCAGTGGAAGAAATAGTGCCCTGTCATTGATGTCAGAGGGAGGAGTAGTAGCCCATCATTGGTGTCAATGAGAGGAATAGATCCCCATTGTTGGAGTCATTGGGAGGAATAGTCCAAACGCAATAATCTCCACTCCTGACAATGGCTATTTGGTAATACTGGGTGCTGTAATGACCACAGGCTAAGAACCATAGCCAATCCAAGTGGAAAAATATCACCAGCACACCAAGGATTCCTTAAAAAGGGTCCAAAGCTTTATTTTCGTGCCCTATGTTTACCTTGTGACCACAAAAATAAAGCTTTGGACCCTTTTTTGAGGAATCCTTGGTGTGCTTCTGACAGTTCTTCAATTGGGAGGAATAGATCCCCATGGTTGATGTCAGTGAGAGAAATAGATCCCCATGGTTGGTGTCAGTGGAAAGAATAGATCACCATGGTTGGTATCAGGGAGAGGAATAGATCACCATGGTTGGTATCAGTGAGAGGAAAAGATCCCTATGGTTGGTATCAGTGAGAGGAAAAGATCCCTATGGTTGGTATCAGTGAGAGGAAAAGATCCCTATGGTTGGTGTCAGGGAGAGGAATAGATCACCATCATTGGTGTTAGTGAGAGAAATATATCCCCATGTTTGGTGTCAGTGGGGGGAGTGGATCCACATTGTTGGTGTTAGTGGGAGGAATGTATCCCCATCATTGGTGTCAGTGAGAGGAAAAGATCGCCATGGTTGGTGTCGGTGGTAGGAATGTATCCCCATTATCGTTGGTGTCAGTGAGGGGAATGGATCTCTATTATTGGCCTCAGTGAGAGGAATAGATTCCCATGGTTGATGTCAGTGAGAGGAATGGAGGAATTCATCCCCATCACTGGTGTCTTCATCCCCATCACTGGTGTCAGTGAGTGAAATAGAAACCCATGGTTACTGTCGGTGGGAGGGATGCATCCCCATCATCGTTGGTGTCAGGAAGAGGAATAGATCCCTATGGTTGATATCAGGGAGAGGAATGGTACCCCTTTTATTTTCATTATATTCCTCTCTCAGTGAGAGGAATAGATCCTCATGGTTGGTGGCAGTGGGAGAAATGAGTCTCGATCATTGGTGTCAGTGAGAGGAATAGTGCCCCATCATTGGTGTAAGTGGGAGGAATAGTGCCCCATCATTGGTGTCAGTGAGAGGAATAGATCCCCATCATTGGTGTCAGTGGAAGAAATGGTGCATCATCGTTGGTGTCACTGGGGGGAATAGCTCCATGTTTCAGCAGGAGGAATAGTGCTCCAAGGGCCAAATAATGGCAAGCAAAGGGCTGCATCTGGCCCAATGGCCACATTTTGGACAAACTTCACATTATGGACCCCTTAGCTGAAATTTGCTTGAAAAACTAAATTACATTGTTTATCAACAAAGCTACAATATGTTATCCCCGTGTTCATGCTTGTACATAAGCAAAGTCATGTGATCTCTACATTAATGCTTATTGATAAACAAGGTCAGGTGATCCTGACTTGTAAATCACATGACTTGTTGAATAAGCCCGTTTCTGTTCCTCAATATCTAATATCATGTCCACAGCTAACAAAGGCCAAGAATGGGTCCAGAACCGTAGAAAGGCTCTTCCCTGACCCGCAGAACTTATTTAAAGTCCATTGCACCTTTAAAATCCTCATAAAAAAATTCAAATTTCGTCTTTCTCATTGGATTCAATGCAGTTATTTAAAATGGGGAAATCTTTCCTTAATATTGCAATTTTGACCAAAATTTTGGCAAGCTCAGATTTGTTCAATTTAAATAACAGATCATAAAAATAAAACTGAATTTTTCCTGCCATCATTGGGCATCGCACATGAACACAGCTTCCTATTATCCAGTAAGCTGGGCATCCACTTTGCTGAATGAACATTCTCTACAACTTTTAGTACATCAACCCCAATGAGTCATTTTACGGGGAGTAACTTCTCCAGGTACATCTTGAAGAAGGGCTCCCCTCTGACGTTCAGTGACACCTTAAGTGTGCGCTGAGACGGTGCTTATTGTTTGGACGGTGTTTGAAGGTTTAGATTTGCACTTTTTTTGTACCTTAAAGTCCGAGATTTCACGTTTACAATTTTTTTAAAATATTTTGCAACTTATTTCCGTGGGTTGCCGACTGTGATGTGACCAATACAACCAGCAGTCAAATTTCAACTCAAGCATGCTGTCTTCATTTCATTTCTGATTTCTTCCATATTCTCTATTGGATAAAGCAATTTTTTGGCATTATCCAATTTCACAAAAATTTTCTTTAGTTTATTTGTTTTTTTTTTGTTTTTTTTAAGAGAAAAACTGTCAACTTAAAAAAAGATATTCCCTTTTTTTTTTTAAATCGCTTTTTTTTATTTTTTTTATTTAATCACTTTAAAATATTGTTGCATATTCTGCACTAAAGGAGATTATGGAAGAAAACAAATTGCACACAATTAGTCCTAATATTTCACATGATATGTCTTTTCTACAAGCTTTTAGCTAACACTGACTGAGCACTTTGTTGTATTTTTCAAGATGGCATCTAAAAATATTAGATTAACCCCTCTTTATCATAGTTAGATTATTATTTTTTTCTGAAAGTTTTTTTCTCTCGTTTATTTCCCCTGAAAACCACAAATAAAAGGGCTTGTCTCAACAACATTTCTAGAACTTTAAAATTATATAATCATTGTCTGTCTTTGCAACAATGAAAAGGGTTGTGTTGATGTCTTGCAGTGAGAGGTAACTGGTGATTCTCCAGTTGTCATATAATTATATCCTGGCAGGTCCTGAGGCTTACTTTAAATGCCTCCCTATAAAAATTTATGTTTAAATGACAGGTGCAATTTTGACTAAAGCTGCCATGCTTTTTTAGTTGTCATAACATTTCCATTTCACAGGATCAATTTGTATTTTTAAAATATGATCTAAACATTTCCTAATACCAGAGGACAGTAATTCACAATAATACATTTCCAAACTCCATGGCAGCATGCATATGGGTTAACCCCGCCTCCACTCCTCCCCTATAGGACCCCACTCCCATATATCTTTGCTCTCAGCCAGTTCCTTTTTTGTCCTCCTCCTAAGGACCTGAATGGTTGAAGTCTTACCTTTGATGAAGTGTCCACGATCGAGGCCTGGTTGTTCGGCAAGCTGTGCCCCGGAAGACGTGTTGAGTCTCCAGCAGTCCCCACCTATTAGCAGGGTGGAGAAGGGCGATGGATTTGGGGCCACATGGAGTCCACAGCAGTCTTCAGCTATTAGCAGGGTGGAGAATGGCGATGGATTCGGTGCCATGTGGAGTCTCCAACAGTCCCCAGCTATTAGTGGGGTGGAGAAGGGCGATGGATTCGGTGCCACATGGAGTCCACAGCAGTCTTTAGCTATTAGCAGGGTGGAGAAGGGCGATGGATTCAGTGACATGTGGAGTCTCCCGCAACCCCTAGCTAATCGCAGGGTGAAGAAGGGCGATGGATTTGGTGGAAAGTGAAGTCTCCAGCAGTCCCCAGCTATTAGCATGGTGGAGAAGGGCGATGGATTCGGTGACATATGGAGTCTCCCGCAACCCCCAGCTAATCGCGGGGTGAAGAAGGGCGATGGATTCGGTGCCATGTGGAGTCCACAGCGGTCTCCAGCTATTAGCAGGGTGGAGAAGGACGATGGATTCGGTGCCATGTGGAGTCTCCCACAATCCCCAGGTAATCACGGGGTGAAGAAGGGCGATGGATTTGGTGCCAAGTGAAGTCTCCAGCAGTCCCCAGCTATTAGCAGGGTGGAGAAGAGCAATAGATTCAGTGCCATGTGCAGTCTCCAGAAATCCCCAGCTATGAGCGGGGTGGAGAAGGGCAATAGATTCAGTGCCATGTGGAGTCTCCAGAAATCCCCAGCTATGAGCGGGGTGGAGAAGGGCAATAGATTCAGTGCCATGTGGAGTCTCCAGCAATCCCCAGCTATGAGCGGGGTGGAGAAGGGTGATGGATTCGGTGCCATGGGGAGTCTCCAGCAGTCCCCAGCTATTAGCGGGGTGGAGAAGGGCGATGGATTCAGTGTCATGTGGAGTCTCCAGCAATCCCCAGCTATTAGCGGGGTGGAGAAGGGCGATGGATTCGGTGCCATAAAGAGCTTAAGCTTGGCCATTGTCAGGCAAAGCGGCAGTACGGCCTAAGAGCCTTGCTATTAGCAGGTGGCCATAAAAGCCCTGGGCCCGTGCAGCAGCATCTTCTGAATCCAGGCATGGTCGTAGGGGATGCTATGTGCGGTGATGTATACTTTTATTTTGCATATTCCATGGCAGCAGTTGTCTGTGTTTATCTGTCTGTTTTTCTTTCCTGGCTCTACGGTCTTTCAGCCTATGGCAGCTGGAGCACATTTGGGTTCCAAGCCGCCGCTCTCTCTCCCGGCCTGGTGTCCCTGTGTTACTCCTGCCCAGGGACTGTGGGCGACGGTGGAGTCATTACAGTGGAGAAATTCAATTAGTGGTCAGTACTGTTGATATTGACATCATCCGCATAGTGGCGTAAGTTTTGCTCCTGTCAGTTACGGCAAAGTGAGTGCTATGACTGGGGCCTGGGCTTGTTGATCCTGCCTCTAACAGGCCTAGTGTAAGATCCCTTTGAGGTAGCTTCATCTTTTGGTAAGCTGGACAGCACCGTAAGCCGGGCTAAAGTTGGCAAGTTGGGTCTTCCCTCAGGATCGCAGCCTGCTAGGCCAAAAGACGACACAGTCTAGAGGACAAAGTTCAGAGCATGCAAGGGTCACACATTTTTACAGACCAGGTCTGGATTTTAGGAAGAGCCGGTGAAGAGGCCAGATATCCCCTCAGAAGTATGCTGAAAGCTTGAACTCGGATATCCTAGAAGCTACTGAGTTTGAGCCTCAGACTATTGGAACATCAAAGCAGTCTTTTTAGGACATGCATGGTCCTTCAGAAGTCCTCATCTCAGATTAATTTCCATGGATTTTGCCTCACTCTGAGGTAAAATTAAGCATATGCTCTTGTATTATGTAAAGTCACTGGTGTCACATAGTGCTGCTGTGCCAGTCCCAGGATGTGAGAGATTACAGGACATGTGCTCGCCTCTCTTTATGGTCATGAAGAGGAACGGCTTGCAGAGGCCAATTTTAGACCTCGCGCACCTAAACCAATTTTCATCAAAATGAGAAGTTTAAGATGTAAGCATTGTCCCTAAATCATAGGGGGTCCGGTCAGGTGACTGGCTCATTTCCAATAGACCTAAAGATGCTTACTTTCATGTGCCCATTGTAGGAGACTTCCACAAGTTCCTTCGGTTCGCCATAGGTCAAGACCATCTCCAGCTTGCTTGTCACCCTGTATGTTTTAAGGATCTTATTGGTTGTTAAGGTCTTTATCAAAGCAAGGATAGCCTGCATAGTTACTTGGATGTTCTTCTCCTACTGTTCCAAGACAGAGGGCAGCTGCTACAGGTGTCTCCATTAAATCACTGGTCATGGAGAACTTTTCTTAACATTCTTCCAGTTCAAGAGGTGCTTATACCTGTGCTTGACTCAATTACCAAGGGTACATCAGTTTTTCATGGGAACCAAGAAATCGTTCTGCCAACCGTTGGCATACTAACTTGCGTCCTTTAGACGTGGGAGAGGTCGCGCTGTGGCTTAGTTGGTTATGGTGCATGTCTAGTAAACCGGGAATCCTGAGTTTGACTCTCAGCAGTGCCTTCCTTTGGTTCTAGGAATCTCTCAGATATTGTGAAGTTATATCTACAAGCTAGAGCTTCCTTCAGGCTTCAGAACGCCTGTTCATTCTTTTTGCCGGAAAGAACAAAGGGAAACGTGCCTCATCTAGGACGATTGTGGCATGGATTGTCTGGGCCGTGCGACAGGCTCACCGAGCCGAGGGCTTGGCTCCTTTGGGGATGGGGACCGCTCACTTGACCAGGAGAGTGCCCACATCCTGGGCGGCTTTGCTGCATGTGGTTCCCAATGTAATCGGTAGGGCGGCCATTTATGGCTCATTATTGTGTATAGTCGCCCTCTTTATCTTCCATTATTTTTTGGTTTACAAATCCTGTCGGTTGACAGTGTCAGTTAAACCCTTTTCTTTGGTTCTGCAATTGCCCACCCGGGTGTGTATGGTTAGTTATTTCCCATACGTATTCTGCCATGGAGTCTGTAAAAAAAAACAGAATTTTTTTTATCAAATACTTATCGTAATTTTCCTTCACTGATGGACTCCATGGCAGCAGGAGTTCCCTCCCAGAGTCATGAGTAGGCTAGTTACGAAATACGACCTCTGGCTCAGAGAAAAGATTTATGGTGCCCTATAGGGGAGGAGTGGAGGCAGGGCTAACCCATACATATGCTGCCATGGAGTCCATCAGGAAAGGAAAATTACGGTAAGTATTTGATAGGAAATTTTCTGTTTTTTTGCAGCAATATGTTCTGCAAGTATTTTGGGAGATTAAAAATAATTCACAGTAATTTTTTCTGAACTAAGAATATTTTTTTGCAATATCAATTAATCATTAGGGAATAATAAAGGAAAAATATATAATTCTGAACAACAAAACATAAAAAAAATTGATATAAATGCTGAGACACAAAACTCTGGATAAGTCATGTGAACTGGTAACTAGTTACTAGTTGACATGTCCAAGAATACATAGCTGGGAGTCACCAAAGTATTTTGGAAGGTTAGGTCCTGACCTAAGAATGTTTTTAGCAATATCAATATTATTTAGGAATATTGAGGGAAAATATATATATATATATATATATATATATATATATATATATATATATATATGTGTGCGTGTGTGTGTATATATATATATATATATATATATATTTATATATATATATATATATACACATATAAATGCTGAGACACAAAACTCTGGATAAGTCAATAAGTCATGTGAACTGTTAACTAGTTACCATGACCTATCAAAAAATACATAGGTTAGGTCCTGACCTAAGAATGTTTTTAGCAATATCAATACTATTTAGGAATATTGAGGGAAAAAAAAAAAAAATATATATATATATATATATAAATACTGAGACACAAAACTCTGGATAAGTCAATAAGTCATGTGAACTGTTAACTAGTTACCATGACATATCGAAAAATACATAACTAGAGTATTTTGGGAAGTTCTTTAAAATTTCCAAGTCATTTTTTCTGAACTAAGAATATTTTTAAAAATCTCAATAAATCTTTAAAGAATGATGAAGGGAAAATATAACTCTGAACAAAAAAAGAAAAAAATATCTAAATGTTGAGACACAAAGCTCTGGATAAGTCATGTGAACTGGGACTTTGGAGGTTCTAAAAAAAAAAATTCAAGTAATTTTTCCTGAACTAAGGATATTTTTTAACAAGATCAATTATTCATTAGTAATGATTGAAGGAAAGATATAATTCTTGAAAACAAATGTTGAGACACAAAACTCTGGATAAGTCAATAAGTCATGTGAACTGTTAACTAGTTACCATGACATATCGAAAAATACATAACTAGAGTATTTTGGGAAGTTCTTTAAAATTTCCAAGTCATTTTTCCTGAACTAAGAATATTTTTAAAAATCTCAATAAATCATTAAAGAATGATGAAGGGAAAATATAACTCTGAACAAAAAACCAAAAAAATATCTAAATGTTGAGACACAAAGCTCTGGGTACGTCATGTGAACTGGGACTTTGGAGGTTCTAAAAAAAATTCAAGTAATTTTTCCTGAACTAAGGATATTTTTTAACAAGATCAATTATTCATTAGTAATGATTGAAGGAAAGATATAATTCTGGAAAAGAAATGTTGAGAAACAAAACTCTGGATACGTTATCTCTGTTATCTAGTTACTGTACTTGTTGACATATCCAAGAATACAAAGCTAGAGTTGTCTCCAGATCTGTAAGTGCCGGTTCACACTAGGGCGACCTGTGAGGCGACCTGGTCGCCTCACAGGTCGCCGCAGGTCGCCTCCCATAGGGAAGCTGCGGACCCGTTCTAATAGGAGCGACACAAGTCACTCCGACTTAGAAAAAGGGTCCGGAGCTTCTTTGGGGCGACCAGGAGGCGACCGCCATAGACTTCAATGTTATGAAGTCCGTGGCGGCCGCTCCGAGGTCGCGGCGCGCTGCTCGCACCGCGACCTCGGAGGTCGCCACCTAAAGTAGCGTCGCGGTAGTGTGAACCGGCGCTAACTCTCTAATATAATACATAATAATATTATAATACATAATATTATAAAACAAAAATTATCTGATGCATCTTGAAAACTAAAACAAACTGAGACCTGGCCAAAACATGTGTCTAACCTTTGGCAAATATCCAAAAAAAGAAAAGATTGACCAAAAATTAGCTGAATATATTTTTACATTTCATAATTGCTGGTTCTGTTCTGACCTGCTGTGCCTATTACTGCATAATTACTCACTCACATATAAGTGAGGATGCAATGCCACATTTTTTTTTTTTTTTTTAACACTAATTTGATATAATTTAGTACTTTTTTGTATTTTTTTTTCTAACTAGCGGTTGTTTAATTGCTTTGAATTTGTACTTTTTAATATTTTTTTTTATGGATGACTTAATTTGAAATGCTTGTCTTCATATTTCGCACAATTTAAAAAAGGGGGCATAAAAATAATTTTCTCAAGATTTGCACAAAGTTGAATAAAAAAAAAAAAATTGTACAAAAAAAGTGTTTAAATTGTACAAAAAAAAAAGAAAAGAAAAATGTTTTTAAGCTTCCTTTTAATTTAGAGGTTCTGGGACAAGGGAGTGCAAAATGTGACCTTTAAGGAATAGTATTTTGGGACGTGCAGTTCTGTATTGTGGTCACATGTTGCTCATCCCTGTTCTGAATTTTCTGTTTTAAATGTAACTGCTTGACTTTGTTTAATGCTATGAGATTTGCAGCTGATGGGTATTTGTTCTGTTTTTTTAAGAAAAATTTTAATTTTGTTTGAGATTTAACTGCCAAATTGCCAAAAAAAAACAAATTTCCACTTCCATGTGCCTTTAGAGGGCGCCCTCTGCATTTCAAATATTTAAATTATAATGTTTTTATTCACAATGCTACAAATTAATTATTGATAGACATTTCAGAGGTTTGACAATTTCAGTGAAGTGGAAATTAAGTCAGAGAAATTCTTCTGAAATTAAATCCGTGATGTTCTTATTTTCTTAACTTGCTTTTGGAAACAATTTCATTTCTGCAGTGAAAAAATCTGTTTGAGCATTGATCTGACCTCTCTGAATGACTCTGACTTTCAAAAAAAACCATTCAGCCTTTTTCCTCCAGCTGTTTTCTTCCTTTTCTCAACCTCCTCTTCCTGTCTTCTTCGTCTTTAGTTCCTTCTCACATTCCAGTTCTACGCCCACTAGTTGGCTGACGTTTTGCTACCGTAAGGTGATTTTTCTTGCTTACCGTCTTCCAAAGTGTGTAACTAATACTGCAAAAATACTTTTAACCTCATTTAAAAAAAAAAAACATTTATTTAAAGCTAACGCGTTTTGCATCCTGTGCTGTGTGTTTTAACTGTTATGGAGCAATTTGTGTTCGTCTGGTATTTATAATCCAAACTACTCACCTCTCACTTAATAGGCCAATAACATTATACCAATAGTGTGTGTCCTGTAATCAATAATTCATGCCTGCCTGTGCCTTGTTGCTACTAATGATGTTGCTTACGATGTGTGAAAAACTTGTAAAAAAAGGGGGGGGGGGAGGTATTTATAAGTCTCTAGGGAAGTTTGATACTTTTTATTGGTCAACTGAGCAGAGACAGGCTGTTGTGTTTCCAGAGGATTTAAGGAGTGTCGTAGAATATCAGATAGACGGTCTACTTGGATGGTGGCCATAATTTAACGTTATGGTCCATACACAATAAGGAACGCAAAGAAGTTTTTTTTTTCCATCGTTTATGGTTTTCTCCATTTTTAGAAGCATGAAAGACTCCAAAATGCTTTTAATGTTTCCATTTTTGAAACAATTAAACAACACAACCGGTAAATTGAGGGTCCTTTTAATCATTTCTGATTGATTAGTTTGACCATTTTTAATGTCTACCGTCAGGATCATTTGAGATTTCTTAACAGATATTTGACTGTTTTCATATATTTTCCTGTGAAGGAAATCACTGATTGTAGATAAAGCCTGGCCATAGAATATGGAACATTCTTTCCTTCAACCACAGGTTGACCCTTACATTGGTGGCCAAAGGGAAGAAAGCCCCCTTACATTGGTGGTCAGTGGGAAAAATGCCCCTTATATTGGTGACCAGTTGGAAAATGCTCCTTATATTGGTGACCAGCGGGGAAAATGCTCCTTATATTGGTTACCAGTGGGAAAAATACCCCTTACATTGGTGGCCAGTGGGGAAAATGCCCTTTACATTGATGGTCAGTAGGAAAAATGCTCATTATATTGGTGACCAGTGGGAAAAATGCCCCTTACTTTGATGGTCAGTAGGAAAAATGCCCCTTACATCAGTAGCCAGAAGCAAGCATAGCCCCCTATAGTGGCAATCAGAATGGCACCTTTACAGAAGAACCCTTTAAATAATTATCTGGTCCTAGAGAATCCCAGCTTAAATTGTTGAATTAGGGCCAGTGGGAAGAAAGCCCCTTATATTGGTTACCAGTGGGAAAAATGTCCCTTGCATTGGTGGCCAGTGGGAGAAATGCCCCTTTACTTTGATGGTCAGTAGGAGAAATGCCTCTTACATCGGTGGCCAGAAGAAAGCATACCCCCCTACAGTGGCGATCAGAATGCCACCTATACAGAAGAACCCTGTGAATGATTATCGGGTCTTGGAGAATACAAGCTAAAATTATCCAATCAGGGCTAGTGGGAAAAATGCCCCCTACATTGGTGGCCAGTAAAAGCATGCCCTCCTTACAATGGGGATATGAATGCCACCTTATATAGATGGTCAGTGGGAAAATGCCCCTTACATTGGTGGCCAGTAGTAAGCATGCCCCCCTTTTAGTGGTGATCAGAATGCCAACTTTACAGAAGAACCCTTTAAATAATTATCGGGTCTTGGAGAATACCAGCTAAAATTATTCAATCAGGGCTAGTGGGAAAAATGCCTTTACATTGGTGGCCAGTAGCAAGCATGTCCCCCTTACAAGGGTGATAAGAATGCCACCTTACATTGATGCCCAGTGGGAAAATGCCCCTAACATTGGTGCCCAGTAGCAAGCATGTCCCCCCTTATGATCAGAATGCCACCTTTACAGAGCCCTTTAAATAGTTATCATGTTTTGGGGAATCCCAGCTAAAATTATTCAATCAGGGCCAGTGGGAAAAATGCTCCCCTTACATTGGTGGTCAGTGGGAAGAATGCTCCTTACATTGGTGGCCGGTAGCAAGTATGCCCCCCTTATAGTAGTATCAGAATGCCACCTTTACGGACAGCTAAGAAGATCATTGGTGTCATGCTACTGGCTCAGTCAAGTAGTGTTGGGCCCCAAACTATGCAGGCACCATAAGATGGAAGGTCAATCAGCCACAGCTCAAGGAATCCCTAGCAACCTTGGGATGAACCTTAGGGTTCCACGGAACTGTGGTTGAGAAAGGCTACTCTACGTCTTTGGATTTTGACAATCTTGAGTTATCGATTTGTTTAGCTTATGCCACCGATTCCCAAGTTGAGTTTATGCCACCGATTCCCAAGTTGAGTTTATGCCACCGATTCCCAAGTTGACTTGATTCTAAACATCTTTTAGACAAAATATTTTTCTATAAGTCCTTGTAGACTTGGAGTTTTGTCATTGCTATAGAACGTTTGGTCTAATAGTGGATTGTTGGTCTTTTTTAAGGCCTGGTAAAAAATAATCCTCTAACAGCCAGACCTTTAAAGCTATTTCAGCTCTTATAACTAAAAGGGTCAAATTAAAGTAAAGTGGGAAGAAGGCACAGAGACTCAAATAATTGATTTAATTGAGCATGCATCAATAATTTACCATAATGCCCAACATTGCTTCATAACTTCTAGCTTTGGAGCACCAAAAAAGACTTCTGGCTGGTGGTTGAAATATACTGTACTTTATCCCATGGAAATCAAGTACAACACTAACGTCTTTGGTCTGGTTGACAAATGGCCATGTTTGAAGAACCTATATATGTGGTAGATTTGGGTGTTTGTTCAACCTAAAGTAGAAATTGGTAATCCATATAAACCAGTTCCAAAAAGATGTAGAAAATTAAAAGCATCTGCAAACTTCTTTTATCCCATGGTGATCAAGTACAGCGCTAGTCTTTGGTCTGGTTGACATATGGCCATGTCTGAAGAACCTGTGCTATGTGGTAGATTTGGGTGTTTGTTCAACTTAATATAGAAACTGATAATCCTTGTTAATCAGTTCCATAATAACAAGTTGTAGGAAATTAAAAGCATACGCAAACTTTCTCGAAATTGAGCCTAGCACTGTTGCCATCTGTATGCATCGCTTAATTGTGTTGACCTCTGTGAGTTGCACGTTAATCTGTCCGGAGCTGTTTTTGAAATCTGCATGTTCCATAACCCATGTTGCTCGTTGCAAACAACCCACCTTTGCTCCATCTCTATCTTTGTATTTTTCTTCTGTTTCAGACTCTTCCCAAATGGATTTTTTTCCTCTGCTCCCCCTTGTGTTTTTGGGGGAAGGCAATTGCATAGGATCTTAAGCCATATGCTTTTTCACATAAAGTGAAGTTTTTTTGTTTTTTCCTATCCATGTGTCTGAAAATTGTTGTCATGTATGTATGGAACATACGACAAATTGTGTTCAATCCAATGGCCTTTGATTTGTAAACAAGAATAAATGCATTCATTCTTTAATTACTTTGGTTTTGTTTCTTTGATTCGTTTTTCATCCTTGTTTTTCATGATTTTTTTTTTTTTTTTTAATGGAACCATGTTTTTCATGACACAAACAACTTTATGTTAAAATGAGAATAAAAATCAGAAACAATCGAAGAGTTGAGTGTTCATAGTGTGCCAACCATTCTTCTATCATCTTCTGGACAATTTTGAAGTCTGACCAGCAGAGGCCCAACGCTCTTTGGACCCTGAGCTATGCTTCATCACTGCTCAGTATTGTGCAATTCTTGTGTTGTGCAATATCTTCTACTGATGACCAGTTCAAAATGGCTTCCCTTTTACTCTTGGCTCAACCTTCTCACCACAAAAGGACTTTTGAAACATACTTTACCGGTACTGAATAAAGTTAATAAACATTTATTTATATCAATGTATTAAAAAACCATTAGGCCCCTTTCACAGTTTTGATCAGTTTTGAATCCGTTGATTCCCGCTGAGCAGGTGGATGACAGGTCCGTCTCTGCTCACTGCGCAGAGACGGGCCTGTCGGAGTCCTGCTCTTCTCTATGGGGAGATCAGATGAAAATGGACAGCCTGTCTGTTTTCATCCAATCCGACCCAATGGACGGATGTCGAACGTATCGCCATGCGTCTGTTTTCAGCGGATCTTGTCGGATCGGATGCCAGGCGGGTGTCAGCGGACAACATCCGCCTCCCCATAGAGGTCAATGGGTGGCCTGATCGGGTCCACCTGAAAAACAGACAGGCGGACCCGATTGGTCCGATCGTGTGAAAGGGGTCTTAGACTTAAAAAAAATTGTATATTAGTGTACATGTCTGTTCACAAATGTAAACATTTCCGTTTCTCATTGAAAGCCCAGCATCTGTAACAGACTAGATATACATTACAGTTTTCTGTAGTAGGCAGAGGTGGGGGACTCGAGTCACATGACTTGACTTAAGTCACCAGTTTGAGGACTTGAGACTTGCTTGACTAAAATGAATAAAAGACTCGACTTGACTTTGACTTGGTATTCATGACTTGAGACTTGACTTTGACTTGAGACCTATGACTCGAAATGACTTTACTTTTTTAAGTTATTAAATATTTGCATTTTCTCAAGATGTGTTAAAGCAAAATGAATGTGCCTGTTATGTTTCTGACACCACAGTCACTTAAAACACCTCAGTGTGTTCTGATTTTTAGGACACTGGCTGTTTAACAATGGAAATACTTGACATGTTTTTGTGGTGTTGAAACATGACCGGACGAAGGATTTTGAGCTGTTTGGGCATTTAAAGTGTTTCTTTAATATGCCAAGAAAAAAGCACTAAGCAGTTTTGTTAATGTTGAAAATAAAAGAAAACCTTTCCTGACCACTGACTTTTACTGATTTAAAAATGAAAATTGGGGTAGATCCGTATTTTGACTTGATTTGTGACTTGACCAAAATAAATGACTTGACTTGACTTGACTTCTAGCAGGGACTCGACTTGACTTGCTTGCTTTTCGCCACAGTAACTTGGGACTTGCTTGAGACTTGAAGGTTAAGATTTGAGACTTGCTTGTGACTTGCACATGTGTGACTTACTCCCATGTCTGGTAATAGGTATTATAACAGTGTTGCAAACCCCCTTAGGAACCACTGGTGAATGCAGTCATATTTCCCCACTTAGAACACAACCAGGCACATATAATTTTCGTAATTCTTTCACTGGCTCCATGGAACAAATTTAGGAGTCTCTTTTTGGGTTTTTATTGGGAACAATAAACTTGGATAGGTAGAGGGAGTATAGGATACCACAATAAACTGTAGAACTTAATAACTTGAGGACTCATTAACTTTTTGGCTGCACAGTATAAAAAAGCATTGTCCCAAAAGATCTCTATGCTGATGGTGACTTGTACTCCTTCCAGAGTTTAATGGAGTTGTAAAGGCAGAAGGTGCATTCTATGCATTAAGATAAAAAGCCTTATGTGTGTAGCAGCCTCCCCAGCACCCCCTAATACTTACCTGAGCCCCATCTCTGTCCAGCGATGTCCACAAGTCTCTCACGCCATACGGGACTCTCCTTCCTTATTGGCTAAAGTCCCAACTTTGCTTCTATTTTCTTGCTTTCTCTACAAGTGTACAAATTGCCAGTGAAAATGTGACTTTTTCCTTTAGACTTACCAAAACCATATAAAATGGGGTCAAACCAAAACACTTTCAATTTGTATGCAATCTGGCCGGCCCTTGCACTACATAGAAAAGGTAAATCTGAAGGAAATCTAACCACAAAAGTTGGATAGTGTGTATCCAGCTTTACATTTCAACACTGCCAGACATTTGTGGCAACTTAGATTTAGACTCACACCACCATAGGACAACTGGACTTTTTCCCACAAACTTCCTCCTGGTCTCTCCAGGGAGCTTCTTCTGACCCAACTTGATCTTTAAACTCAGGCTTGCAAATAGGTCCTCCAGCTAATCCTAGCTGGGACCTTGGTGTTTTCCTAATGGCTTCTTGTGGAAATCTGCCCCAAAGGGAAAGCCTTCCTTACAGGGTTATCCTCCAGCAGGACTGAACCCAGGAACTCTGCACCCTGCTACTCAGACTTCAGACTATTTATGGGCTCTCTCACCACCTACTGGGCATACCTCTGCAGGCATTGGCTGGAGTCCCATAAATATTCAGGCTACATGCCCTCCTTTTCCTCCCACTGATTCTAGAATCCTCTAGCCAGTGAAAAGACAGTTTTCTGTTTTAACATTGACATGTAACCAGGTATGTACTTATACTGCTGAAACATATCAATGATCCTTAACTGCTTCAGGCAGGCAGCCTCACCTGCGCAAACCGGCGTAGGTCTACGTCGGTCGCGCGCCGCCAGCGCTCCCGCCCCCACTCGTCAGCGGGGACTCCGATGCTTAGGGCAGGTGGCTCTGATTGCCGCCTACCAACCGTGATCGCTCCCCGCTGAGAGAGAAGGACGGTCAGCTGTTGTAAACACAGCCGACCGCTCTTCTCTCTGGAATGATCACAGAGTGCCTGTGATCCTTCTATGTAGGATCACAGGTCTCTGTGATCATTTCAAAAGCCCATCCCCCATACAGTTAGAATCACTCCCCTAGGCTCACATTTAACCCCTTGATCACCCACAGGGTTAACCCCTTCCCTGCCAGTGTCATTATTACAGTAACAGTGCATATTTTTAGTACTGATTACTGTAGTAATGTCACTGGTACCCCCAAAAGTGTCAAAAATGTCAGTTAGGGGTCCGATCTGTCTGCCGCAATGTCGCAGTCCCGCTAAAAATCGCAGATCGCCGCCATTACTAGTAAAAAAATAAATAAATAATAAAAATGACATAAATCTTTCCCATAGTTAGTAGACGCGATAACTTTTGCGCAAACCAATCAAAATACGCTTATTTCAATTTATTTTTACCAAAAATATGTAGCAGAAAACAAATTGGCCTAAAATGTTAAAAAATTTAGATTTTTAAATTTTTTTTTTTTGGGAATGTTATATAGCAGAATGTGAAAAATATTGTTTTTTTTTCCAGAATTGTCGTTATTTTTTTGTTTATAGCGCAAACAATTTTAAATCACAGAGGTAATCAAATACCACCAAAAGAAAGCTCTGTTTGTGGGGAAAAAAAGACATTAATTTTATTTGGGTACAGCGTCGCACTATCGCGCAATTGTCCCTTAAAATAACGCAGTGCCGAATCCCAAAATATGACCTGGTCATTAATGGGGAAAATCCAGAAGCAGTTTAGGATATTTTTCTGTAATTGCTTTGCAATCTTATTTTTATTGTTGCATTGTATCTAATGTGATCCTGAGGAGGTGGATTAAAGTCTGTGAAATGTGTTGATGTAAAATGGAGAAACATACACTCTGATGTAATACCTGTTAATGAAAACTGTATTGTACAGTATGTCTAGTCTTAAAGGTGCTAGGCTTTCCATGAGAAATGGAAATGTTTATACAGTGCCTCGAAAAAGTATTCATACCCCTTGACTGTCCTTCCAGCAGGACAACGACCCGAAACATACAGCCAGAGCTACAAAGGAATGGTTTAAATCAAAGCATATTCATGTGTCAGAATGGCCCAGTCAAAGTTCAGAATTAAATCCAGTTGAGAATCTGTGGCAAGGCTTGGAAATTGCTGTTCACAGACATTCTCCATCCAATCTGACAGAGATTTAATTATTTTGCAAAGAAGAATGGGCAAAAATGTCCCTCTCTAGATGTGCAAAGCTGGTAGAGACGTCCCCAAAAAAAAACTTGCAGCTGTAATTGCAGGGAAAGGCGGTTCTACAAAGTATTGACTCCGGGGGGTGAATACAAATGCACGCCACACTTTTCACATATTTATTGGTAACATTTTTGAAAACCATTTATCATTTTCCTTCCACTTCACTACTTTGTGCCACTTTGTGTCGGTCTATCAAATAAAATGCCAATAAAATACATTTACGTTTTTGGTTGTGACATGACAAAATGTGGAAAATTTCAAGGGGTATGAATCAGAGGCGTAACTAGAACCTTCAGGGCCCCAATGCAAGAAACCATGAAGGGCCCCCCAGACCCCTGGCCGGGGCCCTTCCCTTCAAGCCCGGGGCTCTTCCCACTAATCCTGGGGCTCTTTAATCTCATTGCATGGCCTTTTATTATGGTCCCGCATCAGGATTCTTTCACAAGTTCTGCAGTGGGCCCCCTTCCTGCAATCTTGGGGCCTCCCCACAGTGGTGAAATGCCAGGGCCCGGTCGCAAGTGTGACCTTTGAGATCCTAGAAGTTCACCCACTGGTTTGCTACCGGGCCCCCTGGAGCATGGGGCCCGGTAGCGATTGCAACCCCTGCAACCCCTGTAGTTACGCCCCTGGTATGAATACTTTTTTTTTAAGGGACTGTATTTGCGAAAAGACATGTTGTGCTAATGTGGAATTTTTATAGGGCCAAGACTTTTATATACAGTATTGATATTAATAAAAATTATAGTGTTTTAACATTTGAGTACAGATGAAGTCCATTTCAAAGGTTCTTTTGTGGTGTTGTAGTATTACTTATGGGTGTGCTACCAATTGGCCAACATTATGTTGTACTTGGCTCTACTTCCTGTTTGTTCAGCCATTATTCTTCATTGGCTTTTCATTTTTATCATAGGATGTTTAAAAATTTAATTTTAAATGGAAAAAAATCAGAATATGCGAAGACTCATTTTGTTGCTGTCTTTGTTTTAGTTACAATTTGTGTTTGTATACAATTTATATTCTCAGCAACCTAACTAAAACAAAAAATACATATCATACATAATAAAAAGTAAGTGCGTACTTGATTATACCAGGTGAAGGTTTAAGCGCAAACTCAGTTGTGAACATAATTTCAAGTTTAATGTTTAACTTGAGTTCATTTTATAGCACCAATTTTATAACAAAGAGACAATACACCTTCAGTTTACAACCATTGAAACATGAACTGTAGATTGTTCCAAGATATCGTTTAACCGGCTTTATCTTCCTACTAGTGTTACTGACTGGAGGGTGCACACCCTTCGCTGTAGGTTGGACTGATGAAGCAATAAAAAACATTATAAAGATATGTGTGTTAGGTCATATGCTTCCTAAAAAGCCTCTGCTAGAATTTATTTACTCTTTTGTTCTATTTTTTTTCTCCTTTTCTAGAGCCACCTCTGAAAATTGTTGAATTGTATGCTTTTATTTCCTCTTTTTCCTTATTTTATTTCCTGGTACTATGAATTTGGTTTATGTTTTGCTTTTATCTTCTTGGCAATTAACCACTTCTGGACCGGAAGGTTTCCCCCCTTAATGACCAGGCCATATTTTGCGATTCATAGTTACATATAGTTACATAGTAGTTGAGGTTGAATAAAGACAATAGTCCATCCAGTTCAACCTGTGTAGGTGTGTGTGGCCGTACTCATCTCTCATAGCCCTGAATGTTCTGATCCTTGAGATGTACGTCTAAGAGTCTTTTGAAAGCCACCATACTTCCCGCAGACACCACCTCTTGTGGTAGAGAATTCCACAATCTTGTAGCCCTAACAATAAAGAATCCCCTGCGTTGCCTGAGGTTAAAATGCTTCTCTTCTAATCGCATTGTCCTCATGCAATCCTTTTGATTGAATAGCTTTTTTTCTATGCTGAGATCACCATTGAGGTATTTATAAATTGCTATCATGTCTCCTCTCAGGCGTCTCTTCTCCAGGGAGAATAAATCAAGCGATTGCAGACGCTCTTCATAATTAAGGTCCTCCAATCCCCTAATTAGTTTAGTTGCCCTTCTCTGGACTCTCTCCAGCTCCAACACATCCCTCCTGAGGACTGGCGACCAGAACTGGATTCGGCACTGCGTTAATTTAACGGACAATTGCACGGTCCTGCGACACTGTACTTAAATAAAATTGATGTTCATTTTTTCCCACAAACAGAGCTTTCTTTTGGTGGTTATTTGATCACCTGTGTGATTTTTATTTTTTGTGCTATAAACAAAAAAAGAGCGACAATTCTGAAAAAAAAAAACAATATTCTTATTTCACATTCTGTTATATAACATATATATGTACATTATATATATATATATATATATATATATATATAATATATTTTGTATATATATTTTTTATATAAAATAAATAAGAATCTAAATTTTTAACATTTTAGGCCAATTTGTTTTCTGCTACATATTTTTGGTAAAAAAAATCGCAATAAGCGTATTTTGATTGTTTTGCGCAAAAGTTATAGTGTCTACTAACTACGGGAAAGATTTATGTAATTTTTATTGTTTTTTTTTTTTTTTTTTTACTAGTAATGGTGGCAATCTGTGATTTTTAGCAGGACTGCGACATTGCGGCGGACAGATCAGACCCCTAACTGACATTTTTGACACTTTTGGGGGAGCAGTGACATTACTACAGTAATCAGTGCTAAAATATGCACTGTTACTGTAATAATGACCCTGGCAGGGAAGGGGTTAACATTGTGGGTGATCAAGGGGTTAAATGTGAGCCTAGGGGAGTGATTCTAACTGTGGGGGGGGGGGTGTGGCTTGTGAAATGACCATAGAGACCTGTGTTCCTATATAGAAGGATCACAGGCGCTCTGTGATCATTCCAGGGAGAAGAACGGTCAACTCTGTTCCATTGGCATTTGTATGAGAGACGTTCCTACAAGAAAAACCGATGCGGTGAACGCCTGAAAAACAACAGATGTATGTTATGCAAGTATGAAAAAAATCACAGTCTGTCTATATACTGTACATATATACTGATGTAACAAAGTTTTGTAAAGGCTAATCGGCTGTTTCCTTTACATGGGAAGTTGCACAGTGCAAAATTATTTTCTCCGAAGCTTACTGAACGTGGTGAAAAATCACTTTCCAGAACACCTAATCAAGTGCAAGGAAATAAAAAAAAAAAAAACATTTTAGCTTGCATACGATTGGATGATGAAAATCAGTAGAGCTTCACCTTATTCACAAAGTTCTTGTAGACTTGAGTGTGTAGTCAGATGAAGGAAAACTTTAGTCAAGCTCAATAGCTCTGGTATGGCGGCTCCCTTCACAGCAAGGCCTCCCACGATGGGCACCCAACATTAGCTCAAACCATAGAAAGACAGAAAGGAGCACCAGACCAGAACCAGATGAAAAGGTTAAGGATAACTTTAATTGATGGTAAAAAAAATTCATAAAAACAGCCAAAGTGTTTCGCGGGCATCACCACTCCCCTTCACGAGGGGTCAACCCAGATAAAACTATGAAGGACTCAGAAGGAACAATGGCTTCACAGATCTATATTAGGGCTCATTTACACTTGCTTCAAAATGTGGCATTGGACACGCTTTTTTAAAGCACTCTGAATGCCAATCAAAGCTCCTGTCCAGTGGCGGCTAGTGCTCAACTTTTTGGGGGATAGCAAACAAACCCCCCACTCCCCCCCCCCACACCCACTCGCCACCCCCGCACCTACCCCATCCGGGTCGCGGGCAGTTTCTCCGGCTTCTCCTCCCGACCAATTCGGTCGCTTCTCCTCCCGGCCAATATGGTCTTAGGACCCGCTTCCTTTCCTGATTGGCCCGAGAGGAGAAGCAGGAAGACAATAGCAAATGTTCATTCACTATTCACTTATACCACAACTGGGTGGACTCGGGGCACAGCCCAACATTTTGAAGCCAATAAGTGCCGCAGGCTCTAATCATGTGCTTCAAAAAAAAAAAGAAACCTCGTAGAACTCTATGCGTCTGACGCCCCACACAGAGATTAGGGGCCGATGCATAGAGATTAGGGGGGTAGCGCCCCTGTACCCCTTATGGACTGGCCGCTGCTGCTCCTGTCACTCAATAAAATGGTTACCTTGCAATCCTGTTCACACGTGTTTGCTTTGCTTCAAAAATTATCCCTTTGTCGCTTTCTTGGTGTTACAAAGTGTCTCTAAAGCCTCCATAGAAGTTTATGATAACGCACGCTTACATCATCTGAAGCTTTTGAGGGGCTTTTATTTAGCGTTAGCTTTGCTTTGTTTTGGAGGTATTGGAGGTATGAGATATCCCAGGATGCACTGGGAAACCAACAAGCCAACCAGAAAGACGTCGTCAGCAGTCACTTCCAGATCATGTGTATATATTCTGGGAGTGTCCGGTGCAGACGTCACATCTAGTGTGCAGCATGGAGCACCAGGAATGTGAGTGGGGTCCAGACTAGAGTGGAGCAACTAGCAGACAGCAAATGTGGTGTGCAACATGAGAGCGCTAAAGCAGAAGTTGAGTGGTGACTGGAGAGAGAGGACTGAGCAGAGCTGGCGGACCGGAGAAGGAGAAACTAGCAGATGTCACACATGCAGCGCAGTGTGGGAGCAATATAGTCAGAGAGAAAGAAGGATCAGCAAACCAGTGGATCAGTGAGCTGGGGGTTCAGCAAAGCTAGAGGTACTACTGAGTGAGGGATCACCAGAGCTGGGGTTACTACTGAGCAAGACCCCTACCGAGGAAGTCAATGCTTACGGGCTGACGTAACGCGTATAGGGGGCGGTGCCTGCATGCCTGACGTCATATCCTCTCAAGACTAGTGTCCTGGATTGTTTGATACCGAATCTTTTATGCTGACTTCATCATTCACTCATGTAAGTGCAACTTTAATAAATACCTGGATTTATTTATCATACGGAGAGCACTAGATTTGTTCCTTTATCATTCTATGCATGTATTGGACCGTTTTTGGATCTGAGCAATCTTCCATATATCCATTGATGTTACCATCTTGTGCATACCCCATTAGAGGGAACAAACTGTTTTAGACCCTTGGTGATGTGGGGGTCTAAATGTGAGATGAGAGGTCACATTTACTGGTGAAGGGTTGTTGAGCACAGTCACAGTGGTGTCAAGCACTGAAGATTTTTTCACTGATCTTTGTGGACTCTTTATTTTTCACCTGGAAGCACGTCTTACCACTTTATTTTTTAAGTGTTATTATAGATTTGGCGCAACACTGTTTTGTTTTTTTACTACTGAGCAAGGGATCTGCTAAACTAGCGTACTTATAGGCTGGGGATCTGCTGAAGGAGGGTAATAATGTATTGGGAATCTGCTGATACTATAAGGGGGATACTAATGAGCCAGGGCATACTATTGAGCCAGGGTTCTACTGAGCCCCTTTAGAACAAGCAAAAAATCAACACACTCAGGGCATTTGCCAAGCTTCGTTAAACCTTCAAAAAAGCATCATCAAAGCATCAAAAAACACATCAAAAATGCATTTTGAAGCGGTTGGCAGGTGTAATTTATTTCTAAGATCTGTACTGAACTCTCTTCATGGAGCAACAGAATGTCCAAGTTTTATCCTTGTCCAGACGTTTTCAGGCCTGATGAAGGGGGAGTGGTGTGGCCCCCGAAACTCGTTGGCTGTTTTCGATAAGACTTCTTTATCAACAAATAAAAAAATATATTGGGCTCTTTTTTTCGGTTTTGCCTCGGTGCTCCTTTCTGTATTTCTACACTCAATGAAATGTCCTAGAGAAAAAAAAAAAGTAAGCCGTGTCCTCTTTTTAGTAAATAATTACAATAGTTTAAGTAATGCTTTCCAATTCTTAAAACTAAACTTGAATTATTGACTGATGTTAAAAAATTGTAAACCAACCTTTAGTCTTCGTACGCTTTTGATTAGGTAATTAATTTTTTTTGGCATTGATTACGTCATACAGTTTTGCTTTAAAAACAACACAAAAAAAAGATTTAAAAATGGTGCAATGAATTGTTCGCTAATAAATCTTTGTATGGAAAATGGAGCGTGACCAACTTGGAGTCAAACGCAATTTGGCTTTGCTTGAGAAAATCAAAATGTATGAAGACTGCACGTGTTGGGATCCTGTTCTCTGAGCACATGGGGGGTAAAAATAACACCCTGTGAAGTTTCAACTCTCCAAGCTAATATTTATTTATTATCCTCAAAACACTACGGGGTGTGAGACCGATGTACGGAGCGTGTTGTGTTGTAACGCCTCACAGATGTCTCTGTCCATGTCCGTTTGTTCTTCAGGCTCTTTTTCGTATTAATGTGATTCCTTCAGATCTTGTGTCCTCATCATCTGAAGAAACAACCAACTTCTGGCATTAAACAATCATGAAAAGATAAACAAGAGCTTACGTTCTAAGAAGCAGAATCATCGATTTTAACTGTGTGGTGTGTTATTTGTTGATGGATCAAAAGATGGTAGCGGGTGATCAAAAGTATGCTAGATCTGAGATGGAAGTACATGGTCATGGTCAGGGCTTTTTTTCTCAGAGAATAGGTGCCGGGACTCCCCCTTTTCAAGTCACCCCTTGTCTCCGCCCTTACCCACCTCCGAGCACCGTTTCTTGGTTCCACCCATTACCCACCTCCGAAGACCACCCCTTTTAGATAATACAGTAACATTTGTGGTACTAACTAATTTGTATTGAGCTTGTTAATGATAACAAGAAAAGCAGTAGAATAGATGCAGCCAGCAACAATGGACCACTCACAACAAAACACCCCCCTCCCTAGCAGCAACAACATATCTCCTCACAGCCAGCATCAGCAGACCCTCTGGAAGAATAGATCCCCCCCCCCAGCAACAATGGACCACCTACAAGAAAATACCACCCCTTCCTCAGCAACAATAGACCCCCGGAAGAAACAATAGACCTCTTCCTCAACAGTAGATCCCTCCCAGAAATGACTGACCCCCCAGCAACATAAGACCCACCCTTAACAACAATAGATCCCCTGCCAGCAACAACAGATCTCCCCAGCAACAGACCCCCCTGCAATAATAGATTCCCTCCAGTGATGATAGATCCCCAGCAACCAGCATCAACAGACCCTGCAGCACACCTCCAGCACCCCTTGCCATTACATACATTCAGTCCTGGAGGTGCCGGAACTGTGTTCCCCCGCGTTCCCGCTGAAAAAAGCCCTGGTCATGGTCAACGTGTAATATAGACTAATGAACTTGGCAAAGACTAGTGACCTACTCAATTTATTAGTCAGCTTCACATTGGGTGTCCCTAAATGTAGTGCACCCCTGAAAGAGCCGCTGATGAACTTGGTCTTAATTCTCTAGTTAGGACACCCAGCCAAAGGAACAGTCTAGGAGCTTCTTTTCTTTTTTTTTTTGGTTTTATTGGAACATAGAACTTGGATGGGGTGAGGGAGCATGGTATACCCCAGAACTGAAGAACTGAAGGCTTTGAGGACTCTTCTCTAGCTTGCTGAGCTACACAAAAATGTCCCACCGAATCTATTGCTGGCAGGAGACTAGAGCTTTTCCCCAATGAACCAGGATAGAGCTGCACACAGTTACTAACTTCCAACACCAGGTTCAATTACTCACATGGCCACAGGATCATCAATTGCCTCCTTCTGATATCCACCGGGCCACTTCTCCAGCTTCTTTCTAGTATTACCTCTAGTGAGCTTCTCCAGACCCAAATTAACTCCAGGAGAAAGGTTTTTCAAAATGGCTCTCTGGCTGAAGCCACAGGATCATCAATTGACTCCTTCCGATATCCACTGGGCCACTTCTCCAGCTTCTTTCTAGTTTTACCTCCAGTGAGCTTCTCCAGACCCAAATGAACTCCAGGACAAAGGTTTTTCAAAGTGGCCCTCTGGCTAAAGCCTCAGCTGGGACCTTAATGTCTTCTAGATGGCACCTTCAGAAATCCTGCCCCAGGGGCAGAGCCTCTGCACAGAGGTTTGCTCCTGCAGGACTGGACCTAGGAACTCTGCTCCTCTGACTCAGGCCCAAGTTTGTTTATGGGCTCTTCCACCACCTTCTGGGCACACCTCCACAGGGATTGGCTGGAGACCTATAAATATTCAGGCTGCCTGCTTTGTTCTTCCCCCCACTATAATTCTGGAAACCTCTACGATACAGGTGGAAGTAATCAGAGCAGCAGCCTATGAGACATTGAACAGACCTACACAATCAACCTCTGCTCCACTGATTACAGAGAAGCTAAATAAATCTACCATACAACTCATACTATCCTGGGAGGATTCCCCCAGAAGGATTTGCCTTTATGGAAAGTTTCCTCTCAACTGCTGTTTCGAGGACAGCAGAAAAGTGTTGGATTTCATCAAACAATGGTCACAGGGACAAATGAAGAGGTTGAATCCCACCCATCTCTACTCTATAGTATTCAAAACTAAAACATTTTTGGGGATATACAGTAGGTACTTTTTAATCTCCAATTCTTGAATGTCTATGCAGTTTACAATACCTAATTCCCATACTGTCACATACCTGTATGCGGAGCCCGAGATGATGAGTATGGTTTTTTGCACAGTTCCCTTCAGAGCGCACCTGGAAATTTAGAAAGGGTCTGCAGGGGTGACGGAAAGGCACAAGTACCAAAGTGCTGACACTCTAGGCTAGAACCTAAGAGCGCTGGTATCAGATAAGCAGGGATACAGCTGGTAGTACACCGTAGATATGCTAAGTTCAGAAAAAAGAGGAGTTGGGTAGCAAGGCTGGTCCAGTAACAGCTGAGTGAGAAGGCACCTAGTCATAGGAAGGATCGGAGTCAGTAACAAGACAAGGTCGGCAACGTGCAGGCAGCGAGCTAAAAGGAGAATTATGGTTAGGTGCCTTCTCACTCAGCTGTTACTGGACCAGCCTTGCGACCCAACTCCTCTTTTGACTGAACTTAGCATATCCACGGTGTACTACCAGCTGTACCCCTGCTTATCTGATACCAGGTCGAGGTTGATAATAGAGACAGGCAGCAAACAAAGACTCCAATAAAACAAGGACATCCAAGAGGCGCGGGGACTATGAGTTCAAACAAGGTAGTGAGAGGGCAAAAAAACATTTGAAGAGCCCACTGGTTCGGGTTAGGCTGCTCACAATAGGCAAGGCTACCCTACTATGGATACTCCAGCAGGAAAAGACATGCATATATGGAAGGAGGGCCAGACCAAAATATAAGGGTCCAAATGTATTTATTGATATTGTGTTTAAAGACCGCCAACGCGTTTTGGGGATCAAAGGAACTCCCTCTTCATCAGGGCTTCAGTTAAAAATGGGAACCTTCCAGACAGAAAATAACACAAACTAGCGCTTACGATGCCCCATATACTACCCACTCTTCTCATGACAAGGAATAACTCATGAACTAAGGTTTCTTCAGTCTCAAGTATTTCTCCATGTGTTATTATAACCATTGAAAGGTCATCCTACTTATATACTACTTGACACATAGATGTCAGCCATTGTTATCCCTCCTATTATCTTTTACTTGGAAGTTGTTCTATACTTGCTTACATACTCCATTGTTGTAAAGAATCAGGTGTAACCGATCGAACCTAAAGCAGGTTAATCTGTAACACTAGCAGCGATACCACATATATGATATACATAAAATAATCATTTATATGTACATATACAATAAAAGATGTAAAATGCAAACGCTGAAGATAAGAAATCCAATGAGCCCAGTGCACAAGTCCAAGTTGCGGTGCAGATAACAGAAATGGTGAGAAAGAAGTGCAGCTAGCTGTATATTCCGTGTGCCTCCACCATCAAGCCGTGACACCCCATCAGAATGGACACTCACCAAATCAATGAATAATATAAGCCTGCATACATCAACCAGAGTTCTCCACCACCGGATAATTTGCACCAACAGCTTGGCTCTCAAAAGGATTCCGTTTCTCAAACGCCAGTCAACTCCTCCCAACTGTCCAACATTTGGAGGGACTGCCCCTCTTTTGGAACCAAATTCCTCTGTTCCTCAGGTGTCCCTCTTTTTGGCTTGAAAGGTTCTCAACTCCTGTGACACAGGCCTCCATTGTTGTACTGACTTTTTTCTCTGTAAATTCTAATAAAATCCTTTGCAAAAAAAAAAAAATTGGGACCCTTAAGTGGACTCAAAATAAGGCTTTCCTGTTTGAATCTGTGCGGGAAAGCTGATTGCTGGATTCGGATTCCTGGCCAGCAGTATCTGCATCGGCAGTCAAAATAAGAAGTCCACTGCTGATGCAGATACTGCTGGCCAGGAATCCTAATCCAGCAATCAGCTTCCCTGCACAGATTCAAACAGGATTTGAATAGATTCAAACAGGAAAGCCTTACTTTGAGTCAACTCAAGGTTTTAATTTTTAACTTAAAGCGGAGTTCCGGCCACAAAATCGACATAGTCGATTTTGGGAAATCCGCTTGCTTTTGGTCACCTGTAAAATAAATGGATAGTTACGATTTTTTTTTTTGTTAACTTACCTTGTTATTGAAGAAAAATATACTCACCTTTCTTCCATTTCCTCCCTCGGCGCCCGCGGCCCGCGCCGTCACTTCCTCTTTGCATTGATTCCTGGGAGCTGAACGTCATCGCTCCCAGGAATCAATGCACCGGCACCGGCCCCGCTCATCACTTCCAGTGTGTCGCATGCCCAGAAGCTGTTTAGCAGGGAATGCGGCGCCGCACCGGAAGTGACGAGCGGGGCCGGTGCAGGCGCATTCTGGGAGAAGAGGACGCGGAAGAGGACGCGCTGGCTTCAGCTGCCCACATCCGAGATGGCAGCGCTGGAGAAGAAATTTTAAAGGTAAGTATTTCTTCTTGCAGGTAAGTGCGACCTGGGACAGTTCAGAGGCTATCCATTATGGAATGTACTAGACCTGACTGTCCCGGGGGTATTTTTATTGAAAACATTTTTTCGTGGCCGGAACTCCGCTTTAAGTCCTGATGAAGGGGGAGTTCCTTAGACCCCAAAATGTGTTGGCTATCTTTTACCACAACATTAATAAGTGAATTTGGGCTCTTATCTTTTGGTCCTTCCATATATGCACGACTTTTCCAGGCAGCAAATAAAGACAGAGAAGGGTAATCCAATAGCAGGTCAGGTGGAAGGTGGGTCAATAACAAGGTCAGTATGAGTATCAGGATCAGGAACCTAGGAGCAACATCTGAAAAACCATTTAGCAATGATCCAATACAGAGCTCAGGTTAAAATAGCCCACTTGGCGCCAGTGGACACTTATGCCTCGTTTCCACTGAGCGTAATGGTTCGGGTCGCTACAGTTTGGAAGGGTTGGAATGGTCCGGCCTATTCAGGTAAGCGTTTCCACTGCAAGTCGGACCGTCAGGGGCGTTTGGGGGTTTACACGAAACGTGGTGTTTGTTTTGAGCTTTCGTTTGGTGTGAGCATTGACGTTTTCCTGTCCGTCAATCAGTGGAATGTATCGTGTGATGCCAGTAGCTCCACCCTAACCGTACCGTACCATTTCCTATGCCCTATATCTGAAGGAGGACCGGGAATGGTGCAGTTTGGTTCGGTTGTATGGGCCACTTTCATAATGGATACACTCAAAATAGCGTACCGTACCGAACCGACCTGAACCGATCCGCTCAGTGGAAACAAGGTATTAGGCTTCTATGCCTGCAAAGATGTGCCTGCTTATGTGCATTAGCTTGATGGCTGGCACAATGTTCCTGACACATGAATTATAAATTATGTAAAAGAGATTTGAAGAACGTGTAGGCAGGTGCACTCTACTTTCTCCACTTCAGGTGGCGCTCAACCGCGGCAGCATTGCAGAGGGAGAAAAAGTCAAGAGCAACATGGTTCCTCTATGGTGGGGGAGGTTTCTAGTTGGATGCTGCTGCCCCATGTGACTCTGGTGGCCATCTTGGGCCAGGCAGAGTCTATTTAGGACACTGTCTCTTGGGCTTGGCGCGCATTTCACGTGTGGGTAATGTAGGGACAGGTCACCTGCCAGGAAGAGGTTCCAGATAGGCAGGGAAAGAATAGGGACATATCATCCTTCCTGGAAACCTCCCCATTTTGGCTCGGATCGGCCAGGTTGCATTCCGCCCCTCAAGACAGACCCTGTCAGCACATCTCAGACCTGCTCTGCTACACACTGCTGTTATACACTGTGAGTGTCGGGGGCCTTCACACCAGGGTTTTTTTGTGAATGACTGGATTTTACATTAATACAAGTTCTGTTCTCTACAACTGGACTCTGAGTGGTTACTGCAGCCGCATCCCGCTGCACCTCCCCACAAACATTCTTAGATAAACACAGTTATTGGCTATTATATTAGGTGCACCTGCTGCCCATAACCAAACAGCATGCTCTATAGCTGCAATTAAATATGTATTTAGGTTAGGTCTCTGTACAGACGACTTAGTTGGATAGTTTATGTTCAGGATACCCTCCTAGTTATCCCCTTTCACTCCACAGACTGACACCCGTCCTCTGACTATCCTACACCGGGGTGGCCCCTCTCAGGTCAGGCCTCTAGACACGATCCTCTGTACTCACTATACTGTTTTTCAAGGGTCTCTAGTGTCTCTACCCCTCCAGTCAGTTCTCCTGGACCTCTGGGTTCAGTTCCTTTCCTCTGGTCCCCAGGCCGACTACCTGTGACCACGTCTCACTACTACAGAGGAGGAGGCAGCCGCCACCCTCCCTCCGGGACTCTGCTCACCAGCCTGCAGCACATGTGATCCTGGCTTTTATACAGTATCCCAGAATGCACCGAGACAACCTGTCTCTACCAATCACCAGGACTGTATCAAAGCCTATGTATCCATTGGTCAGGTTTGCTCCCACTGTCCAACATGCCTCCCCATTGGACCAGTGTGAAACACTCTCTAGACTCAATGACTCACATACTGAGCACACTGAGCAGACCTCACTCACAGATCCTGATCTCTGGTAGACAGAAAGCAATATAGATTTCCCTGCTGCTCCTCTGATAGGCAGACAGAGCAGACAAGGTGAATGCAACATCTTAAGCTACATTGACCTCCTGAGGATTTAAACCTCCATAGAATCTACAAAGAAATATTGAAAAACGAAAAAAAAAAAAAAAATAATAAATCAGTGATTGATGGATCTATGGTCAAAATTAATTTTGTTAATGAAAAATGTCCGACTAAAATGGGCAAACTTGTTTAACTACTTCTGGAGCGCCCACCGCAGTTTTACTGCGGCAGGCAGCCCTTCTTGCGTGAACTGACGTAGCTCTACGTCGGTCGCACGTCTGCAGCTAGGGGGGCGAGCACGCGCCGCCACCACGCTTCTGCCCCCACTGGGCAGCGGGGACTCCGATGCATGGGGCAGGCGGCTCCGATTGCTGCCTGCCACCTACGATCGCTCCCCGCTGAGAGAGGAAGACGTTCAGCTGTTGTAAACACATCTGACCGTTCTTCACCCTGGAATGATCACAGAGCGCCTGTGACCCTTCTATATAGGATCACAGGTCTCTATGATCATTTCACAAGCCCCTCCCCCCATAGTTAGAATCACTCCCCTAGGCTTACATTTAACCCCTTGATCACCCACAGTGTTAACCCCTTCCCTGCCAGTGTCATTAGTACAGTAACAGTGCATATTTATAGCACTGATTACTGTAGTAATGTCACTGGTCCCCCCAAAAGTGTAAAAAATGTCAGTTAGGGGTCTGATCTGTTCACCGCAATGTCGCAGTCCCGCTAAAAATCGCAGATCGCCGCCATTACTAGTAAAAAAAAAAAAACAATAAAAATGACATATATTTTTTCCATAGTTTGTAGACGCAATAACTTTTACGCAAACCAATGAAAATACACTTATTGAAATTTTGTTTACCAAAAAATTGTAGCAGACAACAAATTGGCCTAAAATGTTAAAAATTTTGATTTTTTAATTTTTTTTTGGGGGGGGGGGAATCTTATATAGTAGAATGTGAAATATATTGTTTTGTTTTGTTTTTTTTTGTTTTTTTCAGAATTGTCGCTCTATTTTTGTTTATAGCGCAAAAAAAAAAAAAAAAAAAAAATCGTGATCAAATACCACCAAAAGAAAGCTCTATTTGTGGGAAAAAAAGGACATCAATTTTATTTGGGTACAGCGTCGCACGGCCGCACAATTGTCTGTTAAAGTAATGCAGTGCCGAATAGCAAAAAATGGCCTGGTCATTAAGGGGGAAAATCCTTCCAGTCCAGAAGTGTTTAAGATGACAACATAGTCCACAACTTCTCCAATGGTGACCACGCTCTACATTGGTGCCACCTCTGAACCCACAACACACTGAGCCAGTGAAGAGGACAAACTAAAACACAAGACTGCTGCTATACAAGAACACCAAATTGAGTTCCCTTTTGTCAGATAAGAACAGGAAAAAAAAAGAGTGGAAAAATGTTGCCTGCTCTGAATGAATGGATCCACATTGTCTTGGGTGAACGGTTCGGATCATAGGTACTATAACTGAGAAGGAATATTTTCTTTGCACACATCTGGCCCCTTAAGCAGAGATGGAATAGTCCAAATTCAATCTTTTTAAAACTTAGTGAAACACACCAACGCGTTTCGTAGGATTGAGACTGCCTTCTTCAGGGCTACAAGTGAGGAATTTAGAAATTAAACATAAATTGTTTCAATTCAGGATAAAATAGTTTTAAACTGTATATCACAATACAACGGTAATCATATAAAGGTGATAATAAAATGTGGATGTAGATAATAAAACACTTTTTAGACTGTATGACCTTATAAAATAAGTGAAGTAAATATTCGTAATTAGAAAAGGGTGGAGCTCAATTCAAACGGGCCAATGTAAGAAAGATGGTATCTGTGATAATGGCAAATATTGTTGCTGACCATCATGTACACCTCTTTATAGGAAGCAGACAGACAGACAGACAGACCCAATAAACTGACTTCTCAACAGATTTTAAGACCTCAGAAGGTTCTTTACACATCGACAGCAGCAGTGAATCTTATTTATATTTTTTTATTTATATATTTATTCTTAATTCCCCCCACTCTCCAAATAGGCCACCCATAGGTGCGAGGGATATACGCTATTCAGTGTATATATCTTTACCAGCAGTGAATGTTATTTTTAGCTGTGTTACGTAATATACACTAGTGATCGAAAGAATATCATTTTGTTTTTATTACCAATACCGATATTTTGGTCATTGCATATCGGTATCGGCTGTTATTGCCCGATATTTTCGGAAATTTAAAAAAGATTATATATATATATATATATATATATATATATATATATATATATATATTTTTTTTTTTTTTTTAACAGGTACGGTTGTGGAGGGATCTAAAAAACCCCAAACCCCTCCTCTGCACCTAAAAGCATTCAAAATGCCAAGTTTGGTTGTATTGAATGCTGTCATTTTTTGCTGTCATGACATCACTTCTAGGTTTTTACATGGAGACCCAATCAGAGCCAAATGCAGCTTTGATCGGGTCTTTGGCAGCCGTGCAGGCTGGTTGCCCGGGTCTCCCGTCCCACCGGCGAGCCGCAGAAGGCAGCAGGAGGTGGGGGGGGGGCGTCCCCTCCCGCTCCTTGTAATAACATCTGAGCGGCTTCTCAGCCACATCGGTTGTCATTACAAGACAGCCGACCCTCAGCTATGGACGCCGTAACCGGGGTGATGCCTCTAGCTGCAGGCATCACTCCGGTACAGCACTTTCCCGAAATATCGGCAATATCGGTAACCTCAGGGGCCGATTCCGATATATCGGGGAAAGTGCAGATCAGCCCCCGACATATCGGCTTTGCCGATAATCGGTCGATCCCTAATATACACTATATTACCAAAAGTATTGGGACGCCTGCCTTTACACGCACATGAACTTTAATGGCATCCCAGTCTTAGTCCGTAGGGTTCAATATTGAGTTGGCCCACCCTTTGCAGCTATAACAGCTTCAACTCTTCTGAAAAGACTGTCCACAAGGTTTAGGAGTGTGTCTATGGGAATCTTTGACCATTCTTGCAGAAGCACGTTTGTGAGGTCAGGCACTGGTGTTGGACGAGATGGTCTGGCTCGCAGTCTCAGCTCTAATTCGTCCCAAAGGTGTTCTATCGGGTTGAGGCCAGTCAAGTTTCTCCACCTCAAAACTTGCTCACCTACTTGCACATACTTGATAAAAGTGTATGTAAACCCGAACAATGTACTTGTTTGCTCTGGTAAATATACAATCAAATTCGATGTTGCTATATATTTGTTCATTAGGTGCAAAAAAAAAAAATACCTGTTGATCCTGCCAGGAATCCTGGGAAGTGATAACTTCCTGTGCTCTTATCCTGTGTTATGTCCGGATAGGAAGGAAGGAGTTGCAGGTGTCCAGAGAAATGCACATTTTGATGTATGGTTGATATGACGTTTATTAACTAGTAACATTTACATCAACACAACGCGTTTCAGGGGAAAGGCCTCTCCTTTTTCAGGGCTGTTGCTGCCTGCTATTGGATGGGAACAGTTCCCAAAAAAGATATAATAATCACGAGATTGTGATCTAATGACACTTGGTGTGCCATTCAGGCTCTTTAAAGAACTCCATGATTAAGCTCTGTGGGGCGGAGCAAAATGCATTTGGGGCGTGGCCTGGTTGGAATCCAGCCTAAGGTTACCACTCTTACACTGATCCTAGGGAGAACACAAATGTGCGGCTACAGGGATTTCCCCGTTTTGTCTTGAATCATGAGATTGCAAAGGGGGAGGTAGCCCTAGTGCAGTGATGGTGAACCTTGGCACCCCAGATGTTTTGGAAATACATTTCCCATGATGCTCATGCCCTCTGCAGTGTAGTTGAGCATCATGAGAAATGTAGTTCCAAAACATCTGGGGTGCCAAGGTTTGCCACCACTGCCATAGTGGGTAACAATGAGGGGGACACTGGAGAGGAAGGATATCAACCAGCTGTATTATCTCAGAGACTCTAACTTACCCTCCCAGTTTGACGCTACCTATTGTCTCCAAAAGCATCACATTGATTTTAGTCTGCTACATATGAGATGAGTATCTACAGGCAAAACATTCTTTGTTATTGAGATGAGAAGAGAGGGGAGTGTTCTGTGGTTCAGCAAACGAAAACTGGACAGGGCTGACACCATTTCTAGAAATAAATTGAAGCATATCACTACTGCTAAATGGTCCAGATACAACTTTATTCCAACAAACGTCAGCGGGAAAATTCAAAAAGTATCCAACATGTTTTGGGGGTCCAAAAGCACCCCCTTCATCGGGGCTGGGGAAAAAACATAAGGACATCTCATTATCAATCTGGTATTAATACAATAACCCCTCCTCTGGGTCATATTTAAAACCAAATACCCAATAGCCAATAGTGTTGGATTTATAAAAAAAATAATGGTAGATAACATTGAATATATAATCAATGTACGAGAACTTCAGACAAATGTAAGAAGGTGAATAATAAGCCATGCCATTTCAACTTTTTCTACTAGTTAAAAAAAACATATAAGTATAATAATATATGATAAAAAAAATAAAAAAAAATATAATACTATATGATAAAATAATTATAATGTATAAAAAATATATAATAATAAATAAAAAAAAACCAATAATAATATTAATAAATAATAATATAATATATATAATAATATAAAGTAATATAATAGTAATAGTAATATAAAATATAGTAAATAATCAAAATAATAGCACTATTACTATTATTATTATTAATACTAATAATTATAATGATAATAATAATTTCTTGAGATTTTAGTCCAGCAAAGGCACTGTGTTCTAAATCCACAACAGGCATTATATATATATATATATATATATATATATATATATGATAAAAAAAGTAATTTATAAAAAAAAAAATAATGTATAAAAATATATTATAATAATAATAATAATAATAATAATAATAATAATAATAAAAATAATAATAATATTAATATATAATAATATAAATTATAATATATAGTAAATAATCATAATAACAATAATGATAACACTTTTAATAATATTATGTTAATAGTATTATTATTATTAATAATAATAATAATAATAATATTATTATTATTAATAATAATTTCTTGAGATTTTAGTCCAGCAAAGGCACTGTGTTCTCAATCCACAACAGGCATTATATATATATATATATATATATATATATATATATATATATATATATATATATATATATATATATATATATAATATATGAAAAAAGTTTAAAAAGATAATAATAATAATGTATAAAAAATATATAATAATAGTAAATAAATAAATAATAATGATAATATTAATATATATTAATATAATATATATTTTAAAATATAGTAATATAATATATAGTAAATAATCATAATAATAACAATAATAATAACACTTTTACTAATAATATTATTGTTATTATTATTATTATTAATAATAATTTCTTGAGATTTTAGTCCAGCAAAGGCACTGTGTTCTCAATCCACAACAGGCATTTTACCCTACCTCTTTCACCTGGGGCAGTTTGTATCTATTGTAATGATGCATTGCATATTTTATTTTAATTTTGCTCAGATTTTGCTTACATTCTATTAATTAATAGAAATGAAATTCAGAAGAACTTTGCAAATGACAAAAAAAAAACACACCATCGTTTCAACAAATTGGATACGTGTTTCTGGTGCTTCAATGCAATGCAGAATGTTTAAACATAAAATATACAGAAAATGAAGACCAATAGAAGGTAAAAAAAAAAAAGGACACCAGACCTCCACAGATTGCTCCATATCAGTGTCATTGTTGTGTGTTGCTTTGCTCTTTCTCCTGCTTGTCTCTCTGTTTTGTCTTTTCTGTCTGTCCGTCTCTTCATGTACAATAGTCCTGCCTGTGTCACTGTGCATTTCATGGTAGGTACAGAATTGGTGTATATTATTTTTGAAGGTGGGAATTTTTATCACAGAGCCGAGTTAATGAGACAATGAATTATAAGACCATTCGATTTCATGGGACTGGAAGGAGGTTGGGGTGTAAAGCCTCCATCAGACAGGTGAAGGTTCAGTGCTGGAATGTTGTTGGGATTGTGATGAGGTTTTATGAAGAGGTTCTGTTGGTCGGGGAGGTAAAGTGAAACATTGATGAGGTTTTATTGCTCAATGTCCTCTACGAAACAATCTCAAAATGATCTGACTTTGTTCAGAATTTTCCAGTTAGGTTAAAGCTCCACCGGTGGTTAAATATCTGTTATTTAGAACTGTAAAGTGGTTATAACCCCTTCCATATACCCAGTGAAGTGACTGGCCCCAGGTGATACACAGAGATGAAACAAATCCTCCTACGTCAGTTGTACCTGTTTACCTGCAGCAATTCAAAGTGCAGATTTTACACAGGATGTCTCAGCTCTGAAAAGCAGGGGGTGTAGAGCTGAAGTTACATCAGTGAGGAGAGCTCTGAGAGCTGATTGGAGGGAAGGGAAACCCACTCCTTCACACAGCACAGAGGAGCATAGCTGAGGCTGTCAATCACAGGCTGTGTGCTGGACCTCCCTCCCCTGTCACCTTTTTTCTCTTGGTTTCAGGAAAACTTGTCAGAAGTGACCCATGCTGATAGCAGAGGAAGGAGGCAGCAAACAGAAATGACACTTGGTGCTCTAGACTAAGACAAACACATGCTGTAGAGGGATATGTTATATTAGCCTCTTGAAGAGAGGCTAGCCTCAGGGCTTGCCTCAATATTCTACTCAAAAATGAAAAGTGCTAACAGCGCATTAATGAATCAAATACCATAACAGACATAAATATCAGCAATATAATTAGAAATCCTGTGCAATTGTGCAAATAAATTGTGCTCATACAGTAAATATGCAAGAAGGACTATAAAATAAAAAAAAAGTCCAATAACATGATGAATAATCTTGTGCAAATGTATTAAAGTGCAGGTGCTGAAAAAATGCTCTTCCCCTTCAGCTTGCAAGTGAGCTGACTTCATCAGTGAGCGGGATCCGACAGTGGAAATGACTGGGTCACTCACCAGATATGGTGGGTCCTGACTGCTGTAAAGCAGCACAACCATATAGCGCTTGTGTGGTCACCCCCACCAGGATCCAGTGTAGTTTATCCGGTACGGTCACTCTGGCTTGGACCTTCAGTCTTTCCAGATACCCTTATCACCCATGCGGGCATGCAAAGGAAGAAAACGGACTCCAGATGGTGTAGTATATCCAGAAAAATGTATTTCCCATCCATGGGTAACCACAAATAAAACAGCATTTGGGCAATAAAATCCATTAAAGATCATTAAAAACCATAAACGAATGCGTGACCGCCACAAATGTGGGGAAACTAGAGTCATTAGCGGTGTAGCGTATTGCTTCCGGTTTGTGTTCCACTCACCCTTTGTGATGTCACTACGTGCGTTCCACCTAATGCGTTTCGTCAGCATGCTGACGTCTTCAGAGATTAGAGGGATTGTAGAGGGATATGCTTTGTTCATTTTTCATGTCTGAGGTTTAAAACCACTTTAACTGCTTGTTGACCATTATCTCAAAAGCATCACAATGATTTCAGTGTGCTACACATGAGATTACCACCTATATGCAATTAAATGTCTTAGATGCAACAAGAATGAAGTACCAGTGTGGGCCTAGCGTTCAAATAGAGTCTTATATTGGTCTGCTCCTGGTCATACATAAAAATGGTCTGAAAACAGAAAAAGAGGATGAAGAGCAGTGACACATTGACACATGAAAGTCTCAGAAGAAGACCTGCTGACACTTGGGGTGCCAGGACAATGATATACTGACAATTGGGAATCCCAAAACAATGAGACACTGACACTGGGGAGTCTAGAAGCAAAGACAAACACTTGGGACAATAAAAAAACGATGAACTAACAAAACACATAGGGTTACAGGGCAATGACTCGTTGACACTTGAGGGCCCAAGAACAATGACACAATGACACTTGAGGATCCCAGAATAATTACACACTGACACTTGGGGGTTGGGGATCCCAGAATAATGACACACTGACACTTGGGGGTTGGGCATCCCAGAATAATGACACACTGACACTTGGGGGTTGGGGATCCCAGAATAATGACACACTGACACTTGGGGGTTGGGGATCCCAGAATAATGACACACTGACACTTGGGGGTTGGGGATCCCAGAACAGTCACATTTGGGGGGTCTCAGAACAATGGCATGTTGACACTTTGGGGTTGCAGAACAATGGCACTTTGGGGCAACAAAACAATAATGAAACAAAACAATACAATACAATAGGAACAATAATGAAACAAAACAATTATGAACTGACATTTACGGGTCCAGGTTACAATGACACAATGACAATTGGGGGTCTCAGAATAATGACACGCTAACACATGGGGATCACAGTACAATGACACAATGACATTTGGTGGGTCCAAGGACAATGACACTGACATTTGGTGGGTCTAAGAACAATTACACATTGACTCTTGGGGGTCCCAGAACAATGACACACTAACACTTGGGGTCCCAGAACAATGACACACTAACACTTGGGGTCCCAGAACAATGACACACTAACACTTGGGGTCCCAGAACAATGACACACTAACACTTGGGGGTCCCAGAAAAAAAAACATACTCACACTTGGGATTCCAGAACGATAACACTTGGGCATCTAAGAACAAAGACACACTGAAACAATGTTAAACTGACACATTGGGGTCCAGAGCAATGACACACTGACACTTAGGGTTGCAAGAATATTGACATTTGGAGGATCTCAGAACAAAGACACAATAACATTTGGGGGTCCAAGAACAATGAAACACTGACACTTAAGGTCAATGACACACTAAGGCTTGGGAGTCCCAGAACTATGGTTCAAAAAAATTACTCGTTGACACCTAGGGGTCCAGGACAATGACACACTGATGGTTTAGGTCTTAAAACAATGACACACTAACACTTGGGGGTCCCAGAACAATGACACACTGACACTTGGGGGTCCCAGAACAATGACACACTGACACTTGGGGGTCCAAGAACAATGAAACTCTGACACTTAAGGACAATGACATGCTAACGCTTGGGAGTCCCAGAACAATGACAGTTGGGGTTTCAGAAAAATGACTCATTGACACTTGGGGGGTCCCAGAACAATGACACAATGACATTTGGGGGGTCCAAGAACAATCACACACTGACACATGAGGGTCCTAGAACAATTACACAATGATAATTGGAGGTCCAAGAACATTGACACACTGACATGGGGGTCCCAAGAAAATGACATACTGACACATGGGGGACCAGAACAATAAAACACTGACATTTGGGGGGGGTCCAAAAATATTGACGCACTGACTTGGCGGTCCCAAGACAATGACACACTGACACATGGGGCCCAGGACAATAAAACACTGACATTTGGGGAGACCAAGAACAATGGCACACTGACACTTGGGGGTTTTATAACAATAACACACTGGGGAAGATTTACTAAAACTGGAGCACACAATCTGGTGTCGCTGTGCATGGTAGCCAATCATTTCTATGCAGAGCTGCACCAGATTTTGCACTCTCCAGCTGTAGTAAATCTCCCCCACTGACACTTGGGGGTCTCAGAACCATGACACACTAACACTTGGGAGTTGGGAATCTCAGAACAATGACATATGGGGGTCCAAGAACAATGACACACTGACACTTGGGAATCTCAGAACAGTGACACATGGGGGTCCAAGAACAATGACACACTGACACTTGGGAGTTGGGAATCTCAGAAGAATGATATATGGGGATCCAAGAACATTGACACACTGACACTTGGGAGTTGGGAATCTCGAAACAATGACATATGGGGGTCCAACAACAATGACACACTGACACTTGGGAGTTGGGAATCTCAGAAGAATGACATATGGGGGTCCAAGAACAATGACACACTGAAACTTGGGAGTTGGGAATCTCAGAAGAATGACAAATGGGGGGTCCAAGAACAATGACACACTGACACTTGGGAGTTGGGAATCTCGAAACAATGACATATGGGGGTCCAAGAACAATGACACACTGACACTTGGGAGTTGGGAATCTCAGAAGAATGACATATGGGGGTCCAAGAACAATGACACACTGAAACTTGGGAGTTGGGAATCTCAGAAGAATGACAAATGGGGGGTCCAAGAACAATGACACACTGACACTTGGGAGTTGTGAATCTCAGAAGAATGACATATGGGGGTCCAAGAACAATGACGCACTGACACTTGGGAGTTGGGAATCTCAGAAGAATGACAAATGGGGGGTCCAAGAACAATGACACACTGACACTTGGGAGTTGGGAATCTCAGAAGAATGACATATGGGGGTCCAAGAACAATGACGCACTGACACTTGGGAGTTTGGAATCTCAGAACAATGACACATGGGGGTCCAAGAACAATGACACACTGACACTTGGGAGTTGGGAATCTCAGAACAATGACACATGGGGGTTCAAGAACAATGACGCACTGACATTTGGTAGTTGGGAATCTCAGAAGAATGACAAATGGGGGGTCCAAGAACAATGACACACTGACACTTGGGAGTTTGGAATCTCAGAACAATGACATATGGGGGTCCAAGAACAATGACACACTGACACTTGGGAGTTGGGAATCTCAGAACAATGACACATGGGGGTCCAAGAACAATGACACACTGACACTTGGGAGTTGGGAATCTCAGAAGAATGACATATGGTGGTCCAAGAACAATGACACACTGACACTTGGGAGTTGGGAATCTCAGAAGAATGACAAATGGGGGGTCCAAGAACAATGACACACTGACACTTGGGAGTTGGGAATCTCAGAAGAATGACATATGGTGGTCCAAGAACAATGACACACTGACACTTGAGGACAAGGAGAAGACACTTGGGGGCCAGAAAGGTACACACCAACCTCCAATCCACCAACTGTAACTAATCCCTGAAATAAAACCAGTAAAGGATGGATTCTGACTGGTTACTCTAAGTTACAGCAATTACAAACAGAAATCCTAATTAAATAAGGCTGTTGGAGTTCATGGCATACTGGCCACACTGGCCGCTGAAATCATAAAACACCCAAGCTGCCAATATACATGGCAATTCTGGGAGTGGTTCCAAACCTTTCATGGTTTGTGTGTATTCATTGATGCCACTGCAGAGATTTTCATTACACATCAGAAAGTCGGAAAACCTCAGATGGGAAATCCCCTCTAAAACAGTTTATACCTAGTCAGGTGTAACCATCGGATGCTTTACCCCTACACATGTTGAGTTGACAACAATGGTGTCCAGGACAACCAAAGAAGGTAAATCTCCCTATTGGGGACACAATAAAAGATTTGACCGAGGTTGCAACATTTCCCCAATCCATACTCCAAACCAATATGAAAAAAAAAAAAAAAATGTTGACTGACGACAAAGCTCCTCACCCATCTCTTATTTATTTTGTAAATCTCCAGCAACCCACATTTTTTTCATGAATCAGAGATGACGGAACCTAATCCTCCACCGCTGACGTCTGTTACAGACCGAGGTGTTCGGGCTCGGAGTCCGAAATAAGCATTTGACCTTTCTGTTTTATAGAGTCGTAATCATACAAGGTGACCTTATCTTCTCTATAAAACAGATCTGATGCACTGTTTCCTAATGACACAGCAATGGAGGCTCAGAGCAACCAAGGTCTGATGTTTGAGAGATGACACATGACAGTCATTAGGGACATGGGTGCACCGTGCACATTGGTTGGGAGGGGTACAAAACAGGAAAAGTCGCTAAAAAGGAATCCACAGCCTCTAATATATACAGCCTGTGAAGGTGATTGGCTTAATGCAGACTTGTGCTTTACCCATTTAAGAATAGCTGCCTCCTCCATTGCTCTTATGTGCTGCTCTGTTACTTTGGTCATCTAGTGGAGCCCCCCCCAAAAATACTAACTTATGAGGTGGGTCTGAGCTTGCACTGGGCTAAGGATCCTTTTGAACCCTTGTTACAGAGCTCAGCAATTGACACACTTACACATTGACACTTGGAGGTTCAAGAACAATGACAAACTGACATTTGAGGGCCAGGAGAAGACACTTGGGGGTCAGAGAAAGTACACACCAACTTTTTGGGGCCCAAAACCAGGACATACCAACACTTGGGACCTAGAAAGTGTTTCCAAAGGCTCAAGATTAAAGCATTCTACGCATGAAGGTAAAAAAACCTCTGTGCAGCAGCCCCCCACCACCAATAGTTACCTGAGCCCCATCGCGATCCAGCAATGTGCACAAGTGCCTCAGCCCTGCGGGACTCTGCCTCCTCATTGGCTGAGACAGCATTGGGAGCCACTGCTATTATAACAGCCACTAAGTCCAATCTGGAGAGAGAGGGGGCGGGCGAAGCCGCAGCTCTGTGTGTGAATGAACACACAGAACCGCAGCTTGGACACTTGCCTGCCCGGGTGCCCCCATTGCAAGCTGTTTGCTCTGGGGGCACTCGGCAGGAGGGAGGAGCCAGGAGCGCCATCAAGGAACCCGAGAAGAGGAGGATCGGGGCTGCTTTGTGCAAAACACTACACAGAGCAGGTAAGTATGACATGTTTTTTATTTTCCATGAACAATGACACACTGACTCATAGGGGTCTCAGAAAATGACTCACTGACATTTGAAGGTTCATGAACATTACCACACTGCCTCCTGGGGGTCCAAAACCAATGGTACACTGACATTGTGGGATCTGAACTGGAAGGTCTCAGAAAAAGGACTTACTGGCATTTGAAGGTCCAAGAACAATTACACACTGACACTTAGGGCTCAAGGCACACTAACGCCAAAACCATGAAACTAACCATAATATGGTGGAATCTCAAAACAATGACACACTGACACTTAGGGATCAGAGCAGAATGATACAGTGACACTTAGGGATCCAAGAACAATGACACACTGACACTTGGTGGACCCAGAACATTGACACATTGACACTTGGAGTGTCCCAGAGCAATGACACACTGACACTTGGAGGTCTCAGAGCAATGACCCACTGACATTTGGGGGGTCCCAGAGCAATGGCACATTGACATTTGGAGGTCCAAGAACAATGACAGACTGACACCTGAAGATCTAAGAGCAAAGACACACTGATACTTAGTGCTCCAGGACTATGGCATACTGATACCAAAACCACCAATATGACCAGAAGTAGCATGAAGAACAATGACATGTTGACACATAGGAGTCTCAAAAGCGTGCACCGCGACCTCGGAGCGACATGCACGGACTTCATATAATTGAAGTCAATGCAGGTCGCTCCAGGTTGCCCCAAAGTAGTACAGGACCCTTTTTCTAAGTCGGAGCGACTTGTGTCGCTCCTATTAGAGCGGGTCCTGTGCTAATCTATGGCAGGCGACCCACGGCGACTTGTCAGGCGACCAGGTCCAGGTCGCCTGACAAGTCGCCCCAGTGTGAACCGGCTCTTAAGTAGGTCTTCCTTCCTCCCACCAGTGGTGGCTGGTGCTCAAAATTTTTGGGGGGGCGCAAAAAGAAAAATGTAATAGGTATTGCTTCGCGTCAAAAAACGCAGTAAAAAATTGCGTGACTTTGAAGTCATGGCACAGGTGATGGTATAGGCATGGCATAGGTGATGGTACAGGCATGGCACAGGTGATGGTACAGGAGATGGTATAGGCATGGCACAGATATGGTATAGGCATGGCACAGATATGGTATAGGCATGGCACAGGTCATGGTACAGGAGATGGTATATGCCCCCTTTCAATGCAGAGACCAGCGTACATGCCCCCTTTCAATGCAGTGACCAGCGTACATGCCCTCTTTCAATGCAGAGACCAGCGTGCATGCCCCCTTTAATGCAGAGATCAGCGTGCGTGCCCCCTTCAATGCAATGAACATTGTGCTGTGCCCCCTTCAATGCAATGAACACTGTGCTATGCCCCCTTCAATGCAATAAACACTGTGCTGTGCCCCCTTCAATGCAATAAACACTGTGCCCCCTTCAATGCAATGAACACTGTGCTGTGCCCCCACAATGCAGAGTTCAGCGTGCATGCCCCCTTCAATGCAATGAACAATGTGCTGTGCCCCCTTCAATGCAATAAACACTGTGCTGTGACCCCTTCAATGCAATGAACACTGTGCTGTGCCCCCACCATGCAGAGTTCAGCGTGCATGCCCCCTTCAATGCAACTGTGCTGTGCCCCCTTCAATGCAATGAACAATGTGCTGTGCCCCCTTCAATGCAATAAACACTGTGCTGTGCCCCCTTCAATTCAATAAACACTGTTCTGTGCCCCCTTCAATGCAATGAACACTGTGCTGTGCCCCCACAATGCAGAGTTCAGCGTGCGTGCCCCCTTCAATGCAACTGTGCTGTGCCCCCTTCAATGCAATGAACACTGTTCCGTGCCCCCACCAATGCAGAGTTCAGCACGCGAGTCCCTTTCAATGCAGAGCGCCACAGCATTGTCCCCAATCACTGCAGAGCACCACAGCATTGTCCCCAATCACTGCAGAGCGCCACAGCATTGTCCCCAATGATTGCAGAGTGCCCACAGCATTGTACCCCAATGATTGCAGAGTGCCCACAGCATTGTACCCCAATGATTGCAGAGTGCCACAGCATTGTACCCCAATGATTGCAGAGTGCCCACAGCATTCTACCCCAATGATTGCAGAGCGCCACAGCATTGTACCCCAATGATTGCAGAGTGCCCACAGCATTGTACCCCAATGATTGCAGAGTGCCACAGCATTGTACCCCAATGATTGCAGAGTGCCCACAGCATTGTACCCCAATGATTGCAGAGTGCCACAGCATTGTACCCCAATGATTGCAGAGTGCCCACAGCATTGTACCCCATTGATTGCAGAGTGCCCACAACATTGTACCCCAATGATTGCAGAGTGCCCACAGCATTGTACCCCAATGATTGCAGAGTGCCACAGCATTGTACCCCAATGATTGCGGAGTGCCAACAGCATTGTACCCCAATGATTGCAGAGTGCCACAGCATTGTACCCCAATGATTGCAGAGTGCCCACAGCATTGTCCCCCAATCAATGCAGAGACCAGCGTGCGGGCTCCCTTCAACCCAATGCACTTACCTGGCGGTGGCTCGGCTCCCGGCGGCGGCTCGATCCTTCGTCCTCTTCTGCGGCGGCGGGAAGGTGAGCGGCTTCTTCCTCGTCCTCTTCTGTGGCGGGAACCGGCGGGAAGGTGAGCGGCGGTGACGGTGAGTGACTGACGCACTCACCGGCACCGCCCCCATTGCGACGTCAGCGATCGGATGTCCTGGATGATGATTGGTCCAGGCTGGAGACTGGACCAATCACAGCCAGGATATCACGAAGGTGGGGGTGGCCAAGCGCTCTTTCCTGCGCCCAGGTTACGCCCCCAGAAGGCAGCCAATCGGTGCCTCTTCTGGGTTGTAAACCCCACCCCCCCTTTAGCCACCACATAGGCCGGTGAACCGATTTTTTTCCCATAACTTTATTGTTCTTTTTTGTCATTTTTTTTTCCTTTTTTTTTAAGGGGGGCGGTGCCCTGGCGCTCCCTATGCAAGGGCCGCCACTGCCTCCCACTGGTGATTCCTCTAGTGATATAAAGATCTATATAGAAGAATCATGACCTCCTTCCTCCTGCTGGTGATCCCTCTAGTGATATCAAGATCTATATAGAAGAATTAGAACCTCCTCCCTCCTGATGGTGACTCCTCTAGTGATATAAAGATCTATATATAGGAATCAGGACCTCCTTCATCCCGCTGGTGACCCCTCTAGTGATATATAGATCTATATAGATAAATCAGGACCTCCTTCCTTCCGCTGGTGATCCCTCTAGTGATATAAAGATCTCTATAGAGGAGATGGGACCTCCTTTCTGCCGCTGGTGACCCCTCTAGTGATATAAAGATCTATATAGAGGAATCTTGGCCTCCTTCCTCCTGCTGGTGATCCCTCTAGTGATATAAAGATCTATACAGAGGAATCAAGACCTCCTTCCTCCCGCTGGTGATCCCTCTAGGGAATCTAAAGATCTATATAGAAGAATCAGAACCTCCTTCCTCCTGCTGGTGACCCCTTTAGTGATATAAAGATCTATATAGAGGAATCAGGGCCTCCTTACTCCAGCTGGTGATCCCTCTAGTGTTATAAAGGTCTCTATAGAGGAACCAGGACCTCCTTCTTCCCGCTGGTGACTCCTTTAGTAATCTAAAGATCTATATAGAGGAAACAGAACCTCCTTCCTATTGCAGGTGACACCTCTAGTGATATACAGATCTATATAGAGGAATCAGAACCTCCTTCCTCCTGCTGGTGACACCTCTAGTGATATAATGATCTGTATACATAAATTTGTATTCTTGGGTCAAAATAGTCGGTAAATCTTGAGTGAAAAAATTGGAAAATAGATATTATATACTGTATTACAGTAACTTCAATCAGTTCAACATTTAAGATAAAAACAGACGTTTAAATAAATATGAATGCATGGAACTCCATCCTGCTTAAAGGCACAGAAACACAGCGGAAGCCTCAATGCTCCTGAATACCCCCATTGTGTGTCTGCTGCACCAAATCCAACAATGCAAAATAATGGCAGTCACACATATTTGTAACTATCTAAAAGGAAAGTTGGACATTGGCGAGTCAATTCAACGAGCAATACAAAATCCCCATCAGACTCTCCATCGTCAACAAAGGAGACTCAACTGTTTTAACTGTAAGGTTAAAAACAGAGCTCTTTGTTGCATACCCCTCGCTCTCTCACTTTAACTACATATACAGTATATAGCTATATATCTATATATCTATCTATCTATATATCTATATATCTATCTATATCTATATATATATATGTATATATACTGTATATATATCTATATATATATATATCTATATAGATATATGTATATAGATATACAGTATATCTATATCTATCTATCTATCTATCTATCTATCTATCTATCTATCTATCTATCTATCTATCTATCTATCTATATATATATATATATATATATATATATATAAGTACTGTATATTTATAAAGCAGTAAATGCGAGCATCACCAAACCTTAACTTGTGATTAATCATTCCTGGTAATTTAAAACAAAAGCACCAAGAAGATTCACCTGCAAGGAATATTTGGTGAATGTCACATTCTCCGCTTTGTACATGATACCCTTATATAGTGTTTTTTGGCAAAGAGTAACCGTCCACACACAGCCGGTCAGTCCATAGTACACAATGTTCCCGCTGTATTATTTACCTGGTGTGTCCTGGTCGGTGGATCCCATGCAGTGTCCCGCTGGCACGGTGGCAAACCGCGATCGAAGAAGACCTGCCTGGAAACAGCGGGGGCAAACCACAACAGGAACCGGTACAACCTGTTCTTCCTACATGAACTGAAGCCCAATCCATTGTTTATCTTACTACATGAAGGAAAATAAAACAGAATAAACATACACACCTATGTATGAGGAAGGATTTTAAAGGAAGACATAGAACATCTACACTGCATCCGGAAAGTTTTCACAGCGATTCACTTTTTCCATATTTTATTTTACAGCCTTTTACTGAAATGGAATAAATTCATTATTTGCCTTAAAATTCTATAAACAATTCCCCATAATGACAATGTGAAAGAAGTTTGTTTGATAATAAAAAAAATAAAAAAAAATAAAATAAATAAATATATATATAAAAAAAAAATATATATGTATATATATATATATATGTGTGTGTGTGTGTTTATATATATATATATATATATATATATATATATATATATGTATATATATATTTATATATATATATATATATATATGTATATATATATTTATATATATATATATATATATATATATATATATATATATATAAACTATTATTATATATAATTATATATATATATATAAATATATATTTTGTTATTATTATTATTATATAGGATTTATTCCACATTTTATTTTACAGCCTTTTTCCGAAATGGAATAAATTCATTATTTGCCTTAAAATTCTACAAGCAATTCCCCATAATGACAATGTGAAAGAAGTTTGTTTGATAATAAAAAAAAAAAAAAATATATATATAAAAAAAATATATATATGTATATATATATATATATATATATATATATATATATATATATAATATTATTATATATAATTATATATATAAATATATATATTTTTATTATTATTATATAGGATTTATATAGCGCCGACAGTTTACGCGGCGCTTTACAACTTGAGGGTAGACAGTACAAAAACAATACACTTTAACACAGTAGGAATCAGAGGGCCCTTCTCATTAGAGCTTACAATCTAAGAGAGAGGGATCTATAAATTATATATCAATATAATTATATATAAAATATAAAAATATAAAAAAAAACGAAAAAATCCCATGTACATAAGTATCACAGCCTTTGCCAGGACACTCAAAATTAAGCTCAGGTGCATCCTGTTTCCACTGATCATTCTAGAGATTGTTTTATAACTTGATTGGAGTCCACCTGTGATAAATTCAGTTGATTGGACATATATTGCAAAGGCACACACCTGTCTATATAGAGTCCCACACAGTGCATGTCAGAGCACAAACCAAGCCATAAAGTCCAAGGAATTGTCTGTAGACCTACGAGACAGGATTGTATGGAGGCACAGATCTGGGGAATGGTACAGAAAATCTTCTGCAGCATTGAAGGTCCCAATGAGCAAAGGAGCCTCCATCATCCGTAAATGGAAAACGTTTGGAGCTGCCAGGACTCTTCCTAGAACGGGCCGATCGGCCAGGTCAAGCAATCGGGGGAGAAGGGCCTTAGTCAGGGAGGTGGCTAAGAACACGATAGTCACTCTGACAGAGCTCCAGCATTTCTCTGTGAAGAGAGGAGAACCTTCCAGAAGAACAACCATCTCTACAGCACTCCACCAATCAGGCCTGTATGGTAGAATGGCCAGACAGAAGCCACTCCTCAGTAAAAGGCACATGACAGCCCGTCTGGTGTTTGCCAAAAGGCACCTGAAGGACTTTTAGACCATGAGAAACAAAATTCTCTGATCTGGTGAAACAAAGATTGAACTCTTTGGCCTGAATGGGAAGTATCATGTCTGGAGGAAACCAGGCACCACTCATCACCTGGCCAATACCCTCCCTACTGTGAAGCATGGTGGTGGCAGCATCATGCTGTGGGGATGTTTTTCAGCAGCAGGAACTGGGAGACTAGTCAGGATGGAGGGAAAGATGAATGCAGCAATGTACAGAGACATCCTTGATGAAAACTTGGTCCAGGGTGCTCTGGACCTCAGACTGGGGCGAAGGTTCATCTTCCAACAGGACAACGACCCTAAGCACACAGCCAAGATAACAAAGGAGTGGCTACAGGACAACTCTGTGAATGTTCTTGAGTGGCCCAGCCAGAGTCCAGACTTGAACCTAATTGAATATCTCTGGAGAGATCTGAAAATGGCTGTGCACCGACGCTCCCCATCCAACCTGATGGAGCTTGAGAGGTCCTGCAAAGAAGAATGGGAGAAACTGCCCAAAAATAGGAGTGCCAAGCTTGTAGCATCATACGCAAAAAGACTTGAGGCTGTCATTGGTGACAAAGGAGCTTCACCAAAGTATTGAGCAAAAGCTGTGATACGTATGTACATGGGATTTTGTTTCATGTTTTATTTTTAATAAATTTGCAAAGATTTCAAACAAACTTCTTTCACGTGGCCATTATGGGGTATTGTTAGTAAAATTTTAAGGAAAATATTGAATTTAATCAATTTTGGAATGAGGCAGTAACAAAACAAAATGTGGAAAAAGTGAAGCGCTGTGAATACTTTCCGGATGTACTGTATATGAAAAAAAAGTAAACACACATATATATATATATATATATATATATATATATATATATATATATATTTTTTATATATATATATATATATATATATATATATATATAGTATATATAATATATATATATATATATAAATATATACAATATATATATATATATATATATATATACTTTTTTCAGCCAAAGAAAATACGATAAAAATCAAGAACCAATTAGAAGACTAAAAAACGGATTCAGCAGCTTTTGTTGCAATATTCAGCTTCAATATTTCCCCTGCAGTACTTCTTTTCCACCTCTAGATGTCCTCAATCCGATGACTAACATCGTTCAATACACTTCCTCTGAGCTCCAGGGCATCCTGAACCCATCCCCAGCCTCTGATTGGTCAGTCAAAGTAGAAACAGCAGACTGATAAGCTCATCTCTCTGCTCTCTTCATCTATCAGCATGCTTATTGTCAGTGCATGATTGGCTTCTTGTACTGCTTTCTTCTCACACTCCAGCACGGCTGTACAGGGACGGTAAGAGGTCACATTCAGGTGCTTACATGTGCTGTATTTACAAATATACGTTAAATTTGGTACCAGTGATTACAGAAGTTGTCACTAGGATATTGATAGAGGACTAGTGACTCCACAGTTAGACTTTAGGGAAAAGATTTGTCTGATGTTTCAGAAACAATTGTCAAAGGCATGTATCGCCATCTACAGGACTTTCTTGGAATGGCAGGTGAGAAAAGCAGGAGTCAAGAGTGAAAGGGGGCCAATTCACTTTATTTATCACTGTGGTAAGGCAATGCATTCCTTTTAAATTTCCCAAAATACAGGAGAAATCACTTCTCTTCTTTTTTTTTCCACCAGCATGCACATTTTGCATCCATCCCGTACCGCTCTGATTTCAGCCCATTGCACTTCTGGCTACAAATTTTTGAAAAATTCTGAAATGGTTGATAATATAATATTAGGCATAATACCTAAAGCTCTGAACCTTCACTGAGTCAGCATGGATTCTGATTGGTAGCTATGGGCAGTGCTTTTTTTCTCAGAATAGGTGCAGGAACTCCCCTTCTAAGTCGCCCCCTACCAACCTCTGAGCACCGACCCTTGGTTCCACCCTCTACCAACCTCTAAGCACCAACCCTTGGTTCCACCTTTTACTAACCCCTAAACACCTACCGTTGGTTCTGCCCCTACCAACCCCTGAGCATCGTTCCTTGGTTGCACCCTCTGCCAACCTCTGAGCACTGACCCTTGGTTCCACCTTCTACCAACCCCTGAGCACCGACCCTTGGTTCCACCTTCTACCAATCTCTGAGCACCGACCCTTGGTTCCGCCGCTACCAACCCCTGAGCATCGATCCTTGGTTCCACCCTCTTCCAACCTCTGAGCACTGACCCTTGGTTCTGCCCTCTACCAACCTCTGAGCACCGACCCTTGGTTCTGCCCTCTACCAACCTCTGAGCACCGACCCTTGGTTCCGCCCCTACCAACCCCTGAGCATCGTCCCTTGATTCCACCCTCTACCAACCTCTGAGCACCGACCCTTGGTTCCAACCTCTACCAACCTCTGAGCACTGACCCTTAATTCCGCCCTCTACCAACCTCTGAGCACTGACCCTTGGTTCCGCCCTCTATCAACCTCTGAGCGCTGACACTTGGTTCCGACCTCTACCAACCTCTGAGCACCGACCCTTAATTCCGCCCTCAACCAACCTCTGAGCACCGACCTTGGTTTCACTCCCTACCCTACTCCCAGTATGCCCCCCTCTAAAGAATATAGAGCCAAGTATTATTTTGTACTGCTATGTACAGTATATTGTATGGAATTCGGTAATGATAACAAGAGAAGCAATAAAATAGATCTCCCACAGCCAGCATCAATAGACCCCCCCCCCAGCAACAATAGCTCCCCAGCAGCAACAACAGATCTCCCAGCAGCCAACATCAACAGACTCTCTGGCAGCCAGCAAGAGTAGACCCCTCCCTAAACAGTAGATCCCTTCCAGTAACCCCCAATAACAAAAGATCCTCCACCAGCAACAATAGATTACCACGCAAAAATAGATCCACTCAAGCAGCAATAGGCACCCCAGGAGCCAGCATCAGGAGACCCTACATCACACCCCAGCACCCCTTGCTATTGCATACATTCAGTGCTGGAGGTGCCGGGACTGCGCCCCCCCCCCCCCCCACCTGATAAAAAGCCCTGGCTATTGGTACTGGATTTTGGTCCTTTATCTTGAATAATCCTGTATGTACTGTATAAGACAACACAATTATTCTGAACGGCACTGGATTGCACCAATGCATGTAATGTGTACAGCCACAAGTTGTGGAAAAGCATGTTGCATTACATGCGCCATTTCCTGCAGCACACCTCAAAGCACATTAGCCCGTTGCTGTACATTGCACAGCAAGGTGCACTCTGGTGCTGTTTAGAATGAATGGCAGCAGATCACACCAATGCAGGCAGCATGCATTGTCACGTGTTGCGGTAGGGCACTGGTAGGGTGCGTTTGCAGCCCATTCATTTCAATGGGATGCCTTAACACACATGTGTCAAACACAAGGCCACCGGCCGAATTCGGCCCTCCAGGTCATTTCATGTGGCCCTTGCATCTCTCCTGCAGCTGCTGCACCTCCCACATCTCTGCCCCCACCGTGTCTCATCAGACAACAGCAGAGAGGACAGAACTTCTCTGCTAGATCCTGTGCTTCCCTGTACAGCCGCAGAGAAGCTCGTCTCTACCACCAATCCCCCTATCCCTCAACAGTTGGTAGCAGAGAGGACACAACTCCTCCAATGGATCCTGCACCTCTCTGTGTAGCCGAAGCACCCCCTCATCTCCGCTTCCACCGGTCTCAGCATTCAGCTGACTCCAGCCCTCCCCTGGTCCTCCTCCAGACCCTGCAGTTTCTGCTTCCCAGCTCCACCTTCAGCTTCTTCCCAGCAGTAGCACATGGTAAGGGGGGTGCATTGTGATGTAAGAGAGGGTGGGGGCTGTTGACTTCTGATGGTAGTGGACTACAGCTAGAACTGGCCCTCTGAGGGGGACTATCATGCTGATGCTGCCCGCAATGAAATTGAGTTTGACACCCCTGCCTTAACACAAGTTAGGTTAAAACACACATAACCCACTACAAAGAAGACAATGGGCCCTAAATGTGTGAAAGTGGATATATGGCACAGTGAGTGGCGTGTGTACACAGATAGTATAGTGAGATCAGCATAAAGTCCAATTGAAGCGTCCATGGCTACTTCCTGCTGGCCTCAAAACACTTGGTGTAGCACCTCTTGGGTGACTGAAATATCTCCAAATAAACAGATAAAGAGTACAGGAGGGTGCAAGGCTTGAGAAAGAGGCTTGGACGGCCTTGAAACGCGTAGCGCTGGCCCCCAACGTCAAATCCAGTCCACTCAACGTTCCATGGAGCTCTCCACCATCTTCCTGCACCTATGCCGGCTCCGGATATAGGGATTGCCAAGGCTGCAAGTTTTTGGATGAGGCCCCACATCCCATACATAGGAGCCAACCCTCAACCATGAATATTGTGACAGGAAGTCAGGTAAATCTGTGGGTGTTGTCACAGACGGGAGATACATTTCTGTCTTGTTTAGACAATTCACCAATTACTATCAGGTGTCGGCTGCAGAGATAGCCAGAAAGGTTTAAGGACATTGGAAAGCTTCAGCTATTCAGAATGAGGCAATTAAGGCCTCTATAAGTTATCCAGAGGATGACTATTGATTGCTGCATCCTGAGGCTTTGTGCGTTAAGGAGAGAGACTTCTGAAGGTGAGGTGGTGTTGACTTTTTCTGTGTGAAAAGAAAACAAATAGACTATTGGTCTTCTGCTGTATGACCAGCAGTGTTTGCCCAGCAGTAGGTTGGGACAGACACCATAGGTAGGTTCCTGTGTTGTGAAGGTAGACGCCCCAAGTGGCCAGGGATTATTTTATGTTTGTTTGATTTATGCTGTTTGGATGCTTGCACTTGTTTCCAGCAAATTGGAAGAATAAACCATAGACCGTTGTTTTCAACCACTCCTCGGCTGTCTCTCTGTGTAACGAACCCACCCAAGGGGTCACCCACACCCACTACCGAGCTAACCCCTTACACATGGTGGAGGATGCGGGCAGTTAAAATAAACCCTGGCCATTTGGGGCGTCTACCTTCACAACACAGGAACCTACCTATGGTGTCTGTCCCAACCTACTGCTGGGCAGACACTGCTGGTCATACAGCAGAAAACCAATAGTCTATTTGTTTTTCTTTTCACACAGAAAAAGTCAACACCACCTCACCTTCAGAAGTCTCTCAGCTCACTGCTCTCCTTAATGCACAAAGCCTCAGGATGCAGCAATCAGTAGTCATCCTCTGGATAACTTATAGAGGCCTTAATTGCCTCATTCTGAATAGAAAAAGCTTTCCAACGTCCTTAAACCTTTCTGGCTATCTCTGCAGCCGACACCTGATAGTAATTGGTGAATTGTCTAAACAAGGCAGAAATGTATCTCCTGTCTGTGACAACACCCACAGATTTACCTGACTTCCTGTCACAATACATTCAAAGCCCTTTTTTTATCCTACATTATGTTAGTTGACAGTTTACATGTATTTACCATTACTGTATAACAGGGGTCTCCAAACTGTAGCCAGAGGGCCAGATGTGGGCCTTTGCTAGGCTTTACCTGGCCCATGGGGCACTATTACACACAGTAATGTGAAGCACTATTCTTCACACTGACGCCAACAATGGGTCACTATTTCTTACATTGATACCAATGATGGGATACTATTCCTCCTACTAATAGGGGCACTACTCCTCCTACTGACCACCAACCCTGAGGCCATAATTATTCTCATTGATGCTGGACCTGGAACATTTTCTACCCCTGCTGGCCACAATCTGGCCCTCCTAAAATCTGAAAAGTTTGGAGACCACGTCTGTATGCTACTGCACTTAGTCTGGCGTCCTCTGATTTGCTCTCTCGGCTCTACAGGTTTATTTCTTCCAACCTACCCAGTGTGTCTTACCTGGACTAATGTACCCTGCCATGCTGAGGTGTTCCACCAGCAGTCCTTTTTAACTGTCTACTGCGAGATGCCAATTGTCTTTCACTGTAATAAATATGCAGTGTACTATACTTAGATCGTGCCCTCCTGCTCGCTTTAATGGGCCCTGAATAGCCAACATTTTGAAACATAAACTTGCAGGGTGAGAGGTAAAAATAAAAGAACATTCATGTTCTAAACATGTTCTAAAGAATAATTGACAGATGAAGGGACACTCAGAGCTTTGACCTATGAAATGGCATATGGGCACATCAGAGGGATGTTTTTTTTTTTGGGGGGGGGGGGGTTTGGCAGCTGTGCAGCACCATTCTGCGTCAGACACGTGCCGATAATGTATAAATCCTGGACGTGACATATTACTCTTCTTTGTTGCTTCCTGTGTAAATCAGACTGGTGTGGGATGGTGAATGATGGGCATTTATCCATGACAGATGGGCTTCTAGAAAACACTTATCCCAGCTATTCCCAGTATTTTGTTTTCGTGAAATCAGCGGACAAGCACACGGCGAGCACACAGTGTCTGCTCATTAATATATGGAGCCAAGACGATTACTGACTTCTTGGCTGTCAGATGTGACTTGGAAGGAATGTGTTGGACCCGCTGCTGGCACCAAACGTGACCGACTCAGCAAAATGTCTGGATTACCGACATACCCCCCCAATCAGAGGATTGATCCTATTCAGAAGTACATGTCCTTACGGCAATCAGTCCTTCAAGATGTAATATTACCATCAGTTATGAGTTCTAATCACTTTATTATCTGCACTCAGCAACACTAACTGTAATATGTAAGACATGGCAGTATTAGGGGGAGAGGGATTACTGCAGTGCTGCACATTGTTCTGGATCCCCAAGTGTCAGTGTGTCATTGTTCTGGGACCCCCAAGTGTCAGTGTGTCATTGTTCTGGATCCCCAAGTGTCAGTGTGCCATTGTTCTGGATCCCCAAGTGTCAGTGTGTCATTGTTCTGGACCCCCAAGGGCCAGTGTGTCCTTGGTCTGGGACCCCAAATTCCAGTGTGTCATTGTTCTTGATTCCCAAGTGTCAGTTTGTCATTGTTCTGAACCCTGGGACCCCCAGGTGTCAGTGTGTTATTGTCCTGGATCCCCTAATGTCAGTGTGCCATTGTTCTGGATCCCCAAGTGTCAGTGTGTCATTGTTCTGGACCCCCAAGGGCCAGTGTGTCCTTGGTCTGGGACCCCAAATTTCAGTGTGTCATTGTTCTTGATTCCCAATTGTCAGTTTGTCATTGTTCTGAACCCTGGGACCCCCAGGTGTCAGTGTGTTATTGTCCTGGATCCCCTAATGTCAGTGTGCCATTGTTCTGGATCCCCAAGTTTCAGTGTGTCATTGTCCTGGATCCCCAAGTGTCAGTGTGCCATTGTTCTGGATCCCCAAGTGTCAGTGTGTCATTGTTCTGGGACCCCCAGGTGTTAGTGTGCCATTGTTCTGGATCCCCTAGTGTGAGTGTGTCCTTGTTCTGGACCCCCAAGGGCCAGTGTGTCCTTGGTCTGGGACCCCAAATTTCAGTGTGTCATTGTTCTTGATTCCCAAGTGTCAGTTTGTGATTGTTCTGAACCCCCAAGTGTCAGTTTGTCATTGTTCTGAACCAACAAATGTCAGTGTGTCATTGTTCTGGATTCCCAAGTGTCAGTTTGTCATTATTCTTGGACCCCCAAGTGCCAGTGTGTCATTGTTCTGGGACCCCTAAATGTCAGTGTGTCATTGTCCTGGGACCCCCAAGGGTCAGTGTGTCATTGTTCTGGATCCCCAAGTGTCAGTTTGTCATTGTTCTGGATCCCCAAATGTCAGTGTGTCATTGTTCGGGATCCCCGAGTTTCAGTGTGTCATTGTTCTGGGACCTCAAATGTCAGTGTGTCATTGTTCTGGGACTCCCAAGCGTTAGCGTGTCATTGTCCTTAAGTGTCAGCGTTTCATTGTTCTTGGACCCACAAGTGCCAGTGTGTCATTGTTCTGGGACCTCCACCTGTCAGTGTGTCATTGTTGTGGATCCCCAAGTGTCAGTTTGTCATTGTTTTGGACCCCCAAGTGTCAGTTTTTCATTGTTCTGGGACCCCTTAATGTCAATATGTCATTGTTCTGGGACCCCCCAAGTGTCAGTGTATCATTGTTCTGGACTCCCAAGTGTCAGTGTGTCATTGTTATTGATTTAGACCCCCAAGTGTCAGTGTATCATTGTTCTGGACTCCAAAGTATCAGTGTGTAATTGTTCTGGGACCCCAAATGTCAGTGTGTCATTGTTTGGGATCCCCGAGTTTCAGTGTGTCATTATTTTGGCTCTGGAGCCCCAAGTGTCAGTGTGTCATTGTTCTGAACCCCCAAGTGTCAGTGTGTCATTGTTTCGGGGGCCCCCAAGTGTCAGTGTCTCATTATTCTGAACCCCCAAGTGTCAGGGATGTCATTGTTCTGGGACCCCAAATGTCAGTGTGTCATTGTTTTGGATCTAGATCCCCAAGTGTTAGAGAGGCATTGTTCTGAACCCCAAAATATCAGTGTGTAATTGTTCTAGGACCCCCAAATGTCAGTGTGTCATTGTTCGGGATCCCAGAGTTTCAGTGTGTCATTGTTCTGGGACCCCCAAAAGTCAGTGGATGGATTTTAATTACATGGATTTATGCGGTTGCTCCGGTTGTTGCACGTTGTTCTTCCCATGGATTAATGGAGAACGATGTAACTGTCATTGTGTCATTACTCTGTACATTTTGGTTTCTTGGTAACACAAACTCATCTCCAAAATGAAAGATATATACATGGAGACGTTGTATTGGTAACACACAATAATCTGTGCCCTTGTAAGGCAAAATAGGCCACAATGAAAAGAAATGGATCTATTTTAATCCGTCTCCTGGCTCAGGTCCCTGCCAGCGCTCTCACTGCTGAACTCAGATGAGAAATTGCCAGAATCTTTAGGGCGTAGTTTCAAAGTGGTTCTAAGTGATACTTCTGATAAACTCCCATTTGTTTTATTGTCAGTTACCCTTAACGCCCACTTTGTAATCAAAACAGTGTGTTCTGTAGCAGCCGTTAATCCTTTGGGTTGGAAAGAAGCTGTTGGACCAAACCTGTTTAGACTGTGGATTCTTATGTTTAACATCTGGAAAAAACCTCCAAGGAAATTTGTCCACATTCACTTGTGAACCTCCGCAAGGAAAACCACACTGGACATTATGATCTTGATTCATCACTAGAGGTCACCAGCTGGAGTAAGGAGGTCCTGATTCCTCCAAATAGATCTTTATATCATTATATGGATCACCAGAAGGAGTAAGGAGGTCCTGATTCCTCTTCATAGATCTTTATATCACTAGAGGGATCACCAGCAGGAGGAAGAAGGTCCTGATTCCTCCAAATAGATCTTTATATCACTAGAGTGACCACCAGTAGGAGTAAGGAGGTCCTGATTCCTCCAAATAGATCTTTATATCACTAGAGGGGTCACCAGCAGGAGGAAGGAGGTACTGATTCCTCTACATGGATCGTAATATCACTATAGGGATCACCAGCAGGAGATTCCTCTACATAGATCTTTAGTAATCACTAGAGGGATCTTCAGCAGGAGGAAAGAGGTCCTGATTCCTCTATAAAGATCTTTATATCACTAGATGGATCACCAACAGGAGGAAGAAGGTCCTGATTCCTCTATATCGATCTGTATTTCACTAGAGGCGTCACCAGCAAGAGGAACGAGTTCCTGATTCCTCTTCATAGATCTTTATATCACTAGAGGGATCACCAGCAGGAGGAAGAAGGTCCTGATTCCTCCAAATAGATCTTTATATCACGAGTGGGATCACCAGCAGGAGGAAGGAGGTCCTGATTACTCCATATAGATCTTTATATCATTATATGGATCACCAGCAGGAGTAAGGAGGTCCTGATTCCTCCAAATAGATCTTTATATCACTAGAGGGATCACCAGCAGGAGGAAGGAGGTACTGATTCCTCTACATGGATCGTAATATCACTATAGGGATCACCAGCAGGGGGAAGGAGGTCCTGATTCCTCTACATAGATCTTTAGTAATCACTAGAGGGATCTTCAGCAGGAGGAAAGATGTCCTGATTCCTCTATATAGATCTTTATATCACTAGAAGGATCATCAGCGGGAGTAAGGAGGTCCTGATTACTCCATATAGATCTTTATAACACTAGAGGGACCACCAGCAGGAGTAAGGAGGTCTTGATTCCTCCAAACAGATCTTTTTATCACTAGAGGGATCACCAGCAGGAGGAAGGAGGTACTGATTCCTCTACATGGATCGTAATATCACTATAGGGATCACCAGCAGGAGATTCCTCTACATAGATCTTTAGTAATCACTAGAGGGATCTTCAGCAGGAGGAAAAAGGTCCTGATTCCTCTATAAAGATCTTTATATCACTAGATGGATCACCAGCAGGAGGAAGAAGGTCCTGATTCCTCTACATAGATCTTTATATCACTAGCTGGATCACCAGCAGGAGGAAGAAGGTCCTGATTCCTCTACATAGATCTTTATATCACTAGCTGGATCACCAGCAGAAGGAAGAAGGTCCTGATTCCTCTATATCGATCTGTATTTCACTAGAGGCGTCACCAGCAAGAGGAACGAGTTCCTGATTCCTGTTCGTAGATCTTTATATCACTAGAGGGATCACCAGCAGGAGGAAGACGGTCCTGATTCCTCCAAATAGATCTTTATATCACGAGTGGGATCACCAGCAGGAGGAAGGAGGTCCTGATTACTCCAAATAGATCTTTATATCATTAGATAGATCACCAGCAGGAGTAAGGAGGTCCTGATTCCTCCAAACAGATCTTTATATAGAGGGATCACCAGCAGGAGGAAGGAGGTCCTTATTCCACTATATTGATCTTTATTTCACTAGAGGTGTCACCAGCAAGAGGAATGAGGTCCTGACTCCCCTTCATAGATCTTTATATCACTAGAGGGATCACCAGCAGGAGGAAGAAGGTCCTGATCCCCCATACAGATCTTTATATAGAGGGATCACCAGCAGGAAGAAGGAGGTCCTGATTCCACTATATAGATCTTTATATCACTAGAGGGATCACCAGCAGGAGGAAGGAGTTCCTGATTCCTCTTTATAGATCTTTATATCACTAAAGGGATCACCAGCAGGAGGAAGGAGGTCCTGATTCCTCTATATAGACCTTTAATGAGACCTCATGTAGAATACTGTGCCCAGTTCTGAAGACCTCACTTATAAAAATATATTGATAAGATAGAACAAGTCCTGAGATGGGCAACATGAAAGGTCTGAGGGACGAAACATATCAGGAGAGACTTCCGGAACGTAATATGTACCATCTGCAGGAAGAAAGGGAAAGGGAGGGGACATAACTGAAACCTTTAAATTACTGAAAGGTGTGAATGAGTTTCAAGAGGGAAGGAATTTCAAAATAATACTCAGATCAAGAACACCGGGACATGACCTCAAATTAGTTGGAGGAAAGTTCAAAATTAAATATTGTCTTTTCACCACCTGCTTTAACCCATGAACCCCGCACTAGCATGTCGCAACCACGTGCATTGCATTGCACGTAGTTGCGGGGCGCTTGCTGAGTTGTGTCATTCACTCTGAATGGGTCACGCTTGGTGGGCGTAGCACCCACTGAAAGCAGCAGGGGATATAATTCTTGACATGGCAGTGGCAATTGTATACCCCCAGCTAAAGAAGAAGTGTTTGGGGGGTTGGTTAAAGCGTGGCTCAAACACCCAGTTTTACCACCCTCAATGTCATGTTTTAACAAGCCTTTAGTGAACCAGACTCCTGCATAATGGCTGCAGCAGGAAGGCGGAGTTGGGAACACAGATAGCGTGGCTTAAGACCATTAGAGACATAAGATGCCAGTGTATGATTCTACCTGATGACACCTGCTCAGTTTGGGGTGGGTTCACTCTTCAGTGCAATCATTCTGGGGAAGTAGAACGTGTCCGGGCAAACACACAGAGGATATCATTGAAGAAATCGCTGTAGAACGCGGCCGGATTATCACCAGACAGAAATAGCCAATTATGAACTCTGCAAGATCTTGGAGGGACTCCGTGTTAAGGGTTCCTGGACTCCGGCGTAGTGATGATTTAACAAGGTCTTATTAAAATATTATATTACCAGGACTCATCCCGACACTCGAGAGGAGACAGTGTTCTGTGCATTATGTCCCGAATTAATTTATTGCTTAAAGGAACATCGTAAGCTGAGGATCATCCGGGGCTTCTAAGATGTAGAATATTGGAAACCCAAAGGCTGAAATCTCATTAAATCTTTAATATTTTCATTTCAAAGGTCATTTTCAAGTTTTTTTTGCAGATAAAAAAAAAGATACAAAATAAATGCAGAGATGTAATTATTAATACATTAAAGTGGTTTAAAACCTCTTAAATGAAAAATGAAGAAAGCATATCCTTCTATAGTGTGTATGTGCCTCAATCCAAAGCCCTTAGATTTCTGTCTCCTCTCTCATTCCTCTGCTATCTGCATTAGTCATTTCTAAAAGTTTATGCCGACACCCAGGGCAGGGACAAGGGTTGGGCAGGAGGGACGGCCGCCCAGGGCGCAGCAGTAGGGGAGGGCACACATGCAAGCTCCAGATCAGTGGCTACCAGTGGGCCGCAGCTTTGTGTCTACTGCTGTTACTGTCACCAATTACAATCTGGATACCGCTCAGGCAATCAATGAATGCAGGGCCAGAGTAACGTAGGGGCTATTGGAGCTTCAGCTCCAGGCCCCCACCTTAATATAGGCCCAGCAGGGGCAGACTGTCTATTCGGCTCTGGACCAGTAGGGGGCCATATAAGAGGCTCCCCGCACCTCCTGCAGCAGGGGAAATATGACAGTCGGGGGTTATCGGTGCGTTGGGGTGGGGGGGGGGGCAATTACAAGCACCAATATCCCTCTATGACTCTCCATGAAGCTGCTGAAAGCTACTTCTCCTCCTCTCCCTCCCTTTTAGCTTCTTTCCTCGTGAACCATAGTGGGAGATCAGTGCTTATAATTGCCCCCCCCCCCTCCCCTCGTTCACCCCAGACTGTCCATCAGATTCCCCCTGCTCTCTGGGTATTGATCCTTATCGATCGCTGACTGTGTTCATTCATACATGAAGCCCTGAACCACCAAAATCCTCAGCACCAGGCCCATGATGTTCCTAATCCAGCCCTGAATGAATGGCGACTGCTGCAGGTGCACACCCAGGTCCGCCACCAAGAACGTGAATGGAGAAAATGAAAAAATGGTGGCACACTGCAGCAAAGTCAAAATATGAAAAGTACTTTATTGGTCACCAAGCCAGAACAAAAAACACAGGGAAAAGTAGTTGACTAGTTTCACACGAATATATCGTGCTTACTCATAACATCAGCATAGCTCAAATCCCAGGGATATAAGTATACACCTACAGGAAGTGCACACCCAAATTCTGGGATAATTGGCTAGGAATTGCATGACAATTAAATACAAGTGAATAAAATCATTATAACATGATATCAGTGGAAAAAAAAACATAAAAAACCCATACAAAAAAATCAAAAAAGAAGCCAAAAGAGACAAAATATACTGACATCATACGACACATGTGGGTATAAATATTCATAAGTCATATAAAAAAATTGAAATGGTCGTAGATATCCCTCACACATGCATCATCATAAATGTAGCATATGCATAGATGTCCATAAATATAGTATCCCAAATACATATAATATAATAAATAATAAATAAATATAATATCTAGTATACACAAAAACTATGTATAAATATAACCACCTAATACCTTCCTCTATATTATAGGACGTAACTAAATGACAGATAACACCACAGAATCACTGTAAGTGGTCATGTACCAGGAGCAATAACACATGAAATTTCAGTATAAATGTTAATAAAATACCGGATCAACCAACATGTGTGTGTAATGCCCCTAAAATGGAGGGATACAAAGTACCCTACCCAATAAAAGCAACAATGTATGCAAAGAAAAAAAATATATATATATATATACAGTATATATATATATATATATATATATATATATATATATATATATATATGGAAGCAAAAAACATCCTATCTATCTGTCACACTACACTTACTATTTGCCAATGTGTAAAAAAAATGTAAATAAAAAAAAGGAATTTCTAAACATATTGCAAAGAAAGTGAGTGTGACAGAGGTCAGAAGGAGATGACATAACGAGAGAACAAGAGGCACGAAATACCAGAAATACGTAAATGTACTATCAAAAAAGAGTCCAGTGCCACTAAGGATGCATATCAAATGCATGTAATCTGAAAACAATATGTACAGTATATATACACAGTATCTAACAAAATTGAGTACACCCCTTACATTTTTGTAAATATTTTAATATACCTTTTGATGTGAAAACACTGAAGAAATGACACTTTGCTGTAAAGTAGTGAGTGTACAGCTTGTATAACAGTGTAAATTTGCTGTCCCCTCAAAATAACTCAACACACAGCCATTAGAGTCCGTTCACACTGGGGCGGCACGACTCTGTACTACTTCGGGGGCGACTTGTGCATTCCCATGCACCACGACTTCGGAGTGACTTGCATGGACTTCACATAATGGAAGACTATGCAAGTCGCTCCGAGGTCGCCCAGAAGTAGTACAGAACCCTTTTTCTAAGTCGGAGCTCCTATTAGAACGGGTCCTGTAGCAGTCAATGGACCATGAGGGAGCGCGACTTGTCAGGCTGACAAGTCGCCTGACAAGTCGCGCTAGTGTGAATCGAGCCTTAATGTCTAAACTGCTGGCAACAAAAGTGAGTACACACCTAAGGGAAAATGTCCAAATTGGGACCAATTAGCCATTTTCCCTCCCCGGTGTTATGTGACTCGTTAGTGTTACAAGGTCTCAGGTGTGAATGGAGAGCAGGTGTGGTAAATTTGGTGTTATGGCTCTCACTCTCTCATACTGGTCACTGGAAGTTCAACATGGCACCTCATTGCAAATAACTCTCTGAGAATCTGAAAAAAGAATTGTTGCTCTACATAAAGATGGCCTAGGGTATAAGAAGATTGCCAAGACCCTGAAACTGAGCTTCAGCACGGTGGCCAAGACCATACAGCGGTTTAACAGGACAGGTTCCACTCAGAACAGGCCTTGCCATGGCCGACCTAAGAAGTTGAGTGCACATGCTCAGTGTCATATCCAGAGGTTGTCTTTGCGAAATAGATGTATGAGTGCATTGCTGCAGAGGTTGAAGGGGTGGGGGGTCAGCCTGTCAGTGCTCAGAACTTACGCCGCACACTGCATCAAATTGGTCTGCATGGCTGTCGTCCTAGAAGGAAGCCTCTTCTAAAGATGATTCGCAAGAAAGCCCGCAAACAGTTTGCTGAAGACAAGCAGACTAAGGACATGGATTACTGGAACCATGTCCTGTGGTCTGATGAGACCAAGATAAACTTATTTGGTTCAGATGGTGTCAAGTGTGTGTGGCGGCAACCAGGTGAGGAGTACAAAGACAAGTGTGTCTTGTCTACAGTCAAGCATGGTGGTGGGAATGTCATGGTCTGGGGCTGCCGGTACTGGGGAGCTACAGTTCATTGAGGGAGCCACGAATGCCAACATGTACTGTGACATACTGAAGAAGAGCATGATCCCCTCCCTTCAGAGACTGGGCCGCAGGGCAGTATTCCAACATGATAAAGACCCCAAACACACCTCCAAGATGACCACTGCCTTGCTAAAGAGGCTGAGGGTATGAACTGGCCAAGCATGTCTCCACACCTAAACCCTATTGAGCATCTGTGGGTCATCCTCAAACAGAAGGTGGAGGAGCGCAAGGTCTCTAACATCCACCAGCTCTGTGATGTCATCATGTCGTCATGGAGGAGTGGAAGAGGACTCCAGTGGCAACCTGTGAAGCTCTGGTGAACTCCATGCCCGAGAGGGTTAAGGCAGTGCTGGAAAATAATGGTGGCCACACAGAATTAATACACTTTGGGCCAACTTTGGACATTGTCACTTAGGGGTGTACTCACTTTTGTTGCCAACGGTTTAGACATTAATGGCTGTGTGTTGTTATTTGGAGGGGACAGCAAATTTACACTGTTATACAAGCTGTACACTCACTACTTTACATTGTAGCAAAGTGTCATTTCTTCAGTGTTGTCACATGAAAAGATATAATAAAATATTTACAAAAATATGAGGGGTGTACTCACTTTTGTGAGATACTGTATATTTGCAAAGACACACACACCCATACATATATACACATCTAAAAAAGAGATGCACACACATACATATGTATACAAATCCAGAGGAACCGAGGCGGGAGGATAAACGGAGAATGTATAAATAAATCATAAAATTGAGTTATGTCCCATTCAAAATTTAGGCCATATGGTATGCGAGTTTTAAACTGAAATATCCAAAGAACTTCCCGTTTACAAAGAAGGCGAAAAACGTCCCCCCCCCTCTCCTAGGTGTAATAGTCTTTTCAAGGATTTGCACCCCCACTGCATGTGGGGGATTGCATCTTGTTGGGATTAAAAAAACTGGGAAACAATTAATTACCCAGTGGGGGGGCCCTTCTAGGAACAACATTGATACCTTCCTTATGGAGGTCAGCACATATCCGATCCTCGGATAGGATGGGTAGATATCTATGCATGATCCTTTTTATAGCACCAAATTCCAAGCTGAAGGGTGTGCTCAAAGTAAGTCGCATTTTGTTAAATTTTCTTTTGTTCCAATTATCAGCTCTACTATATTTCAAGAGCTCATCCCTCCGTTTGGAACCTGCAATGGACAATGCTCTATCCAACATCCATCTTGGGTATCCCCTCTGCAGAAAATGCCCATATAATGCCTTTGCCTCCCTTTCAAAGGTCTGTTGATTGCTGCAAATATAACGAATTCTCAGGAATTGGCTGACGGGGATACCCTTGATGGTATGGTGGGATGTCCCGATTTGGCCATCAGAAGTGTGTTACCAGAAAGTGGTTTCCTGTAGAGGTCAGTACTAACGCTAGTTCCATTGCTACATAGATTCACATCCAGAAAACAAATTTCTCTCTTTTCCATTTGTCCAGTAAATTGTAGATTTTTATCGTTATCATTTAGATATCCCAAGAAAGATTCCAGATTTCCGATACGCTCATCTACAACAAATATCAAATTGTCTATGTAGCGATGGAGTAGCTTAATATATTGTCTGAAGGGATTGCCTGCTTCATAGATGCGGGACCGCTCCCACCACCCCATATAGAGGTTAGCGAGTGAGGGCGAGAATTTAGCCCCCATCGCAGCTCCGCACTTCTGCAGAAAATATTCACCATTAAAAATAAAAAAATTATGAGTTAATAAATACTGCAGAACATCCAGAATATACAAGCAGACCTTTAATGTAAGACGGGTATAATGTTCCAAAAAGAAACTGAATGCTTCAATCGCTAACCCATATAGGGGTATAGAGGAATAGAGACTAGCAACATCGCAGGTTATTCATGCAGAATGTTCATCCCATATGACTTCACCTGCAATATTCATCAGATGATTAGTATCTTTGAGGTAGCTCGGAAGCCTACAAACCAACGGTTGTAAGATGTTATCAAGCCACTGGCTCAATCTCTCATTAGGAGAGCCAATACCTGAAATAATAGTTCTCCCATGTAACAGATTTAAACCCTTACGTGTCTTCGGGAGATGATGGAAAATAGATATCACGGGGTATTCGGCAATCAAACTGGCACTCATCTTATTGTTAAATATCCCCATCTTAACCCCTTCATTGACTAATGTAGTTAGGGTCACTTTATAAGCTTTTGTGGGGTCTCTTTTTAGTTTTACATAAGTGTATCTGTCTGACAGTTGTTGTTCAGCTTCCTGTCTATACTCCTCCACCCCCATCACAATCACCATTCCCCCCCTTATAAGAGTTTTGAATAACAATGGAGGTATCCAGGGGCTGACTGGCAACTTTCGGCCCAGGGGGGCAAGTACAAACCAGGGGCCCATGGTGCAGCGACTTGGCCCCCTCCCACTCTCCCTCACCCCCCTTCCCACTCTACCAATCTTTTCCTTTCCTCCATTCCAAGCTGAATCCCTGCTCCAGATACTCTCTACTTACTGAAAGAATCCGGGTTTCCGACCTGGCCAGCAGAGGAAGGTTTGGGGGAGCTGAGACAGCTGGGTTGAGGCTGGCTGGGGGAGGAGAGTCTCCAGTGGGGCATGGAACCGGCCTCTGCTCAGACACAGTTTACACCATCAATGCTGGGGTGGGGGGGGCCTGTGCTGTGTCCTTGTTTTCAACCCACACTCAGGAATCCGTTAGGCATCTCTGTGGCAGAGACGGTGCAGCCTTTTTATGGAGCATAAGAGCGGCCCAGGGGGCAATTGCCCCCCTGCCCCCTGGCCCAGTCCTCCCCTCCAAATTTTTAAGAGCTTCCATTTCTTTAAATGAAAGATTATCGTTCAGCTTCCTGTCTATACTCCTCCACCCCCATCACAATCACCAGTTCCCTCCCCCCCCCCCCATAAGAGTTTTGAATAACAATGGAGGTATCCTCCTCCAAATTTTTAAGAACTTCCCTTTCTTTAAACAAAAGATTATTAATTTTATTGGATGTTCCCGCAGATGATTGTGCAGCCAACGCTGTAATATCTCTCTCCACCAATTTTTGGAATTTATCCATTTCGGGACACTGCGCATTAATGGGATAAAACTCAGATCTAATTTTAAAGGGCTGGATGAGATCAACACCGACTTCCACACCAGTATCCAAACCCCCCTCCCATGACAATTCCTCCAACTCACTCATAGCACACTGATCTCTAAACGTATTGGTAATAGTCTCATCAACTGGACTTTGATTAACTGATCGTAGACCAGTATCATATGTGTCGGCATCACTTGAGACATCAAAATAATGTTTTTTAAGGGCTATGGTTCTAATTAATTTTTTAAATGTCCAAAATAGTCTCAAAAATTTTAAAATGCCTTGATGGAGAAAAATGAAGTCCCTTGGAGAGCAAGGAAGTCTCTTCAGGTGTCAGGGATCAGTGGGAAAGGTTTAGCACATTGTGGGTACCTGTTGAGTCCTGCGTATCTGGACGTGCTACTGTCACACTGTGCTCCAACATACCCTCTTCTCCACCCCAATCCGCCTATGGCTGACACAAAAACAGTAGGTTGTGAACAAGCACGATATTAGTGTGAAACACGTTAACCTTCTTGCATCCTATATTGACTGTCTACCGGTTTAATAAAGAAGCATTGTCATAACTGTTGGAGTGCGACCATTTTCGTTCGTTATTTGACACAAAAACACACTGAGCATGTGCAACTACCTTCTAGCCACAAGAAAGCGAGTGATTGGTCATGCATGAGCAGTGCACACTCCATGCCAACCATCGACAGCTGAAGCAGGAGGGCAAATAATGGGCACAAGGTTGTACACCCATTTTTGGGCATTTTTTAGGAGAGGACGGGGCAGTTCTGCATTCTTGCACTGGGTGCTGGACGGACCTGTCCCGGTAATGCCATCACCAAGGGACCCCCCCATCCAGCACACAGCAGGTGATTGACAGCCTCAGCTTTGCATGTTTCCCTATGAGACTGTGAAGAGGGAGGTGCAGCCACTTCCTACACTCAAGTCTCAGATTACACACAGCTCCCTGCTCTATGCAGTGCAGTGTGTGACATCAGATCCCCACCCCGTCTTCTGGAGCTCAGAGATGCTGTGTAAAATGTGTGCTGTGTTCTAGGAGCCAGTAGAAGAGAGAATGCTGCAGATAAAACAGGTACAACTTATGTAGGAGGATTTGTTTCATCTCTGTGTATCACTTGACTGGATATATGTATCGGTTTACAGCCACTTTAAATTAATTTTGTAAATTACATACCTGAATTTCACTTGGTATTGGCCTCTTGTAGTCTCTGTATAGCAGAGCTCAGACTCAGGGAGGGAGAAGCAGTCCAAGCAACCAATCAGTTGTGCTGCAGTCCAGGAAGCATACTTATTGGAGGAAAGAGCAGAATGACAGAGAGATGAGCTCATCAGTTCATCAGTATGCTGCCTCTTTTTCACTGTCCATTTGCAGGCTGATCTATTTATAGTAAAGGGAGCGCTGAACCTTGTAGTGGTTTGTTGTGACAATATATGTGGTACGTGGTCCCTAGAGGCTGCTCACCAACAAACATGGTGTTCTACTGGACCCTCGGAGGAGTTCGCTAAAAAATTCTAAAGATGGGAGCGCCACGCTAGTTTGTACAATCCATAATAGAATTTATTCTGACAAAAATGACAACGCGTTTCGAGGGGGGTCAACACTTCATCAGGGCTTTTGGAATGGTAACCATAGGGTGATATATACCAACCTGGACTGTTAGTTGGAACCCAAGTAGACTCTACAGATCAAGCAGTTGTTTGAAAGAAGTAACCTATGGCCCCCGATAAAGGGGTGGGGTGATGAGCCCCAAAACGTGTTGGATTTTGCTGCAGAAAATATATTTTATGGACTGTACAAACTAGTGTGGCGATCCCATCTTTTCATTCACAGGCTAGGGGGAGGAATGAGACATATAAGAGATACTGGCCTTCAACAGAAAAAAAACAGGTCTCCTCCCCTTCCAGAGAGGTCTGAGCTGCGTGTCAGAGTTGTGTAAATCTGAGGAGTGGATGGACAGATATACAAAACCTTTTCCAGGTAAACAGGCGTTATATTGGTTGTGCTATGGGGGTGGAGTTGGGAACCCGAAAGCTCTCACTGCTGAAAAGGTGCTAATGGGTTAGCCAAGCAAGGAACTCTATTTACCTAATTGCATTTGGTTGGATTGACCCCCTTTAAAGGCAAACTGTAAATACAATAAAATTAATCTCAAAAATATTTTTCTAAAAAAAAAATGTATATATGTTTGGGTCAACAGATGAGCCAACCTCCCCCAAGAAGTCTAGGAGTGACTCTGTGTTCAGCTTTTTTAAAAGGAGGAACTCGACTGTCTCCACGGAGTGGAAGGCTGTGAGGATCGGCCCCGGGGAAGAGGCAGCGGAGAATAACCTGACGGCTGTCCGTGTCATGGTGCTGAGTGACGACAGCAGGTGATCAGATTTCACTATTCCACAGGATTTGCCAAAAATCATCTCCCTATGTCGTTCCCCACAAGTCTGTACAGGAGTTTAGGAAACATTTTAGGCGTCCCCAGAAAGGGTCATAGGTTTACTGCACTGGGAGTTTTACTCTTGATGAAAAACTTTGCTCAACCTTTTTGAACCCTTAAAAAAATGTTGAATATCGAGGAACCTTTCTAAAACCAATTCTTTGGTGTCATTGAAAAAATGTTCCTTACATTGGTGGTCAGTGAAAAAATGTTCCTTACATTGGTGGTCAGTGGGAAGAATGTCCCTTACATTGGTGGTCAGTGGGAAGAATGTTCCTTACATTGGTGGTCAGTGGGAAGAATGTCCTTACATTGGTGGTCAGTGGGAAGAATGCCCCTTACATTGGTGGCCAATGAGAAGAATGCTCATTACATTGGCGGTCAGTGGGAATATTGTTCCTTACATTGGTGGTCAGTGTCAAGAATGTCCCTTACATTGGTGGTTAGAGGGAAGAATGCTCCTTACATTGGTGGTCAGTGGGAAAAATGCTCCTTACATTGGTGGTCAGTGGGAAGAATGCTCCTTACATTGGAGGTCAGTGGGAAGAATGTCCCTTACATTGGTGGTCAGTGGGAAGAATGTCCCTTACATTGGAGGTCAGTGGGAAGAATGCCCCTTACATTGGAGGTCAGTGGGAAGAATGCCCCTTACATTGGTGGTCAGTGAGAAGAATGCCCCTTACATTGGTGGTCAGTGGGAAGAATGCCCCTTACATTGGTGGTCAGTGGGAAGAATGCCCCTTACATTTGAGGTCAGTGGGAAGAATGCTCCTTACATTGGTGATCAGTGAGAAGAATGCCCCTTACATTGGTGGTCAGTGGGAAGAATGCCCCTTACATTGGAGGTCAGTGGGAAGAATGCCCCTTACATTGGTGGTCAGTGGGAAGAATGCCCCTTACATTGGTGGTCAGTGGGAAGAATGCCCCTTACATTGGTGATCAGTGGGAAGAATGCTCCTTACATTGGTGGTCAGTGGGAAGAATGCCCCTTACATTGGTGGTCAGTGGGAAGAATGCCCCTTACATTGGAGGTCAGTGGGAAGAATGCCCCTTACATATGGTGGTCAGTAGGAAGAATGCTCCTTACATTGGTGGTCAGTAGGAAGAATGCTCCTTACATTGGAGGTCAGTGGGAAGAATGTCCCTTACATTGGTGGTCAGTGGGAAGAACAAATCTTACAAACAGCTAAAAGTATCATTGATGTCATGCCACTGGCCCAGTTAATTGGAACTGGACCCAAAACTATGCAGATTCCAGTAAATGAGAGCTCAATCAGCCACAGCTCAAGGAACCCCTAGGAACCTCTGGGGAATCCTAGGGTTCTACGAAACCCAGTTTGGGTAGAACTGCTCCAAAGGGATGCCAGAGGTGCTATATTGGTACAGCACTGTGACTGATACTATGATTATAGTGATGCAGAGGCGTAACTAGAACCTTCAGGGCCCCGGTGCAAGAAACCATGAAGGGCCCCCTGGGGCCCTGGGGCCCTTTACTCTAGTTGTGGGGCCCTTTATTACGGTGTGGGAAGGGAGAATTCTGAAGGGGGGGCAGCACAGAAGGGGGGGGGACCAGGGGAGCACACAGGGGCCCAGAGACAGCAGAACACAAGTATACTGGATAGGAGGAGTGGCGGGGCAGCGTACAGAGGAACCAATCTCCTCCATTTTCCTCCTGCAGCTACAGAAGGAAAAAGGAGGACAGTGATTTCTCTACATGCTGCCCCCGCCACCCCTCCTATTCAGGTGTACAGGGGAGCCACATGGGCCCCCTTGAGCATGGGGCCCGGTTGCGATTGCAACCCCTGCAACCCCTGTAGTTACGCCCCTGTAGTGATGGTAGACCCTGCCACTGAGCCTTCTTTTGCAAGATTTCAGCAAATGTACAAAATCAGGAAGCCGCTTCTTGACATGTATATAGTTAGTTGGGAAGGATTTTTTTTTTTTAACTACAGTATTTTTTAACATGAATAGAATAATTGGTAAAGTCCCCGGTACCCTGAATGAATTATAGTGCTTAGTATCTACCTGTGGCTAAACATCTAACATCTTCCAGCTCAGACAAAGAGTGTGCCCTAGAGGAGAATAACGTCAGAATTAATCGCAGGAGACTCTCATCACGAAGAAAGGAAAGATCCTCTGAGACCCACAAAGACCCAGGACACCCATCTAAAGCTATTGATGGTGAGAAATATACAGTAGATACTCTATATGGCCAAATGATTTGTGCACCTTAAATACATCTGTATCAAAACCTGAGCAACAAGCAATGACAGGGAATTATACCTATACTGTACAGACTTCCACAAAAGGTTCCTATAGGACTATAGATCACAAAAAAGTCAAAAAATGGAAAATGCTTCAAATATACACACTATGGTATTCATAACACATACATATACATTTGTTAGGAATGTACCCCAGATTTGTCCTGCTATGCCCTGCTATGCTCTACATAAGTCACTATCTAAAGCTATGAGCAAACAGTCATATATCTTTTGGAATTGGCATTGTGGTAAAGGTGCTCAGGTAGAGTCGCCAAGCCCAACCAACACCTTCTGTTTTGATGAATAAGAGATCCAATAGCAGCTTCTCATCTCTACCTTTTCATAGCCTATGGCAGTGATGGTGAACCTTGGCACCGCAGATGTCTTGAAACTACATTTCCCATGATGCTCATGCACTCTGCAGTGTATTTGAGCATCATGGGAAATGTAGTTCCAAAACATCTGGGGTGCCAAGGTTTGCCATCACTGGCCTATGGTATAGCTAGTAGCAATTAGGCACATTCATCTACTATTGTTCTGAAATGTTTCATAGCTTCTCCAAGGCGCCAAGATTCTCATTTCTCCATGGTGAAGCTATGGTATAGCTTGTCAAAACTGGCCAAAAGAGGGCCAATCAGTGACTTTAAGAGTCTATGGACTCTTAGGATGACATTCTGGTTCTCGTTTTCAGTTTGTTTAGACTTCTGAATTAGGGAGGCCACTGCCCCTTGGTATTGGCATTGTGGTAGGGTTGCTGAGGTAGAGTTGCCAGACTATGCTATAGCTAGTAGAAGTTAGGCACATTCAACTACTTGTTCTGTGATGTTTTATAGCTTTTCGAAGTTTCTCATTTCTCCAGGTCATCGTATAGCTAATTGAAATTGGCAAAAAGAGGGCCGGACCTTCACCTCAAGAGTCTGAGGACTCTCAAGATGACCATCTGGTGCTTTTTGTCAGTTTTGTTTAGACTTCTAAATTTGGGAGGTCACTGCCCTTTGGTATTGGCATTGTCGTAAAGCTGCAGAGGTAGGGTTGCAAGCCCCAACCAACACCCTCTGTTGTGACGGATAAAAGATCCTAGTCCAAAGCCTTAATTTTGCCTTTTCAGGGACTATGGTATAGCTAGCAGCAGTTACACACATTCAACTGCTCTTTTTTTGTAATGTTAAAGACCTTTCTTAGTTTCTCCAGGTCATCTCTACCTTTTTGGAGACTATGGTAAAGCTAGTAGCAGTTAGGCACATTCAACTTCTCTTGTTCTATGATGTTTTATAGCCTCTCCAAGCTTCTAATTTCCCCAGGTCATGAGATAGCTAGCCAAAATTGGCAAAAAGTTTGCCTTAAGAGGTTGTCGCAAAAGTCCAAGAACTTAAGATGACCATCTGGTTCTCTATGTCAGTTTTGTTTGTACTTCTGAATTTGGGAAGCCACTGCCCCTTGGTAATGGAGTTATGGTAGAGCTGCCAAGGTAGAGTTGCCAGACCCAACCAACACCTTCTGTTTTGATAGATAAAAGATTCATGTCCAAAGCCTTATCTGTGCCTTTTCGGGGACTATGGTATAGCTAGTAGCAGGCACGTTCAACTGCTCTTCTTCTGTAATGTTGAAGATCTTTTATAGCTTCCGTAGGCCATCTCTACCTTTTTGGGGACTATGCTATAGCTAGTAGCAGTTAGGCACATTCAACTACTCTTGTTCTATAATGTTTCGTAGCTTCTCCAAGCCTCCAAGCTTCTCATTTCTCCAAGTCATGGTATAGCTAGCTGAAATTGGCAAAAAGAGAGCCAGAGAGTCATCTTAGAAGTCCAAGGACTCTTAAAATGACCATCTGGTGCTCTTTGGAAGTTTTGTTTAGACTTTTGAATTAGAGAGGACATTGCCCCATTGTATTGGCATTGTGGTAGAGCTGCCGAGGTTGAGTTGCCAGGTCCAACCAACACCTTCTCTTTTGAGGGATATAGGACCAAGTGTACCCCATCATTCTATCCACAAATGATAGCACAGACATCGTAATCCAATACCATGCTTAGAAGAACACATTTGTTTAAAATGTCTTTGTATGCTGTGGCACCAACACTTCACTGGAAACAGCAGAGAATTTATGTAGCACTTTACATATATTGTACATTCATATCAGTCCCTACCCTGAAGGAGATTACGATCTAAAGTCCCTATCTCACATTCTCATGCACACATACTAGGGCCAGTTTAGACTGCAACAGATAAACCTACCAGCATGTCTTTGGAGTGTGGGAGGAAACCCACACAAGAACTGGTTGAACATGCAAACTCCATGCAGGTAGTGTCATGGTAGGGATATGACCGATGACTCCAGTGCTACAGAAGTGTTAACCACTAAGTCCCTGTTCTTCTCACGGGTTATATTTGGAATAAACTCTATTTTGGCACTTCAATTTCAGATCCAAAGATTTCTTCCACTACACAAGGTGACTTTGGTAATCCTTCAATGTGCACAAGCTGCCCACCTATGAATGTCCCCCAGTGAGATTATCAGTAAACTATTGGCAACAATATAAATGTCTCAAGCTTCCAGCGCCACCGATCACCCTTTAAAAATCCCCCTGAGTGTCTTTCTAAATAAACCTAAAGATGACAGGGACCTTTTTTGCAATAGTGAATTTGTTTTCCTGCTTGGAATATCAGGTAACTTTCTTTTCTAGATCATTGATGCCATCTGCTGGATGACTTTAGTGTTACAAAACTCACAGACCATCTTTCGAAAACCTGCCCAAAATATTGAAGTCCACATTTGAAGGACAGTGCATTAAAAGGCCAAACGAAGGCAAACACATACTTTAAACCTTGTGGTGTGGAGGCAGTAGAAACTTATGGTTGAGCTTGTTTTTTTTCCCCTCAAGATGCAAAGGCATGAAAGTATCCCCTCCTATTGCGTTCAGTGGCTCTGGTGCTTTTGGGGCATCCCATGAATTTGGAATTATTTAGGTTACTGTAAGAATTTTTTTGATAAAGCCACATACAGTGGGTACCGAAAGTATTCAGACCCCCTTAAATTTTTCATTCTATGTTATATTGCAACCATTTGCTAAAATCATTTAAGTTCATTCTTCTTCCTCATGAATGTACACATAGCTCCCCATACTGACAGAAAAACACAGAATTGTTGACATTGTTGCAGATTTATTAAAAAAGAAAAACTGAAATATCACATGGTCCTAAGTATTCAGACCCTTTGCTCAGTATTTAGTAGAAGCCCCCTTTTGATCTAATACAGCCAGGAGTCTTTTTGGGAAAGTTGCAACAAGTCTTTCACACCTGGATTTGGGGATCCTCTGCCATTCCTCCTTGCAGATCCTCTCCAGTTCTGTCAGATTGGATGGTAAACGTTGGTGGACAGCCATTTTTAGGTCTCTCCAGAGATGCTCAATTGGGTTTAAGTCAGGCCTCTGGCTGGGCCATTCAAGAACAGTCACGGAGATGTTGTGAAGCCACTCCTTCGTTATTTTAGCTGTGTGCTTAGGGTCATTGTCTTGTTGGAAGGTAAACCTTCGGCCCAGTCTGAGGTCCAGAGCACTCTGGAGAAGGTTTTTGTTCAGGATATCCCTGTACTTGGCCGCATTCATCTTTCCCTCGATTGCAACCAGTCGTCCTGTCCCTGCAGCTGAAAAACACCCCCACAGCATGATGCTGCCACCACCATGCTTCACTATTGGGACTGTATTGGACAGGTGATGAGCAGTGCCTGGTTTTCTCCACACATACCGCTTAGAATTAAGGCTAAAAAGTTCTATTTTGGTCTCATCAGACCAGAGAATCTTATTTCTCACCATCTTGGAGTCCTTCGGGTGTTTTTTTAGCAAACTCCATGCGGGCTTTCATGTGTCTTACACTGAGGAGAGGCTTCCGTCGGGCCACTCTGCCATAAAGCCCCGACTGGTGGAGGGCTGCAGTGATGGTTGACTTTCTACAACTTTCTCCCATCTCCTGACTGCATCTCTGGAGCTCAGCCACAGTGATCTTTGGGTTCTTCATTACCTCTCTCACCAAGGCTCTTCTCCCCCGATAGCTCAGTTTGGCCGGACGGCCAGCTCTAGGAAGGGTTCTGGTCGTCCCAAACGTCTTCCATTTGAGGATTATGGAGGCCACTGTGCTCTTAGGAACCTTAAGTGCAGCAGAAATCTTTTTGTAACCTTGGCCAGATCTGTGCCTTGCCACAATTCTGTCTCTGAGCTCTTCAGGCAGTTCCTTTGACCTCATGATTCTCATTTGCTCTGACATGCATTGTGATCTGGAAGGTCTTATATAGACAGGTGTGTGGCTTTCCTAATCAAGTCCAATCAGTATAATCAAACACAGCTGGACTCAAATGAAGGTGTAGATCCATCTCAAGGATGATCAGAAGAAATGGAAAGCACCTGAGTTAAATATATGAGTGTCACAGCAAAGGGTCTGAATACTTAGGACCATGTGATATTTCAGTTTTTCTTTTTTAATAAATCTGCAACAATGTCAACAATTCTGTGTTTTTCTGTCAGTATGGGGTGCTATGTGTACATTCATGAGGAAGAAGAATGAACCTAAATGATTTTAGCAAATGGCTGCAATATAACAAAGAGTGAAAAATTTAAGGGGGTCTGAATACTTTCCGTACCCACTGTATATACAAAAGAGAGTGAATAGAAGTCCTTCTAACCTTAGCACATCAAGAGAACCTGTAATTTACCCATACTTGGCCAATCCACAGGTTTCATTGATAGAAGGCACTTTAATGAAGGCGCACCAAGTTCCCCACACTCCGCTGCCACCTGGATTTGCACCTAAAATTCCAGTGCAAATCTTGACTTTCTGAAAGTCAACATCTGCATACGGTAGAGAAAGCTCCTCCCACTCCCACATGGTGATTTTCCTCTCAGGGAAGACAAGGCTGCATTATGAAGAGGTAGTGAATCATGTAGTGCTCAGGGATGATGACCAAAGCCAACCTATGTTGCTTCCCATCCCATAAGTTGAACCTGTTACTCTACAAACTAAAGTGTAAAATTACCCCCCCCAACACCGAGGGTCCATTTAAATTATGTGCAATGTATTAGGGCAATGTAAATAATGGTCTGTCACCAAAAGTACCAAAATGACCCGAATCTCAGACATGTCACACAATTTGTAGTGCACCGCAAACGCACAAATGCGCACTACGATGCCCTAATACATTGGAGTGCTATTCAAAATGCCACATAATTGCAGTGCAATAGTGTAAATTCGAAATATTAACCTTTAAGCCCTTCCCGCCCAGCCTTAGTCACCCTTTAACAGGGTCTTTACCCCGGGGGGTGGGAAGGACTGGCCAATTACATGACCACTGTGATTGGCTGTCCCTCTGGCTCCCAATCAGTAAAGACTGAGAGCTGTCTATGACATTTCAGTCACTGTGCTGGGAGCATACAGTGAGCCATGGATGCATATATGTGGCGTATGGGTGTGAAAGCCTGCGCTCTTTGCTGCCACATATACTGTATTACTTTTGGAAAGCCGCTTCTAAAGATGATGCACAAGAAAGATCGCAAAAAGTTTGCTGAAGACAAGCGGACTAAGGACATGGATTACTGGAACCATGTCCTGTGGTCTGATGAGACCAAGATAAACTTATTTGGTTCAGATGGTGTCAAGCGTATGTGGCGGCAACCAGGTGAGGAATACAAAGACAAGTGTGTCTTGCCTACAGTCAAGCATGGTGGTGGGAGTGTCATGGTCTGGGGCTGCATGAGTGCTGCCGGCACTGGGGAGCTACAGTTCATTGAGGGAACCATGAATGCCAACATGTACTGTGACATACTGAAGCAGAGCATGATCCCCTCCCTTCAGAGACTGGGCCGCAGGGCAGTATTCCAACATGATAATGACTCCAAACACACCTCCAATACAACCACTGCCTTGCTAAACAAGCTGAGGGTAAAGGTGATGGACTGGCCATGCATGTCTCCAAACTTAAACCTTATTGAGCATCTGTGGGGCATTCTCAAACGGAAGGTGGAGGAGCGCAAGGTCTCTGACATCCACCAGCTCCGTGATGTCGTCATGGAGGAGTGGAAGAGGACTCCAGTGCCAACCTGTGAAGCTCTGGTGAACTCCATGCTCAATAGGGTTAAGGCAGTGCTGGAAAATAATGGTGGCCACACAAAATATTGACACTTTGGGCCCAAATTGGCCATTTTCACTTAGGGGTGTACTCACTTTTGTTGCCAGCGGTTTAGGGGACAGCAAATTTACACTGTTATACAAGCTGTACACTCACTACTTTACATTGTAGCAAAGTGTCATTTCTTCAGTGTTGTCCCATGAAAAGATAGAATAAAATATTTACAAAAAATGTGAGGGGTGTACTCACTTTTGTGAGATACTTTATTATACATTGCAGGCTGCTTTGCTAGGCATTGAGGAAGCTGCAAAAACGCGTCCCAATTGCCTGTTTCTAACGCAGTTGTGTACGGGGCCCTACTGAGCCCGTGTAGCGGTGTGAACCTGTAGAATATTCTGAAAGTATTGCTTTTGAATATTATACATTTTATTAAATGAGGCCGCTGTGTTTGATACGGTATATTTCATGTTCTGTCTCTGCTTTGTTTCAGCGCTTAATCGGGCCAGCAACCACCCGCCCGTCTCTTCCAACAAATCTCAGAGGTGGAGGAAGAAAATCCAGTCAAGTAAGGAAATGTGATTCGCTGGTGATGATCCGAGTACTGCTGTTCCAGTTTTTCTTGACTAATATATACTCAGAATGGAGTTCTATCTAGTTTAACCCCTCCAGCTCTGACACCTGCAGGCCCCCAAAAAATGTTAACACTATGGGCCTTTTTTTTTGACAATAGCTTCGCCATTATTTCAGATAATAAAGTAATACATATATCATTATTTTAGGGCAAACAAGAATTTGGTTTGCTGATATTAGCTTCTAAAGCTAAATTTTATGCAATCTATAGACAAAAACAATCAACACTAAAAAAAAAAAGCTAACGTTTTTCTACTTTTTATTTTAAAAAATCGTTTTATTTATTTTTTATAAGCAGATTTTATTTAATTTTAATTTTTAATCATAAAACAAACAAAGAAGAAAAAAAAATACAGCTATAGCATACAAGACACATCACACAATTATTAAGCAAAAAGAAAAAAAAAACCCACTTATAAAATATCTTATACAGTAAACCCCCCTCCATCGCGGGGGTTACCCACCCGCGAAAAGTGAAAATCCGCGAAATAGAAAAACCCCATTAACCACTTAAGCCCCGGAAGACTTTACCCCCTTCCTGACCAGGGGGTATTTTGCGATTCGGCACTGCGTGACTTTAACGGACAATTGCGCGGTCGTGCGACGCTGTATCTAAACGAATTTGACGTCCTTTTTTTCCCACAAACAGAGCTTTCTTTTGGTGGTATTTGATCATCTGTGCGATTTTTTGATCATGCGCTATGAACAAAAAAATAGCGACAATTTTGCAAAAATAACAATATTTTTCACATTTTTTTATATGAAATTCCCCCCAAGAAAATGTAAAAATCTAAATTTTTTAACATTTTCGGTCAATTTGTTTTATGCTACCTATGTTTGGTAAAAAAAATCACAAAAAGCGTATTTTGATTGGTTTGCGCAAAAGTTATCGCGTTTACTAACAAAGGGAAAGATTTTTGTCATTTTTGTTGTTTTTTTTTTAACGCGTAATGGCGGCGATCTGCGATTTTTTTTTGCGGTACTGCGACATTGCGGCGGACAGATCGGACCCTTGACTGACATTTTTGACACTTTTGGGGTTACCAGTGACATTTCTACAGTAATCAGTGCTATACATATGCACTGTTACTGTAAAAATACACTGGCAGTGAAGGGGTTAACTTTTTTTTAAAGGGCGGGGCTATGTGTGTCCCTAGGGGCGTGCTTTGTACTGTGATTGGCTGTGGCTACTAGTGTATGAACAGTGATCAACTGTTCTACATAGTAGAACCGTATGATCATCTGTCATACACAGGGGAGAATGACAGGCAGCTTGTTTACACAAGCTGCCTGCCTTTCTCCCTCTCCCCCAACGATCGCCGAGTCACACGCGCGGGGTGGTGCGTGACCGCGCGGAAGCGGGAGCGCGCCTCCGGTGGCGCGCGCTCGCTCCCTAAACCCTCACAGGCTAGCGACGTGGACCTACGTCACTTTGCCTGTGAGGGGCTGACTGCCGACGTAGATCGGCGTTAGGCAGTCGGCAAGTGGTTAAAATGCATTGTAGGCATAATTGTTTTTACTGTCACTGTACTTCTAAAAGCATTTTAAGGTCTTTAAACACACTTTTAAAACAATAGAAACTCATTTAAACACATAAAATATACAGAGAGACAGAGCAAGAGCTATGGAAAACACAAAAATATTTAATTTTCAATGATTTAATTAGTAAAATAACATTACAGAAAAAAACTCAAATATACCGGGACCGCAAAAACTGAACCGCGATGGAGCGGGGGTTTACTGTATAACGAAAAAGGGATATTTGTAATTTATAGTTTGAATTAGCCTACTAAAAAAAATGTATTTTAAGTAAAAAGTACACATTGTATTCTATAATTTGTCCAAATTAAAATGGCACACAAATTGTGATTCGGGCATTGCAAAGTTATTTGTAATTTATCAAATAACAAGAAAATCAAATAAAAATAAGGTTCATTTTGAATTGTTATAAAAATAGAAATAAAAAAATCATCAGGAAAATATTAGTTAATAGGAGAGGGGGTGAAAGGGAGTTATTAAGGGCTGTTTATGCAAACTAAAACTGGCCATAGATTGGTGGCCCGGACCCGGTATAGCGGCCATCTTGTACCGGTTCCGGGATGGCAGGGGGGCCCAGTCAATCATTAGATGCCAATCAGCAGCTGAAGTCAATGGTCAATGTATTTCTGACAGTCCCGCTGTTGTAGAATAAAAAGTCCTGTCAGGAAGGGGGGGGGGGGGGGAGCGATTCTTCCATTATTTTAATTCGATGTAGGAATCTGCTTGCTAAATAAAATAAAATGTAAAAAGCAAACTGTCTATGACCGGCCTTATGCTGGCCAATACACGTATAGATTTTTGAAGGAGTATGTTCGTACAAATGTTCGTAAGAGTCTTTGAACATTCGATGAATGGACAAATGTAGTTCAAAAATTGTCTTTTGCTTTTAACATTAACATTTAAAATGAATATAATTTCTGAGCGATAACCACATGCACTGCCCGAAAATTTTGGGATCGAGAAAAGTTTTCCTTCGAATTTTCCCGTCACTGCAGTAGAATACAGACATCGATTTGACCCCACTGACGATTAGAAAATCAAACAAATTTTCTTAAAATGAAAATTTCTGAATGGAAATCTATATGTGTATGGCCAGCATAAGGGTTAATAATGGAATAAATGGGTGCAGAATTTTTTTTTTCACTTGTCAGGTTGCTGTAACTGAAGTCATATGTAGACTTAAAGCAAATATTCTCCCAAAATTAACTTTCATTTTGCCCTGTCGTCTCCCCCCCTCCCCCTCTCACAATTTGGATATTCATTTTATCTGTATTGTTTTATCTGATGGATTTTTTGTGCAGCACTTCTGTATTTCTTGCCTAGGCCAGAATGACATTTGCACCTCCCTCTGCTGGATTCTGAATCTGGACAGATGTGCTACATTGTCTCAGGTCCTGGTAGAGCCCTGCAGCACATGTGCCGGTTTCCCCCTGCATGCACAAAGGGGAGGGCTGTTATGGAAGTTCCAATATTTTCCCGCACATGCGCAGATGGGCCAAAGGACTCTGCCAGGACCCGAAGGGGGAAAAGGGTTAAAATGGGCTGAAGTTCCTCTTGAAGCTCATCCCTTTGATCTGCCGATGAATGAAATAGAGTACATACACAAGTAACAATGTTACATTTGTATCTATCTCTCATCTGATGCATGTTTTATCAACAATGTTACTTTGTATTTTTCTATCTCCTATTTGTTCAGTGTTTATAAATGTTACTTTGTATGTCTCTAACTCTTGTCTGGTCAATGTTTATAAACAAAGTTCCATTGTATCTCTTTATCTCTCATCTGATCAATGTTTATAAACAATGTTACTTTCTATCTCATGATCTCCTGTTTGAACAATGTTTATTAACAATGTTACTTTGTACCTCTCTATCTTGTGTCTGGTCAGTGTTTGTAAACAATGTTACTTTATATCTTTCTATTTCCTGTCTGATGAATGTTTGTAGACAATGTTACTTTGTATCTCTCTTTCTCCTGTCTGATGAATGTTTATAAACAATGTTACTTTACATCTTTCTATTTCCTGACTGATAAATATTTGTAAACAGTGTTACTTTGTATCTCTCTATCTCCCATCTGGTCAATGTTTATAAACAATGTTACTTTGTATCTCTCTCTATCTGTTGTTCGGTCAGTGTTTATAAACAATGTTACTTTGTATCTCTCTATCTGTTGTTTGATTAGTGTTTATAAACAGTGGTACCTTGTATCTCTTTATCTCTCATCTGAAGAATGTTAATAAACAATGTTACTTTCTATCTCTCCAACTCCTGTCCGAACAATGTTTATTAACAATGTTACTTTGTACCTTTCTATCTGGTGTCTGGTCAGTGTTTGTAAACAATGTTACTTCATATCTCTCTATCTCCTGGCTGAACAATAGTTATAAACAATGTTGCTTTTATACCCTCTATCACTGTCTGTACAGTGTTTATAAACAATGCTTCTTTGTATCTCTTTATTTCCCATCTGAAGAATGTTAATAAACAATGTTACTTTCTATCTCTCGATCTCCTGTCTGAACAATGTTTATTAACAATGTTGCCTTGTCTCTCTATCCTCTATCTGGTTAGTGTTGGCAAACAATGATACTTTGTATCTCTCTATCTCCCGGCTAATGAATGCTTATAAACAATGTTACTTTGTTTCTCTCTGGATCTATCTGTATAGTGTTTTAAAAACAGTTTTACTTTGTATCTCTCTGTCTTCCATCTGAACAATGTTTATAAACAATGTTACTTTGTATCTCTCTGTCTTCCATCTGAACAATGTTTATAAACAATGTTACTTTGTATCTCTCTATCCCCCTCTGAACAATGTTTATAACCACGTGCAAACGGCTCACTGTAATTATATTGCAAGTGGACGGCAGGTGCAGGCACAGTCCCGTACATCGGCTGTGCATGGGCACTGCTTCTGTGACCGCTGTGTCTGCCAGGCATATCGGAAATAATGTCTGCCGCTCAGTATCATGTGATTGCTATGATTGGTCATAACGATCACATGATAGCTGTGTAAACAAAACAGTCATTATTAGTTTCCATTCATGACTGCTTGTTTAGTGTTGTGAATCTGTGATAGGAGCACAGCTATCACATGGTACCTGGCTACCTGTACCTGTACCATGTGATTAGCTGTAGCCAATCACAGCGTGTCAACAGTAACTAAGCTGTCATGAATGTTAACCCATTCATGACAGCTAAAACTATTGCTCATAACAGTGAAAATCACAGATAACAGTGTAAAAAAAAAAATCGGATCCACCCCCAAAGTAGTACAGTGTCACTATAGAGCAAATCGAGCATTTTTTTTTTTTAATCTTCAACCTGTGGTTGAAGGAAAGAAAATTGAATAATCTATGGTCTGCCTAAAGACAGCCATAGATGGATCGATCTCTTTCGGTTAAGCAGGGACCAGCCTATTTGCTTCATCTTTGGGCAGGCTGGTTGTACCGAAGCAGGGCTGGCCCTACCATGGGTCCCGCTGAGTCCATTGAACCCAGGCGGCACTTGGAGAGGGGCAGCAAATTGAGAACTAAGATTTTTCTTCCAGCAGTTTTGTGTGTCAGTTTGTGGCGGTATTTCCCCATCTCATACTGCCCCCTGTAGTGCAAACTGATGAGTATGAGGAGGCGGAGCGTCTCCTCCGAGGAACGTCCCTTGCGTGAGCGTGGTGTGCGCAATGACGTCAGACATTGGTGCACTCAAACTCACGCAAGGCAGGCTGGATCTTCTAGGGCGGTGGCCATGGCAGACACAGGAGTGACAGGAGAACTGGGGACAGACAGCGGGTGTTTTGTGGACCGGTCCGGTGGTGAGGTATGGAAGAAGATAACAGTATATATATAATATTTATTTATTATATAATATTTATATATAATCTATTTTACATTTTTTTTTTTACATAAAATAATGGATGTGGGGGCCTTTTGGTGGGCATGGGGTTGGGGCAGCCTTTTATTCTTGGACCCAGGCAGCACAATGTCTTGGTGCAGCCCTGTACCCAAGTCAATCCATAGGTACAGCCAGCCTGTGTGAGTTTTTTACATGCGAATACTGCCGGCAGCTCTATCCACTAGCAGTAATCATTGTGTTCTGCCAGCCGGTAAGGCAATAGCACTGCAGGAGGGATTTCCCCATCAACAGTGACTGTATTGATGGGGGAATTGAGTGATTTTCTTTCATTCCGCCTGTGGTGGAAGGAAAGAAAATTGAATAATCTATTGCCTGCCTTAGTCTCCTTCAAGACCCATGGCATGCCTGCTCATCTGTGGGATCAAAAGAACATCATAATGCTTTTCAAATAAGCATGCGACAGCCAGCTCCTGATTATAGGAGATTAAAGATGGCGGCGTGGGGCAGGTTAGGCGGTGGAATAGCAGCAGGTGAGTAAAGGAAAATGCAGGATTCCCTTGGCTTATACCTTTATCCTGCTTAAAAGAACATCCTTGAGGGAAGGGGCAGCTGTGCAAACGAGGTAGCATAGGCATTTTCAGGGGATGTGCCAGGTGTTCCTGGGCACACCCTAATCACTTTGTACTGGTTTTCCCTACTGCCCGAGCTTCCCCCCTCGTGTTGCCCACCTCCCCAACCCACCACAGTGCTGCCGGCTTCCCACCTTTCCTTTCTTCTAAACCCCCCCCCCCCTCCCCGACTGCTGCGGGGGATGTTTCCGGATTGAGAGTGGGGGAAGGGGCTAGTTAATATGTAATTTATAGGTCTTTGAGAATGCCCGGTGGGAGGGACGAAACGCGTCTATTTGGTTTCCGGTTTCACCGTCTTTCAGTTCGTCACTTCCGGTTGCCTGTGGTCCCAGCGCCGGCTTTTTGCCCTACTAGCACGCATTATCTGCCCTCGCTGATGTCCATTCTATTGAGCAATGATGACTACAATATTGTAATGTATTTCTTATTGTTCAAGTTCAATTAACCGGTTGCCGACCACTTACCGCATATATACTGCGGCAGTGTGTCTCTCCCAGGCAAACCAATGTAGGGCTACGTCGGTCACTAGGGGGCGAGCGTGCGCCTCCGGCAGCGTGCTCCCGTCCCCACTCAGCAGCGGGGAAGCCGATGCAGTGGGCAGGCGGCTCCGATTGCCGCCTGACACCCACGATCGCTTCCCGCTGAGAGAGAAGGATGGTCAGATGTTGTAAACACAGCCGACCGTTCTTCTCCCTGGAATGATCATAGAGCGCCTGTGATCCGTCTATACAGGATCATAGGTCTCTATGGTCATTTCATAAGCCACGCCCCCATACAGTTAGAAACACGCCCCTAGGTACACATTTAACCCCTTGATCACCCACAATGTTAACCCCTTCCCTGCCAGTGTCATTATTACAGTAACAGAGCATATTTTTTTAGCACTGATTACTGTAGTAATGTCACTGGTCCCCCCAAAAGTGTCAAAAATGTCAGTTAGGGGTCCGATCTGTCCGCCGCAATGTCGCATAATTACATAAATCTTTCCCGTAGTTAGTAGACACGATAACTTTTGCACAAACCAATCAAAATACGCTTATTGCGATTTTTTTTACCAAAAATATGTAGCAGAAAACAAATTGGCCTAAAAAATTAAAAAATCTTGATTTTTCATTTTTTTTTTTTTTTGGGAATGTCATATAGCAGAATGGGAAAAATATTTTTTTTTTTTTTCAGAATTGTCGCTCTTTTTTTGTTTATAGCGCAAAAATAAAAACCGCAGAGGTAATCAAATACCACCAAAAGAAAGCTCTATTTGTGGGAAAAAAAGGACGTAATATTTGTTTGGATACAGCGTCGCAATGACCACGCAATTGTCTGTTGAAATAACGCAGTGCCGAATCGCAAAATAGGGCCTGGTCAGAAAGGGGGCAAATCATTCCGGGGCTGAAGTGGTTAAAAATGTATTCATACCCCTTGAAATAACTGTCCCCAAAAAGTGTCACTTAATGTCAGGTTTGCCTGTCGCAATGTTGTGGTCACGCTAAAATTGCTGATCGCAGCTATTGCTAGTAAACAAAAATAAAAAAAAATAAAAATTCTATAAATCCATCCTATCATTTGCAGATGGTATAACATTTGCGCAAACCATTTAATATACGCTTATTGGGATTTTTTTTACCAAAAATATTTGGCAGAATACATATTGGCCTAAAATGATGAAGAAATTCAATTTTTTTTCCATTTTTTTTTTATTTATTGGATGTGTTGTGTTTTTTTTTTTTTCAAAATTGTTGCTCTTTTTTTGTTTATAGCGCAAAAAATAAAAACCGCAGAGGTAATAAAATACCACCAAAAGAAAGCTCTATTTGTTGGGAAAAAAAGGACATTGATTTTATTTGGGTACAGCATCGCACGACCGCGCAATTGTCATTTAAATGAATGCAGTGCTGTATCGCAAAAAATGGCCTGGTCATGAAGGGGGGTAAACCTTCTGAAGCTGAAGTGATTAATAACATTCCTGGTCCTGCAGTGTGATGCAGAACACAGCCACCAGAGGGCGCTCTCCTCCTTCCATTCCCAGCAGTCTGGCATTCCAGCCGCCACATAGCAGCTGTGAGCACATGCCTAAAAGGAATTCCAAAAATGCCGCATGAAATAGTTTTCTGTCACCCAGAAAAGAAAAAAAAAAGTTGACCTTTGGGAGAGACGCTCAGGGGGTTTCTGTACAGAATCTTATTGTCATTTCTTTTCAGATTCTCACTGGAGTCCCGGGGGATTTTATTTCATGAATTGGGACAAATTTCTGGTGTAAAACTGACCTCAGACATCAGAGGATGGTTCAAACTTCTTGTAGGGTTAACTAAACAGAGACACATTTTTACAGGCACACCCAAAAGATTTACCATATTTCTGAAAAACATTTGCTGCATACATTCGCCCATTCAATTCACATTAGCTGCTGCGAATGCAATCTATGGATTTTCCGCTTTGAGACCAAAAATCTCGGTCTTCTTGGAGAATTCACAGCAATTGCCATAATAGCCTTCTTGATCCCCCTTTAGTCTAAATTTGGGCCTCAACACTCCACAGAAACTGCTCTCCTAAAACTAAACGATCTACTAACGGCCAAAACCAATGGACACTTTTCGGTACTCCTACTCCTGGACCTTTCTGCTGCCTTTAATACAGTTAAAAATACGAATAGCTGCTAAATACTGGCAAATAATGCCCACATCCCTATAGTTTAGACCAGTGATGGCAAACCTTTTTGAACCCGAGTGCCCAAACTGCAACAGGTGCAACAGCAGCGTGTCAGAGGCCATGTGACTGCATCCAGAGGAGGGTGGAGGACAGAACTCCATTAACCCCACCATATATCTGATCCCCGTGAGGAGATCGCACACGGCTTGCTACAGTAATGGCCCGGCAGGTACAGCGCCTGCTCCCCTCTCATCTGCGCATTTCGCTCAGAGCCCCCAGTAATCCCCATCCTCCAGGGGCAGCAGTTAGACCCAGCACTGCTCAAACTGCTCAGTTGTTTAGAGAGAGAGGGGGGGTGAGAGAGAGGGGGGTGAGAGAGAGGGGGGTGTGAGAGAGAGGGGGCTGAGAGAGAGGGGTGTAAGAGAGAGGGGGGGACTGAGAGAGAGAGGGGGGTGAGAAAAAGGAGGGTGTGAGAGAGAGGGGACTGAGAGTGAGGGGTGTAAAAGACAAAGGGGGGACTGAGAGAGAGGGGGGACTGAGAGAGAGAGGGGGACTGAGAGAGGGGGGCTGAGAGAGGGGGGTGAGAGAGAGGGGACTGATAAAGAGGGGTATAATAGAGAGAGGGGGGACTGAGAAAGAGAGGGGGGAGAGAGAGGGAGGTGTGAGAGAGGTGGGACTGAGAGAGAGGGGATGAGAGAGAGAGGGGGGTGTGAGAGAGAGGGGGACTGAGAGAGAGGGGTGTAAGAGAGAGAGGGGGGACTGAGAGAGGGGGTGAGAAAGAGGAGGGTGTGAGAGAGAGGGGTGTAAGAGAGAAAGGGGGGACTTAGAGAGAGGGGTGTAAGAGAGAGAGGGGGGGACTGAGAGAGAGGGGGTGAGAGAGAGGAGGGTGTGAGAGAGAGGGGACTGAGAGAGAGGGGTGTAAGATAGAGAGGGGGTGAGAGAGAGGGGACTGAGAGAGAGGGGTGTAAGAGAGAGAGGGGGGACTGAGAAAGAGAGGGGGGTGAGAGAGAGGGAGGTGTGAGAGAGAGAGGTGGGACTGAGAGAGAGGGGGTGAGAGAGGAGGGTGTGAGAGAGGGGGGACTGAAAGAGAGGGGTGTAAGAGAGAGGGAGACTGAGAAAGAGAGGGGGGTGAGAGAGAGGGGGTGTAAGAGAGAGAGGTGGGGCTGAGAGAGAGGGGTGTAAGAGAGAGAGAGGGGGGACTGAGAGAGAGGTGTAAGAGAGAGAGGGGGAACTAAGAGAGAGAGGTGTATAAGAGAGAAGGGGACTGAGAGATGGGGGGTTGAGAGAAAGAGATGGGGGCTGAGAGAGATGGGGGCTGAGAGAGATCGGGGGCTGAGAGATACAAGAGGGGCTGAGAGAGAGAGGAGAGTGAGGAGGGAGATGAGAGAGAGAGACCCTTAGCTCTGTCCCTATCTGCAGTAGCTGCTCTGCTATCACCAAAACAATTAAAAGTGCATGAAATTTTAATTTACATATATGTACAAAAGACAATACAATACAAAAGTCCAATAAAATCACATAGCATTGCAGCTGAAGTGTTTATTAATTTTGTGTAAGCGTAACCTCAAATCAACTGTAATGACAGAGATATGAACCCAACGCGTTTCGAAAAATCATATTGTTTTTCTTCTCCATGGGTATATGGTTACACCAGTAGCGGCCCGTCCATTGGGAGTACCGCCACCCCTGTCCATGCGTCCGGCCCCCTAATCTACATGCAGGGCGCCGGACGCATGGATTCCAAAGGGTTTTTTGATTAGAGCCAGAGGTTCTAATAGGCTTCAAAAAAGGCTGGGCTATTATCACACTGATTCTCCTCCCAGCCAATCAGGAAGCGAGTCCTGAGACCCGTTTCCTGATTGCCCGAAAGGAGAGACCATACTGTTGGTCAAGGAGGAGGGAGGAGATGTAGGGGAAGCCACTGCCGCCAGGGGAAGTCGCCGCTGCCTGCTCTCCATGTCAGTCCAGGGTGACGACGGTGCGGGGGGGCTGGGGGAATGATATGGTGTGCGAGCTGGTGTGGTCCGGGCGGGTGTATGGTGTGGTCCATCTGCTGCCCCCCCGGCCCATGTGGCACCAGCTGCCATTGGGTTACACAGTGCATTTTTACTGCTGGTGCTGCACAACAATGAAAGAACTGCATAATTAAAAACACCAAAGAATGGTTTTTGCTGTTGCCTGTAGCTCAAAAGGTAAATCAAATGGGGGCCAGCCATAGCTCCACGGAACCACAAGGGGTACATAGAATAAGGACCCAATTGATTGGAAAGGTCTTTAACACTGGGGGGGAAAGAACAGAGAGGACCAGGAAGGAACATACACCCCGACTCCTGTAAGTATGGCTGAAGCGTGTAGAAAATGTAAGAGTGCTACACACAGCATTGGCAGGATGTGGTCAGAATCTGAGATCCAATAGCACAATCCTTCCTGTTGCCAAGCTCACCTTATTGCAGTTGATTTGAGGTTACGCCTACACAACAGTAATATACACTTCAACCGCAATGCTATGTGATTTTATTTTACTTTTGTATTGTATTGTCTTTTATACATATATGTAAATTAATTTCATGCACTTTTGATTGTTTTGGTGATATTTTCACCCTATAAAATCCCACATCAGGGGGTCTTGCCAATAGACAAACAGAAGGAGCAGCGCTACTACCCATATAGCTCACCAATAAACGAGCTCCCGGGTTCCCGATCCACAGCCGCTTATCTGAGTACATATGTAGAAAGATGATCCGCACACCGGTAGTTGCTCTTAAAAAATCTTCATCTTTATTAAGGAACCATAGAACACAACTGCTGATAAGATCAGTTGACATGTTTCCGCCTATAAGGCCTTAGTCATAACTCTGTTATGACTAAGGCCTTTTAGGCTGAAACGCGTCAACTGATCTTATCAGCAGTTGTGTTCTGTGGTTCCTGAAAAAAGATGAAGATTTTTTAAGAGCAACTACCGGTGTGTGTCATCTTTCTACATCTTGCCAATAGACCCTTTGATACAGTTGACCACCCCCTACTCCTAAAAAAAAACTCCATGCCTTTGGTCTCTGTGACTGTACTCTTCACTGGTTCTCTTCCTACTTATCCAACTGCACCTTTAGCGTTACCTACAATTCTACTTCCTCCTCTCCTCTTCCCTTCTCTGTTGGGGTTTCCCAAGGTTCTGTTTTTTGACCTCCCCTTTTTCAATCTACACCTCCTCTCTGGGTCAGCCTCCTATGGCTTTCAATACCATCTCTACGCTGATGATACCCAAATCTATTTATCCACCCTCAGCTCTCTCCCTCAGTCTCCTCGTGTATCACTAATTTACTAGCAGATACAGTATATCAGTCTGGATGTCACACCACTTCCTCAAACTCAATCTATCCAAAACTATAATATTTCCTCCACCACGTGCCCCTTTCCCCGATCTCTCTGTCAAAACCGCTTGCACAACTATCAGCCCATCCCCACATGCCAAGGTCCTAGGTGTTGTCCTGGACTCTGAACTCTGCTTCAAGCCCCCCATCCAATCATTGTCCAAATCTTGCCGCCTCAACCTCCACTACATCTCCAAAATACGCCCCTTTCTAACCAACGACACCACAAAGCTCCTAGTTCACTCCCTGGTCATCTCGCTCCTTGACTACTGCAATTCCCTTCTCATTGGCTTACCTCTACACAGGCTCCTCCCCCTTCAATCCATCATGAATGCTGCTGCCAGACTCATTCACCTTACCAATCGTTCAGTATCCGCTACTCCTCTCTGCCAATCCCTCCACTGGCTTCGTCTCACCCAACGAGTTAAATTCAAAATACTAACAACATCTTCCAAAGCCATCCACAATTTAGCCCCCAGCTACATCACTAGCTTAGTCTCAAAATACCAACCTAATGGCTCTCTTCGTTCCTCTCCAAACCTCCTGCTCTCTAGCTCCCTCGTCACCTCCTCCCATGCTCAACTCCAGGACTTTTCCAGAGCCTCTCCAATCCTATGGAGCTCCTCACCCCAATCTGTCTGATTATCTCCTACTCTATTAGCTTTTAGAAGATCCCTGAAAACCTTCCTGATTCAAAGAAGCCTATCCTACCCACACCTAACAACCATACTCAGGGCCGATGCAAGGATTTTTGCCGCCCTAGGCAAAATAAAAATTGCCGCCCCCTGGAAAACATATTAGTTTTCCTGGCACTGCAGGACCATGTAGTGCCCCTCTCCCTCCCACCCTCCATCCCAAGTTGCTGAAGGGGTTAAAACCCCCTCAGTAACTTACCTCGACGCTGGGTCAGGCTCCACCTACTCTCCTTTGCGGCGCATGCGCATTAGGGGACGTCGGCGGGAGAGACCTAATGCGCATGCGCGGCAATGGCCGCGTACGCGCATTAGACCTCCTGATAGGAAAGCATTATTCAATGCTTTCCTATGGGGATTTCGGCGACGCTGGAGCCCTGACATAGTGTGGCTTGCTGTAGCTCTCAGGCAAGGCACAGCATGATGAGTGCTGCACGGCCGGCGGTCCATTGTTGATTTCAGGTGCAGGATGCCGGCGCCCCCTGCTAAGGTGTGCCCTAGGCGGCTGCCTAGGTCGCCTTACAGGTAGCGCCGGCCCTGACCGTACTTCCATTTTCTCCATCAGCTCACCCCCCACAGTTATTGCCTTTTTTTTTCACTTGACCCTCCCTTCTAGATTGTAAGCTCTAAGGAGCAGGGCCCTCTAATTCCTCCTGTATTGATTTGTATTGCAACTATTGTCTTCCCTCATATTGTAAAGCGCTGTGCAAACTGTTGGCGCTATATAAATCCTATATAATAATAATAATAATATTTTATACATTTTTTATTTATGTAAAATAATGGATGTGGGGGCCTTTTGGTGGGCTTGATTTTTTTTTGGGAGAGGGGCAGTATTTCATTCTTGGACCCAGGCAACACAATGTCTTTGGGCAGCCCTGTACCCAAGTCAATCCATCGATCAACTTAGGAACAGCCAGTCTGTCTGATTTTTTTGCATGCGAATACTGCTGGCAGCTATAGCCACTAGCAGTAATCATCGTGTTCTGCCAGCCGGGAAGGCAATAGCACTGCAGGAGGGATTTCCCTACCAACAGTGACTGTATTGATGGGGGAATTTAGTTATTTTCTTTCCTTCCGCCTGTGGTGGAAGGAAAGAAAATTGCATAATCTATTGCCTGCCTTAGTTTCCTATAAGACCCGTGGCATGCCTGTGTAACTGTATTCTCTTCCCTCATATTGTAAAGCATTGCGCAAACTATCGGTGCTATATAAATCCTGTATAATAATAATAATAATTGGTAAATTCTCCGACATCAATCACTTGCCATTCGCTGGTGAGAAATATTGGATGAAATCTGTAAGGCTTCATTTACATGTGCGGCCCGGGGCAGTTTACCGCCCCCTACCCCCCACCAACTCACAGCTGTACACATACCATGATCAGGGCCGGGAAAAGGGGTGAGCAGGAGGGGAAACTGCCCTAGGCGCTGTGGCATGATGTGAGATTGGTGCAGGGAGGCACCACAAGGAGATGGGGGAAGGGGATTTGTGTTGAGTGGGGGAATTTGGGGGGCAGCAGGGGGTAAGAATTTTTCTAGGAGGGGAAATTTTGAGGGGGCGCTAGGAAAGGTGATTTGGGGTGGATTTGTGTTGGGACGGGGGGGGGGGAGATAATTTGCTGTAGGAGGGGGGATTTGGAGTGTTTGTGATAGAAGAGGTGATATGGTAAAAGGGGAATGTGGTTTATGCTAGGAGGGGGATTTGTGACAGCAGGGATGATTGAGGAGGTATTTGTGCTAGGAAGGGAAATGGGGGGGGGGGGGGGTGGATTTGTGCTAGGAGGAAGGATTTGGAGTGTGGGGGGCAGAGGATGTGTACTCGGGGGAAATATAAGGAGTGCTAGGTGGAGTGATTTGTTTTGGGGGGGGGTGATGTGTGCTGGGGGGATTTGGGGGGAGAGAGAGCATTTGAGCTGGAGAGGGGAAAGGGGGGAGGAATGATTTGTGCAGGAAAGGGGGATTTTAGCAAAGGGGGGCAGATTTGTCCCGGGTGGAGGCAAATTTATGCTTAGGGGGTAAGCATGCAGATTAGTGCTCAATATTTTTTTTATTAGATATTTGCAAACACATTTGGGGGGAGGGGGTGCGCAGTTTGGCATGTTCGCCCTGAGCTCTAGATGGCCTTGTCCGGGCAATGACCACAATGTAGACTTCATTTGCATGCAGAATGCCCTAGAGAACACCTACTCGTAATACTGAGCCTCCATGTTTGAAGGGGGGCCCAGGCAGCAGGGGAATCAGATGTAGGCAGGAGTAGGGGGGGGGGTTAGGTACAGCAAGTGGGAAGGAATTACGGGAACCAATCCCCTGTTGGTCTCCCCTTGCAGCAGCTAAAAGCTGGCTTCTCCACCTCTTTCAGCTGCTGCAAGGGGAAACAAATGGAATCAGTTCCTGCAAGATGCACCTTCGCCTGTGTAGATAAAAATTCTTGAACCAGCCCTATCAAGGACAGTTAAGCTGAGAAGGAAAGTGCTAGATGACGCTGGACTTCCTCCAGCCAGGGATTGTGGTGGGCTGTATCTGATTTGCTGCAGCTTTTAATGAACATTGTGGGAAGCTCACAGTGTGCAGTAAAATCAGAGGAAGACATTTCAGTCCAGGAAAGGAGCCGGTACAACTGTGCAAGACTTAAGGGGAGGCCGGAGGTCAGATTTATGCACTTAAAAGGAAAGCTTCTTATATTTATACACATGATTCTGTCCTTTATGTTTTTTACTGTATATGGGATTTTTGAAAAGGCAGCCAATGTAATCGCCTTTATTTATTTTTCTTAGCTTTCCCACTTCTGATCGGCCGAAAATCTTCTCATGTGACAAGAGATGACTCACCCACTGCTCTCAGTTCTCCAGACGATGAGGTAAAAGGGAGGGGCATAGAGGCATATACCTTTTATAAAGCAATCAATGAAGAGTAGGTGTAATATAAAAATAACCACAGCTACTCATATTTGGTCAGTGGTCACTGCCTGTGCAGTTCTTGGCTGTGTTCACAATTGTCTGACACAGATCAGTCCCTGTTGCAGCCTCCTTACTTGTGGCTTGCTATTGAGTTAAAATGTTGCAGCCTGATCAATGGGAGGAGACTGAGGAAATGCATATATACTAAACACCTTTTGAACCATAAAAAAAAAGGTTCTTCTTCTTCTCCTTCTCCTTTTCCTTCTTCTCCTCCTTCTTCTCTATTTCCTTTTTTCCTTCTTCTCCTTCTCCAACTCCTTTTTTCTTCTTCTACTTTTCTTTCTCCTTGTCCCTCTTCTCCTCCTTCCCCCTCTACTTCTCCTCCTTTTCCTTCTCTCATCCCTCCCCTTCTCCTACCTCTCTTACTTGTTATTCTCCTTATCCTCCTTCTTCTCCTTGTCCTCCTTTTTATCCTTCTCCTTCTTTTCCTTCTCCTTCTCCTCCTCCTCCTTCTCCTTCTTCTCCTTTTTCCTTCTCCTTCTCCTCCTCATTTTTTCCTTCTTCTACTTTTCCTTCTCCTTCTCCCTCTGCTTCTCCTCCTTCTTCTACTTCCCCCTTCCCTTCTCCTACATCTCTTTCTCCTCCTTCTCCTTCTTTTCCTCCTCCTTCTCCTTTTCCTTTTTTCCTTCTTCTTCTTCTCCTCTTCATTTTTTCCTTCTTCTACTTTTCATTCTCCTTCTTCTTCTCCTTCTCCATCTGCTTCTTCTCCTTCTTCTACTCCCCCCCCCCCCCTTCTCCTACATCTCTTTCTCCTCCTCCTTCTTCTCCTCCTTCTTCTCCTCCTCCTTCTCTTTCCCCTTCTCCTTCTTCTCCTCCTGCTTCTCCTCCTCCTCCTCCTTTACCTTCTTCTCCTCCTCCTTCTTCTCTTTCTCCTCCTTTTTTTACATTTTTCTACTTTTCCTTCTCTTTCTTCTTCTTTCTCCCTATGCTTCTCCTCCTTCTACTTTTCCTTCCCTTCTCCTACATCTCCCTCTTCTCCTCCTCTTCCTTCTTCTTCCTCTTCCTTCTTGTCCTTCTTCTTCTCCTCCTTCTCCTTCTTGTCCTTCTCCTCCTTCTCCTTCCTCTCCTCCTCCTTCTCCTCCTCCTTTTCTTCCTTCTCCTTCTTGCCCTTCTCCCTCTCTTCCTTCTCCTTCTTCCTCTCATCATTCTCCTTCTCCCTCACCTCCTCTTTTCCCTTCTTCTTGTCCTTTTCCTTATTCTCATTCTTGTCCTTCTCCTCCTTCTTTACCTTCTTCTTCACCTCCTTCTTCCCCTTCTCCTTCTTGTCCTTCCCTCTCTTGTCATTCTCCTTCTGCCTCTCATCATTATCCTTCTTCTTCTCCCTCTCCTCCTCTTTCCTCTTCTTGTCCTTCTCTTTTTTCTCCTTCTCCTCCTTTGCCTTCTTCTCTTCCTTCTTCTCCTCTTTTTTTCCTTCTTCCACCTTTTTTCCTTCTTCTACTTTTCCACCTCCTCCTCCTTCTTCTTCTCCTCCTCCTTCCCCTTCTTCTTCTCCTTCTCCTTCTCCCTTTCTTCCTTCTCCTGCTTCCTCTTATCATTCTTCTTTTTCTCCTCCCCCCTCCTCCTCTTTCCCCTTCTTCTTGTCCTTCTCCTTCTTCTTCACCTTTTTCTTTTCCTTCTCCTCCTCCTCCTCCTTTCTTTTCCTTCTTCTACTTTTCTTTCTCCTCATTCTCCCTTTCCTTCTCGTTCTTCTCCTTCTCCCTCTCATCCTTCTCCTTTTTCTATTTTTCCTTCTCCTTCTTCCTCTTCTCCTTCTTCTCCTCCTCCTTCTCCTTTTGATCATTCTCCTTTTTCTTCTTCTTCTTCTTGTAGTGTATAATGATTTAGGAGGCCATTTTGATACTCATAGTGCTGTGCTCATATTGGCATTTAACTGTCTTTCTTATGCAGGTATTTAACAACAATACTCCAGAACATTTCACCCAGCCTCACCTTGCTGGCCAGAGTTATAAAGCTCCAGAGGAGGATTTCCCTGACATACCATCTTATGTTCCTCATTACAAAGCTTTGTCCAGCAACCATGTGGCCCCAAAATACAGTGACTATGGGGCACCTAGGACTTTGTATCCAAATTCTACTTATCAGTATTCCTACAACCCATCGGAGAACCCTTCAGAGTATTTCATCAACCGCAATAATGTTTTTGAAAAAGGAGATCAAAAGGATGAAAGGAACAAGCAAGACCTACAACGTCATGAGTCAAACAAGCTGGCAAACCCAACATTAAAAAAGTTAGTCCTTTCCAACGAGGAAAAATCAAACCTTCTAGACTGGAATTCGGCCAACCCCAGGCAAACCAAAAACGTTTATGAGCAGCCCTCTTATGTCAACCATGACCCAGGAGGGGAGGCGGAGAGCAAGCCAAAGTCTGCGTTCTCCATCTTGTCTAGCGCCATAAAAAGGTCCTTCTTGCGTTCGGTTGGCTCTACTTCTGAGAGCCCAAAACCAGTTGCTAAACCCAAGCCAGCATCGCAGACAAACTATTTTGATTTTCCCAGTACGTTTTTCAGAAGGAACTTTAACAATTCAGAAATCCAGACTGACCTTAACGATACCGAAATGAACTTTTTGTCCAACCGCTCCTCCACACCTCGAGGTGATTTCAGAACGTCTAAAGATGGTCCGTCTTGGAATTCTTCTCAAAGATCCAACATTTCTTCAAAAGTGGAGGACATGCCAAAAATGTTGGAGAGGTTCACCCTTAGAGAGAACCACCAAACCAGCGCTTATTCAGATGTACCTTTCCGGAACAGGAAAGACTCAATTTTTTCATCTTTGAGGTCGATCAGCAGGCCCTCCGAAAATCCTTCAAGTGCATTTTCCAACGACTCTTGGTATGTTCCATGGGCCATTAGGAGGAAGGCAAACGAAAAAGAAGTGGAGGAGAGACAACGGGCCAATTCCATGGTGGCTCCAAGTCTGCTTTCTGTTCCTCCGCTAGGTGAGTGAATGTTAGAGCTTTTTGAAATGCGCATTTATTATTTTTAAGATGAAAAAATACCTTTTTTATATAAGTATATTTTAACCACTTGCCGACCGGGCCATAGCCGAATGATGGCTACAGTGCAGTCGCCTAATTCTGGGAGGGCGGTACAATTATGTTCTCCCAGAATCGCGCTTCCTGCATGCCCCCTGGGGCGCGCACACGGAAGTGTCTTGGGGACCCGGCGCATCATAGATTGTGGTAAAGAGCCAATGACATCGGCCCTTTACCACGTGATCGCTCCATCCAATGACAAACCGGCGCATGTCTGGTTCATTTCTCTCCTCTACTCGCACACTGTACACAACGAATGGTACAGCGTGCGAGGAGAGGAGAGAAACTGCAGCTGCACCCATCCTCTTCCTCCTCTATATAGCTCAACTATGCCCATCCGTGCCTCATCCATGCCTCATCCATGCCACATCCATGCCACATCCATGCCACATCTGTGCCCACCCATGCCACCTCAGTGCTCATCCATGCCACATTCGTGCTCATCTATTCGACATCAGTGCTTATACGTGCCATGCCAGTGCTCGTCCTTGCCACATACATGCCACGTCAATGCTCATCAATGCCACGTCAGTGCTCACCCATACCACATCAGTGGTCATCCGTGCCACATTCATGCCACATCAGTGCTCATCCGTGCCCCATCCAAGCCACGTCAGTGCTCATGCGTGCCGCATCCATGCCACATCATGGCTTCCCAGCCAGTGTCATTAGTACAGTGACAGTGCATATTTTTTTTAGCGCACTGATCACTGTATTAGTGTTACTGGCTCCCAAAAAGTGTCAGTTAGTGTCCGAATGTCCGCCGCAATATCGCGGTCCCACTAAAGGTCGCTGATCACTGCCGTTTCTAGTAATAAATAAATAAAAATATCCAATAGTTTGTAGACGCTATAACATTTGTGCAAACCAATCAATATACGCTTTTTTGCATTTTTTTATACCAAAAATATGTAGCAGAATATATATTGGCCTAAATATATGAAGAAATTCGATTTTTTTTCAAGTTTTTTTATCGGATGTGTTTTATAGCAGAAAGTAAAAAAAATATTTTTTTTTTTCCAGCACTGATAGGGGGTGTGTGGAAGTGATTGGCAGCTGCCAAATTGCTTCCATCTGAATAATAAAAATAATTCCCGCCACCACCAACTTATAGCATGCAACAGTGATGATAAAAAGGTTAAAGGTCATCGTTTTTGGTTTTATATAGAATGGGGGGGTCGGGTTATAACATCTGTATGGTATTTATAATTCTCACCAGAACAGGTGGTGAGGGAAAAGCACCCAATGGGGGACATTTATTCTGGTGACAACAAGAGGATTTCCTCTCAATTTCCTCTTATGTCTCTGGGACAGGATGGGACGGGAAGTGAAAAGAATTTGTTTTATTAGGACACAGTAAAAAAAAAAAAAAAAAAGAAAAACTAACAGGGGTTTAATCTATTCCTTATTTTACCCAAAAGGTTTTGGCTTTAGATTTAGTTGAAAGCTGAATATAATAGACACATATTGTTGCAGCTCTGCAACCATGAATACATCACTAAATGAAGCAAGCAGTGTAAATGCCTGAATTTGCCCTGTGTCAGTCCCTGGACAGCAGGGTTGGAGTGTGAGAGAAAGAAGCAGCACAAGGAGCCAATCAGTTTGTATACTCTGACAAGGAGCATACTGATAGGAGGAGAGAGCAGAGTGACAGGGAGATGAGCTCATCACTGTGCTGCTTCTCCTTTCACAGTCTAGTCACAGGTTGGGGGCTGGTCCGGGATGAGAAAAGACTTCTGTTGGCCATCAGAATGAGGGCATCTTGTGGTGGAAAAGAAGTACTGCAGAGGGAGAACTCTGGAGTAAAGTGAATATTGCAACAGAAGCTGTTATTTTTATCTTATATTTTAATGTTATTCACTTCTATTTTGTTATTTTTGGCCAGCGTTCTGCTTTAATTTTAATCAGGTGAATAACAAATATCCTGTCTACCTACCTCCGCTGACCGCCCCCCCCCCCCTCCCATCAGGGTGATCCATTTATTTTAAGCGTTTTTAAAAAAAACAACATTCTGTGCCAAAGCAGTTCAACCTGCGAGATTTGTATATTTCACCATTTTTTGCATTTTTCTTCGTAAAAAACAATTGGAAACATCGAATTCTCATTGTGGACCTTCGCCCGCACTGGTCAGGTGCACGCGTGCTCCCTATTGGTGCCCTTGACTTGCGCTAGTCCTCCATAAGCTGCACATTACCAGGGGCATTAGTGCGCTTTGTGCGCTCTCCGGTCCTATCTCAGCGGATGATCGGTGTCAGGAAGTGTCTGTATATTGTGATAAACAATTAATAACTTCTCCTTTCTGCAAACCGACATTGTTAAGCTGAGTGCTTCTAAAACAATGCGCAGCGGCCTTGCCCCGCAGACCTCGCCGCTACAGACTATTATTTACATGTGCAAGTAAAAGGGCATCGAGACGCCAGAATATTCCACAGCGGTAAAAGAGATAAAGCGATTTGTAAACGGCTCCTATGGTAACTGACTGTGTTAATGATCATTATCATTTATTATCAAGTGTTACCGGGATCTATTTCTAACAATTTCTCTTCTTTTCTATTTAATATCTATATCTATTTCAATCAATCTATCTCTATTTATATTATGTATGCTTGTCTATCTAATATTTACTATTTTTTTCCTATTATATAGCTATATCTATTTCTATCTATATAATCCATCTTTTTAATATTTTCTATTTCTTTCTTTCATCTATCAATTTATTTATCAGTCAATCCATCCATCCATCCCTATTATATTCATTCTTTTTTTCTTTCATTCTTTTTTCATCTATCTATCATATCTTTTTATAATTTCTTTCTTTCTTTCTTACCTATACATTTTTCTATCTTTCTTTCTTTCTCTTTCTCTCATTTTCTTTGTTTCTTTTTTTCTTTCCTATTTTTTTTTATAATTCGTTCTTTCTTTCTTTCTTTCTCTTTTATATTTTCTCTTTCTTTCTTTTTTATATTTTCTTTCTATCTTTCTCTTTTATATTTTCTCTTTCTTTCTTTTTTTATATTTTCTCTTACTTTCTTTATTTATTTTATATATTTTCTTTCTTTCTCTTTTATATTTTCTCTTTCTTTCTCTTTTTTATTTTCTCTTTCGTTCTTTCTTTTTTTATATATATATATATTTTCTTTCTTTCTTTCTCTTTTATATTTTTTCTTTTTTTCTTTTTTATATTTTCTCTTACTTTCTTTATTTATTTTATATATTTTCTTTCTTTCTCTTTTATATTTTCTCTTTCATTCTTTCTTTTTTATATATATATTTTCTTTCTTTCTTTCTTAGTTGTCTTTTAATAATTATCTTTCTTTCTTTCTTTCTTTCTTTCTTTCTTTCTTTCTTTCTTTCTTTCTCTTTTGTATTTTCTCTTTGTTTCTTTCTTTCTTTTTTATATTTTCTTTCATTCTCTCTCTTTTGTATTTTCTCTTTCTTTCTTTCTTTCTTTCTTTCTTTCTTTCTTTCTTTCTTTCTTTCTTTCTTTCTTTCTTTCTTTCTTTCTTTCTTTCTTTCTTTCTTTCTTTCCTATTTTTTTTTTCTAATTCTCGTTCTTTCTTTCTTTCTTTCTTTCTTTTCTTTCTTTCTTTCTTTCTTTCTTTCTTTCTTTCTTTCTTTCTTTCTTTCTTTCTTTCTTTCTTTCTTTCTTTCTTTCTTTCTTTCTTTCTTTTTATAATTCTTTCTTTCTTTTTTTTTTAATTCTTTCAAATCTTTCTTTCTTTCTTGTTTTCTTTCTTTTTTTTTTATAATTCTTTCTTTCTTCCTTTCTTTCTTTCTTACTTTTTTTTTTTTAAATTCTTTCAAATCTTTCTTTCTTTCTTGTTTTCTTTCTTTTTTTTTTTTTATAATTCTTTCTTTCTTTCTTTCCTACTTTCTTTCTTTCTTTCTTTCTTTCTTTCTTTCTTTCTTTCTTTCTTTCTTTCTTTCTTTCTTTCTTTCTTTCTCTTTCTCTCGTTTTCTTTCTTTCTTTCTTTCGACTTTCATGGTACCGCAAAGACTTACAAGACAATGGTTATAAAAAATATATACATTTTATTGTATCTACAAATATTAAAAACAACCACCCATATAGGGAGGACAATGTTCAATACACTGCATAATATAGTGGTCCACAAAGGCACCTAGGCCAAAACGTGAACCGAATGCAAGCAATAATTCAATGAAAAAAAGACCCTCTGATACAGATTGGATGTTCGTAGCTCTCCATATATAGGGGCCACTTTAAATTCCTCCAATCTTACTCAACATGTTTCGCGGAAATTCTGCTTCGTCAGGAGTATTGGTTCAAGAGGAATTGATCAAAAAATGCTTGTAAAAGGAAATTACAAACAGGCAGCGAGAAATGCAGGTGGAATGCAGGATGTATTCAGCCAGATAGTTAACCAAAATGTTCCTTACATCTCATGAGACAGCATACAAATTATACCGAACTAAACAGGACATCTAGGTGAATATATATTAATAAGATGGTATTGGACCCCAAGAAGTTGCTAAGCAGGCATATACTCCTCTGAGTGACTGTTAGAATAGACCGCCAAATGTTACTTGCACAGTATACGAAGACATGCCATGATATAGCCTACTAGCTCATTATGTAATACTTACCTTAGAACGAAGCCTCCGCAGAGCCACCCACTCAGCAGAGACACGGCAGACATGTTCGGCCGTCCTTCTTCCTGGTTCGTGTCTTCCGGCCATCTGATTGGCCAGAGGCGCGATGACATCACTCCCACGCATGCATGCAGGAGTTGCCATTCATGGCACAGGGCTCTGAAGGAACAGCTCGGGTGGCCATTCCTTCAGAGCTCATGCGCTGATGACGCCATCGGCTGCATTAAAAGTAAATATCTCCTAAACCAGGGATCCTCAAACTACGGCCCTCCAGCTGTTGCGGAACTACACATCCCATGAGGCATTGTAAAACTTTGACATTCACAGACATGACTAGGCATGATGGGAATTGTAGTTCTCGAACAACTGAAGGGCCATAGTTTGAAGACCCCTGTCCTAAACGGTGCAAGTTTAGGAGATATTTACAGTACCTATAGGTACGCCTTATCATAGGCTTTACTATAGGTACAAGTTATAAGGGAGGGTTTACAACCTCTTCAAGTAAGACGGTTTTATGGTAAATAATGAGATAAAGAGATACATTGTACCCTACACCAATCAGAAATAACCTTTCATAGGTCTTGCTGCAATAGCTGAATTCTGATTGGCTGCGTATGACCACAGCGCCCCCCCATGTCCTTTCCAAATATGTTATTCACCAAGTGGCTTTGTGTTTTAGACACCCTGACGCCACAGGCCCGGGGACGCTGAACAGATGTCGCGTAGAGGGCCGCGTTCCAGACGCAAAAAGACTCGGAAGACTAATTTTTGCTAAGAGCTGGCGAGCGTTCCGCCATCGTTTATTACAATAAAAAATACGTATATTTTCCAACCTTGAAACATCCATTTTTAATTAGAGACGGAGCCCTTAAGTGCATTCATGCGCTGTCACCCCGGCTAATTGCTGTTTACAGATACAACCGCGCCAGCGCCTTGTCTGCCGTGTCTCAGATACACACAGAGCTGGGATTGTCAGGAAAGGGGCCCCGGGGGTGGGGGGCGCTGGACAGGAGCCAGGCATAAAGCAGCCCCTAGGGCCCAGGATGGTGAAGATGTACGTCAGCCGGTGCCAGGTGTTCTGAAATCCATTCTGGGTCTAAACTGACAATTACATTTTTGTTTTCTATTGTTTCAGAAATGAAAAACAGAGTGGCAAAAAGTGAGAATTACTCAAGTTCCTCCGAAGAAGATTTACCGTATGCACGCTCCTCGTCATTTAAGGTAACCCTTTCATAAACTCCCCTCCCCCCCCCCCCCTGTACTGGTTTTCAGCAGCTGACCAATGGGATTGCTCAGTAACATTTGAAAAGAAGCTTCCGTCCTGCCTGGAGGCACTATGAAAAGCCTGCTGAATCTGGTTGCAGCTGCATTTCTATAAGACACACTCAGGGCAAAGTGATTGGAACTCTTCAAAGCCCCACCATGTGACCACCTTATACTCACTCTTACCCCACCCCCACCGCTTCTCCATCCCTGACTGCCAAGGGGCATGGGTAGCAATAAGAGTCCAATAAAAGCTCAAATATTTCCAATTCTATCCGAAAAGAAACTCAATGTTTTTGGCAGGAACGAGGCTTTAACCAGTTCAGGACCGTAAGGATTTGCCCCCTTAATGACCAGGCCTTTTTTTGCGATTCGGCACTGCGTTACTTAAAGCGGAGTTCCATCCTAAAAAACATTTTTTACCTAAAAATACCCCCAGGACAGTCAGGGCTGGTACATTTAAGCAACGATAGCCTCTGAACTGTCCCGGGTCGCACTTACCTTTTAGAAGAAATACTTACCTTGAAAATGTCTTCTCCAGCTCTGCCATCTCAGGTGTGGGCAGCTGAAGCCGGAGCGTCCCTCTTTGTGTCCTCTTCCGTGACGTCGGAGTCCCAGAATGTCATGCTCATCACTTCCTGTGCAGGCGCGTCACCCCGCAGCTGGTTCTGCACATGCCCAGAAGCTGTTCAGCAGGGAACGACGCGCCTGCACCGGAAGTGACGGGCGGGGCCAGTGCAGGCGCATTGACTCATGGGAGCAATGATGCTCATCTCCCAGGAGTCAATGCAAGCAGGAAGTGACGGCGCGGGCCGCGGCCGCAGAGGGAGGAAGAGGAAGGAAGGTAAGTATATTTTCATTAAAAACAAGGTAAGTGAAACAAAAAGAAAATTTTAATTATCCAATTCTTTTTCAGGTTCATCTAAGCTAGAGGATGGCGCAAAGTTAATTTTTAGGGTGGAACTCCGCTATAAACAGGAAAATTGCGCAGTCGTGCGACGCTGTACCCAAATAAAATTTATGCCCTTTTTTCCCCACAAATAGAGCTTCTTTTTGGTGGTATTTCATCACCTGTGCGATTTTTATGTTTTGCACTATAAACAAAAAAAGAGCAACAATTCTGAAAAAAAAAACTATATTTTTTACTTTCTGCTATATAACATTCCCATTAAAAAACATAAAATATTTTTTTTTTATTTCTTTTAGGCCAATTTGTTTTCTGCTATATACTTTTGGTAAAAAACAAATCGCAATAAGCGTATTTTCATTGGTTTGCACAAAAGTTATCGCGTCTACTAACTACGGGAAAGATTTATGTCATTTTTATTTATTTATTTTTTTTACTAGTAATGGCGGCGATCTGCGATTTTTAGCAGGACTGCGACATTGCGGCAGACAGATCGGACCCCTAACTGACATTTATGACAATTTTGGGGGGACCAGTGACATTACTACAGTAATCAGTGCTAAAAATATGCACTGTTACTGTAATAATGACACTGGCAGGGGAGGGGTTAACCCAGGGGCGATCAAAGGGTTAAGTGTGAGCCTAGGGGAGTGATTCTAACTGTTGGGGGAGGGACTTGTGAAAAGACCATAGAGACCTGAGATCCTATATAGAAGGACCACAGGAGCTCTGTGATCATTTCAGAGAGAACGGTCGGATGTGTTTACAACAGCTGACCGTCCTTCTTTCTCAGCGGGGAGCCATCGTGGGTGGCCGGCGGCAATCGGTGCCGCCAGCCCCATGCATTGGCATCCCCGACCCCCAGCACCACTCCCACGAAACCAATGTACCCCTACGTCGATTCGTGCAGCTGAGCCAGCCTGCCGCAGTATATATGCGGCGGGCGGTCGGCAAGCAGTTAATGTAAAAGTATACTTATAAAAAAAAAATGAAGGCAGCATAATTCCAGGTCAGTGACTTTTAAGGGTCTATGTATAAAAAAAAAAAAATGCTGTGAAAATGCATCAGCATTCACACACTCATCTCGAATAATCCTCATAAAGCGTCTAATTGGTTTATTTTCTGTGATTGCTCCATCTTGTGGCCATAATGAGGTATATTTTGCTGAATTACCACAATCAGGAAAATACCTAATTATGGCCACTAGATGGAGCTAAAAAGCATTGGAAATACACATATAAGACACATAAAGGGGGATTATTTGTGACAGCTGTGTGAATGTTGAGACATTTGCACAACAAATAGTTTATAACCAGGCTCCAACATTTTTGGGACCAGACAGCCAGACTACTAACATTTTTAGGGGCAGCCTCCATGTTTGTCTCATGACTACTATTAAACTCACAAGGCAAACATTTATTATGTTGCAGCTTGCCATTTCTTAGATGTGATGGCTGCATTCGTTTCCTTTTTTAAGCTTTTGGTCTTGTATTTTCAATCTGGTGATTCAGAAGTCTGTTGTTTTTTATAAGAACAAGCTCTCTAGCAGAATGTATCAGAGACAAACCAATTATCACTGGTAGGGGTGCTTACAACGATTAGCTTTCATTTATTTATGTGAAACCTTTATCCCAAAAGGAAAAAAAAAGCTATTTGCTGTAACTGATTATAAAGTGTGAGCTGGAGTTTGGCTTCAATTTGTTAGTGCATTTAAATCTGCTAGTACATCTAACGTTCCCATCCCCCCAGATTAACAATACTGCTGTTCAAATGTGCGCCTTGTGCTCCTTCATCCAGAGCGGGGGTACTCTAAAACAGGAGGTGTGTTACTGGCCCGATCACCAGGTGAAAACAGAGGGGGCAAAGCCTAAAAAAGGAAAACAAATGCAGCCACCACATCTAATGATTGGTAAGCTGCAATTTGTTAGATTTTTGGTTCTGGGTTTATTAACACTTTTAGTGCGGTACATGTATTTATTAATTTTTTTTATGTTTATGGTCACTTGATCCTTTAACCATCCTCTTCTTGCAGAATTCCCCGGCTTCTAAACAGCGGAGGAGAATGGAGAGAGATGCCAGACAGAGAGCCAAACAGGAAGAGCTGAAGAGGCTGCACAAGGCTCAGGTGAGACATAGAAGAGTGATGGCAGATAATGACCAAGTGGTCCATTGCATCTGCCCCTTAGGACCTCCTTCATCCTGCTGGTGATCCCTCCAGTGATATAAAAATCTATGCAGAGCAATCAGGACCTCCTTCCTTCTCCTGGTGATCCCTCTAGTGATATAAAGATCTATATAGAGCAGGGGTGAGGAACCTTTTTTCTGCTAAGGGCCATTTGGGTATTTATAAAATAATTTGGGGGCCGTATAGAATTATCAACTTAAAAATGTGCCTGTTATATTTGATCAAACATTTAATTAGCTCACCCCTAATGTGATGGCTGCAACTGCTTCTCTTTGGTGAGGTGTGTGATGTTAGCTGGTATTGATGATGATGCTACTCGCAACTCTTTTTCCATGTTTGCATCAGTCAGTCTGGAGCGCACTTGACTCTTTGTGGTGGTAAGTTTTGAAAAGAACTGCTGGTGGGTACTGCTGGTGGGTACAGCTGGCTGGTACTGCTGGTGGGTACAGCTGGCTGGTACTGTTGGTGGGTACAGCTGGCTCAGGCTGGTACGGCTGGCTTGTACTGTGCTGTGGGTACTGCTGGCTCAGGCTGGTACTGCTGACACAGGCTGGTACTGTGCTGTGAGTACTGATGGTTGGTACTGCTGGCTCAGGCTGGTACTACTGGCTAGTACTGTTGGCTGGTACTGCTGGCTCAGGCTGGTACTGCTGGCTGGTACTGTGCTGTGGGTACTGCTGGCTCAGGCTGGTACTACTGGCTAGTACTGCTGGTACTGCTGGCTGGTACTGCTATGGGTACTACTGGCTGGTATTGCTGTGGGTACTGCTGGCTCAGGTTGGTACTGTGCTGTAGGTACTGCTGGCTGGTACTGCTGTGGGTACTACTGGCTGGTACTGTTGTGGGTACTGCTGACTCTGGCTTGTACTGCTATGAGTACTGCTGGCTCTGGCTGGTACTGCTGGCTCCGGCTGGTACTGCCAGTTCTGGCTGGTACTGCCGGCTCTGGCTGGTACTGCTGTGAGTTCTGCTGGCTCTGGCTGGTACTGCTGTGAGTACTGCTTGTTCTGGCTGGTACTGCTGGTTCTGGCTGGTACTGCTGGCTCTGGCTGGTACTGCTGTAAGTACTGCTGGCTCTGGCTGGTACTGCTGGTTGTGGCTGGTACTGCTGGCTCTGGCTGGTACTGCTGTGTGCGCTGCTGATGGGAAATGCTGGCTAGCAGCGGCGCCGCGCTGGAGGAAGAGGCGTTGTTTCCTGTATTGGTTACAGGCGGAGTTAATTTGATGTCTCTCCGCTGTGCCTCACTCAGACTGTCAGAACAGACCTGGAACTATACAGGAAGCATTGGCTCCATTCTGACAGATCAGCTGAGAGACTCAGCTGCACGGGGGGCCGGACCAAATGACTTTGAGGACCGCATACGGCCCCCGGGCCTTAGGTTCCCCACCCCTCATATAGAGGAATCAGGACCATCTTCCTCCTGCTGGTGATCACTCTAGTGATATAAAGATCTATATAGAGGAAACAGGACCTCCTTCCTCCTGCTGGTGATCCCTCTTGTGATATCAATATCTCTGTACAGGAATCAGGACCTCCTTTATTCTGCTGGTGATTCCTCTAGTGATATAAAGATTTATATAGAGGAAACAGGACCTCCTTCTTCCCGTTGGTGATCACTCTGGTGATATCAATATCTCTGTAGAGGAATCAGGACCTCCTTCCTGCTGCTGGTGATCCCTCTAGTGCAGGGGTGGGGAACCTTTTTTCTGCCAAGGGCCATTTGGATGTTTATAACATCATTCGGGGACCATACAAAATAATCAACTCAACTCAATTAGCCTATTATATTTGGTCAAACATTTAATTAACTCACCCCTAATGTGATGGCTGGATCTGCTTCTCTTTGGTGAGGTGTGTGATGTTAGCTGGTATTGGTGATGTTGCTACTTGTTACTGGTTTTCCAGGTTTGCAGTCTGTCTGGAGCGCAGTCAACTCTTTGCGGTGGTAAGTTTTCAAAAGAACTTCTGTGCTGTGGGTGCTGCTGGTTGGTACTGCTGGCTGGTACTACTGTGGGTACTGCTGGCTCAGGCTGGTAGCGCTGGCTGGTAGTGCTGTGGGTACTGCTGGCTCAGGCTGGTAGTGCTGGCTGGTACTGCTGTGGGCACTAATGGCCCTCACTACTGGCTCCTCACAGGCGGAGTGCATTTCATATCACTCCGCCTGTGACTCACTCAGACTGTCAGAACAGAGCCAGAACTATTCAGGAAACATTGGCTCCGTTCTGACAGCTCAGCTGAGACAGACAGACAGACCAAGCGGCACGGGGGGCCGGACCAAATGATTTCGGGGGCCGCACAAGGCCCGCGGCCGTAGGTTCCCCACCCCTGCTCTAGTGATCTAATGATCTATATAGAGGAATGAGGACCTCCTTCCTCCCGCTGGTGACTCCTCTAGTGATATAAAGATCTATATAGAGGAATGAGGACCTCCTTCCTCCTGCTGGTGATCCCTCTAGTGATATAAATATCTATATAGAGGAATTAAGACCTCCTTCCTCCTGCTGGTGACCTTTCTAGTGATATAGAGATCTACAGTGTATAGAAAAATAAGGATCACCTTCCTCCTGCTTGTGAACCCTCTAGTAATATAAAGATCTATATAGAGGAATCAGGGCCTCCTTCCACTTGCTGGGGATCCCTCTAGTGATATACAGATCTATATAGAGAAATCAGGACCTCTTTCCTCCTGCTGGTGATACCTCAAGTGATATAAAGATCTGGATGGCATATATTAGCCAACAAGTGATTATGTTGTCCTTGAAGTTGATGTGGGCAATTGTCAAGCGTAAGGATTTGAGCGACTCTGACAAGGGTTAAATTGTAATGGGGAGATGTCTGAGTCAGAGCAACTCCAAAACTGCAGTTCTTGTAGAATATTCCCAGCCTGCAGTGGTCAGGACCTACCAGAAGTGGTCTAAGGAAGGAGTATTGGAAAACGGGCAACAGTATCATGGGCGGCCAAAGCTCAATGATGCACGTGGGGTTCGAAGGGTGGCCGTGTTTTCTGATCCAATAGAAGAGCTACGGTAGCTCATATTTCTGAAAAAGTCAATTTCTAGATTGTAAGCTCTAACGAGCAGGGCCCTCTAGTTCCTCCTGTTTTGAACTGTATTGTAACTGTATTGTCTTCCTTCACATTGTAAAGCGCTGCGCAAACTGTTGGCGCTATATAAATCCTGTATAATAATACTACTTCCTATAGAAAGGTGTCAGAACACACAGAGCAACGCAGCTTGTTGTGTATGAGGCTGTGTAGCCACAGACCGGTCAGGGTGCCCATGCTGACCCGTGTTCACAGCTAAAAGCTCCTACAATGGGTACCTGAGCATCAGAACTCGACCACAGAGCAATGGAAGAAGGTGGCCTGGTCTGATGAAGTTAAGAATTGTTAGAGGAACACAACAACAAGTTTGAGGTGTTGACAGGGCAGCCATCAGAAATTTTGGGGCCCCTTACACAGCTTTAGGCCTGGGCCCCTTGGGGCCTGACCACCAACATTTTGCAGGGCCCGCCCTCTGGCCGTCTCACCGAATCCGCCCACTGGCCATCCCACAGAGTCCTTCAGTGCACCCACTTCTATTTTAACACTCTTACAACTTAATATATGAAACTGAATCCAAGCCAGCATAGAGACATCCCCATATATTCAGCAAAGAGACATCCCAATCCCGTAAAGAGTCAGCCTCATATATTCAGCAAAGAGATATCCCAATCCAACAAAGAGACGGCCTCATATATTCAGCAAAGTGACATCCCAATCCAGTAAAGAGACGGGCTCATATATTCAGCAAAGACATATCCCAATCCAGTAAAGCGATGGCCTCATTTATTCAGCAGACACATCCCAATCCATTAAAGAGATGGCCTCATATATTCAGCAAAGACACATCCCGATCCAGCAAAGAGACAGCCTCATATTTTCAGCAAAGAGACAGCGCAATCCAGCAAAGAGACATCCCTTCAGCTGCACGGCCTTACTCTGCAGCCTCCCTGCTTTAGCAATTGCTAGTTACTACACTAGCAACAACTCTGTCTCGTTGGTTGGGGCCTGGGTGGCCGGGCCCCTCGGAACGCCTGGGCCCCCTACATTAGTATGGGCTGCCCCACCCCCCACCCCCACCCCTGATGGCTGCCGTGAGTATTGACTTGGCATCTAGATTTTCTAGGATGTGTTGAAAAAACAAGTCCGATCCATGGACTTAAAGGATCTGCTACTGATGACTTGGTGCAAGATATCACAGCATACCTTCAGAGGTTTTGTGCAGTCCATGCCCCGACGGGTCAGGGCTGTTTTGGTGGCAGAAGGGGGGGCCTACTCAATATTAGGTGAGTGGTCATAAAGTTTTGGTTGATCTGTTTGCCATTCGTCTTCTATATCGGTATATCAGTTTCTGCGTTGGACTCAGAAACGAGGAGATGAGAGAACAAAGGCAGAAAAGGGGTGATTAAAATGAACTCTTATTTGCCATCTCTCCAATCTGCATAAAGCAGTAACATATTTCAGGCATTGAAGATGGATGGGGGCGATGCATTGTCAGTCTCAGAGTCCATGCACAGGTCAGGCATTTGAGATTCACTGCAGGCTTAAGAAGTGGAGTCTCTTTCCTCAGACTCCGAGTATCACGATTGGCACCGATCTTTACCGGCTTGTGGGAATTATATTAAACTTCTTGAAAATATTTTTTGTGTTTGGATTCTCATTTCCACCTGGCACAAAGCGGTAGTAATCTGACTTGCACTGTTAATGGAGGTCTTTGCATGTCTCGGGTGTTTCACGGCTAGAAGAAGGTTATTTTTGCCGGGTCTCTGGTCGAAGGAATAAACTGTGTCTGCTTGGCACCGACAGGCAATAAGCCGGTCCTGGAGGCGCAGTGTGAATAACATGAAATACCAGGAGCTGGCACAGGGAATGTGGGGGGAGCGGAGCAGAGCCGTGATCAGAAAAGCTTCAAGATTACCAAATGAAATGACTTCCTCTCGTTTGCCATAGATCAGCCAGAGAGTGTCGTACGACCCAAGCTGGCAGAATGCACGTCTTTAGCATGGAGCTGAGCAGCATCGCACCATGTCCCAGACCATTCATTGCAACAAAGTCCCTCCCATAAGATCATATCTGCATTTTATATATTTATTATGATTTATTTATCTGTAAAAGTCTCCCTGGTGCAGACATTCGAAAACCCTGACACTACTGCTGGGTGCCGCCATCTTGCATGGTCCAAATGACACTTGAAGTGTCAGGTCAATCTCTATAGAAAGCATCACTAAGGGGTGGAGCGTAGTCCAGTCAGTTCTATCTGGACTGCCAGTGCAGGTGTGTCCCCCCCCATCCTTTCTCTACCGTGGTTGGTTGCTAGAACTACCAGTGTCCTAACAACTAGTGACATCATGAGAGCGCCCCCACCAGCATCACAGGAGGACTAAACTCCATCAAACCTGCAACCTGCTCTGCCTCCCACCCTTTACCTGCATGGCAACAAAATGGTAAGGGGGCACTGTGATGTAAGGGGGAACTCTGATGAAGACACCTAATGTAAGGGAGCACTCTGATGGGGACACCTAATGTAAGGGAGCACTCTGATGGGGACACCTGATGTAAGGGGGCACTCTGATGGGGACACCTGATGTAAGGGGGCACTCTGAGGGGGACAACTGATGTAAGGGGGCACTCTGATGAAGACACCTAATGTAAGGGAGCACTCTGATGAAGACACCTAATGTAAGGGAGCACTCTGATGGGGACACCTAATGTAAGGGAGCACTCTGATGGGGACACCTGATGTAAGGGGGCACTCTGATGGGGACACCTGATGTAAGGGGGCACTCTGATGGGGACACCTGATGTAAGGGGGCACTCTGAGGGGGACAACTGATGTAAGGGGGCACTCTGATGGAGACACCTGATGTAAGGGGGCACACTAATGGGGACACCTGATGTAAAGGGGTACTCTGATGGAGACACCTGATGTAAGGGGGCACTCTGATGAAGACACCATATGTAAGGGGGGTCTCTGATGGGGACACCTGATGTAACAGGGCTCTCTGATAGAGACACCTGATGTAAGGGGGCACTCTGATGAAGACACCTAATGTAAGGGAGCACTCTGATGGGGACACCTGATGTAAGGGGGCACTCTGATGGGGACACCTGATATGTAAGGGGGAACTCTGATGGGGACACCTGATGTAAGGGGGCACTCTGATGGGGACACCTGATGTAAGGGGGCACTCTGAGGGGGACAACTGATGTAAAGGGGTACTCTGATGGAGACACCTGATGTAAGGGGGCACTCTGATGAAGACACCAAATGTAAGGGGGATCTCTGATGGGGACACCTGATGTAACAGGGCCCTCTGATAGAGACACCTGATGTAAGGGGGCACTCTGATGAAGACACCTAATGTACAGGGACTCTCTGATGGGGAAACCTGATGTAAGGGATTACTCTGATAGGGACACCTAATATAAGTGATGCTCTGATAGGGACACCTGATATAAGTGACGCTCTGATAGGGACACCTGATATAAGTGATGCTCTGAAGGGGATACCTGATGTAAGGGGGCGCTCTGACATGGACACCTGATGTAAAGGGGCTCTCTGATAGGGACACCTGATATAAGTGAGGCTCTGATGGGGACAGCTGATGTAAGGGGGAACTCTTATGGGGACACCTGAAGTAAGAGAGGCTCTAACGGGGACATCTGTTGTATGGGGGCGCTCTGATGGAGACACCTGATGTAAGAAGTGAAATCTGATGGCAGACACCTGATGTATGGGTATACTCTGATGGGGACACCTGATGTATGGTGGGGACACTCTGATGGGGACACCTGATGTAAGAAGGGAAATCTGATGGCAGACACCTGATGTATGGGGACACCTTATGTAAAGAGGCACTCTGATTGGGACATCTGATGTAAGGGGACACTCTGATGAGGACACCTGATGTAAGAGGGTGCTCTGACGAGGACACCTGATGTAAGAGGGTGCTCTTGAGGACACCTGATGTAAGAGGGTGCTCTGATTGGGACACCTGATGAAAGGGGCCCTCCGATGAAGACACCTGATGTAAGGGGGCACTCTGATGAGGACACCTGATGTAAGGGGGCACTCTGATTGGGACACCTGAAGTAAGGGGACGCTCTGATGAGGACACCTGATGAAAGGGGGCACTCTGATTGGGACACCTGAAGTAAGGGGACGCTCTGATGAGGACACCTGATGAAAGGGGGCACTCTGATGAAGACACCTGATGTAAGGGGGCGCTCTGATGAGGACACCTGATGTAGAGGTCGCTCTGATAGGGACATCTGATGTAAGAGGGCACTCTGATGGGGGACACCTGATGTAAGAAGGCACTCTGATGGAGTCATAGTTCAAACATAAGATTGGAATCTCTGCTTAAATTCAATACCCCTATTGCCTGCTCTATAGAATTCCTCTTCACCCCTCTACCAGCAGCTACATAAAAGGTTATGTAAGGAGGTGAGGGGAGGGGCACAGTATCTGGGCCAGCAGAGAGTAATTGTAGGGAGCCGAGGGGAGAGACGGAGGAGCTGGGCCAGCAGATAATAATTGTAGGGAGCCGAGGGGAGAGACGGAGGAGCTGGGCCAGCAGACATTAATAAAATACACCCAGAAGAGGAGAAGAGTGTAACATGGCAACATGGAGGGGTCTCTGCTAGGTAATTGACTCTTCTTTATAAAGTAATATTTGATAGCAAGTTCAAAGGCACACCGCAAGTGCATGTTGTTTATGGAAATCCTGAAGCATTTGAAATATTTGATTTTCTGGGCTTCTGTACATGCAAGTTAGTTACAGAGTTCCCTCATATGCATATGGCCACTAGAGGGAGTTTTTAGAAAGCCATTTAGGAAACCCTGTAACATGGAACTGCAAGGATAGACTGAAAGTACAGTAAACCCCCCCTCCATTGCGGGGGTTACGTTCCGGACCCAGCCGTGAAAAGTGAAAATCCGCGAAATAGAAAAACCCTATTAAAATGCATTGTAGGCATGTTTTTTTTACTGTCACTGTACGTGTAAAAGCATTTTAAGGTCTTTAAACACACTTTTAAAACAATAGAAACTCATTTAAACACATAAAAGATACTGAGAGACATAGCAAGAGCTATGGAAAACACAAAAATATTTCATTTTTAATGATTTATATAGTAAAATAACATTACCAAAAAAAAACGCAATATACCGGGACCGCAAAAACTGAACCGCGATGGAGCGGGGGTTTACTGTACATCAAAAATGACTTCAAGGTCAACGTTACAACGATAAATCAAAAAATGTATTGCCAGTGAAAACACATAATAACTTTCCTTCAAAATAAACCTGTTTGTGCCTAATCGCTAATCTTTGGTATACCAAGGACCCCAAATGACCCTGAGGTCAATGTTACTACAATGGTTCAGGAATGTGTTCCCACTGGTAATACATAATAGATTCCCTTTAGAATGAACGTCTTTACACCTCATCTCTGATCTTTTACAAACTCTGTACTGAAAAGGAAATGTATAATTCTGAAGGCCCTTTCAGAAAGAAGAGCGAGGAAGGGATAAATAGAAAAGCCATGCATCGTGTTTTTCTAACCTGAGATTGAGGGCCGCTAGTAAACAGAATGACTGGAGAGTCCCCAATTGTATGGTGTTCCAAGAATCCGTCAAGAACCGTGCGTATGCCATGTGAATTAGTCGGCACACACAAGAGTAACATTGTAACAAGTGATTATTTTTCTTCAGACAATACAGCGTCAGCTACAAGAGACGGAGGAGAAGCAACGAGCTCTTGAGATCCAAGGTGTCAGGTTGGAGAAAGCTCTTCGAGGAGAAGCGGGTAAGGGGCTAAAACAGCACTCTTTGTACGGGGCCTATAGGAGAGAGACTTCTTTAGTGTACTTAAGAAACAAGAAGGTGCTATTGTGTGATGCTATAGTACAGGTGACCTCGACTACCGCTCTGACGGCTGATGGTAAAAAAAAAAAGGAGGTTTATAATCGTGGGTGGGGGGGAGGGGGGGGTGGGTATCGGGGGACAGGAAAGCTACAGCCACTTGGCATCACTTTTTTTTAAAAACTACTATTTTTTTTTACTGAATATCAATTTTTAAAACTCTATTGGCATAAAAAAAAAAAGGGACCATGAAATATATTGAAACAACTTCAGAAAAGAACAGCTATAAGAGACGGAAGAGAAGCTCTTCAGATCCAAGGTGTTAGGTTGAAGAAAGCTCTTCGAGGAGAAGCGGGCAAGGTGCTAAAATGGCGCTTCTTTGTATGGTGCTGGGTACAATTGTACGGGGGCCCATAGTAGAGCAACTTTTTTAGTACATTTAAGGTGACACTATAGTATTGTAAATTATTCACCTGTGCTCCGTGTATATAAAGCATGTAAGTCAAGGACTGCAGCACTCTAATATCCGAATATAGGGTATGATTACCAAAAATCAGTGTGTAATCTCTTTAAGTGCTCACAAATTAATCAAAATATTTATTATAATAGAATGAATATACATAAAATTCAGCAAGTGAATAAATAAATAAATGTATAAACTAGTATAATATTTAAAAAAAAAAAAAAATATATATATATATATATATATATATATATATATATATATATTTTTTTTTTTTTTTAGGAAAGAGATCATTTCAAGATTTGGGATTGAATCTCTAATTGTATATATGTGTATATATATATATATATGTATTTATATATATATATATGTATGTATATATGTATACATATGTATGTATATATATATATATATATATATATATATATATATATATATGTATATATATGTATGTATATATATATATATATATATATATGTATATATATATATATATATTTTTTTTTTTTTTCGTAAGCAAAGAGATCATTTCAAGATTTGGGATTGAATTATATATATATGTATATGTATGTATGTATATATATATGTATGTATATATGTATATATATATGTATGTATGTATATATATATGTATATATATGTATGTATATATATATATATATATATATATATATATTTTTTTTTTTTTTTTAAAGCAAAGAGATCATTTCAAGATTTGGGATTGAATCTCTAATTGTATATATGTGTATATATATATATATATATATGTATATATATATATATGTGTGTTTATATATATATGTTTATATATATATATATATATATATATATATATATATATATATATACACACACTGCTCAAAATAAATTGCAGGAAGACTTTTTAATAATTTAAAATGTTATATAATTATTAATAATATAATTTTAATAAATTTAAAAATGTCTTTACTAGCAGCACTTTATGTAGATTCATTCTCTCATATTATATGTTTGATTCATTTTTGATCACTTAAAGGGACAGCGCACTTATTTTAGGATATTAGAGTGCTGCAGTTATTGACATACGTGCTTTAAAGACACAGAGTGCAGATTCCTGCCACTGCAATTCACACTGGGCCAAGTAGGTATTTTTTAATCACAAATATGGTTAGTGTAGCTAGGAATTGTATATTTATTTATTATTTTCGTTATTATTTTTTATTATATTTTTCCTATGTATTTATTTTATTTGTTATTATTTTTTGTTTATATTTTATTTATGTATTTTATTTGTATATTATATATTATATTTATAATTATGTTATTCTAATTGATTTTTTTATATATAATTTTTTTTAAGTGGAATTACCCTTTAAGTCTGTTATGGGTCCAGCTGAAGTTCTGCATTAATCGGTGCGCAAACATTTGCACTGCTCATTATTTAAGGGACGTCTGAAATTGCAGTGACTCCACTGTGGCGCTGTAATACTCGCAGCTGTTTCGAAAAGGACGACACCCTGGAGTATCATAATGAAAGGCAATCAGTGACTAATTAAATCACGATTATTGGTCAGTCCTGGGCGGGCGGTGTCAGTGCCCCTTCAGGAGTGTAACCCAATTATCCATATTCATAGTGACCTCCTGACTTCATAAGTGGCTCATTAATCTTTGCGCAATTAGCTCTAGAAATGGTCGGGTCTCATTATGTAGAATGCAATATATATAGGTTGGCAAGAAATCAATGAGGAATCATCTGTATAATTCCTCCTCTTCCCTTTACAGAGATAATTTGCTCCGCTTAGATCTCTGAATGCAGAATACGTTCACACTTGTGCATGGCAGGCATGTGCAAAAAATTGCGCACTTTCCTTTCATACACAAAAATCGCACTATCCTTTAGTAGTTTGTGCAGTAGTGGTTTCATTTTTAACCACTTCTGGACTGGAAGATTTTCCCCCTTAATGAGTAGGCCATTTCTTGCAATTCGGCACTGCGTTACTTTAACGGACAATGGCGCGGTCGTGCGACTCTGTACCCAAATAAAATTAATGTCCTTTTTTTCCCACAAATAGAGATTTCTTTTGGTGGTTTTTGATCACCTGTGCAATTTTATTTTTTTTTTTTTTGCGCTATAAACAAAAAAAGAGTGACAATTCTGAGAAAAAAAAACAATTTTTTTCACATTCTGCTGTATAACATTCTCAAAAAAAAAAAAAATTTAATTCTCTTCATAATTTTTGGCCAATTTGTATTCTGCTACATATTTATGGTTAAAAAAAAAAATCCCAATAAGCGTATTTTGAGCAAAAATGATCGCGTGTATAAACTAGGGGAAAGATTTATGTAATTTTTATTTTATTTTTTTACTAGTTATGGTGGCGATCAGCGTTTTTTTAGCGGGAATGCGACATTGCGGCGGACAGATCGGACCCCTAACTGACATTTTTGACACTTTTGGGAGGACCAGTGACATTGCAACCGTAATCAGTGATAAAAATATGCACTGTTACTGATATAATGACACTGTCAGGGAAGGGGTTAATCCAGCGTTAAATGTGAGCCTAGGGGGTGTTTTCTAACTGTGTGGGGGATGGGCTTATGAAATCAACACAGAGACCTGTGATCCTAAATAGGAGGAACACAGAAGCTCTGCATTGATTCCTGAGAGAACAACGGTCTGCTGTGTTTACTGCCGTTCTCTCTCCATGGGGAGCGATTGCAGGTGCCTGGTGGCAATCGCGGCCCCCCGCGCCTCAGCTTCCCCACTGGCGAATGGGGGTGCACGCCCCCCAGGATCGCTCCCACGGACCGCCGTACAGGTACGACGATTCGCGGGAACCTGCCGCCGTATATCGGCGGTTGCTGGTCGGCAAGTGGTTAATGCGCACATTCTTAATGGCACCCCCTTGCATCTGAAGAGAAAGCGATGACTTTATAGTAGCAAAGATTTATTTGTACAATTCTGGATACAACCGAATGGAAAGGGGAAGATGCGTTCACACGACCAACAGCGTGCTTGTTCCCTTCAACTACTGCAACAAAGAACCCACCTTAAGTACGCATGCTGGGAGGTGCACACCCCCTACCTAACTGGAAAACCTGTTGCCTCCATTCTAATACACAAACCCCCCCCCCCCCCCCTTGCATCTGCTAACCCAGGCATTTTCACATGCATGAAAACGCATTGTGCCATAGCAGCATGCATTTCAGTGCAGTGCAATTTTACAAAAGATCAGGGTCCATTCACCCCGGGGCATTTTGTGAATGAGCACAAAAGCACATATTTTTGCACGCATTTACGAAACGCACGTTTTGCATTTGCGGTGCCATTTGTTTTAAATTGCACCCTAAGACCCCGTTCACACTGGGGGACGCTACTTGCCGGGGCGACCTCACAGGTCGCGGTGCGCAGCTCGCACCGCGACCTCGGAGCGGCCGGCACGGACTTCATATCATTAAAGTCAATGCAGGTCGCTCCAGGTCGCCCCAAAGAAGCTCCGGACCCTTTTTCTAAGTCGGATCGACTTGTGTCACTCCTATTAGAACGGGTCCACAGCTGCTCTATGGCAGGCCACCTGTCAGGCGACCAGGTCGCCTGACAGTTCGCCCCAGTGTGAACGGAGTCTAAATGCAGCAAGCAGATGCCTGTTTAGACATGCACAAAAAAACACTCAACAAACTCGTCAACACATGCATGGAGAAGTGTGTGCTCCATCGCACCTGCATGGTGTGAACTGAACCTTACCCAACAAAGGATAAGCTTCTTTGGCCACATTTACTGCAGCAAAGTGGCTCTATTGGGCAAAGTCACGTACCTGTAGGTCATTTGGTGCAATAGCCACTAGGTAGCGCGTGCACGTCGCCAGAGGCGCGATCGCTCGCTGGTTGGACTGAGGGGGAGCTAATCAGCGAGTCCGGCGGACATTGGGTCTCCCGCGATCGCTCCCAAGACAGGCAGAACAGTGCCATCTTAAGAGCATTAACCACTTTACCACCGGAGGATTTTGTTGTCTTACGCACAGGCCACTTTTTGCGATTCGGCGCTGTGCGACTTTAACTGACAATTGCGCAGTCGTGCGACGCCGTACCCAAACGAAATTTACTTCCTTTTTTTTCCCACAAACAGAGCTTTCTTTTGGTGGTATTTGATCACCTGTGCGATTTTTACTTTTTGCGCTATAAACAAAAAAAGAGCGTTTATTTTGAAAAAATAACAATATTTTTAACATTTTTTTATATGAAATTCCCCCCAAAAAATGTAAAAATCAAAATTTTTTTTAAATTTTAGGCCAATTTGTTTTCTGCTACCTATGTTTGTTAAAAAAAAATCACAATAAGCGTATTTTGATTGGTTTGCGCAAAAGTTATTGCGTTTACTAACTAAGGGAAGGATTTCTGTCATTTTTGGTGTTTTTTTTTTAACGAGTAATGGCGGCGATCTGCAATTTTTTTGCGGGACTGCGACATTGCGGCGGACAGATCGGACCCTTGACTGACATTTTTGACACTTTTGGGGGTACCAGTGACATTACTGCAGTAATCAGTGCTATATGTATGCACTGTTACTGTAAAAATGACACTGGCAGGGAAGGGGTTAATTTTATTGGAGAGGGAGGGGTTAATGTATGCCTGGTGCTTACTGACGTGTGTGGGGGGAGGTGACTGTGTGAGTCAGGGACAGATCGCAGGTTCAGCTATGCTGAACCCTGCAATCTGTCACTCCTTGTCACTGAGGAGATCCTCCCGCTCTGTTTACACAGGCGGGCGGATCTCCAAACTAGATTCCCCGACGATCGGGGAAGAGCAGCGGCCGCCGCCGCTGCTCCCCTGGCCCAACTCCCGCTGTGAATGAAAACAGCGGGAGCGCACCTCCGGCGGCGTGCGAGCGCCGCCTACAGGGGGAGGAGTCCAGCGACGTAGTACTACGTCGCTGGACGATAACGAACCACTTTGCCGCAGTACGGTCAACGTGACCGGTTGGCAAGTGGTTAAAGGGTCCCGGGCAATGCAGTGCTCTGGGGCCCCGCCTACACAATCACCCACAAGAATAAAAATGCAAATTATGGATAAGGCGATATTTATTGGTACAGCAGTGCCAGGCTAATGACAGCTTCTAAGTTGGGCGGCTGGGTCCGGTGAACACACACACCGATGGGAGTCAGACCTGACTGTCCTGTGTGCGCCTGTTCCTGTGGAGGCAGACAGGCATTCCTCCAGTTGTGGGCTTCCCCCTCCATGGCCCAAGTGTCTGACAGCAGCGCAGGGCTGACAGGCGCTTGCCTCCTGCTAAGTTCAGCGTCAGGATGCACACGGGAATCGTGACTAATGCTTGGCTGGGGCTGGGTCGCTGGGCAAGTGGGACCCCCCGGGCAAGTGGGGCCCCTGGGCAGCTGCCCAGCATGCCCATTCAGTAAGATGGTCCTGAGGCGGAACAAGGCAGATCACCATTCTGACAGGGGAGAAGATAGAGATATTGTGTTCCCCCAGTCAGAGAACTCCCCCCCTCCACAGTTACCAAGCACCCCCTAGGGCAGTGATGGCGAACCTTGCCACCTCATGTTTTGGAACTACATTTCCCATGATGCTCGTGCACTCTGCAGTGTAGTGGAGCATCGTGGGAAATGTCGTTTCAAAACATCTGGGGTGCCAAGGTTCGCCATCACTGCCCTAGGCACACAGTTAACCCGTTGATTGCCCCAGATGTTGACCCCCATTCGTGCCATTGTCATTAGTACAGTGACAGTGCATATTTTTAGTAGTAATCACTGATCACTGTAATAACATCACTGGTCCCCAATAAAGCATCAAAAGTGTGTCTGATTTGTCCGCCGCAATGTTGCAGTCCCGCTAAAAATCGCAGATCGCCGCCATTATTTGTAGAAAAAAAATAAATGAATACAAAATGCCATAAAAATATCCCATAGTTTGTAGACGCGATATCTTTTGCGCAATCAAATCAATATACACTTACTGGGATTTATTTTACCAAAAATATGTAGCAGAATAAAAATTAGCCTAAATTGATGAAGAAATTCGATTTTTTTATTTTTTTTATTGGGAATGTTTTATTTTTTTTTTAGAAAGTAAAAAAACATTTTTTTTCCCAAAATTGTCGCTCTTTTTTTGTTTATAGCGCAAAAAATAAAAACCGCAGAGGTGAACATATAGCTAAGTAACAACCACACTGTTTTGCACAATTGTCCTCACTCTGCAGAGCTGAGTGACAGCCACACCCCTTAGCACAAATGTCCTCACACACATGCGTGTAACGTAGGAAGGGAGAGAATGTGTTTGACAATGCAAGTTAAATGTGTTGGTGCAATGCATGGCATCAATATTCTGTTTCTTGCTCTCACACTGCAGCAGTCTACACTAGCAGAGTTGAGTAACTGCCACACCCCTCAGCAAAAGTGTCCTCACACAGACCTATGTAGAGAAGGAAGAGAGAGAATGTGGCTGACAATACAAGTAAAATGTTTTGGTGCAATGCATGGCATCAATGTGCTGTTTCTAGCCCTCACATTTCAGTAGGCTATACTAAAAGAGCTGAGTAACAACTACACCCCTCAGCACAACTGCCCTCACACTGCAGAGCTGAGTAACAGCTACACCTCTCAGCTAAAGTGTCCTCACACTGCAGAGCTGAGTAACAGCCGCACTGTTCAACACAACTGTCCTCACACTGCGGAGCTGAGGGACAGCCACACTGTTCAACACAACTGTCCTCACACTGCAGAGCTGAGTAACAGCCACACTGTTCAATACAACTGTCCGCACACTGCGGAGCTGAGGGACAGTCACACTGTTCAACACAACTGTCCTCACACTGCAGAGCTGAGTAACAGCCACACTGTTCAACACAACTGTCCCCACACTTCAGAGCTGAGTAACAGCCACAACTTTTAGCACAATTGTCCTGACACTGCAGAGCTGAGTAACAGCCACACTGTTCAACACAACTGTCCTGACACTGCAGAGCTGAGTAACAGCCACACTGTTCAACACAACTGTCCTGACACTGCAGAGCTGAGTAACAGCCACAACTTTAAGCACATTTGTCCTCACACTGCAGAGCTGAGTAACAGCCACACCCCTCAACACAAGTGTCCTCACACCAACCAGGGGAGGAAAGAGAGAGGGTGCTTGACCAGGTTTGCTAATAGTTGGAACGCATCTCAAACACAGGTCAACAAAATCCCATTTGGCTTTTACTGAGGAGCACACATGGCTGTTCAGAGACTGCGTTTGACCGGATTCGCGTTGTGCTGTGTTTCTTCAGATGCAGTCTTTCCAATTAGGGGGCATTTTAACTGCAGGCAAATCAAGCCAAATGCAGGCTTGTCTTGACAAACCATTAATTTTCTGTACAAATACAGCTGCATGCAGTAAAATGGAAGACAGTGAGTGACTAGTCAGGGCCAAGCCAAGGGGCAGGCAAAAGAGGGGGCTGCTTTAGGCAGCTCAGCAGGATGGGGCGGACCTACAACCTATACTAATGGCCCAACTCACATCTCATAGAGGGGGGTGCACGCAGCCTTTTTGCCTCGAGTGCTAACTTCTCTTTTTCCACATTTTGTTATGTTACAGCTCTATTCCAAAATGGATTAAATTCCTTATTTTCCTCAAAATTCTACAAACAATCCCCCATAATGACAATGCGATGCTAATTTACTAAAAATAAAAAACAAAAAAGTCCCATGTACATAAGTATTCACAGCCTTTGCTAGGATTGAGCTCCTGTTTTCCACTGATCATCCATGAGATGTTTCTATAACTTGATTGGAGTCCACCTGTGGTTAATGCAGTTGATTGGACATGATTTTGAAAAGCACACACCTGTCTATATAAGGTCCCACAGTTATCAGTGCATGTCAGAGCACAAACCAAGCCATGAAGTCCAAGGAATTGTCTGTAGACCTCCAACACAGGATTGTATGGAGGCACAGATCTGGGGAGGGGTAAAGAAAAATATGTGCAACATTGAAGTCCCAATGAGCCCAGTGGCCTCCATCATCCGTAAATGGAAGAAGCTTGGAACCACCAGGACTCTTCCTAGAGCGGGCCCGCCCGGGGGAGAAGGGCCTTAATCAGGGAGGTGACCAAGAACCCGATGGTCACTCTGACAGAGCTCCAGCACTTCTCTATTGAGAGAGGAGAACCTTCCAGAAGAACAATCATCTCTGCAGCACTCCACCAATCAGGCCTGTATGGTAGAGTGGCCAGACAGAAGCCACTGCTCAGTAAAAGGCACATGACAGCCCACCTGGAGTTTGTCAAAAGTCACCTGAAGGACTCTCAGACCATGAGAAACAAAATTCTCTGGTCTGAGGAAACAAAGGAGGAATAGCACCTGAATGGCAAGTGTCATGTCTGGAGGAAATCAGGCACCGCTCATCATCTGGCCAATACCATCCCTACAGTGAAGCATGGTGGTGGCAGCATTATGCCGTGGGGATGTTTTCAGTGGCAAGAACTGGGAGACTAGTCAGGATTGAGGGAAAGATGAATGCAGCAATGTACAGAGACATCCTTGATGAAAACCTTCTCCAGAGCACTCTGGACCTCAGATTGGGGTGAAGGTTCATCTTCCAGCAGGACAACGATCCTAAGCACACAGCCAAGATAACAAAGGAGTGGCTATGGGACAACTCTGTGAATGTCCTTGAGAGGCCCAGCCAGAGCCCAGACTTGAACCCGATTGAACATCTCTGGAGAGATCTGAAAATGGCTGTGCAACCGACGCTCCCCATCCAACCTGATGGAGCTTGAGAGGTCCTGCAAAGAAGAATGGGAGAAACTGCCCAAAAATAGGAGTGCCAAGCTTGTAGCATCATACGCAAAAAGACTTGAGGCTGTCATTGGTGACAAAGGAGCTTCACCAAAGTATTGAGCAAAAGCTGTGATACTTATCTACATGGGATTTTTTTTGTTCCTTTTTTATTTTTAATTAATTTGCAAAGATTTCAAACAAACTTCTTTCACGTTGTAATAATGGGGTATTGTTTGTAGAATTTTGAGGAAAATAATGAATTTAATCTATTTTGGAATAAGGCTGTAACATAACAAAATGTGGAAAAAGCGAAGCTCTGTGAATACTTTCCGGATGCACTGCATATAGTATATCAGATGATGGGTCCACTTTAAGGGATACCCCTAACTCTATTGACCATAGATCCAGCCACTAGAGGGCGCACCTTCCGATCTGTTCATGATATATGGTGAGGAGTACAAAATGTGAAAAATCTGATCAAAAATTACCTTCAGATCATCTTTTACAACAATAACTCATAATTAACACTGCTTGGGAGCAGACCATAATTTTCCCTTCCTAGACGCACATTCCCCCCCCCCCCCCCTCCTCCTCTCTAATGATCTGAGTGATTTACTGCCCCCCTCCCCACACACACACATTACAATAATGTCATTTCACCATTAATTCTTGGCTGCTCTATCTCTCCTCTGAATGGTAAATGGACGCAGATCGAGCGTGTGATTGTGCGATGTGTCTTTGCTGCCAGACAGCGGAGCCATTTTATTCCCAATAAACAGCTCTAATATCTATTAACACAGCAATTAACCCATTGCAGCTGTCCGCTCGGCCTTCTAATGTGGGGCTGTCTAGTGATATATATTAAATGAAGGATTAAAGTCATTCCGTAATGAAAGTAAGTTGGGCACACCCTAAGGACTGTAGGTAGCAAGTAAGCCACGCAATAAATTAGGCTGCTGTAACAAAAATAAAAGATTTCCCTAAAACAATGTATAAAAAAATTGTAAAAAATAAAATCATTAGTCATCATGCGTTTCGGAAAAAAAAACAACTTGTCACAAAGTAATAACTATACAAATTGTTTACATTTTTTTATTTTAAATTTATTTATTTATTTTATTTATTTATTTTATTTGTGTGGAGTGTACCCCAAATTTTCCCAGTTTGAGGTGGGACATGGCTAGATAATGGAGTTCATTACTGGAAGCATTGCTTATTCATTGCTTTAGAAAGAGGTTCATTCCCCAAAACCTTCCCGGAAAGCATTGCTTATCCTCCACCTCCATCTTTACCTCTGTCTGGTGCCTTCTCTTTGGCTCCCCCCCCCCCCATGTTCCCCAATGTGCCCTGATGTGAAACTTAAAGGGTCCGGGTCATCAAACACATTTTTTAACCACTTAAGCCCCGGAGGATTTGGCTGCTAAAGGACCAGGGGTTTTTTTGCGATTTTTTACTGCGTGACTTTAACGGACAATTGCGCGGTCGTGCGACGCTGTACCTAAACGAATTTGACGTCCTTTTTTTCCCACAAACAGAGCTTTCTTTTGGTGGTATTTGATCACCTGTGCGATTTTTTGATCACGCGCTATAAACAAAAAAAGAGCGTAAATTTTGCAAAAATAACAATATTTTTCACATTTTTTTATATGAAATTCCCCAAAAAAAAAAGTAAAAATCAAAATTTTTTAACATTTTTCGGCCAATTTGTTTTATGCTACCTATGTTTGGTAAAAAAAATCGCAAAAAGCGTATTTTGATTGGTTTGCGCAAAAGTTATTGCGTTTACTAACAAAGAGAAAGATTTTTGTCATTTTTGGTGTTTTTTTTTTTAACGCGTAATGGCGGCGATCTGCGATTTTTTTTTCGGTACTGCGACATTGCGGCGGACAGATCGGACCCTTGACTGACATTTTTGACACTTTTGGGGTTACCAGTGACATTACTGCAGTAATCAGTGCTATACATATGCACTGTTACTGCAAAAATGACACTGGCAGGGAAGGGGTTAACTTTATTGGGAAGGGAGGGGTTAAGTGTGTCCTAGGGGCGTGCTTTCTACTGTGTAGGGACATTGCTATTGGTGTAAAAGCAAAGATCAACAGTTCTACATAGTAGAACGGTCAGATCTTTACTTTTACACAGGGAGAACTGACAGGCAGCTTGTTTACACAAGCTGCTCTGTCTTTCTCCCTTCACAGGAGCGATCGTAGTGTGGCCGGCGGACATCGAGTCCGCCGGTCACACGCACTGACTTGCCTGTGAACGAGCCGCGGCGGGCGCGCGCCTCGGCGGGCGCGCGCCCGCTCGCTATAGGCTCGCAAGTCAGTGACAGGCGAGTGACGTACCGATACGTCACTCTGCCTGGCCGGGGCTGACCGCCGCAGTATATAGTCGTGCGGCGGTCGGCAACCGGTTAATGTTTCGTTTTTTTTTTTTTTTTTTCAATTATTTTTTTTTTTTTTATAATTTTACATTTTTATTTATTTATTTTTTACCTTTAAAAAAAAAGTTTTATGGACTGTACCCCAGATTATCCCAGCCTGAGGTGTAACATAACTTGAGAAAAGGTTTTTTTTCCCTGAATCTGTGCTGGTTTTCCACCTTTCATCTGTACTTGTATTTGTTGCCTTTTTTGGGGGGCTAATTTGTGTATTTTTGCACTCTAAAGTATGCTATGCCCGTATTGTATATTCCCTCAATGTGTCCTAATGTGGAATCTAAAGGGGCCTAGTCACAAACAATTTTTGTTTTTAGTAGAATTCTTTAAAAATGTCTATTTTTTTATTTAAATTATTATTATTATTATTTTTTTTAATAACTTTTATTCAACTTTTAAAAAGATTGTATGGACTGTCACTGTACCCAAGATTTACCCAGGTTGAGGGGAGGTGGAACATGGCTTTAGAAAGAGGTTCATTCCCCAAAACTTTCCCAGAAGCATTGCTTATCCTCCACCTCCATCTTTACCTGTCTGCTGCCTTCTCTTTGGCTCCCCCATGTTCCCCAATGTGCCCTGATGTGACACTTAAAGGGTCCGGGTCATCAAACACATTTTTTTAATGTTTCAGTTTGTTTTTTTTCCAATTTCAATTTTTTTTTTTTTTTTTTAATTTTACATTTTTATTTATTTATTTTTTACCTTTAAAAAAAAAAAAAAAAATTATGGACTGTACCCCAGATTATCACAGCCTGAGGTGTGACATAACTTGAGAAAAGGGTTTGTTCCCTGAATCGGTGCTGGTTTTCCACCTCCATTTGTACCTGTATCTGTTGTCTATTTTTTTTTGGCTCATTTGTGTATTTTTGCACTCTACAGTATGCTATGCCTGTATTAGATATCCCCTCAATGTGTCCTAATGTGGAACCTAAAGGGGCCTAGTCACAAACAATTTTTTTTTAGAATTCTTTAAAAATGTCTATTTTTTTATTTTTATTTATTTATTTTTGTAATAACTTTTATTCAACATTTTAAAAAGATTGTAGATTTACCCAGGTTGAGGGGAGGTGGAACATAGCTTTAGAAAGAGGTTCATTCCCCAAAACTTTTCCGGAAGCATTGCTTGTCCTCTACCTCCATCTTTATCCATGCCTGCTGCCTTCTATTTTGTTCCCCCCATGTTCCCCAATGTGCCCTAATGTAAGACTTAAAGGGGCCTGGTCAACAAAGAAATTTTTTAACATTTCATTTTATATTTTTTTTTTCAAATTTTAATTTTTTTTTTAATTTTACATTTTTATTTATTTATTTTTTACCTTTAAAAAAAAAAAAAAGTTTATGGACTGTACCCCCGATTATTCCAGCCTGAGATGTGACATAACTTGAGAAAAGGGTTTGTTCCCTGAATCTTTGCTGGTTTTCCACCACCATCTGTACCTGTATTTGTTGCCTTCTTTTTTGGCTCATTTGTGTATTTTTGCACTTTACAGTATGCTATGCCTGTATTGGATATTCCCGCAATGTGTCCTGGTCATCAATCACATTTTTTAACATTTAATTTTTTTTTTTTTCAATTTTTCTTTTGAATTTTACATTTTTATTTATTTATTTTTTACCTTTAATGTTTTGAGTCACTGGAAAAGATGTGATTAGAGTTCTCGGCAAGTTGGAGTTTTTGACAGAACATCGGCTCGCCGTGTGATCGGCGAGCCGAAGAAAGAATCGGCCGCCGGCGGAAGTTCACCATAGAGAATACCAAGGACCAGATGGTCCACGGAAGTCTATATGACACGCAGAGGCTCAGGCGCGACGTTATGACGTCACATACGGCCTGGCAGTTGTAACTACTGCCGTGTGTTTAGCTGGGAAGTCCAAAATCAGTTTTTTGTTTTGTTTTTTTTTTTTTTTATATCTCAGTCTTTCCAGCCTAGAGAAAGTTGAGTGAGGGCAAGATGGTCCCCACTTGGCTCTTTGCCCTCCGACCCCCGATGTCACTTCCGGTTCTCAGGCTTGAAGAGATTATTCCTATTTTTTTTTTTTTTTTTTTTTACGGTCAAAGTGTCAATTTATTTGTTTATTTATTTTATTGTTGCTTTTAAAGATAAATGGGAGATCTGAGGTCTTTTTGACCAAAGATCTCTCCATAAAGAGGACCTGTCATGCCCTATTCCTATTACAAGGGATGGTTACATTCCTTGTAATAAGAATAAAAGTGGTCAAAAAATAAATTAAAATTAAAGGGAAAGTGTAAAAATATAAAAATAAAATAAACAATAAAAAATAAAAATTTTAAGTATCCCCATCCCTGCGTGCTCGCACGCAGAAGCGAAAGCATACGCAAGTTGCACCCACATATGTAAACAACGTTTAAACCACACATGTGAGGTATAATACTTACATTCCTTGTAACAGCAATAAAAGTTATCCAAAAAATAAAGGGACAGTGTAAAAATAAAAAATAAATAACAAAAAAATAAAATTTAAAGCGCCCCATCCCTCCGTGCTGGTGTGCAGAAGCGAACACATATGTAAGTCGCGCCCACATATGTAAATGAGGTTCAAACCACACATGTGAGGTATTGCCACGAACGTCTGAGTGAGAGCAATAATTCTATTCCTAGACCTCCCCTGTGACTCTAAGCTGGCAGCCTGTAAACATTTTTAAAGCATCGCCTAACGAGATTTGTAAGTACCGAAGTTTGGCGCTATTCAACGGGTGTGCAGAATTTTAAAGCATGACATGTTAGGTATCTATTTACTCGGCATAACATCATCTTTCACATTATACAAAAAAATTGGCTAATCTTTAGTGTTTTGTTTTTTAATTCATGAAACTGTTTTTTTTTCTCCAAAAAAAAATGCGTTTAAAAATTGCTGCGCAAATACCGTGTGACATAAAAAGTTGAAACAACCGCCACTTTTTTTCCCTAGGGTCTCTGCTAAAAAAAAACATATTTAATGTTTGGGGATTCTGAGTAATTTTCTAGCAAAAAAAATGATTTTTACATGTAGGAGAGGAGTGCCAGAATAGACCCGGTATGGAAGTGGTTAAAAATGTTTTATTTCCCTGAATCCAGGACCAATGTTATTTTTCTTGTAGAACTTACAGGGTCCTAGTCACTAAACTATTTTTTTTTTTTTTAATTCAATTTAAAAAGAAAAATCTCAAATTTTGTATTTCATTTTTTTTTCAAATTATTTTTTTTTTTCTTCTTTTCATTTTCAAAAATTGTATTTGCCCAGGTTGAGATGGGTCATGGCTTTAGAAAGGGGTTCATTCCCCAAAACTATGTCCCGATGGAAACAGCCTGAGGTGGGACAAAGAAAATTCCCTGAATTGGTGCTGGTTTTCCCCCTTCATCTGTACCCGTTGCCTTCTTTTTGGCTCATTTGTGTATTTTTGCACTTTATGCCTGTATTGGATATTCCCTCAAACTCAATGTGTCCTAAAGTGGAGCCTGAGAGGGCCGTCACAAACTTTTTTTTTTAATAACATTTTTTAAAAACTTCTATTTTCTATTTTGAATTTTATTTTTTGATTTTTAATTATTTTTCTTTTAACATTTAAAAACAAATTGTATAGGTTGTACCCAAGATTTACCCATGTTGAGGTGAGGTGGAGAAAGAGGTTCCTTTCCCAAAACTGTGGCCCGACAGAAGCTGCTGTTTCCTGGCTTCAGTGCATCTCCCTTATTTATTTATTTTTTTTAAAGCATGACATGTTAGGTATCTATTTACTCGGCTTAACATCATCTTTCACATTATACAAAAAAAAAATGACCAGCTTTACTGTTTTGTTTTTTAATTAATGAAACTGTTTTATTTAAAAAAAAAAAAAAAACGCCTTTGAAAAATTGCTGCACAAATACCGTGTGACATAAAAAGTTGAAACGACCGCCATTTTATTCCCTAGGGTCTCTGCTAAAAAAAAAAGAAATTTATGGGTCCTGAGTAATTTTCTAGCAAAAAAATGATTTTTACATGTAGGAGAGGAGTGCCAGAATAGACCTGGTATGGAAGTGGTTAAAAATGTGTCGAATCCCTGAAACCAGATGCCCGCATCCTCCACCAAAAAAAAATAAAAAAAATCCCTGAAACCAGGGCCTGATGTTATTTTTCTCGTGGAACATTCAGGGTCCTAGCCACTAAACAAATTATTTTAATTCAATTATTTATTAATTATTTATTTAAATAAAATTTAAAAAGAAAAATCTCAAATTTTGTATTTTATTTTTTTTTTTCAAATGACTTTGTTTTTTATTTAATTTTCTTTCTTTCATTTTCAAAGGTTGTACGGACTCTACCCAAGATTTAGCCAGGTTGAGATGGGTCATGGCCTTAGAAAGGGGTTCATTCCCCAAAACTAGGTCCCGGTAGAAGCAGCCGATTCTTGGTTTTAATGAGTCAACGTTACTGAACCTTACACGTGATTGGGCTATTGGAAGCTTCTGTCAGAGCCCAGTCACCCGGGTGGTTTGACCGATCCCCTTTAAATTCCCCCCCGTGTCGCTCATCACAAGGGTTAACGCGCGTCCCGCCATGTGCAATGCGGCTGACGCTTCATTCATTGTCCGATGCTTATTAGATCAGAGGCGGCTCATCTCCTCTGATACATTTCACATCGCTCTGTAGGTAATGTTAAGATAATTAGAAAATGATCGCGGCTGAGAATAGCGAACGAGAGGCAAAACACAAGCCCTCCTCTCTGACATTTACGCAGCGCCTCTCTAATAATTACGCCGGCCCGGAATGAAAGGGCCCTTTGTTGTCAGCGCTATCCATTTAACAGCGAGGAGAATTAGCCGGAGAACAGACGTGGGAGAGAGGCGGCGCAATGAAGTCCTAAAGAGACGGCGAGCTTTTCAGCGAGCGGAATGAGAGGCCAAACTCCAGAGGAATCGCCTGGGGGGGGGGGGGGAGCTACAAGTCCCAGCTTAACCATGTAAAACACTCCAGGCAGATATAGAAATATCGCCAATTAATACAATTCCACTTGCCGGCCAGGCCTTTTCTAGAACTTTGTATTTACAAATTTAAATCAGTATTTTTTGCTAGAGAATTACTTAGGACCCCCAAACATTATATATATATATATATATATATATATATCTTTTTTTTTGTAGAGATGGAGTCTCTACTGAGGCCTGGGGGCCAGAAGTGGCCCTTTATTTAATTTTATCCGACCCTTGGGGCACTATTTCACTCACTGACAAAAACAAAGGGGCACAATTCCTCTCAATTATACCAATACTGGGACCCAAAGCCTCCAACGATGGGGCACAATTCCTCCCAATAACACCAACAATGGGACCCAAAGACACCAATGATGGGGCACTATTCCTACCAATGGCACCAACGATGGGACGCAAGGACACCAGTGATGGTGTCATTGGTAGGAATAGTGCCCTATCACTGGTGTCTTTGGGTCCCATCGTTGGTGCCATTGGTAGGAATAGTGCCCCATCATTGTTGTCTTTGGGTCCCATTGTTGGTGTTATTGGGAGGAATTTTGCTCCATCGTTGGTGCCATTGGTAGGAATAGTGCCCTAATGATGGGGCACAATTCCTCCCAACAACACCAACAATGGGACCCAAAGACACCAATGATGGGGCACAATTCCTACCAATGGCACCAATGATGGGGCACAATTCCTCCCAATAACACCAACAATGGGACCCAAAGACATCAATGATGGGGCACTATTCCTACCAATGGCACCAACAATGAGGCAATATTCCTCCCAATAACACCAAAAACGGGACCCAAAGACACCAATGATGGGGCACTATTCCTACCAATGGCACCAACGATGGGGCACAGTTCCTCCCAATAACACCAACAATGGGACACAAAGACACCAATGATGGGGCATTATTACTACCAATGGCAGCAACGAAGGGACACAATTCCTCCCAATAACACCAACAATGGGACCCAAAGACACCAATGATGGGGCACTATTACTATCAATACCACCAATGACGGGGCACAATTTATCCCAATAACACCAACAATGGGACCCAAGGACACCAATGATGGGGCACTATTCCTACCAATGGCACCAACGATGGGGCACTATTCCTACCAATGGCACCAACGATGAGGCAATATTCCTCCCAATAACACCAAAAACGGGACCCAAAGACACCAATGATGGGGCACTATTCCTACCAATGGCACCAACAATGGGGCACTATTCCTCCCAATAACACCAACAATGGGACCCAAAGACACCAATGATGGGGCACTGTTTCTACCCATGGCATCAACGATGGGGCACAATTCCTCCCAATAACACCAACAATGTGACCCAAAGACACCAATGATGGGGCACTATTTCTACCCATGGCACCAACGGTGAGGCATTATTCCTCTCAATAACACCAACAATGGGACCCAAAGACACCAATGATGGGGCACTATTCCTACCAATGGCACCAACGATGAGGCACTATTCCTCTCAATAACACCAACAATGGGACCCAAAGACACCAATGATGGGACATTATTTCTACCCATGGCATCAACGATGGGACACAATTCCTCCCAATAACACCAACAATAGGACCCAAAGACACCAATGATGGGGCACTATTTCTACCCATGGCAACAACGATGGGGCACTATTCCTCCCAATAATTCCAACAATGGGACCCAAAGACACAAATGATGGGCACTATTCCTACCAATGGCACCAACGATGAGGCACTTTTTCTCCCAATAACACCAACAATGGGACCCAAAGACACCAACAATGGGGCGTTATTCCTACCAATGGCTCCAATGATGGGGCACAATTCCTCTCAATGATACTAAAGATGGGGCATTTTTTATTGCAAATGGTGCTTGGATATTTCTACTCCCGATGGCCACAGTCCGGCCCCCCTAAAGTCTGAAGGACAGTAAACTGAGCCTTTGATTAGAAAGTTTGGCGACCCCTGTAGTAGAGAATAAAATGGTGATTGTTAAAATATTTAAGGTCACACTGTATTTGCGCAGTGGTCCTTTAAAAGCAACTTTTTTTGGAAAAAAATACACTTTAATAAATAATAATAAAAAAAACAAAAAAAAAAAAAAACAAACGTTAAAGTCAGCCCAGTTTTTCTGTATAATTTGAGATGATGTTACGCCAAGTAAATAGATACCTAAAATGTCATGCTTTGAAATTGCGCACGCTCGTGGAATGGCAACAAACTACGATACTTAAACATCTCCGTAGGCGACGCTTTAAAACATTTGTACAGGTTTCCAGTGTAGAGTTACAGAGAAGCTCTTGCTCTTACGATTGCGGTGATACCTCACATGTGGGGTTTGAACACCGTTTACATAGGCAGGTGTGACTTACGTATGCGTTTGCTTCTGCATACCAGTACGGAGGGATGGGGAGCTTTAAATTTTATTTTTTTGTTATTTATTTATTTTTATTTTTCTACACTGTCCCTTTATTTTTTGTATTTTTTGGATCACTTTTATTTCTATCACAAAATAAAGATGTAAACATCCCTTGTAATAGAAATAAGCAGGACAGGTCCTCTTTATAGAGAGATCTGGGGTCAACAAGACCTCAGATCTCCCATTTATCTTTAAAAGCAACAAAAAAATAAATAAATTGACACTTTGATCTTAAAAAAAGAAATAATAATAATCTCTTCAAGCCCGAGAACCGGAAGTGACATCGGGGGTCGGAGGGCATAGAGCCAAGTGGGGACCATCTTGCCCTCACTCAACTTCCTCCCTATCCAGCCAACAGATTGGATCGCCCACAGAACAAGATGATGCCGGGGCTATGATAGCTTGCTGCTGCCATAACCCCCATATTAAATGTCAGAGTAATGACATCAATGTATTGTGGGCAGTCAGCAAGTGGTAAAATCAATTCATTTTTTGTTTCCCATACCGCTAGCGGACTTGAACTTTATCTTGATAACAGCAAGCTTCAGTCACCTGGGGGTGGGAGAGTCAGCAAGCTGAGCCAATCAGGTCAAGGAAGGAAGGAAGGAAGGAAGGAACAGAAGAACCGGAAAGGGAAGGAAGGTAGTGAGTGGAGAGAAGGAAAGGAAAGTAGGAAGAAAGAAGGAAGGGAAAGGGAAAAAAATGAAGGAAAGATGGAAGGAAGGACAGAAGGAAGGAATGGAAAAGAAGGGTGAGGAAGGAAGGATAGAAGGAAGCCAGGAAGAAAGGGGAAGAGAAGGAAGGAAGGGAGGAAGGAAGGAAGGAAGGAACAGAAGAACCGGAAAGGGAAGGACGGTAGTGAGAGGAGAGAAGGAAAGGAAAGTAGAAAGAAGGAAAGGGAAGGGAAAAAAAGGAAAGAAAGACGGAAGGAAGGACGGAAGGAAGGAATGGAAAAGAAGGGTGAGGAAGGAAGGATAGAAGGAAGCCAGGAAGAAAGGGGAAGAGAAGGAAGGAAGGAAGGAAGGAAGGAAGGAAGGAAGGAAGGAAGGAAGGAAGGAAGGAAGGAAGGAAGGAAGGAAGGAAGGAAGGAAGGAAAAGATGGAAGAAAGAGAGGAAGCAAGGAAGGAAGGGAAGTGAACCTAAAGAAGGAATGGAAAGGGAAGCAAGAGAGAGGAAGGAAGGATAAAAGGAAGGAAGGAAGGAAAGAAGGAAGGTAGGGAGAGGAAAGAATAAGGGAAGGAAAAGGAAAGGAAAAGAAGGGAGAAGATGGAAGAATGGAAAGAAGTAAGGAAGGAAAGAAAGAAGGAAGGAAGGGAGACTAAAGAAGGAATAGAAAGGGAAAAAAGGAAGGAAATGACTGAAGAAAGGAGAAAAAGGAAGGAAGATAAGAAGGAAGGGGGACTAAAGAAGGAATGGTAAGGAAAATAAGGGAGAGGAAGGAAGGAAGGAAGGAAAAGATGGAAGTAAGGCGAGGAAGTAAGGAGAAAGGGAAGGGAAAGGACAGAAGGGATGGAGAGGAAGGAAGGAAGAATGGAAAGAAGGAAGGTATGAAGGAAGGGAGACTAAAGAAGGAATGGTAAGGAAAATAAGGGAGAGGAAGAAAGGAAGGAAGGATGGAAGGAAAGAAGGAAAAGAAGGAAGTAAGGAGAGGAAGTAAGGAGAAAAGAAGGGAAAGGATAGAAGGAATAGAGAGGAAGGAAGGAAGGAAGAGATGGAAATAAGGAGAGGAAGTAAGGAGAAAAGGAAGGGGAAGGACAGAAGGAATGGAGAGGAAGGAAGGAAGAATGGAAGGAAGGAAGGTAAAGAAGGAAGGAAGGAAGAATGAAAGGAAGGAAGATTAATGGACGGATTTCTTGAAGAAATATTAAAGTAAGAAGCAGATGGTCCGGCACAGAGCAGGAAATGAATTTTCATACGTGTGCATTGTAAATGGTTTATTAGCGGTGTAAATGTAATGCACTTTTCTTACAACAAGCTTTATTTGTGATTCATCTCTCTAACAGACGCAGGCGCCCAGGACGAAGCCCAGCTCCTCCACGAGTGGTTCCAGCTCGCCCTAGAAAAGAGTAAATTGAATCGTTACGAGTCAGAGCTACAGTGCGTGTAAGTTGGGACGCAGGCGATATCAGCATGCACACCGGAGTCTTGTGGGGGGGAGAGCAGAGCAGCCGGGAAATTCTGGATGCGATTAATTTCGGAGATATGCACGGGTCTCCATTGTCTTCCTGCTGCATGTAGATCTCATTACGGAATAAATTGCAGCTTTACCTCTCGCATTGAATCTTCTCATTAGCATAGAGCCGAACGCGGCGTTATACAAACATCGCCAATTGTTTTCCCCGCTCTTCATCCGGAGACGGCGCAATGTGTTGTGATGCCGGCGAGCCGGAGAGAAATACATATTCTGGGGATTTATGTCATGTTTTTTTCTCATTTAATTCAAGGTTACAGAGCGGTTTTCCAATCTCAGTCACAGCAAGATTAATAAAGCCAGAACGCTGTCATGGACTATTAATGGGAAATGGACCTGGGCGTCCTTACTTACTGTAACTCCTTTATAATTGGGGGTATTGGTGCCTTCATGGCCGGAGTGATGCCCATTCAAAGCTAAACTTCGGGGAAATGTCAAACTACCCTACCCAAGGGTTAAAGCCAACTTCCATCTGCAATAAAATAATAATAGCACATGCATTAAATAATAAAAATGTGCATTTATTCATTTTGTTTGCATTGGAGCCCGCAAAGCTGCAATTGAGAACAGTGGACCCCAGGTGCAATGCTCTGGCTCTTGCAGACTTTTTCTCCAGCCATAGGTAGGTACGGAGGTACAGAGGTAGGGCCCATCAGCTCTGGAGCTGAGGGAAGTATCAGTGACATCCCCACACTTGTCTTCCATTGGAAACAATGAGACCCCCTGTCATAGGAGTTGATGAGTCTTGTAGTTTCTTCATTTACAGATTCCTGTGATCGATTGACGCAACTGTGTGGGTGGAGCCACAGGAAATACACATATTATAATTAGGGCACTTTATTAGGGAGTATTTACAAATGCTGAGACTTTCACAGATAGATTCCTGTGTGCTTACTAAAAGCTTGTACTTCCATGGAAAGAAGTAAGGAAAAAAGGAAGGAAGGGAACACAAAGAAAGAATAGGAAGGGAAAGGAGTTGAAAAGAAAGAAGAGAAGGAAGGGGGGAGGGGAAGGATAAGGATGAAAGGAAAGGAGGGAGGGAGGAAAGGAAGGGGGAAGAAAAGGTAGCGGAAGGAAGGGAGAGGAAGGAAGAAGGAAAGGAAGAAAGAAAAAGGAGGGAAGGAAAAGGAAGGAGAGGAAGGAAAGGGAGAGAGAGGAAGGAAAGGGAAGAAGAGGAGAGGAAGGAAAGGGAGAGAGAGAAAGGGAAGGAGAGGAGAGGAAGGAAAGGGAGGGGAGGGGGAGAGAAGGAAGTTGGAAAGGAAGAAAAAAAAGGGGAGGAACAAAGTAAGGAAGCAAAGGGAGGAAAATGAAGGAAGGAAGGAAGGAAGGGAGGAAAGGGATGGGAAGGAAAGGGATGGGAAGGAAGGGATGAATGAAGGAAGGAAAAGAAGGGAGAGGAGGGAAGGAAAGGGACAGGAAGGAAGGGATGAATGAAGGAAGAAATAAAAAGGAGGGGAAGAAAGCAAAGGGAGGGAAGGAAAGATGAAGGAGAGGAGAGGAAGGAAAGGGAGGGGAGGGGAGGAGAAGGAAGTTGGAAAGGAAGAAAAAAAAGGGGAGGAACAAAGTAAGGAAGCAAAGGGAGGAAAATGAAGGAAGGAAGGGAGGAAAGGGATGGGAAGGAAAGGGATGAATGAAGGAAGAAATAAAAAGGAGGGGAAGAAAGCAAAGGGAGGGAAGGAAAGATGAAGGAGAGGAGCGGAAGGAAAGGGAGGGGAGGGGAGGAGAAGGAAGTTGGAAAGGAAGAAAAAAAAAGGGGAGGAACAAAGTAAGGAAGCACAGGGTGGAAAATGAAGGAAGGGAGGAAAGGGATGGGAAGGAAGGGATGAATGAAGGAAGGAAAAGAAGGGAGGGGAGGGAAGGAAAGGGAGGTGAAGACAGAAATGGAAGGGGAAGGAAGGAAGGAGATGGAGGGAAAGGAAGAAAGAAATAGGAGGGGAAGGAAAGGTAAGGAAGGAATTAAAGGGAGAGGAAGGAAGAAAGGGGAGAGGAAGGAAAGAAAGGGAAGGGAAGGAGGGAATGAAGCAAGGAAAAAAAGGTTGGGGGAGAAAATGGAAGGAGAGGCAGGAAAGAGAGGGGAGGAGAAGGAAGGTGGAAGAAAGAAAAGGGGGGGGGAAGGATGTAAGGAAGCAAAGGGAGGAAAAGGAAGGAGGGACGGAAGGAAGGAAGGAAGGAAGGAAGGAAGGAAGGAAGGAAGGAAGGAAGGAAAGAAGGAAGGGGAATGAAGGGAAGGGAAGAAAGGAAGGAGAGGGAGGGAAAGGAAGGAAGAAATAGGAGGAGAAGGAAGGAAATTGAGGGGAAGGTAAGGAAGGAAAAAAGGAAAGGGAGGAAAAGGAAGGAAGAAAAGAGAGGGGTAGGAACGTAAAAAGGAAGGGGGGGAGGAAAGAGAGGGGAAGGAAGGAAGAAAAGGGAGGGGAAGGAACGGAAAAAGGAAGGGGGGGAGAGAGGGGAAGGAAGGAAGGAAGAAAAGAGAGGGGAGGAATGGAAGGAAAGGGAGGGAAAGAAAGGAAGGAAGGAATGTATGGGGAAGACAGGAAAGAAGGAAAAGGAGTTAAAGGAATGAAGGAAAGGAAGGGAAAGAAAGTTAGGCAGAAAATGGAGGGGAAGGATGGAAGTTAGTCCTGCATTGTAAACAAGTACACCAAAAGGATGTCCACAATCAAGGGGAGCGAGAAATAAAGTAATTTGTATCCTAGACAAAAAGTAGTGTTTGACCCTTGTTGTGAGGGCGGGGAGCACCGGGCAGGAGTAGTTTAGGACATTTTGCCAGAGTTCAGTTTTAAAGGATATCCAAACAAATCAAAAACGTCATATATTGCAGCTTTCCAGTCCTTAGATCTTTTATCAGGCTAAGTACATTTTCTTTTCGGAAATCCAACGGTGGGAAATCTCAAACAATGTGTTCAGCTATCTTCTATGAATCATAAAACGCCTCCCCTCTATGGTATGGGGGCATAGAGAGTGGCAGTTGTTCTGGAGACTCAGCACACTTACTGCACTAGGGTGATGGTGCTGCTCCTCCATAGATACATTGTAGTGAATGAGCGTTGTCACCCTAGGACAGGAAGTGTGTTACTGGCAGGATCACCTGGTGAAAACAAGGAGAAAAAAAGCTTAAAAAAGGGAAGGTAGTGCAGCCACTTCATCTAAGGAGGAATGAGCTGTAGTATGTTAAATGCTTGTTTTTAGAGTTAAATATGCTTTATTGTGCTTTGACATGCTAAACCGACCTATGATAATACCAAGAGGCTACTTTAGCACGCCTTAAGCACACTTTAAGGTGCCTTAAGTTTTACTTGAAATTTGATAAATCAGGGCAACTTTGGGTCTTATGAGTTATTTTACCTTATATATGTTATACATACTGTATATATTATATATATATATATTGTCTTTCATTTAACCTGTACACCGCTGGATATTATTTAACAGAGCCAAAGAGCTGGACCTGGAGGATCAACAAGGGCGACTTGAACAAAATCTGCGGGAGAGGATGTTGATTGACCGTAAGTGGTCATATTTTGGGTCCATAGATCATTATAGTATATTCTCAGAGCAACCTACAAACACAATTGTCAGAATTAGCTAACAAGATCTGTTATATTGTATCCCTACTGATGTCTATGTATCCTCCTCTTCTCCTTCTCATGTTACTTTGTATCCCTACTAATGGCCCTGTATCCTCTCTTCTTCCTCTTCTCATCTGTTACATTGTATCCCTACTGATGTCTCTGTATCCTTCTCTTCTTCCTCTTCTCATCTGTTACTTTGTATCCCTACTGATGTCTCTGTATCCTTCTCTTCTTTTCCTTCTCATCTGTTACTTTGTATCCCTATTGATGGCCCTGTATCCTCTTTTCTTCCTCTTCTCATCTGAGAGGGGCGGCCCCCTGTAAAAAAGGCCGCACTTTTGCCCAACACGCATACTCATAGTTGCCAAGCGTGGGGGTGTTCGCACATAGTCTAACACCGGCTGTTAAATACCAGAGCTCACATGAAGAGCTCAGGTGTGTGTGCTGCCTGGGTGGGGTACCCACAGGAGACAGAGAGCAATGAAAGATCCCTTCCCCTGCGGTTCCGCCAGTAGCCGATGTTCTGGCGCAGCTTGCGAGACTTGCATTTGTATTGGGTAGAACTGGAAGAGGGGGCGTGGCCGGCCTCACACCTGGCCTGCCTTCTTCTGCTTTGGTGCATGCGTGACGCTAGGTACTGAAGACTGTGGGAGCACTGGGAGCACTGGGAGAGAGCAACAGAGAGGTTTTTAGTTAGTTCTGTGTGGCAGGACACAGAGGGTGTCCATCATTTCTTCTAGTAGTGGCTTCTGATCTGCTGGATGGCCAAGTGTTGCATAACCTGTCATGCTCAAAAATCACTATTCTACCCTAGCCTGTCCCTTACTGCCCTAGCCTGTCTATTTACTACCCTAGCCTGTCCCTTACTGCCCTAGCCTGTCCCTTATTGCCCTAGCCCACCCATGTACAACCCTAGCCTGTCCCTATACTGCCCTAGCCTGTCTATATACTACCCTAGCCTGTCTATATACCACCTTAGCCTGCCCCTATTCTGCCCTAGCCTGTCTATATACTACCCTAGCTTGCCCCTATACCCTAGCCTGTCTATATACTACCCTAGCCCATCCATATACTATCCTAGTCTGTCCCTATACTACCCTAGCCTGTCTATATACTACCCTAGCCCATCCATATACTACCCTAGTCTGTCCCTATACTACCCTAGCCTGTCTATATAGTACCCTAGCCTGTCTATATACTACCTTAGCCTGCCTGTATACTACCTTAGCCTGCCCCTATTCTGCCCTAGCCTGTCTATATACTACCCTAGCCTGGCCCTTTACTACCCTAGCCTGCCCCTATACCCTAGCCTGTCTATATACTACCTTAGCCTGCACCTATACTGCCCTAGCCTGTCTATATACTACCCTAGCCTGTCTATATATTACCCTAGCCTGCCCCTTTGCTACCCTAGCCTGCCCCTATACCCTAGCCTGTCTATATACTACTCTAGCCTACCCCTATACCAGTGTTTCTCAACTCCGGTCCTCAGGGCACACTAACAGGCCAGATTTTAAGTATTACCTTGGGGAGATGCAGACTAGAATACTGCAATCACTGAGCAGCAAATGGTATCACCTGTTATGTATTTCAGTTTTCTTGCAAACCTGGCCTGTTAGTGGGCCTTGAGGACCGGAGTTGAGAAACACTGCCCTATACTACCCTAGCCTGTCCCTTTACTACCCTAGTCTGTCCATATACTATCCTAGCCTGTCCATATACTACCCTAGCCTGTCCCTTTACTGCCCTAGTCTGTCCATATACTATCCTAGCCTGTCCCTATACTGCCCTAGCCTGTCCCTATACTGCCCTAGCCTGTCCATATACTACCCTAGCCTGTCAATATACTACCCTAGCCTGTCCCTATACTGGCCTAGCCTGTCCATATACTGCCCTAGCCTGCCCCTATAATGCCCTATACCAGTGTGATATCATCCATGGGTGAAACGTGTTCACTGCACACAGGCCCTGAGTGGTGGGGCCTGCACCCATGGCACAAATTGCACCCATGGATGCCCTAGGGTGCCAAGATGGGGGAGCGGTAACATGGTGGTATATCATATATTTTTGCACATAGACAAGGTACTTGTTGTCTGACTTCCTGATAAATTTAATTTTAGTTTTAATTATCATGATATAAAATAATTGATGTGGGGGCCTTTTGGTGGACGTATTTTTATTTTTTTTTGTTTTGGGAGGAGGGGGCTGCATTTCATTCTTAAACCCAGGCAGCACAATGTCTTAGGCCAGCCCTGGCCTGCCGTACTTTTTGAATGTCCCCGCACGGTGGGCAGCCCATAAAAAATAATGCTGAAAATAGGAACGCATGGGAATGTGCTAAAATGCATGCGCTCAGATGCACCTTTTATGCATCTTAAAAAAGCAGCCCATACAAAAAGCGTCTAGCTTGAGATGAGACCTCTGCTTGGATTGATTTTCATTGTGGTTCTCCTTATAGGGGCTCTGAAAGACGAGAAGGACATTGAAGAAGAAGATGCCATCCTTGCCGAGATGATGAGGGTTATCGAACAAAGAGATCACCTTGTGACCCGCATCGAAGAGCAGAGACTGAGGGAGGCCACCGAGGAGGCCGACCGCCTTGTAAACCCATTTGCACGGGGCCGCCAGCTGAACTTGGGGGTCATAAGCAACAGGAGAATTATATAACTCCAGGACACACACACTCCAGTCAAATATGATATGCTAACCATACCTAAATGACTCCGGTACCAGTCCTGGCATTCATTGTCTGCCGCTGGCTGGTATACCTTCTATGACCCTGTGCTTGCCAGTGTCATTATTTTCCAACTGGAACCTGGCAGGCCAGTGTGTTCCCTGCTTTCAGCACTGCCCCCTGGAGGACAAGACTGCACAGCACAGAATCATATGACAAGAGACTGCAGCGCTTCCAAAATAACTGTGAAATGTCAGCTGAATTTGGCTGCGATGCGTTATAAACACTAAACTGAACCTACACTCAATGGACTGTCTTAGATAGCTCGGGTTGCAATGTTTTTGAATAGTATTAGCTGGTATTTGGTTGATTGTACTCGCTGACGTTAGTTTCTTTTAATTGTCCTATGTCTTTCTTCTCAATTGTAAATGTGGCAGTTGTTTCCCAGTTGCTTGTTTGGCTAAGCTTGGAGATGTGGAGCAGGCTCTGCCTTCACTGGGCACCATGAGGGGGAAGTTGCACATTGGAAGTAGTTTTTTTCCATGCAGTATTCCTCTTTTCCTGGGGGGATTCCCTCTCCCTAGTTGTCAGGTGACTTTAATATTCTCAGCATAGTTATAGGGTTATTTTTATTTAAAAAATTGTAAAAGCCATAAGAAACAATTGCATCTGGGTGTGCAATGTGTGTGGGGTCCTGAGGGGGGGAGAGCCCAATGTGCCCTATCACAATGCATATATGGAGGAGCTGACGCTGTTCCACCTATGCTCCAAAATGCCCCTTACTGGGAGACAGACTGACCTGTGGGGATTATACTGGGGGACAGACTGACCTGGGGGGATTATACTGGGGGACAGACTGACCTGGGGGGATTATACTGGGGGACAGACTGACCTGGGGGGGATTATACTGGGGGACAGACTGACCTGTGAGGACTATACTGGGAGACAGACTGACCTGTGGGGATTATACTGGGGGACAGACTGACCTTGGGGGATTATACTGGGGGGGACAGACTGACCTGGGGGGATTATACTGGGGAACAGACTGACCTGGGGGGATTATACTGGGGCACAGACTGACCTGGGGGGATTATACTGGGGGACAGAGTGACCTGGGGGGATTAAACTGGGGGACAGACTGACATGGGAGATTAAACTGGGTGACAGACTGACCTGGGGGGATTATACTGGGGGACAGACTGGCCTGGGGGTATTATACTGGGGACACAGTGACCTGGGGGGATTATACTGGGGGACAGACTGACCTGGGGGTATTATACTGGGGACAGAGTGACCTGGGGGGATTATACTGGGGGACAGAGTGACCTGGGGGAAAGGAGGAAAGGTTATATTGTAGAACAGGCTGACCTTGGGGGGAATTGTAATGGGGTACAGACCGACCTGGGGGATTATACTGGGGGACAGATTGACCTGGGGGGAGGATTATGCTGAGGGACAAACGGGTCTGGGGGGAGGATTATACTGGGGGGGCGGCATACTGACCTGTGGGGGAGGATTATACTGAGGGGCATACTGAGCTGGGGGGGGGGGCACTTTTACTGGGGGACAGACTGGCCTGGGGAGGGTAGGATTGTACAGAGGGACAGAATGACCTGGAGGTGGGAAAATAATTATACTGGGGTACAGATTGATCTGGGGAGGAAGGATTATACTGAGAGATAGACTGACCTGGGGGAGATTGTACTGGGGGACAGATTGACCTTGAGGGGGAGAATTATACTAGGAGACAGACTGTCCTGGGAAGGATTATACTGGGGGGCAGATTGGCCTGGGGGGAAGGTAAAGGATTATACTGGGGGACAGACTGACCTGGTGGGAAGGAGGAAAGATTATATTGGGGGACAGACTGATCTCGGGGGAACTGTACTGGGATACAGACTGTCCTGGGGGGGGGGGGATTATACTGGGGGACAGATTGACCTGAGGGGAGGATTATACTGATGGAAAGGCTCACTTTGGGCGGATTATACTGGGGAAATATTGACCTAGGGGGAGAGGGAAGGATTATACTGGGGGACAAACTGACCTGGGGGGGATTGTACTTGGAGACAGGCTGACTTGGGAGGGGACTATGCTGGGGGACAGACTGACCTGGGGGGAGGATTATGCTGGGGGACAGACTGACCTGGGGGAGAGGATTATACTGGAGGGCATACTGACTGGAAGATTGTACTAGATGATAGACCTAGAATGACCTGGAGGTGGGGAAAGGATTATACTGGGGTACAGATTAACCTGGGGGATATTGAACTGGGTGACAGACTGACCTGGGGAGGATTATACTTGGGGCAGATTGGCCTGGGGGGGGGGAAGAATTATACTGGGGGACAGACTGTCCTGGGGGGATGTGCAGGGGGAAAGACCGACCTGGGGGACAGATTGACCTGGGGAAAAAAGGATTGTACTGGGGGACAGACTGACCTGGGGGAGATTGTACTGGGGGACGGACTGACCTGGGGGAGATTGTACTGGGGGACAGACTGACCTGGGGGAGATTGTACTGGGGGACAGACTGACCTGAGGGAGATTGTACTGGGGACATGCTGACCTGAGGGAGATTGTACTGGGGGACGGACTTAGCTGGGGGAGATTGTACTGGGGGACAGACTGACCTGAGGGAGATTGTACTGGGGACAGACTGACCTGATGGAGATTGTACTGGGGACAGACTGACCTGAGGGAGATTGTACCAGGGGACAGACTGACCTGAGGGAGATTGTACTGGGGGACAGACTGACCTGAGGGAGATTGTACTGGGGACAGACTGACCTGGGGGAGATTGTACTGGGGACAGACTGACCTGGGGAAAAAGGATTGTACTGGGGGACAGACTGACCTGGGGGAGATTGTACTGGGGACAGACTGACCTGGGGGAGATTGTACTGGGGACAGACTGACCTGGGGAAAAAGGATTGTACTGGGGGACAGACTGACCTGAGGGAGATTGTACTGGGGACAGACTGACCTGGGGGAGATTGTACTGGGGACAGACTGACCTGGGGAAAAAGGATTGTACTGGGGGACAGACTGACCTGAGGGAGATTGTACTGGGGACAGACTGACCTGAGGGAGATTGTACTGGGTGACAGATTGACCTGGGGAGGATTATACTGGGGGCAGATGGGCCTGGTGGCGAGAGGGAAGAATTATTCTGGGGGAAAGACTGACCTGGGGGGATGTGCAGGGGGACAGAGCGGCCTGGGGGACTGATTGACCTGGGGAAAAAAGGATTGTACTGGGGGACAGACTGACCTAAGGGGAAGGTTGTGCTGGGGACAGACTGACCTTGTTTGATTTAACATCGCCCCTTAAGCCTCTCCTGCACATTAAGTACACCGCATTGGGTAGTCGGGCCCAACTTATGTACTTGCAGACAGGCCCGCTGATTTCATAAAACACCCGTCACTGTAATTTGCCCTATATGTTTATTTCCTATGTCTGTCAGCACCCTCTACTGACCGTAATATAGTATTTTCATAATTAATGTATTTCAGGAAAATGCCACATTATGGCCACTAGATGGTGCTGTAGATCATAGGAAATAAACATATAGGGCAAATTACAGTTCAATAACCATTCTTTATAAATAGACCCAATAGTGTTTACTTTTATATTCTGTAAGTGGGAAATGCAGAGGATAACTAGGAGAATGTACAGGAGGTGGCTATGATTCAACCTCTGATTCTGGGTCATTTGGGATCTATGAATGGGTCCAATTCTGGCACTAAGTGTTGATTACGGAGTGCACTGGGCCTAAAGCTACCTATTTGACTACATGGCCATGGTTAGACCTCCAGCACATCTGCTGTGACAGGACAGTGAAGAAAATGCTGAGAAATTGGAGGATAGGAAGGAGTTCATTGTCTATCTGACTGCTTTTCTATTACTGTAACTTCAATGTGGCTTTAAACTGGCAGGATATTTGATGATTCCCAACAGGGGACAACAGAAGAAGGGAAAACAGGGGAGTATTATATTTGCAAACTTGCTTGAAATCTCTGGCTTAGGTGCCTTATTCTTTCAATGAACAATAAGCAGTATATGTAATATAGACAATATTATGCTGATCAAAACCATACTCACCATCAGGGTGACACTGAGGCTTTGCTGGCTATTAATAATTATTATAATGATGTAGTAAGAAAAACCTTTTTTGGAAGTCCTGGTCACACATATTTCGCATAGTGAACAATCTCTGTACACTGTGTTAGGATAAATACTGCCAGCCAGGTTTTTGGCATTCCCATGATAGTGTTGTATTGCATTTATAGAAATATCATACTTTTTTTTTTCATTGTTGAAAACTGAATTTAAAGGGGTTGGTCCATCTGCTATATCTTCTGGTGGATTTTCCTTCTCCTTCATGCATAATAAAAGAGTGAGGATGCCTTGAATTAAACACTCCTAGTGGGCGGAGCCACTTGAGTCTCAGAGGGACTATTAAGCAGGGGCGTGACTCAACCTTCTCGTGGCTTCTTCTACCTTCCAGCATAATCCTGGTGGTTGGCCCTTTAAGAAACCTTCAATAGATTATATAAATGCAATAGAAGAAGTGAACAATTTTCTTTTTTAACCACTTAAGCCCCGGAAGATTTTACCCCCTTCCTGACCAGGGGATATTTTGCGATTCGGCACTGCGTGAGTTTAACGGACAATTGCACGGTCGTGCGACGCTGTACCCAAATTAAATTGACGTCCTTTTTTCCCCACAAACAGAGCTTTCTTTTGGTGGTATTTGATCACCTCTGCGATTTTTTGATCATGCGCTATAAACAAAAATAAAGCGACAATTTTGCAAAAATAACAATATTTTTCACATTTTTTTATATGAAATTCCCCCCAAAAAATTGGCCTAAGCGTATTTTGATTGGTTTGCGCAAAAGTTATTGCGTTTACTAACTAAGGGAAAGATTTTTGTCATTTTTATTGTTTTTTTTTTAACTAGTAATGGCGACGATCTGCGATTTTTTTTTGAGGGACTGCGACATTGCGGGGGACAGATCGGACCCCTGACTGATATTTTTGACACTTTTGGGGGTACCAGTGACATTACTACAGTAATCAGTGCTATACATATGCACTGTTACTGTAAAAATGACACTGACAGGGAAGGGGTTAACTTTATTGGAGAAGGAGGGGTTAAGTGTGTCCCTAGGGGCGTGATTCTTACTGTGCAGGGGCATGGCTTTTCATGTAACAGCAGAGATCTACGATCCTACATAGCAGGACCATATGATCTCTGCTGTTACACAGGGGAGAATGACGGGCGGCTTTGTTTACATTAGCCGCCTGCCTTTCTCCCTCTGTAACTGACGATCGCGAGTGACCGTGGACATCGGGTCCACCAGTCACAGACGCGGGGATCAGAGTGAGCAAACGGGGGCGGGAGCGCCTCAGGCGGCGCGCGCTCGCCCCCTATTGGCTCGCAGGCGAGTGACGTACCCATACATTACTTTGCCTGCACGGGGCTGACCGCCGCCAATGAATCTCCAGCCAAATAATTTGTCTGTTTTGGACGGAGGGAAGAGGGGTTAGAGCCCCTGTCAAGTTTTTATTGCTGCTTATGTTCCCACTGGGGGGGGGGAATTCATCCTCTGCTATTTATTGTGACGATTCAAAACTCTACAGCTGTCACTGGAGCATAAGGTAAGGAGATATTTGGGGGGGGGGGGGGAATCTGTTCCAGTGACAACCAAGAGAGGATTCTTTACCACTTCCTGTTGTGCCTCCAGCACAGGAAATGAATACAAATCTTTTCAACAGACAGCAATAAGAACCTGACTGGTTTTAAAGTTGACCTCCAGGTACAAATCACTCAATAGGGTCTGCTGTCAGTAATGCATTCCGCGAAATGCTGTTGATACTTTCGAGGCGCACAGCGTTAGTTTTACCTCATTTTACCAAAAGTGTTATGTTTGAAGTGCAACTTTAGCTAAAACTTTTTTTTTTTTTGGGCTGGGCAAGGGGAGCATTAGAACCTTAGTCTGGTTTTTCCGTTACCTCATTAAGGAGAAGTTTTCCTCATTTCCTCCTAACGTTGTCACCAGGACAGGAAGTGACAAGAAACCTTCACAATGTGACATTGACAAGGGATCTATGGTTTCCCCTATTCTGTCCAAAATTAAAATAAACAATTGGCTATGGATACACTGTAATTGTTAACATGTATCAACTACTGACTCCCATCTGCTTAGAACAAATACAGCTTTTTTTAAAGTGGGTGTAAACCTCAGACATGAAATATGAACAAAGCATATCCCTCTATAGTGTGTACTTGTCTCACTCCAGAGCACTAAGTGTAATTTCTGTCTGCTGCTTCCTTCCTCTGCTATCAGCATGAATCACTTTTGACAGTTCTCCTGACACCAAGAAAAAAAAGGTGACAGGGGAGGGACGTTTAGCCGATTGACAGCTTCAGCTCTGTTCCTGTGTGCTGTGTGAAGGGTGGGGGGGGGGGGGGGGCGGTCCCTTCCCTCCAATCAGCTCTCAGAGCTCTCCTCACTGATGTAACTTCAGCTCTCCACCCCCTGCTTTTCAGAGATGGGAGATCCTGTGTGAGTTCTGCACTTTGAGTCCCGGTTCACACTCATGCGATGCGGGAACCCTGCGAATCCACGCATCGCATTCAACTTGCAGGCAGCTCACACTGCCATATGCGAATCACTGGGGAGTGTCAATACAAAGTTAACAATACCCCCAGATCAGATTGCAGTCAGTTCGGACATGAATTGGATTGAATAGGTGTGAACACCCATGCGATCCGATTCTGCTGCGGACCCAAAAAAGGGTCCTGTGTGACTTTAGTCCGAATTCAAATCGAATTCAGCCATACAATCTGGTGGGCCACAGTTTGCTAATCCCTGCATTAGACCATGGGTGTTCCGGAACTACAAGTCCCATCATGCATCAGCCTTTGGAAGTCATGCTTGTAACTGTCAGCCTTGCAATGCTTCATGGGACGTGTAGTCCCGCAACAGCTGGAGGGCCACAGGTTGAGCACCTATGCATCCAGGGGTTTCAAACTAGCACCCCTCCAGCTCTTGGGAACTACAAGTCCCATGATGCATAGCAAGACTGACAGCCACACGCATTAAACCCAGAGGCATGATGGGACTTTTTTTGTACTTTTTTTGTAGTTTTGCAACAGCTGGTGGGCCACAGTTTGCATATCCCTGCATTAGACCATAGGTGCTCCACCTTTGGCCCACCAGCTATTGTGGAACTATAAGTCCCATCATGCGTCAGCCTTTGGGAGTCATGCTTGTAACTGTCAGCCTTGCAATGCCTCATGGGACATGTAGTCCCGCAACAGCTGGAGGGCCACAGGTGGAGCACCTATGCATCCAGGGGTGTCAAACTGGCAGCCCTCCAGCTGTTGCGGAACTACAAGTCCCATGAGGCATAGCAAGACTCTGTCAGCCACAAGCATGACACCCAGAGGCAGAGGCATTATGGGACTTGTAGTTTTGCAACAGCTGGTGGGCAAACTGTGGCCCTCCAGATGTTACAGAACTACAAGTCCCATGAGGCATAGCAAGACTGACAGCCACAAGCATGACACCCAGAGGCAGATGCATTATGGGACTTGTAGTTTTGCAACAGCTGGTGGGCTACAGTTTGCATATCCTTGCAATAGACAATGGGTGTTCCACCTGTGGCCTTCCAGCTGTTACAGAATTACAAGTCCCATCATGCGTCAGCCTTTGGGAGTCATGCTTGTAACTGTCAGCCTTGCAATGCCTCATGGGACTTGTAGTCCCGCAACAGCTGGAAGGCCACAGGTTGAGCACCTATGCATCCAGGGATGTTAAACTGGCAGCCCTCCAGCTGTTGGGAAATACAAGTCCCATGAGGCATAGCAAGACTGACAGCCACAAGCATGACACCCAGAGGCATGATGTGACTTGTAGTTTTGCAACAGCTGGTGGGCCACAGTTTGCATATCCCTGCATTAGACCATGGGTGCTCCACCTTTGGTCCTCCAGCTGTTACGGAACTACAAGTCCCATCATGCATCAGCCTTTGGGAGTCATGCTTGTAACTGTCAGCCTTGCAATGCCTCATGGGACTTGTAGTCCTGCAACAGCTGGAGGGCCACAGGTTGAGCACCTATGCATTAGACTTTGCAAACCTGTAGTTTGGGCGCACCTGGAATGTTTTTGGCAAATTTAAACCTGATGTTTCATTGGGATTTAAGGAATATTCCGAAAGCTTTGCTGACTTGGCATTGGTGAGCCCATCTGAATCGCAGCAGCCCTCGCCGGTAGCCATCAGAAAGATTACAAAAGTTATTTATTTACCCTGTACCTACAAATAATACAGAAAGTTGGCAGGAACTGCAGTTGACAATGGCAACCAGTGGGGGCAGCAGTGAGCTCACCGCTTGCTATGTTGGAAGTTGATCTTCTTGCTGGGAAATCTTCCCTCTTCTGCTGTATAAAACACTCGTCATACATTGATTGTATTTAATTGGGATGATCCCTGTGTATATTTTGATAAGCTGTATACTGTATTTATTGTCTGTAACTGTAACATTTTAAGAATCCTGTCTGGGGAGAAAAATGCAACCTGTCATTGCTGACCTCCTGAAATTGCTAAGTACCTGGCTGTCTCTGGTTTCAATATACTGAGATAATGTCTCAAATTGACTGATTGATGCTTAGATGGCCAGACAAACTTATTGCCCCCCTGCCCCCTGGCCCAGTCCTCCCCTGTGAGGGGGGGATTTCAGTAGGGGTCAGATTTGTACTGGAAGGAGGGGGAATTTATGTTTGGGGGGGGGGGGTAAGCTTGCAGATTAGTACTCAGTGTTTTTGTGGGGGGGGGGAGATTTTTGCTGCTGACACATGATACTCATACACAGGGCCGGGACAAGGGGTGGGCGGGATGGTCGGTTGCCCTGGGCGCAATAGTTAACTGGGTGTAGGATCCTCCAAGCTTGCACATCATAAATAAATGGGGTAGGGGGGCACAGTTTGGCATCTTTGCCCTGGGCACTGGGTGACCTTGTCCCGGCACTGCTTATACATTTTGAAGGGGGGGGGCGCTATTTGGCATGTCTGCCCTGGGCACTGAGTGACCTTGTCCCGGCACTGCTCATACATTTTAAAGGGGGGGGGGGTGCTGTTTGGCATGTTTGTCCTGGGCTCTAGTTGACCTTGTCCCGGCACTGATAGGAGTTGTGCAAAGCATATTTAGATGCCGGGGGGTCATGGCAGGACCAATTCATAATGTGGGCATGGTGGGCGGTCATGCAAAGAGGCGGAGTCTGGGCAAGACCAACTTGTAAAGTGGGCGTGATTTTGGTGCACCCTGAAAGTGATTGGATGAAATGTGGACCATCGGTGGGGTTCCCAGCACCCCAGGATCTGGGACCATAACGTTGATAAGCAAGAAGGGACAGCAATGGTTGCTTACATATTCCCTCAGTACGGATTCACTTTAAATATATGTCCAGATCTGCCCCCTAAAGGGAAGATCGGGGTCTTGCTGGGGGATGAGAACAGTCGGATTCTGTAGGGAGATCATGGACATAAAAACTGAGGAAAATACATATATAAGTGAGATGTGATGTCACTGTTACTAACGATATGTAATAAAAACACTCAACTGGTGTTGTGGACTTTATTTTGTGATATATGATTGAGCTCAGAGGTGGAACTAAGATTCAAAAATTCAACAGCCGTTCTGCAGTAATGGGGTCTTCATCCAGGCCCAAAGCTTATGGCTTTCTGTGTCTAAGGCCCCTTTCACACTTGTGCGAACTAAAAGTCGCGTGATTTTACTGCCATTTTGCCACGATTTTGTTGCCCGCGATTGTGATTTTGACTGGACTTGAAGCAATGCCTATGTCTTTGGACCTCAAAACGCATTCAAATCAGCCCAAAGTAATGCAGGGACTACATTGAAGTCGTTGCGACTTGAAGTCGTACAGATATGAATGGTGCTCATTGGAAATCATGGAGTATGACTTGCCATGTGACTTTGAAGTCCCAAATTGCAAGACAAGTCGCACAGGTGTGAAAATTCACAAAAGGGTTGATTTATAAAGAATTTGCAAAAAAATTGCATTCGTTCTGTGCACATGGGGCTAAAAAAAAAAAAAAAAAAAAGAATGTAAATAGGCTGTATCCTGTGCTATTTGAATTTAAATTGAAGATGGAAAATACCACATTTCTCCACTAGAGAGAGTGAAGTATAATGGGAAATTCCTATGTTACTTAGCTCCATCTAGTGGCTAAATTTGGCATTTTCAGTATACAGAAAACCCCCCTCCATTGCGGGGGTTACGTTCCAGACCCACCCGCAATAAATGAAAATCCGCGAAATAGAAATACCCCATTTAAATACACCCTAGGCATGTTTTTTATAACTTTTACAGTACTTTTAAAAGCATTTTAAGGTCTTTAAACACACCTTTAACCGCTTGCCGTCCGCCGCACGACTATCTACTGCGGGGGTCAGCCCCTCACAGGCAAAGCGACGTAGTACTACGTCACTAGCCTGTGAGGGTCTAAGGAGCGAGCGCGCGCCCCCAGAGGCGCGCTCCCGCGTGGTCATGGAGCCCCCGCGCGTGTGACCGGCGGACCCGATGTCCGCCGGTCACTCGGCGATCGTCGGTGCAGAGGGAGAAAGGCAGGTGGATGATATAAACAAGCCGCCTGTCATTCTCCCCTGTGTAGGAATAGTGATTATACGGTTCTACTATGTAGGACCGTTGATCACTGTTCCTACACCTCAAGCCACAGCCAATCACAGTTAGAATCACGCCCCTAGGGACACACATAACCCCTCCCTCTCAAAAAAGTTAACCCCTTCACTGCAAGTGTAATTTTACAGTAACAGTGCATATGTATAGCACTGATTACTGTATAAATGTCACTGGTAACCCCAAAAGTGTCAAAAATGTCAGTCAAGGGTCCGATCTGTCTGCCGCAATGTCGCAGTACCACAAAAAAATCGCAGATCGCCGCCATTACGCGTTAAAAAAAAACAACAAAAATGACAAAAATCTTTCCCTTTGTTAGTAGTCAATAACTTTTGCGCAAACCAATCAAAATACGCTTTTTGCAATTTTTTTTACCAAACATAGGTAGCATAAAACAAATTGGCCGAAAATGTTAAAAAATTTTGATTTTTACATTTTTTTTGGGGGGGGAATTTCATATAAAAAATGTGAAAAATATTGTTATTTTTGCAAAATTGTCGCTCTTTTTTTGTTTATAGCGCATGATCAAAAAATCGCACAGGTGATCAAATACCACCAAAAGAAAGCTCTGTTTGTGGGAAAAAAAAGGACGTCAAATTCGTTTAGGTACAGCGTCGCATGACCACGCAATTGTCCGTTAAAGTCACGCAGTGCCGAATCGCAAAATAGGCCCTGGTCAGGAAGGGGGTAAAATCTTCCGGGGCTTAAGTGGTTAAAACAATAGAAACACATTTAAACACATAAAAGATACTGGGAGACAGAGCAAGAGCTATGGAAAACAAAAAAATATTGAATTAACAATGATTTATTTAATAAAACAATAGTATTAGGCCTTATAGAAAAAAAACGCAAAATACTGGAACCCGCGAGGGGGTTTACTGTAAACCCTTCTGCTGCCAGAGATGTTTTTTGTGTGCTTTACACGCTTTTGAAAAAAATCTTTTTAGGCTTGAAGATTACTTAAAACCCACAAACTTTCTATATTTTCTGAAGGCAGGGACCTTAGAGCAGGGCTTGACAAATTTGCCTGAAATCTAGGAGCCAGCTAAAAAAGTTAGGAGCTCTAAACTAAGTGCCGGTTCACACTCATGCGGCTGCGGCGATCGCATGTAATATCGGAGCGCACTGCTCCTTCATTACATGCGATCGGCTGTGCGGTGCGAGTTTAGCCATACACTTTGTATGGCTAAATTCGCACCGCACCCGCAGCAAAGACACTCAGGACCCTTTTTTGCAGCCGCATCAGGATCGGATTGCACAGAGGTTCACATTTGTGCGATCCAATCCTGTGCGAACTGCAAGATCGCACTGCGATATGCGATCAAACTGGGGGTGTCGTTAAGATTACATTGACACCCCCAGCGTATCGCATATGGCAGTGTGAACTGCCAGGGGCGCGCTTGCGATGCGGGAACATGCTGCGAATTCGGGGCTTACAACCAAGCTTTATTTATTAAAACGGATACTAAATTTACAAATAAATACGACTAGAACTCCACTCTCTTCTATAGCGCAATTGGATGGAAACAGACTGTCTGTCTCTTTCCATCCGATGCCATCTGATCCGATCAACGGGATGGATAGAAAATAGAACCACCATCCGTCTGTTTTTGGCGGACAGGATCAGATGGCGGCAGATTACTGCTCCATAGAGGAGACTGAAGGGTCCGATCAGGTCTGCCTGAAAAACTGACAGGCGGACTTGATCAGACAGCCCGTGTGAAAGGGGCCTTCGGCTGTGGCACGGCGATGAGGAAAAAAAAAAAAAAAAGATTATATATATATATATATATATATATTAAAAAACAATTTTAATAATAAGAATTGGAAAAAAAAACATTTTTTATTTTTTTTTAATAATTAAAAAAAAAAGAAAATTTATTAATTTTTTTTACATTTAAAAAATAAATTAATAATAATAACCACACTCCCTGTCCACTTACCTTTAAGCAAAGGTAACTGGACAGAGAGATGAAGCCTTAAAAAACTTTCCTCTCATTTCCTCTTTGGAAGGAGATGGAAAGGCATTAAGAACATGCATTACTCCCGGCCACCACAAGAGGGCGCCAGTTCCCCAGCCTCTCTCATCTCACAGAAGAAGGCCGAAAAGCCGGGGCCTCAATTTTTGGACGGCGCGGAAGTCCGTGCACTCGAGAAGAAGGTGGGGGGCTCAAAAGGGACAGGACACCCCCTGCAGGGCAGCCCAGGCGCCAGGTCGCTAATTCTAGTCGCAAATGCGACCTGGCGCCCGGGTTTGTCGAGCCCTGCCTTAGAGAATAAAATAGCCCTTTTTACGTCATATGATCTGTGCGTAAGCACAAAAAAAAAAGAAGTTTGGAGATTTGGAGGAGGCTGAGAGCCATAGAAGGGACTTTTTTGTTTCTGTAATCTGACTTGATGTTAGAGAGTGGCTATGCTCATTCCCCATTGTCCCACTGTACAGCGCATCCGGAAAGTATTCACAGCGCTTTACTTTTTCCACATTTTCTTATGTTACAGCCTTATTCCAAAATGGATTAAATTCATTATTTTCACCAAAATTCTACAAATAATACCCCATAATGACAACGTTAAAGAAGTTTGTTTGAAATCTTTGGAAATGTATTAAAAATAAAAAAGGAAAAAATCACATGTACATAAGTATCACAGCCTTTGCCATGGCACTCAAAATGTAGCTAAGGTGCATCCTGTTTCCACCGATCATCCTTGAGATGTTTCTACAACTGGATTGGAGTCCACTTGTGTTAAATTCAGTTGATTGGACCTGATTTGGAAAGGCACACACCTGTCTATAGAAGGTCCCACAGTTAACAGTGCATGTCAGAGCACAAACCAAGCCGTGAACTCCAAGGAATTGTCTGTAGACCTCCGGGACAGGATTGTATTAAGGCACAGATTCAGGGAAGGTTGTTCTGGAAGGTTCTCCTCTCTCCACAGAGAAATGCTGGAGCTCTGTCAGAGTGACCATTGGGTTCTTAGCCACCTCCCTGACTATCATGGCTCTTAAAGGGGCACGCTACTGGTATCTAGATTACCTCATCTCTCATTAGGATACAGGTATTATAGGCCGGCCTAGGGTTTCTCATTATTAAACGCGTTTCTTATAGCAATTTATAGCTTTCTGAGAGATTTGTTCACTTCTGATCAGACTGGTCTGAGGTTGTAAGCGGGGTGCCCCAGGGCTCAGTCCTGGGACCAACCTTGTTCAATTTATTCATAAACAGCATTGAGGACGGGATCAGTAGTGCGTTATCAGTTTTTGCAGATGACACAAAATTGGCCAGGGCAATAACTGCACAGCATGAAGCAGATATCTTACAGAATGATCTGGACAAAATAACAGAGTGGGCAACGACATGGCAAATGAGGTTTAACGTAGAGAAGTGTAAGGTTTTGCACTTGGGGACTAAAAACATAAAAACACAATACACGTTAGGAGGGGAACCCTTGGGGGAATCAAAAATGGAGAAGGATCTGGGAGTCTTGGTTGATGATAGATTAGGCAACAGCATGCAATGTCAAGCAGCAGCTGCCAAAGCCAGCAGAATATTAGCATGCATAAAGAAAGGGATGTATTCCAGAGATAAGACTATAATCCTTCCACTTTATAAAACTCTGGTCCGACCGCATCTGGAGTATTCTGTCCAGTTCTGGTTGCCAGTCCTCAGGAGGGATGTGTTGGAGCTGGAGAGAGTCCAGAGAAGGGCAACTAAACTAATTAGGGGATTGGAGGACCTTAACTATGAAGAGCGTCTACAATCGCTCGATTTATTCTCCCTGGAGAAGAGACGTCTGAGGGGGGACATGATAGCAATTTATAAATATCTTAATGGGGATCCCAGCTTAGAAAAAAAGCTGTTCATTCGAAGGGATTGCATGAGGACTCGAGGGCATACAATGCGATTAGAGGAGAAGCGTTTTAACCACAGGCAACGTGGGGGGTTCTTTACTGTTAGGGCTACAAGATTGTGGAATTCTCTACCACAAGAGGTGGTTTCTGCGGGTAGTATGGTGGCTTTCAAAAGACTCTTAGACTTACATCTCAAGGATCAGAACATTCAGGGGTATGTGAGATGAGTACAGCCACACACACCTACACAGGTTGAACTGGATGGACTATTGTCTTTATTCAACCTCACCTACTATGTAACTATGTAACTATGTAACTTACTGCAATATACTGTGTATATTTGGTGTATTTACTTGTTATTATAATTGGTTATTCACTGTTCTTTAGTGTTATTTCAACTGAGCCCTGGCTGTTTATCCAGGTGCCTAGTTGATTAATACTCTTTTCAAGCCTTTTCCTTGAGTAATAATGAACTAAGGAGTTAAAATCTATCTGCATTGTGTCAGGGTGTCATTTAAAAGGTATGCAAAACATGTCTGAACCTAGAGTGTTAGGAGGGCTGGACGGTTCACAGGGTCAAAGTGGCACAGAAGAACATACAATTACCAGCAACCCTCAAGGGGACAGTGCTACATTTGGGGGCTCGTCCGGGATGCTGCAGGTCCTAGTAAATTTGCAAAGATTTCAAACAAACTTCTTTCACGTCGTCATTATGGGCTATTATTTGTAGAATTTTGAGGAAATCAATTAATTTAATCCATACATAACAAAACATGGAAAAAGTGAAGCACTGTAAATACTTTCCAGATGCACTGTAGGACTTCCATCTCAGCACCTGGTGCATGGCGCAGCATTTTCCCTTTTTTTCCCCGAATGGATGAAACGCATTATATGAGGATAAAGGTACGATAAAGTTAACGCATTGTATGTCGGTGTTTATAATGACTGACTTTAGGGCTTGGGAATCAAATCAAAATTCTAGATGTACAAAATTACTTTGTAAACAACTCCAATGACAATATAAACTTTATGCGTTGCACGAAACGAGACAGCGATGGCAGAGATGGGTTCAAGGAGAGCTCCGCTTGTATAACAATCTTCTTCCATCAACCTGACAAAACAAATTTATTATTTCTCATCAGCAACAATAAACATGGAGGCAGCAACAATCAAGGCTAGGCTCACTTTATTGTGAGTGGGGATTGCATGTAAAATCACACATGTTCCCGACCCCCAGGCAAATGCGTTGCTCTTTAGCAGATGCAAGCCATTAATTCCTAATGGCACCCCTACGCATTGGTGCCAAACCGCATAGTGCCATCTACAACGCCATTTAAAAAAAAGGGTCAAGGCCTTCTTTCCGTGCGTTTCTGCCAGTAGGTCAGCCTATTGAAATGAATGGGCTGCCTACACACAGAACGCAGGTCACACAGATCTGAATAGAAAGTAACTAAAAGTGACGTTTAAAGTGGACCTGTCACTAACAAAAGATATTGCTAACAAGTCACAAAATACAGCAACAGTATATTCCTCTCAAAATGCCATCCTTGCGCTACAATCAGTGACTTTGCCTAAGGCTGAGATGATGTCATCAGGATGTTGCAGGCAGGAGAAAGGATTTCAGTGATCAGACTGTACAGTATAACTTTATATCGAGTCACAAGATGAGAGGCAGCAGCTGGAGCTGATCTATGTCAGACATTTGTGAACACGGATGGCACAGGCACCAGCATTTGTGACCCACAGATAATGGATAGTTGGCTGCGTACCATTGACCACATTTCCAACTTGGGGGCCCCAATATACAGGCTTACAGGCTGTGTCCCAGTTTTATAGGTGCCAGTTGGGGGACCCTGCTATACTGCTTTTTAGGCTGTGCCCCATGGGCCACTCTTTTAAAACTGCCAACCTGGGGGTCCCTACATACTGATTGCCAATCTAGGGCCCCCTATATACTGATACCTAGACTGTATCCCAGAGCCACATTTCTAAAGGTGCCAGTCTAGGGGCCTCTCCCAATGTGTTTATTCTTGGGCCCCATGCACGCTTTTTTAGATGAAGTTCCTTGAGCCCCATAAAAACTTCTCTAGGTGCCGGTCCAGGGACCCCATGTATATATATATATATATATATATATATATATATATATATATATATATATATATATATATATATATATATATATATATATATATATATATATATATATGTCGGATCTGGGGCCCATGCACAGTTAATTTATATATGTTAGACTTGGGACCCTATGCACAGTTATATATATGTCGGATCTGGGGCCCCATGCACAGTTATATATGTGGGGTCTGGGGCCCCAAGCACAGTTATATATATGTAGGATCTGGGGCCCCATGCACAGTTATATATATATGTCGGATCTGGGGACCCATGCACAGTTATATATGTCGGATCTGGGGCCTCATGCACAGTTATATATATGTTAGCTCTGGGGCCCCATGCACAGGTATATATGTCAGATCTGGGGCCCCATGCACAGTTATACATGTCGGATCTGGGGCCCCATGCACAGTAATATATATGTCTGATCTGAGGCCCTATGCACAGTTACATATTTGTCAGCTCTGGGGCCCCATGCACAGTTATATATATGTCAGATGTGGGGCCCCATGCACAGTTATATATGTCAGATCTGGGGCCCCCAAGCACAGTTATATATGTCGGATCTGGGGCCTCATGCACAGTTATATATATGTCGGATCTTGGGCCCTATGCACAGTTATATATGTCAGATCTGGGGCCCCCAAGCACAGTTATATATATGTCGGATCTTGGGCCCCATGCACAGTTATACATATATGTCAGATCTGGGGCCCCCATGCACAGTTATATACATGTCGGATCTGGGGCCCCATGCACAGTTATATATATGTCGGATCTGGGGCCCCATGCACAGTTATATATTGCACTTAGAACCAGTGGCGTAGCCCCCTAACCCATGGGATTTTAGTCTCTTCCACTAGATTAGTTAAAGAAACCCTTACCCCCTAAGCACATTTATTCTTTAGAGCAGGGTCCCTCATAGAACCTCCTTTAGAGAAGGGTCTCCATAGATCACCTTTTAGAGCAGGGTCCCCATAGATCCCCCTTTAGAGAATGGTCCCCATATAATCTATGGGGACATTTCTCTAAAGTGGGGAATCTATGGGGACCCTGCTCTACAGGGGGATCTATGGGGACCCAGGCCTGTTCTAAAGGGGATCTATGGGGACCCTGGCCTGCTCTAAAGGGGATCTATGTGGATCCTGCTCTAAAGGGGGGATCTATGGCATGGATCCCCTTTAGAGCAGGGTCCCCATAGATCCCCCTTTAGAGCAGGCCAGGGCAGGTCCCCCATAGATCCTCTGGCTGAAAGGCGAACGCATGTCATTGGCAGAGGAGACGCGGGGAACTGAGGAGAAGCCGCCGCTGCAAGTAAGTCTCTGTGCATTGAAGGGGGCACGCTGGTCTGTCTGCATTGAAAGGGGGCACGCTGGTCATTCTGCATTGAAAGGGGGCACGCTGGTCATTCTGCATTGAAAGGGGGCACGCTGGTCATTCTGCATTGAATGGGGGCACGCTGGTCATTCTGCATTGAAAGGGGGCACGCTGGTCTCTCTGCATTGAAAGGGGGCACGCTGGTCATTCTGCATTGAAAGGGGGCACGCTGGTCTCTCTGCATTGAAAGGGGGCACGCTGGTCATTCTGCATTGAAAGGGGGCACGCTGGTCTCTCTGCATTGAAAGGGGGCACGCTGGTCATTCTGCATTGAAAGGGGGCACGCTGGTCATTCTGCATTGAAAGGGGGCACGCTGGTCTCTTTGCATTGAATGGGGGCACGCTGGTCTCTCTGCATTGAAAGGGGGCACGCTGGTCATTCTGCATTGAAAGTGGGCACGCTGGTCTCTCTGCAATGAAAGGGGGTACGTTGGTCATTCTGCATTGAAAGGGAGCACGCTGGTCTCTCTGCATTGAAAGGGGGCACGCTGGTCATTTAAACTTGTATTTAGATGCATTTTACTTTAATTACATCAGTATTTTCATAACAAACAATACATATGCTTAGGGGGTAAGGGTGTCTTTAACCAAGCTAGTGGAAGAGACTCGAGTGCTAAAATCCCGCGGGTTAGGGGGCGCAAATTACTTGCCTTGCCCCGGGTGCTGACAACCCACGCTACGCCACTGGTCTTGCCTACAGTCAAGCATGGTGGTGGGAGTGTCATGGTCTGGGGCTGCATGAGTGGTGCCGGCACTGGGGAGCTACAGTTCATTGAGGGAACCATGAATGCCAACATGTACTGTGACATACTGAAGCAGAGCATGATTCCCTCCCTTCGGAGACTGGGCAGCAGGCAGTATTCCAACATGATAACGACCCCAAACACCTCCAAGATGACCTCTGCCTTGCTAAAGAAACTGAGGGTAAAGGCGATGGACTGGCCAAGCATGTCTCCAGACCTAAACCCTATTGAGCATCTGTGGGGCATCCTCAAACGGAAGGTGGAGGAGCGCAAGGTCTCTAACATCCACCAGCTCCGTGATATCATCATGGAGGAGTGGAAGAGGACTCCAGTGACAACCTGTGAAGCTCTGGTGAACTCCATGCCCAAGAGGGTTAAGGCAGTGCTGGAAAATAATGGTGGCCACACAAAATATTGACACTTTGCGCCCAATTTGGACATTGTCACTTAGGGGTGTACTCACTTTTGTTGCCAGCGGTTTAGACATTAATGGCTGTGTGTTGAGTTATTTTGAGGGGACAGCAAATTTACACTGTTATACAAGCTGTACACTCACTACTTTACATTGTAGCAAAGTGTCATTTCTTCAGTGTTGTCACATGAAAAGATAGAATAGAATATTTATAAAAATGTGAGGGGTGTACTTACTTTTGAGAGATACTGTATGTCAGATCTGGGGCCCCATGCACAGTTATATATATGTCAGATCTGGGGCCCCATGCACAGCTATATGTTGGATCTGGGACCCCCATGCACAGTTATATATGTTGGATCTGGGGCCCCATGCACAGTTATATATATGTCGGATCTGGGGCCCCATGCACAGTTATATATATATATATGTCGGATCTGAGGCCCCATGCACAGCTATATATATATGTCAGCTCTGGGCCCCCATGCACAGTTATATATGTCGGATCTGGGGCCCCATGCACAGTTATATATATGTCGGATCTGGGGCCCCATGCACAGTTATATATATATGTCAGATCTGGGGCCTCATGCACAGTTATATATATGTCAGCTCTGTGGCCCCATGCACAGTTATATATATGTCGGATCTGGGGCCCCATGCACAGTTATATATATGTCGGATCTGGGGCCCCATGCACAGTTATATATATGTCGGATCTAGGGCCCCATGCACAGTTATATATATGTCAGATTTGGGGCCCCATGCACAGTTATATATATATGTCAGATCTGGGGCCCCAAGCACAGTTATATATATATGTCGGATCTGGGGCCCCATGCACAGTTATATATATGTCGGATCTGGGGCCCCATGCACAGTTATATATATGTCAGATCTGGGGCCCCATGCACAGCTATATGTCGGATCTGGGGCCCCATGCACAGTTATATATATGTCGGATCTAGGGCCCCATGCACAGTTATATATATATGTCGGATCTGGGGCCCCAAGCACAGTTATATAAATGTCGGATCTGGGGCCCCATGCACACTCCTATAGATGCTGGCCTAGGGGCACTGATTTCCAGGGACCAATCTATGGCGGGGGCATACATACTTCTCCAGGTGCCGCTCTAGGGGCCCCTCCCAAACTTCTCTAGGTGCATTTTCTGGGGCCCCATGAAAACTTGTATATACGCCGGATCTGGGGCCCCATGAAAACTTGTATATACGCCGGATCTGGGGCCCCATGAAAACTTGTATATATGCCGGATCTGGGGCCCCATGCACACTCGTCTAGATGGCGGCCCGGGGGCCCCATGCACTCTGGTATAGACGCGGCTGTGGGGGCCCCATGCTCTCTGGTCTAGGTGCCGTCCCGGGGCCCCAGCTGGAGCAGATCCCGGTCTGGGTGGGGGAGGAGGAGGAGATCTCTCTGGAAGAATTCCGCTTCCGCTGGCAGAGGACAAACCCGACCGATCCTCATCCTCCACCATGGCGACATCCCCCCAGAAATCCCCCAGCACCCCCAAATCCCCCCCATCCAGGAAGAAGGACGACTCCTTCCTGGGGAAACTCGGGGGGACCCTGGCCCGGAGGAAGAAGGCCAAAGAAGGTAATGGGGGGCTCAGGGGGGAGGGGAGAGGGACCCCCCACTCACTGATCACCCACCCAGTGTTATTATTATTATTATTATACACAGAGATACATTGTTATTATACACAGATATATACTCCGATCTCTAATATTCTGTATACAGGACTTCTCATACTTCACTACTCTGTATATAGACTCTGATACATTGTTATACACTGACCTACCTGTATATAATATCACATACATTCTATATTACATTATCTATACATTACATATCACTAATGTATACCATGCACTGGAATATTATTAATATTAATAATTATTATTTTTATTATTATTAATATTATTAGATGTACCACTGCTCATTATAGATACTGTCACTGCCTAATATACCTAATATCAACATTATTATCATTATTACACACACAGATACTGAGATTTTTTATTATTATACACAGAGATACATTGTTATTATACACAGATATATACTCCAATCTCTAATATTCTGTACACAGGACTTCATACTTCACTACTCTGTATATAGACTCTGCACTGTAATATTTTTATTATTTATATATATATTTATATATACGGTATATATATATATATATATATATATATATATATATATATATATATATATATATATATTTATTTATTTTTTTATTAATATTATTAGATATTAGATGTATCACTTCTCATCATAGATACTGTCACTGCCTAATATACTTCCAATCTCTAATATTCTGTACAAAGGACCTCATAATTCACTACTCTGTATAGAGACTCTGATACATTGTTATACACTGACCTACCTGTATATAATATCACATACATTGTATATTACATCATCTGTCATTAGCTGTAAAATACATATCAATAATGTATACCATGCATTGGAATATTATTATTAATATTATTATTATTATTTGTATCACTACTCATTATAGATACTGTTACTGCCTAATATACTTAATATCAACATTATTATACACACATATACTGAGATTTATTATTATTATTATTATTATTGTCACAGAGATGCATTGTTATTATACACAGATATATACTCCAATCTCTAATATTCTGTACACAGGACCTCATACTTCACTACTCTGTATATAGACTCTGATACATTGTTATACACTGACCTACCTGTATTTAATATCACATACATCATCTGTCATTATCTGTAAAATACATATCAATAATGTATACCATGCATTGGAATATTATTATTAATATTATTATTTGTATCACTACCCATTATAGATACTGTTACTGCCTAATATAGCTAATATCAACATTATTATCATTATAATACACACAGATACTGAGATTTATTATTATCATTATTATTATTATTGTCACAGAGATACATTGTTATTATACACAGATATATATACTCCAATCTCTAATATTCTGTACACAGGACCTCATACTTCACTACTCTGTATATTGACACTAAAACTTTGTTATACACTGACCTACCTGTATTTAATATCACATACATTGTATATTACATCACCTGTCAATTATCTATACATTACACATAATGTATACCATGCACTGACTTAGTATTATAATTATTATTATTAACATTTCTCCTTTAGAGTCTGTTCACACTGAGGCGACACGACTTCGGGGGGCGACCTGTGAAGTCGCGTGCACCGCTGTGCACCGCGACTTTGGCGCGACTTGCAGGGACTTCACATAAAGGAAGTCAATGCAAGTCGCTCCCAGGTCGCCCCAAAGTAGTACAGGACCCTTTTTCTAAGTCGGAGCGACTTGTGTCGCTCCTATTAGAACGGCTCCTGTACTACTCAATGGACCGCGACTGACCGCGACTTGTCAGGCTGACAAGTCGCCTGACAAGTCGCGGCAGTGTGAATGGGCTCTTAATGTACAGTATGTGATTTCAGTACTCAGCATAATTGTTATCATTACTTAATACACCTAATATATAAATCCTATAATAATAATAATAGTAATAATAACAATATTTTCATTATAATACATAGATCTTATTAGTAGTAGTATTTACTGAGAATTCTTTTTATTAGTATTAGTGTACAGAAAGTTACTGAGATTCATTATTATTATACATTGATCTCTAATATTTGATACACAGGACTTCTCATACTTCACTACTCTGTATATAGCCACTGATACATTGTTACACACTGACCTACCTGTATATGACATCACTTATACATTGTGCATTACATCATGGGGGAGATTTACTAAAATTGGAGCATGCAAAATCTGATGCGGCTCTGCATGGAATCCAATCAGCTTCCAGTTTTTTTTTTTGGTCAAAGCTTAAAGCTGGCCATACATTATACAATTTTCTTATTCAATTTATTTTAGATTTATTTACAACTATGTAGTGCAAGGACCTGTCTGATTGCATACAAACTGAAAGTGTTTGGGTTTCACCCTATAGTATATGGTTTTGGTAAATCTAAAGGAAAATTGTACAAGAGAATTGTATAATGTATGGTCAGCCTAAGGCTCCTTTCACATGGGCGCCTTCACCAAATGGAATCTGCTTGCTCAGGGGGGTCTCTCTGCTGATGACAGGGCACAGCCCACCCTCCTCTATGGGGCAATTGGATGGGAAGGGGCTGCCTGTCTGATGCCATTTGATGTGGGGAATAGGACCACCATCCATCTGTTTTTGGCAGACTGAATCGGATCGGATGGTATGTGTTCCACTGACATCCGCCACTCCATAGAAGAGACTGGAGGGTCCAATGAGGTCCGCCCGAAAAACTGATTGGACAGCCCGCTTGAAAGGGGCCTTAAAGAGGAGTTCTGCATGGAGAAAAAAAATTAAAAGTCAGCAGCTACAAATCCTTTACAAATCCTGTAGCTGCTTACTTTTAATATATAGACACTGACCTGTCCAGGGAGCCCGCAATGTCAGCACCCAGGCCAATTTTTGGATCAGCTACCGGGTGCCGCCACCATTCTTTCTAAGGGAAACCGGCAATGAAGCCTTTCAGCTTCACAGCCGGTTCCCTACTGTGCATGCGCGAAGCGTGCTGCGCATTCTCATAGGCTCGGTGGTGGGGGAAGAAGAAGGAGGATGGAACTTTCAGTGGACAGCGCAGCGGTGAAGTCTCCCGGAAGTAGGGAAGGGTACCTGTCGTCAAAAACAGGTACCGGTTCCCCCCCTCCCCCCTGAAAGATGCAAATGAGCAGGAGTTCCACTTTTGGGTGGAGCTCCGCTTTAACAAGCTGAAGTTAGAAGCTGATTGGCTACCATGCAGAGCTACACCAGATTCTGAGTGCTCTGTTTTAGTAAATCTCCCCCCATGTGTCATTAACTATACACTATGGAAGAATACATTCTCATGCACTGAAATACTATTATTATTATTAATATTATTTATATTATTTTTATTATTATTATTAATATTATTTGTATTATTATTATTATTAATAATATTTTTATTATGATTATTGTTATTTTTAATATTATTATTGTTATTATTATTAATATTATTGTTATTTAGCTCTTCTATATGTAATATAATTTACTCAATATAGTTTAAAGACACGGATACATTGTTATACTCTGAGTGTGTATAATATTTCTCGGGGGATCAGGAAGGAATTTTTTCCCCTGCTGTGGCAGATTGGATCATGCTTTGCTGGGGGTTTCCACCTTCCTCTGGATCACCTGTGGGTATAGGATTGTGTATATGGGATTGTAAGGTTGGGTTTTCTTTACTGCTTTTTTATTGGTTGAGCCAGATCGACTTGTGTCTTTTTTTAACCTGACTAACTATGTAACTATTTATATTACCACATCTGTCATTAACTATACAATCTTACTATTGGGGAGATTTACTAAAACTGGAGAGTGCAAAATCTGGTGCAGTTGTGCATAGTAACCAATCAGCTTTCAGGTTTTATTGTCAAAGCTTATTTGAAGAAACTGAAGTTAGAAGCTGATTGGTCACCATGCACAGCTGCACCCGATTCTGAGTGCTTCAGTTTTAGTAAGGCCTCTTTCATACGGGTGTTGCGTATGTCCGTATATCACCCCATCCGTTTGCGGGTGATATACGGACATAATGCATGTCAATGGGATTGTGGATGTCAGCGGATGACCATCCACTGACATCCGATTTGCGTCCTTTCAGTTCTGTTCCGTTTTTTGGAACGGAACAGAACCCTATTTTTCTTCTGTTTAGAAAACGGAAAGGACGCAAAATCGGATGTCAGCGGTGTCACCCGCTGACATCTGCAATCCCATAGACTTACATTATGTCCGTATATCATCCGCAAACGGATGGGATGATATGCGGACATACGGACCGGATGACACAAGTGTCATCCGTGTCCGTAAAAAAAAAAAAAGTGCCGGAGCGGATCGAAATACGGTCCGCCCCGTGTAAAATAGGCCTCTCCCCCTATGTCTTTGTGGTGTTATTATTATTATTTGACTGTTTATTTTGTTACTGATACAATGTTATATTCAGATGTAATATCCTGTGCACAGTGCTATACTGTTAGAACACAAAGCTGACTCTTCTATACTGGGCCCCCCCGGATTTCCACCCCCTTCCTTCTGTCACCCCCATGGCTTGGGACTCCTAAAGCTTACCATACACATTACAATCAGTGTTAATTTTGGCAGCAAATTTCAATCTAGTTTTAGTCTTAGTCTTAGGACTAAAATGGCATTTTAGTTTTTGTCCCATTTTAGTCTTGTGCAAGTGTTTTAGTTTTAGTCGTATTTAGTCGACTAAAACTCCAGTACATTTTAGTCGACTATAACTCATTTTAGTCATCTATCATCGAATGGGTGTAGTTCAATTGTAATTTGTAATGCATTATTTAAGCATTTCTCTACAATTTCCAAACTCATTATATACTACTGCTGGTCCTGGAGTGAAAATCTAATATGTTATTATTTATGGTATTAAGCTTTGAGCATGCACCAGTGTTAATTTTGGCAGCAAATTTCGATTTAGTTTTAGTTATAGTCTTTTGACTAAAATGCCATTTTAGTTTTAGTCGTATTTTAGTCATCTGAATTGTTTTAGTTTTAGTCGTATTTTAGTCGACTAAAATTGTGTTAATTTAGTCGACGAAAACGTTTTAGTCGGTTTTAGTCGACGAAATTAACACTGATTACAATCTGATTGTACAATCTCCTTTAGACAAGTATATAGTGCAAGGGCCTGCCTGATTTAGGTAGATTCTCCTATTTGGTAGCTCTGAGGCTGGGTTCACACTGATGAGGCCGCCGTTCCCAGCAGGGGGTCCGGTGTGTCCCTGTTCAGGTTTCGAATCAGGTCTGAATGTTCGCCTGAATTCGCACCTGAAACAGAGCCAAAGACGCACAGGACCCTTTCCCAATGCGTACCGCGGCCGCTCCGGGGCTGTGTGAACCGCCTCCATTGAGAGCCGGTCACACTCTCCTGTCATGAGAATTGGATGTGGAAGAAACCCACATCCAATGGTTTTCATTGGATTGCATGGCATACTAGCTCATTATGAAATACTTACCTTAACCACTTAAGCCCCGGAGGATTTGGCTGCTAAACGACCAGGGGCTATTTTGCGATTCGGCACTGCGTGACTTTAACGGACAATTGCGCGGTCGTGCGACGCTGTACCTAAACGAATTTGGCGTCCTTTTTTTCCCACAAACAGAGCTTTCTTTTGGCGGTATTTGATCACCTGTGCGATTTTTTGATCACGCGCTATAAACAAAAAAAGAGCGTCAATTTTGCAAAAATAGCAATATTTTTCCCTTTTTTTTATATGAAATTCCCCCCAAAAAAAATGTAAAAATCAAAATTTTTTAACATTTTCGGCCAATTTGTTTTATGCTACCTATGTTTGGTAAAAAAAATCGCAAAAAGCGTATTTTGATTGGTTTGCGCAAAAGTTATTGCGTTTACTGACTAAGGGAAAGATTTTTGTCATTTTTGTTGTTTTTTTATTTAACGCGTAATGGCGGCGATCTGCGATTTTTTTTGCGGTACTGCGACATTGGGGCGGACAGATCGGACCCTTGACTGACATTTTTAAAACTTTTGGGGGTACCAGTGACATTACTACAGTAATCAGTGCTATATATATGCACTGTTACTGTAAAAATACACTGGTAGTGAAGGGGTTAACTTTATTTGAGAGGGAGGGGCTGTGTGTGTCCCTAGGGGCGTGATTCTTACTGTGATTGGCTGTGGCTTCAGCTGTATGCAGAGTGATCAACGGATCTACATAGTAGATCCATATGATCAGCTCTCATACAGAGGGGAGAATGACAGGTGGCTTGTTTACACAAGCTGCCTGACTTTCTCCCTCTCCCCCGCCGATCGCAGAGTGGCCGGCGGACATCGGGTCCGCTGGTCACACGCGCGGGGGGGTCCGTGACCACGCGGGAGCGGGAGCGCGCCTCCAGCGGCGCGCGCTCGCTCCCTAGACCCTCACAAGCTAGTGACGTAGCCCTACGTCACTTTGCCTGTGAGGGGCTGACCGCCGACGTAGATCGGCGTGCGGCGGTCGGCAAGTGGTTAAAATGAAGCCCCGACACGGTCGCTCGGACAACGCTGAGGGAGCTGTCATGTTCCCTCTGCGTCTCTTCCAGGTTCGGCGACTCCGACGCTGTGAGTGGCCGGAGCCGCGATGATGTCACTCCTCACTTTGGCTCACTTTCAGGTGCAAATTCAGGCGAACATTCAGACCTGATTCGCACCTGAATCGGTGAACAGGGACACACCGGACCCCCTGCTGTGAACCGCGGCCTCATCAGTGTGAACCCCGCTTTAGAGCTACCAAAACTATGTAAATAGGAGGAACAACCTAAACTATCCACTCCAGTTGTATCCAATCAGGCAGGCCCTTGCACTATATACTTGTCTAAGAGCCCATTCATATATATGCGATGACAGACATTGCATGTGATTCGGAGCACATTGCTCTGCAAATCACATGCGATGTCTGTGCGATGCAAATTCAGCCATACAGATTGTACAGATTGTATGGCTGAATTTGCATCGCATTCGGACACAACTCGCACAGGACCCTTTTTTGGGTCCGCACCAGAATCGGATCGCATGGATCCTCACACCTGCTCTCAATGAACTGTGAACCGGCTCTCAATGGAGGCGGTTCACACAGCCCCGGAGCGGGCGCGGTACGCATTGGGAAAGGGTCCTGTGCGTCTTTGGCTCTGGTTCAGGTGCGAATTCAGGCGAACATTCAGACGATGCATACTAGCACATTATGCTATTATCCTGCAGGGTTTTGGTTTTTTTTTTTTTTTTTTTGAGGATACAACCACTTTTAGTAGCATAGCTTTGAGCAGCTTCTATTGAAATACATGGGCTGTGACTTGTCATGCGACTTTCTATGTCCAAAGTCACATGGCAAGTTGCACTATTGTGAATGGAGCCCTAATCGTTTTTGAGCAAACTAATCAATAATTATATGCTTGTGTGTTAGACAACCTATCATGATACAGATCAATTAATGATCACTTCTAATAGATTGTATTTTCAGTCGGTCCTGTATGTGATTTGCGTTATTTGATGGTTTCATCGATTATTGCTTGTAGGTGGATCGATCAGATATTAATAAGTGTATGGCCACCGTTACAGAGAGCGGTGGACCGTTATGTGAGTTCTGTTCCCAATATGGAAGTGAAGGAATGTCTATGAATGTTGTAGGTAGCTCCGGGGTCATGACACTCCCTGTCTGGAGAAAGTTACAGCAATGAGTGTGTTGTCCCCCGGGGGCCGTGTACTCGCTGTTTACAACCAGTAATTATGCAGCGATAGTAAATACTCCATTCAGCGGGCTGATTCAGTCCACATCTCTGCACAGTAAAGGTCTCCATAGACAGAATGGAGGAAACATCTGATATTTATTGACCTCTGGCCTCCCCTTTAATCTTGCACAGGTGTACCGGGTCATCTCCTGGACTGATATGACCTACTCTGATTTCACTGCACACTGTGAGCTTCTCACAATGTGCATTAGAAGCTGCAGCAAGTCAGATAGAACCAGCCTAATTTCCTTCCATGAGAACATCCAGCATCATCTAACCCAGGGTTGCTTCTCGGCCTTTTGGCTATCTGTTCTTATCGGCGATCCAGTGGGGGGGGGGGGGGTGGGGGGCGCTGTGCTATCTTCTGACCTGACCAAGGTTGGGTGGTGGCTATGCAAACCTGCTGGAGTGATGGGGACCTGGAAGGTTAGTACTGGCAGGAATTGAAACCAGAGTGCCCATAGGTCATTGAGTGCCCGGAGTAAGTTCTCTCCGAGAAAGCTGGAAGGGTCCATTACCTTCTGGTTCAATTTGCCTACCTTGTCTGGCCATGGGCTGGGAGGGCAGAGAGTCAGCGGTTTCTGTGCCCTCTGGGAGTGGTTGCCCCAGAGGTGCTCTTAGTAACACTTAGGTGTGGGACCCCACTGTGTGAACCGTCACATGGTCACACCTCAGAACACTTTCTGCACTGCACCTTTCAGGGCTGGGCCTTTTGACTAAAGTCCAGGATAGTTTTTGTTACCAGGCCTCAGGGCCTCAGTCAGGGCCCCATGCATAGCCACTTATTTATTTATTTTCTTTCCCACGTTTTGTTACTTTCACTTATGTGTATGTTTTTTCTCACTAAGATGAAGGGTGTGAGTCCTCTGGCTTTCCCTGAAGTCTAGGGGGAGGATGTGTGGCCCATCAGGCTCCTTCCTCCTCTGGTGCTGGTGTGAGTCCTCGGGCTTGCCCTGAAGTCTAGGGGGAGGATGTGTGGCCCATCAGGCTCCTTCCTCCTCTGGTGCTGGTGTGAGTCCTTGGGCTTGCCCTGAGGTCTAGGGGGAGGATGTGGGGCCCATCAGGCTCCTTCCTCCTCTGGTGCTGGTGTGAGTCCTCGGGCTTGCCCTGAGGTCTAGGGGGAGGATGTGGGGCCCATCAGGCTCCTTCCTCCTCTGGTGCTGGTGTGAGTCCTCGGGCTTGCCCTGGTCTAGGGGGAGGATGTGTGGCCCTTCAGGCTCCTTCCTCCTCTGGTGCTGGTGTGAGTCCTTGGGCTTGCCCTGGTCAAGGGGGAGGATGTGTGGCCCATCAGGCTCCTTCCTCCTCTGGTGCTGGTGTGAGTCCTTGGGCTTGCCCTGGTCAAGGGGGAGGATGTGTGGCCCATCAGGCTCCTTCCTCCTCTTGTGCTGGTGTGAGTCCTTGGGCTTGCCCTGAAGTCTAGGGGGAGGATGTGTGGCCCATCAGGCTCCTTCCTCCTCTGGTGCTGGTGTGAGTCCTCGGGCTTGCCCTGAAGTCTAGGGGGAGGATGTGTGGCCCATCAGGCTCCTTCCTCCTCTGGTGCTGGTGTGAGTCCTCGGGCTTGCCCTGAAGTCTAGGGGGAGGATGTGTGGCCCATCAGGCTCCTTCCTCCTCTGGTGCTGGTGTGAGTCCTCGGGCTTGCCCTGGTCAAGGGGGAGGATGTGTGGCCCATCAGGCTCCTTCCTCCTCTTGTGCTGGTGTGAGTCCTTGGGCTTGCCCTGAAGTCTAGGGGGAGGATGTGTGGCCCATCAGGCTCCTTCCTCCTCTGGTGCTGGTGTGAGTCCTCGGGCTTGCCCTGAAGTCTAGGGGGAGGATGTGTGGCCCTTCAGGCTCCTTCCTCCTCTGGTGCTGGTGTTGCGTGGTGGGTGGTGGTGGTGGATCTCTCTCTCTCTCTTCGGGAGAGCCCCCCGACCAAGTATTTGATGGTCGGCTTTGGCTGACCTAGAAGAACAGGGTCTGCCAGGCCTTCTGGCTAGGAAGACCATTGGAAACCCTTTGTCCCTGCCAGGAGCCTTGTGCCCTGGGGGATCAGGTTAGAGGTCCTATGTGCACTTTTTTTTTGTTCACTTACGTTTTTTTAATTTCAGGATTTGCACCACCGCAGGTTAAAAAACAAAAGGGGGGTCTCCAAACTTCTCGTTTCTTGGCCTTTTGGCTAAGATCAAGTGTAGTATCTGCTCTTATCAGTGATGCAGTAGAGGTGCTGTCTATCATTCTGGCCTGACCAAGGCTGGAGTGTCTGGCTATGTATCGCTGCTGAAGTGCTTGGGGCTTGGAAGGTTAGTACCAGCTGGGACAGAAATCGGGACACCCACAGGCAGATGAGGCACGAGAGCTACCCCCGGGAAAGAGCCCAGTACCTCCTGGTTTTAGTGGATCTACCTTGTCTGGCCATGGGCTGGGAATGCGAGGGGTCCGCGGCTTGCTATGGGGGGCACTCGGTGGAGGGAGGAGGAGCCAGGGGTGTCTGCGTGGGACCTGAGAAGAGGAGGGTCTGGAGCCACTCTGTGCAAAACCATTACATCTACAAAACAAATGAAACGTAATCCTTTACAATCACTTTAAGGTAACATGTTTAGGCTTTAGAACCACATTTAAAATGTTCTCTTTGACTTCCAAAAGTGTTTCATTGCATCTTTCACCCAACTTCTACATTTTTGCGCTTGTTACCTGATGAGCGCCGTCCCTTCTTATCTCAGTAAGTCGGGAGGTGTGCATTGCGCCCATGTAGATTGCTGGATTGCAGTCTCCTCTCTCTGGGTGCGTCCGCTTAGCTGTACTCAGACACATCACCACACAGGAATGCTGAAGGATGACAGTCTGCAGCTGTGGTGATGTGCTGCGTCTCCTCACAGCAGATTACAAGGCAGTGCATTGCCTTCCCTTCCTTCCAGCTGCTCTGTAGTGAAGCATATGTGAAGTGGCAGAGGAACCATTGAAACTGCAAACCATGTTCCTCATGTCTCTGTTTTTTACAGCTAAAACCCAGGCAGACATAGGGGCTGTTTTACCTGTCGAAGGATTTGGATTTCTGTCCATCCAGTCCTGAGATTTACACAGCTCTGCCCTGTCTAGGAGGGCAGAAAGCCAGATTTTTCTCTGCTGCAGTTGAGCAACACTTAACAGGTCTTGTCACTTCCTTTAAGCCTGTGATTGGGCCGTGAACAGTTGGTTGCAGTGCGATTGTCGGCAAAAAATGGAGTTAAAACTAACAGTGCTTCTGGGGCGTGATCCTGAAACATCCCCCACCCCTTCTTCGCATGACCATTAATACGGAGTTTCTCCCTCATTCTCATGACCATTATTATGGAGTTCCCCCCCCCCCATCCCATGACTATTAATATGGAGTTTCCTCCTCCTCACCGTGGCCATTAATATGTAGTTGCCCCCCCCCTCCTCCCATGGACATTATTATGAAGCTGCCCCCCCCCCCTTCCATGAGCATTAATATGGAGTTGCCTCCCCCTTCCCATGACCATTAATATTGAGTTGCCCCCCCCCTTCCCATGAACATTAATATGGAGTTGCCTCCCCCTTTTCATGACCAATAATATGGAATTGCTTCCCCCTTCCCACGACCATTAATATGGAGTTGCCTCCTCCTTCCCATGACCATTAATATGGAGTTGCCTCTTCCTTCCCATGACCATTAATATAGAGTTGCCTCCCCCTTCCCATGACAAATTATATGGAGTTTCCTCCTCCTTCCCATGACCATTAATATGGAGTTATCTCCCCTTCCCACGACCATTCATTTGGAGTTGCCTACCCCTTCCCATGACCATTAATGTAGAGTCGCTTCCTCCTTCCAATGACCATTAATTTGGAGTTGCCTCCCTATTACCATAACTCTTAATATTGAGTTAACTCCCCCCTACCATTATCATTAATATAGATGTGCCTCCTCCTTTCCATGACCATTAATATGGAGTTGCCTCCCTCTTCCCATGACCATTAATATGGAGTTGCTTCCCCCTTCCCATGACCATCAATAGAGTTGCCTCCCCTTCCCGTGACCATTAATATGGAGTTGCCTTCCTCTTCCCATGACCATTAATATTGAGTTGTCTCCTCCTTCCTATGACCATTAATATATTTGCCTCCCCTTCCCGTGACCATTAATATGGAGTTTTCATCTCTCTTCCCATGACCATTAATATGGAGTTGCCTCCTTCTTCCCATGGCCATTAATAGAGCTGCCTCCCCTTCCCGTGACCGTTAATATGAAGTTGCCTCCCCTTACCATGACCATTAATATGAAGTTGCCTCCCCTTCCAATGACCATTAATATGGAGTTGCCTCCCCCTTCCCTTGACCATTAGTATCAAGTTGCCTCCCCCTTCCCATGAGCATTAATCTGGAGTTGCCTCCTCCTTCCCATGACCATTAACATAGAGTGGCCTCCTCCTTCCTATGACCATTAATATGGAGTTGCCTCCCCCATAGAGTGGCCTCCTCCTTCCTATGACCAATTATATGGAGTTGCCTCTTCCTTCCCATGACCATTAATATGGAGTTATCTCCCCTTCCAATGACAATTAATTTGGAGTTGCCTCCCTCTTCCCATAACTCTTAATATTGAGTTGCCTCCCCTTACCATAACCATTAATATAGATGTGCCTCCTCCTTCCGAAGACCAATAATATGGAGTTGCCTCCCCCTTCCCATGACCATTAATAGAGTTGCCTCCCCTTTCCGTGACCATTAATATGGAGTTGCCTCCCTCTTCCCATTACCATTAATAGAGTTGCCTCCCCTTCCTGTGACCATTAATATAAAGTTGCCTCCCCTTTCCATGTCGATTAATATGGAGTTGCCTCCCCCTTCCCATGACAAATTATATGGAGTTTCCTCCTCCTTCCCATGACCATTAATATGGAGTTATCTCCCCTTCCCACGACCATTCATTTGGAGTTGCCTACCCCTTCCCATGACCATTAATGTAGAGTCGCTTCCTCCTTCCAATGACCATTAATTTGGAGTTGCCTCCCTATTACCATAACTCTTAATATTGAGTTAACTCCCCCCTACCATTATCATTAATATAGTTGTGCCTCCTCCTTTCCATGACCATTAATATGGAGTTGCCTCCCTCTTCCCATGACCATTAATATGGAGTTGCTTCCCCCTTCCCATGACCATCAATAGAGTTGCCTCCCCTTCCCGTGACCATTAATATGGAGTTGCCTTCCTCTTCCCATGACCATTAATATTGAGTTGTCTCCTCCTTCCTATGACCATTAATATATTTGCCTCCCCTTCCCGTGACCATTAATATGGATTTTCCATCTCTCTCCATCTTAATAGAGCTGCCTCCCCTTCCCGTGACCGTTAATATGAAGTTGCCTCCCCTTCCCGTGACCATTAATATGAAGTTGCCTCCCCTTCCAATGACCATTAATATGGAGTTGCCTCCCCCTTCCCTTGACCATTAGTATCAAGTTGCCTCCCCCTTCCCATGAGCATTAATCTGGAGTTGCCTCCTCCTTCCCATGACCATTAACATAGAGTGGCCTCCTCCTTCCTATGACCATTAATATGGAGTTGCCTCCCCCATAGAGTGGCCTCCTCCTTCCTATGACCAATTATATGGAGTTGCCTCTTCCTTCCCATGACCATTAATATGGAGTTATCTCCCCTTCCAATGACCATTAATTTGGAGTTGCCTCCCTCTTCCCATAACTCTTAATATTGAGTTGCCTCCCCTTACCATAACCATTAATATAGATGTGCCTCCTCCTTCCGAAGACCAATAATATGGAGTTGCCTCCCCCTTCCCATGACCATTAATAGAGTTGCCTCCCCTTTCCGTGACCATTAATATGGAGTTGCCTCCCTCTTCCCATTACCATTAATAGAGTTGCCTCCCCTTCCTGTGACCATTAATATAAAGTTGCCTCCCCTTTCCATGTCGATTAATATGGAGTTGCCTCCCCCTTCCCATGACCATTAATATGGAGTTATTTCCCCTTCCCATGACCATTAATTTAGAGTCGCTTCCTCCTTCCATCGAGTATCGAGTTGCCTCGCCTCCCCCTTCCCATGACCATTAACATAGAGTGGCCTCCTCCTTCCTATGACCATTAATATGGAGTTGCCTCCCCCATAGAGTTGCCTCCTCCTTCCTATGACCAATTATATGGAGTTGCCTGCCTCTTCCTTCCCATGACCATTAATATGGAGTTATCTCCCCTTCCAATGACCATTAATTTGGAGTTGCCTCCCTCTTCCCATAACTCTTAATATTGAGTTGCCTCCCCTTACCATAACCATTAATATAGATGTGCCTCCTCCTTCCGAAGACCAATAATATGGAGTTGCCTCCCCCTTCCCATGACCATTAATAGAGTTGCCTCCCCTTTCCATGACCATTAATATGGAGTTGCCTCCCTCTTCCCATGACCATTAATAGAGTTGCCTCCCCTTCCTGTGACCTTTAATATAAAGTTGCCTCCCCTTTCCATGTCGATTAATATGGAGTTGCCTCCCCCTTCCCATGACCATTAATATGGAGTTATCTCCCCTTCCCATGACCATTAATTTAGAGTCGCTTCCTCCTTCCATCGAGTATCGAGTTGCCTCGCCTCCCCCTTCCCATGATCATTAACATGGAGTTACCTCCTCCTTCCCATGACCATTAATATGAAGTTTCCCCCCATGGCTGTCTTTATGAAGACACCCCCCTCCCCCCATGGCTATTTATATGTAGTTGGCCTGCACCTTACAACTATAACATCATCCTCGCCTCTTGGAAGACCTTCCATAAGATCTTGGAGGGTGTGTGTAAGATTTTCTGCCCATTTGTGATGTCAGGTACTGATGAGAATAATGACACGGTAATCCGTCTGGGTTCGATTCATCAGGAGTTCGGTGAATCTTGTTTAAAGCTTGGCAAGCCAAAACTTACAGGCGAATCTCATTCTATTTAATTCCAAGTCTAGATGGGTGAATCTTGTTAATTCTGGCATTTTTTTAGGGATTAATAGGAAAACTACTGTCAAAAAAGGCATTGGGGCTGGGCACTACCATTTGGGAAGCTGTACGTGGCGTTATGGAACGGTAGGGTTTCCACAGACAGCACCCCAATCTCCATCATTTCAGGTTGTAATAAGGGCTGATGCATTCATTTAGAGAAGAATGTATATGGGGGTGTTTTAATTCATGAGCAGTTTTTTGTTGCGTTTCTTATGGCAGCGAGCTTCCAGCCACCCACAACGGTGGTGAAATCTGATTGGCTGCCACGGGTTGGGTCTTTCAGCCCATGGTCCCTGCTCTGTGTATTGCTGTATGAGAGGGGAACTCCACTGCCATTTCGTAAGCCTGAAAAATCTTGGAAGGAAAATATCAGAAGTTATCGCTTCCCTATATGGCAGCGAGGCCGACGGCAGCGGATTCCCAGAGCCAGATCCTGCAGTCTGGAGAGAACATTATAAAGTAATGACATGTATGCTACTCTGCAAAAGTCTTAGGCAGGTATGAAAAAATATAAGAGTATTTACTGTGCTCTTACTAGTGTAAACATTAATATAGTAGGTACCGTATATACTCGAGTATAAGTCGACCCGAATATAAGCCGAGACCCCTAATTTTACCACAAAAAAGTGGGAAAACGTATTGACTCGAGTATAAACCTAGGGTGGGAAATGCAGCAGCTGCCGGACCCAACCGGACCACCATGAGACACAAAACAGGGGCTGCGGGCATGGTACAGGAGATGGCGCAGGTCAAAGTATAGGCATGGCATAGGTGATGGTATAGGCATGGCACAGGTCATGGTACAGGCATGGCACAGGTCATGGTACAGGCATGGCACAGGTCATGGTACAGGAGATGGTATAGGCATGGCACAGGTCATGGTATAGGCATAGCACAGGTGAATCTTATAGGCATGGCACAGTAGGTACAGGCATGGCACAGTATGTACAGGCATGGCACAATAGGTATAGGCATGGCACAGTATGTACAGGCATGGCACAGTAGTAGGTATAGGCATGGCACAGTATGTACAGGCATGGCACAGTTGTATGTACAGGCATGGCACAGTAGTAGGTACAGGCATGGCACAGTATGTACAGGCATGGCACAATAGGTATAGGCATGGCACAGTATGTACAGGCATGGCACAGTAGGTATAGGCATGACACAGTAGGTACAGGCATGGCACAGTATGTACAGGCATGGCACAATAGGTATAGGCATGGCACAGTATGTACAGGCATGGCACAGTAGTAGGTATAGGCATGGCACAGTATGTACAGGCATGGCACAATAGGTATAGGCATGGCACAGTATGTACAGGCATGGCACAGTAGTAGGTATAGGCATTGCACAGTATGTACAGGCATGGCACAGTAGTAGGTACAGGCATGGCACAATAGGTATAGGCATGGCACAGTATGTACAGGCATGGCACAGTAGAAGGTATAGGCATGGCACAGTATGTACAGGCATGGCACAGTAGAAGGTATAGGCATGGCACAGTATGTACAGGCATGGCACAATAGGTATAGGCATGGCACAGTATGTACAGGCATGGCACAGTAGTAGGTATAGGCATGGCACAGTATGTACAGGCATGGCACAATAGGTATAGGCATGGCACAGTATGTACAGGCATGGCACAGTAGTAGGTATAGGCATGGCACAGTATGTACAGGCATGGCACAGTATGTACAAGCATGGCACAGGAGATGCAGTGCTGCGGGCATGGTACAGGAGAATGTCCTGTACCATGTCCGCAGCACTGCATGAGGAAATGCAGGGGCTGTGGAGGAGTTTCACTTACCTGTCGGTGAGATGCCTTCGATTTAATAATCGCACCGCCCAGCGCCAATATGTCACCGCGAATGCGCCGCCGATGCTCAGGAACATTCATTCTAAATCGAAGAGCAATAGCAATTATTGTTTTTCAATTTAGGTGTGAAAAAATGCTGTAAATAGAAAATACTTTCAGAAATAAAAGTGATAATAATTTATTTTTATTATTTAACAAAATTGAAAGTAAATTAACAGAAAAGAAATCCAAATCTGAATGAATATTTGCTGTGACCGCCCTTTGCCTTCTTATAGGTAGACCTGCACACAGTTTTTTAAGGAATTCGGCAGGTAGGTTGTTCTATGTATATGGGGGAGAACGAAGCACAGATCTCCTGTGGATGTAGACTGCCTCCAATCCCTCTTTCTCTTCATGTCATCCCAGACAGATCAGGGCTATATGGGGGCCAAACCATTGCTTCCAGGACTTCTTGTTCTTCTTTACTCTGAAGATAGTTCTTAATGGCATTGGCTGTATGTTTGGAGTTGTTGTCCTGCTGCAGAATACATTTGGGACCAATCACACGTCTCCCTGATGGTATGGCATGATGAAGCAGTATCTGCCTGTATTTCTCACCATAGATCATGACCAAACCTCCAACTCCATTTGCAGAAAAAGGCCCCAAACTTGCAAGGAACCTCTTCTATTCTTCACAGTTGGCTGCAGACACTCATTGTTGTACCGCTCTCCAGCCCTTCACCAACAAACTGCCTCCTGGCACTGCCAAATATTTCACAATTTGACTCATTAGTCCTGAGCACCTGCTTCCATTTTTAGCACCCCAGTTCCTATGTTTTTCTGCATAGTTGAGTCGCTTAGCCTTGTTTCCATGTCAGAAGTATGGTGGCTTTTTGGCCGCAATTCTTCCATGAAGGTGACTTCTGGTCAGACTTCTACGGACAGTAGATGGGTGTATCTGGGTCCCACTGGTTTCCGCCAATTCTGTGCTGATGGCACTGCTGGGCATTTTCTAAAGTGGAAGGGAAGTAAGCATGATGTCTTTCATCTGCATTAAAGTGGACAGTGGCGGCCCGTCCATTGGGGGCGTAGGTGCACCGCCCCCCCCCCATCCATGCGTCCGGCCCCCTAATCTACATGCAGGGTGCCGGACGCAGGGATTCCAATAGGGGATTTTTTTTTGAAGCACGTGATTAGAGCCAGAGGCTCAAATAGGCCTCAAAAAGGGGTGGGCTCGGGGCGCAGAGCACTGCGCCCCGAGCCCACCTAGTTGTATAATAATAGCGAATAAATATTCGCTATTATCACACTGATTTGCCTCCCAGCCAATCAGGAAGCGGGTCGTGAGAAAACTACAGGAGGGGGCGGAGACAAGACCAGTCCCCTTGCACAAGGAGAGAGAGCAGCAGTGAGCGGTCTTTATTACAGGAAGGAAAAATCTCACACTGGATTACTGCACAGACCTGGAAGAAATATACAAAGATCACCGAGATTCTAGAAGAACACTTATGTTTCTTTTATTGATACATTGTTATTCTTGAGTTCTATCCTGGAGTTCAGCTTTAGGAAATATTGGATGTCATATCTGGGGTATGTTTGCTCTCTGTGGTTTTTCTCTATTTATGATGATTTTCTCTGTACACTTACCTGTACTCCGCTCCGCAGGGTATCCGCCGCGCTATTCGCACTCTTGCGACGGACCATGTAAAGTTATATTACCAAGAAATCTAAACAGTAGATATTCCCTCCGCCTTGCGCCAACAGACGATTTAATTTCACACATCATGATGAGATACCCGGGCGCGTGTTACCACCTCACTCCATTGGCCGGCAAGAGGCGTTAAGATGTACAAATCATTAGCGGCGTTGAGAGGAGACAAGAAATCCACCGTCTCTGGATGCGGCTGATGGTGTGCTTAGGTAGTTCCTTAAAGCTAAACTCCAGGAAAACAGCTACAGCTTTAACTGCCAAAGAATTATTTTTTTTTTAACTACTATTTTTGTCCATCCAGTCCTGAGATTTACACAGCTCTGCCACACAGCACAGTCCTGTGTGGCAGGATAGGGGAGCTGATTTTTCTCTCCTCCAGTTCAGTGGTGCTGAGTTTAGACCTTGCTGCCACTCTGAAAAGCGATCTGCGAGGAAACGCTTGACAGGCAGATAGAAGGTGATATGTCCTCACTCCTTACTGACTAGGGCCACTGATAGGGGGGGGGGGGGGCACCAATCCTCCCGTAGGGGCCCCAACAGCACAGGGAATCAGTGTGGTCAGGAGGAGAGGCAATTACAGAAGGAAACCCTGTGCAGCTCTCTGCAGCAGCTGAAAGCCAGTTTCTCACCTGCTGCAGGGAGAGACACAGACACAGGGCATCATTCCTGTAATTGCTTCTCTGACACCAATCCCCCTCCCTGTTCTGCCTGCTTCTGACTCCCCCCCCCCCCGTGTGCCCCCCTTTCACTGTGCCACTGCCCCCACAACCACCCCGCAGCACTGCAGACTTCCCTGTCCTCTAAAAAAAAAAAAATAATAATAATAATAATTAAACATTGTAATAAATCATTTAAAAAAATTGTAAAATAAAATAATTGTAAACTCCAACACCGATCCCCCTCCCTGTTCTGCCTGTTTCTGGCCCCCCCTCTTCCTCGTGTGCCCCCCTTTCCCTGTGCCACTGCCCCCACCCCCACCCCGCAGCATTGCAGACTTCCCTGTCCTGTAAAAAAAAAATAATAATAATAATAATTAAACATTGTAATAAATCATTTCAAAAAATTGTAAAATAAAATAATTGTAAACTCCAACACCGATTCCCCTCCCTGTTCTGCCTGCTTCTGACCCCTCCCCCCCCCACTCCCTGTGCGCCCCCCTTTCACTGTGCCAAGTTTTTACCAAACCTTGGCTGTTTGGGCGTTCAGTTATTGGGCTGGGGGGCTTATCAAAATCTGGAAGTCCCCTTTACCAATAAGTGTCACCCAGATACTGCCCTTCCCCCTATGTGAATAAGGAAGGAGTACATAGCGGGGCAGACAACAACCACGATGGGGAAGAGGCCCTTGTGCTCATCAGCATAGCAAGGTCAGGAGCGAGGGGGCAAATGCTCATCCTTCCCTTTCCTGGCCTGCCAGACTGATCGCTCAGATAAGGGTTTGGTGTGGGTTTTTGAGGGGGGACCTCACCCTTTTTTACTTGATTATTCTTGCATGGGATTCCCCCTTAAAATTCATTACAGACCTGTAGGGCCTGGTATGAATTTGGGGGGCACCCAGGCACTTTTTTTTCCTCAGTGAGGGTCCCTTATTGACATCAATACCAGACCCTCATCTGGGATAATAGTCTTATAAAGTAATTTTTTTGGCTGGGAGCTGTCATTTTGCTGGCTGTAAGCTGTCATTTTGCCAGCTGGGAACTGTTACTTTCCCAGCCATGAGCTCTCATTTTGCTGGCCGGGAGCTGTCATTTTCTTGGTTGAGAGCTGTCATTTTGCTGGCACTGAGCTGTCATTTTTCCGTCTGGGAGCTGTCATTTTCTTGGCTGGGAGCTGTCATTTTGCCAGCTATTTAAACACATTTCTTTTTGTAAATGTCAGTGTTGCTGTAGTACAGGGATCCTCAAACTACGGCCCTTCAGCTTTTGCAGAACTACACATCCCATGAGGCACTGAAAATCTCTGACATTCACAGACATGACTAGGCATGATGGGAATAGTAGTAGTTCCTGAACAACTGGAGGGCCATAGTTTGAAGACTCCTGCTGTAGTAGATTGTTGTGTACAGGTGTGCCACTTCACAGACAAACTTTTTGCTTTGGTGCCCGGCACCCAAATGTCATTTGTTTGGCATTCCTTGCCTATTAGCCTTGGAAATGGCCATGACTTTTTTTTTAAACATTTTTCTCCCAATGGGGTTCAGATTTGGCACTGGGAGGAAGGGCGGGGTTTATGATCATGTGACCAATCATGGCGATCACATAATCGTTTCCATTAGCTGCCAGTAACTGTGCCCATCATTGGTGTCAGTGGGAGGAATAGTGCCCATCATTGGTGTCAGTGGGGGAATAGTGCCCATCATTGGTGTCAGTGGAAGGAATAGTGCCCATCATTAGTGTCAGTGGAAGGAATAATGCCCATCATTAGTGTCAGTGGAAGGAATAATGCCCATCATTGGTGTCAGTGGAAGAAATGGTGCCCCATCATTGGTGTCAGTGGAAGGAATAGTTCTCCATCATTAGTGTCAGTGGAAGGAATCATTGGTGTCCCATCATTGGTGTCACTGGAAGGAATCATGCCCCATCATTGGTATCAGTGGTAGGAATGGTGCCCCATCATTAGTGTCAATGGAAGAAATAATGCCCCATCATTGGTATCAGTCGAAGAAATGGTGCCCCATCATTGGAATCAGTGGAAGGACCAGTGCCCCATAATTGGTGTCAGTGGAAGGAATAGTGTCCCATCTTTGGTTTCAGTGGAACAAATAGTGCCCCATCATTGGTGTCAGTGGAACAAATAGTGTCCCATCATTGTTATCAGTGGAAGGAATCATTGGTGCCTGATCATTGGTGTCAGTGGACGGAACAGTGCCCCATCATTGGTGTCAGTGGAAGACATAGTGTCCCATCATTGGTGTCAGTGGAAGGAATAGTGCCCCATCATTGGTGTCAGTGGAAGGAATAGTGCCCCATCATTGGTGTCAGTGGACGGAACAGTGCCCCATCATTGGTGCCAGTGGGAGGAACAGTGCCCCATCATTGGTGTCAGTGGAAGGAACAGTGCCCCATCATTGGTGCCAGTGGAAGGAATAGTGCCCCTTCATTGATGTATATAGTGCACTGGATATGTACGTTTGAGGGTGTCATTCAAAATAAATGGCAATGCACATTTACCTGTTGCATTCACGTAAGTTGTGGTTATGCTCATTAGCACAATGCACCTGTGTGAGTTTTCCATTGAAATCAATGTATATTGCAGTGGGTGCCTCTAATTTACATTCAAGCTCTGTGCGGACTGGCTTTGAGGCAATTACAAGAGCAGAGGATTGGGGATTTTGGAAAAACCTTTAAACCAAGTACCTATACAACAGTGCAGGACTAAAGCGAAGCCCGGAGTTCAGATTATTCTTGAATCATGGTATGATCATCCACAAGAGCCCTGAAGGTTTGGAAAGCTTTGATGTATTTTCTGTTTTACCATAGCATGACTTTTATCTATAAAGTATTCAGAGAATTTCTAAGAGCTGAAATGCAAATCTGAAAGTTATTAAGCAGACGGACGAGCGCGGCCAACGCAAATGAAAAGCATTTTAAGTGTGTGCTGGAGAGAGGAATAGTGGCCGTGAATTGCCGGTGATAATACGTTCATTTACTGGGTGTGAAAGGAAGAATGTTCGAAATTCCATAATCCTCATTTCCAATAGATGTTAAACAGTTTTCTGCAGGAACGCCGCGAATGAAGGTCACGCTATACGTGCGCACACAAGGGACGGTATTGATGGGGCGGTGACAGAGTCAGAATAGACGAGGAAAACAACCAGCAGGTTTTCAATGGCAGCTACTGTCGCCCTGAATGCTGCCGAGCTTCGTTCTCTACGCACGGATGCCGCAGGAATCCGGAGTATGACTCTTTGAAGAAACCATTTTTATAGAGAACATGGGGTTATAAAAGCAAAATAGCACTGAAATTCCTGCGGTAATTCAACTCGAATCTGTGTGAGAGATTCTGTAATGTTATTCTGTGAATCTGGTGTGGAGGCTTGAATATGGAGCCTTTCTCTTGGCGATGGAATAAGAGGTGTTATTAAAGAATAATGCATTTCTACTTGTTGGTTCAACCTTGCTGGTTTAAATATAGTGAAAATAGCTTTTCTCAACAAGGGTTCTGCTCTAAGGTTCCTTCAGGGGTTGCTAACGGTTCCTGGACTAACGTCTATAGTTAAGGACTTTTCCACCAAGGTGAGAGCCCTTTTCCTACCTAGTAACCTTGCAGGTCTAAATCTATGGGCAATAGTTGAAGTTGCCTTCTCAACCAGGGTTCTGCTCTAGGGTTCCTTCGGGGGTTGATAAGGGTTCCTTGACTAACTTCTATAGTTTACAACTTGTCCACCAAGGTGAGAGCCCATTTCCTACCAACATAACCTTGCAGGTCTAAATCTAGGGCAATAGTTGAAGTCGCCTTCTCAACCAGGGTTCTGCTCTAAGGTTCCTTCAGGGGTTGCTTACGGTTCATGGACTAACTTCTATAGTTAGGGCCTTGTCCACCAAGGTTAGAGCCCCTTTCCTACCAACATAACCTTGTAGGTCTAAATCTAGGGCAATAGCTGAAATCGCCTTGTCAACCAGGCTTCTGGTCTAGGGTTCCTTCGGGGGTTGATAAGGGTTCCTTGACTAACTTCTATAGTTTACGACTTGTCCACCAAGGTGAGAGCCCATTTCCTACCAACATAACCTTGCAGGTCTAAATCTAGGGCAATAGTTGAAGTCACCTTCTCAACCAGGGTTCTGCTCTAGTGTTCCTTCAGGGGTTGATAAGGGTCCCTGGACTAACTTCTATAGTTACTGACTTGTCCACCAAGGTGAGAGCCCTTTTCCTACCAACATAGTCTTGCAGGTCTAAATCTAGGGCAATAGTTGAAGTCGCCTTCTCAACCAGGGTTCTGCTCTAGGGTTCCTTCAGCGGTTGATAAGGGTCCCTGGACTAACTTCTATAGTTACTGACTTGTCCACCAAGGTGAGAGCCCCTTTCCTATCAACATAACCTTGTAGGTCTAAATCTAGGGCAATAGCTGAAATCGCCTTGTCAACCAGGGTTCTGGTCTAGGGTTCCTTTCGGGGGTTGATAATTGTTCCTTGACTTACTTCTATAGTTTTCGACTTGTCCACCAAGGTGAGAGCTCATTTCCTACCAACATAACCTTGCAGGTCTAAATCTAGGGCAATAGTTGAAGTCGCCTTCTCAACCAGGGTTCTGCTCTAAGGTTCCTTCAGGGGTTGCTAACGGTTCCTGGACTAACTTCTATAGTTAGGGCCTTGTCCTCCAAGGTGAGAGCCCATTTCCTACCAACATAACCTTGTAGGTCTAAATCTGGGGGGAATAGCTGAAATAGCCTTGTCAACCAGGGTTCTGGTCTAGGGTTCCTTCGGAGTTGATAAGGGTTTCTTGACTAACTTCTATAGTTTACGACTTGTCCACCAAGGTGAGAGCCCATTTCCTACCAACATAACCTTGCAGGTCTAAATCTAGGACAATAGTTGAAGTCGCCTTCTCAACAAGGGTTCTGCTCTAGGGTTCCTTCAGGGGTTGATGATGGACCCCCGCAAGTTCTACCAGGTGGAGCTTGCGGCCTCCTCTGATACCAGCTTCAGGCTTAAAGCCTAACTCCAGTGTTATTGCCCCTTTTAACTAGTTATTTGGGCCAAGCTGGGGTTATTTGGGCCAAGGGTTCCTTGACCAACTACTATAGTATAGGACTTGTCCACCACTATAGTAGTTAGTCAAGGAATGCTTATCACCAAGGTGAGGGCCCCTGTCCTACAAACATAACCTTGCAGGTCTAAATCAGTAGTTAAAGCCTCCTTCTCAACCAGGTTTCTGCTCTATGGTTCCTTCCAGGATTGCTGTGGGTTGCTTGACTAACTTCAAAAGTTAAGGACTAGGTCCTGCAAAAACAATATAAAGGGGAACCATTCAGGTCACCTCTAGAAAGGAGTTGTATAAGGAGAACCAACAACGGTAGAAAAATTATTTTATTGAAAAAAGACAAATCATCAAAACTGTCAGGCCGCAATGGCTATGACCTTCAGGTACCTAGTTTAAAATCAAGTGTGGACAACGTTGTCACACTCATCCAACAAAAATAGGGCCCCACACATGCATGCCACAGGCAACCACAGAGCTCTAATCCCTAATATCAAACTGGCTAACAAGCAGTGAGTCTTGGGTTCCAAAGAAAGGATATCTATCCTAGTCTAATGTGATTCGAAATGGCCCAGACTCAAAATGAACTGCTCTTTGGTAGTCCCAGTATCCTAGTAAAATAGCTGAGGACTTGGTGACTTCATAGAGCACTTGACACGGAAAATTTGTAAACATAAGAGCACATATTCTATCCTTGTGTTAGGGTGTCAGTCTCTTATCACCATTGAGTATGCACCATCAAATGGTCTGCTGTATTGATGTAAGGATAAGGTGATGGAGTAAGTAATCAACAAACTGATGATGAATAATAGCAAGTCAAAATAATCCTCCCTTTCCTGTGGCTGAGAACCTCACAGTTGGCTAATAGCTAGAGTTCAATTGATATCAGTGGAAAGAAAGATCTTGCACTTTCACCCACGTGTGACCACTGGCAACATGAGCATCGTAAGTTACGTATATGATGGAGTTACATAGGTGCCTGGAGGCTCTCCCCACTCCGCTGCACCTAGCAATTTCATCCTCCTTACTGTATATGTGCCGAGAGTGCAGACTTTGGACCATGACAGCTTGAACCCAAAATCGGGAAACAATTCACTTTGTGTTTGACACTGTACCGTGATGTAGCTCTCTCACTGTCCTCGGCGCTATGCCAATTTGATCTGTAAGAGCACCGGATCTGACGTAGTGGAGCTGGTGGAGCACATGGTGAGACGCAGGGCCCCGCTGCACTTCCTATGTCAATGGTGACCTGAAAGGTTCCCCTTTGTTTTTGGAGGTCATCGTCTAGTTACCGTGTCCAATTGTAAGAATCGGTGTAGTGATAATTTTCTTTTTTTTTTTTCCAAGAAAATAAACTTTTATTGAGCTCATGAATATTTCCAAAGTGCAAACAGTATTAGCATAAAGAAGGTATAAAATACAACTGTTACATAAAATGCAGCCCAATGCAATAACGTCCAAAATATTGAGCAACACATACAGTCAGGGCACAGGTATTTGAAATTGCAACAGTATAAGAGCAAACACAGTATAAAGATCGGAGCTCAATCACAGCAAAACTGTTGAGGTAGCCAAAATACATAAAAATAAGTAAACTTTTTAGTGTAAGGAACAGTAAACCAGAGAAGTGGGAAGGGGAAGGGGAAGACAATTCCACTGGAGAGAAATTGAAATGAACACACATAGCATTCGATAGACAAACCGCACTTATCCCATCAAGAGCCTGTCCATCACCAGCTGGGGAGGGGCACGGGACGGATCGTCCAACCATGATTTGCCACAAGGAATAAAACTTTTTATGCGCCTTACGATGTTGGTAGCTAACTTTTTCCCTAATCAGCAAATTATTGACTTGTTCAATCCATTGCGCGGTCGTTGGCACCCTGGAGGTAATCCAGTATCTAGCTATCAATTTGCGCGCCACATACAGCAGTCTAAGGACCGCCGTATGGGCATGAGGGGTCAAGGTCTCGTCCTCCAGCGCCCCAAGTAGACACACAACCGGATCTCTGGGCAATGTAAAATGATAAACTCTGGATATAGAGTCAATAACCTCGTTCCAATATCGAAATAATTTGGGACATCTCCAAAGAATATGAACAAGCGTGCCCTGGTCTCTTTTACATTTGGGGCAGGTATCAAGTAATAATTTTCTAACTTAGTCCCACGATTTGCATTTAGGCCACAGAGTTTTTATTTTTATGTTTAAGGACTAGGTCACTATGTGATGGCCCTTGATCTACCAACTTCTGGTCCAAATCAAGAGCAGTAGTTAAAGCCTCCTTCCCAACCAGGGTTTCCCCCTAGGGTTCCTCCAGAGGGTGCTAGGGGTTCCTTGAATAATCTTTAATGATACCACTAAAGTTAAGGATGTCTTTCCTCCAGCTGTCCACCAATGCCGGAGCCCTTGTCCTACCAACATAACCTTGCTGGTCTAAATCTAGGGCAGTAGCTGAAGCACTTTTTCTCAACCAGGATTCTGCTCTAGGGTTCCTTCAGGGTTTGCTATGTGTTCCTTGACTAACTTCTAAAGTTAGGGACTTGTCCACCAATGTGAGGGTTCTTGTCCTACTAACATAACCATGCTGGTCCAAATCTAGGACAATAGTTAAAGCTGCCTTCTCAACCAGGTTTTTACTCTAGGGTTCCTGCAGAGGGTGCTAGCGGTTTCTTGAATAATCTCTAATGACACCACTAAAGTTAAGGAAATTTTCCTTCAGCTTTGAAAGCAGCCTTTCTCAATTAGGGTTCCGCTTTGGGGTTTCATTCAGGGGTTTGCTAAGGGGTCCTTGACGAACTTCTAAAGTTAAGGACTTGTCCACCAATGTGAGGACCCTTGTCCTACCAACATAACCTTACTGGTCTAAATTTAGGGCAGCAGCTAAAGAAGCCTTTCTCAATTAAGGTTACAAACATTTTTTAGGTTATTTTAGAGGTTGTTAGGGAATCCTTGACTAACTGCTAATGATGCCACTAAAGTTAAGGACATTTTCCCTCCAACTGTCTAACAATGTGAAGGCCCTTGCCCTACCAATATAACCTTGCTGGTCTAAATCTAGGGCAGTAGCTAAAGCAGCCTTTCACAACCAGGGTTTTGAATAACTCTATGGTTCCTTTAGAAGTTGCTAAGGGTTTCTTAGCTAACCTCTAACGAAGCCACTAAAGTTAGGAACATTTTTCTCCAACTGTCAACCAATGTGAGGGCCATTGTTCTACTAATCTCCACTGACCATCAATGTAAAGGAGGGCTTCCTCACTGATTAGTCAGGTAAATTACATTTTTCAACTGCCCATCAATGTGAGGTGTCTTGTGCCCCAATGGCCATAAATATAAGAGGCCCTTTTTAGCTACCCACCAGTATAAGGAGGGCCTCCCTCACTAACCATCAGTGTACACAGTGCTTTCTTCACTGGTCAGCCATCTAAAGAACATTCTTCATCTGTCCACAAACATGAGGGGTCTCCCACCTCACTGACCATAAATTTAAGAGGCTCTTCTCTGATAACCAGCAAAGTAAAGTGACCCTTCTCAAGTGACCCCCAATGTAAAGGAGGGCCTTCCTCACCAATCTGTAAGGTAAAGGACCTTTTTCAACTGTTCACCAATATGAGGGGTCTTTCATCCCACTGACTATATACAGTATGTAATTGGCCCTTCTACTCTAACCGCCAATACAGGGGCCCTTCTCTACTGACAAATAATGTAAAGGAGTTCTTTCTTCACTGACAAATCATGTAGATGACATTATTTAACGGTCAAGCAATGTGGGGGGTCTTGCACCCCACTGGCCATAAATGTAAGAGGCCCATTTCTGTTAACAACCAATGTAAGAGGGCCATTCTCCACTGACCTAGGCACTTTTTTACTGACCATAAATGTAAAGGAGAACCTTCTTCATGGGTTATTCATGTAAAGGACACTCTTCCACTGTCCACCAATGTTAGGGATTTATCACTTCATTGACTTGAATGTAGGAAGTCCTTTTCTGCTAACCACCAGTCAAGCTCGATTGACCACTCCACTGACCTTCGATATAGGGGGCACTTTTCCACTGAATACAAATGTAAAGGAACGCCTTCTTCACTGATCAGTTATGTAAAGGACATTTTCAACTGTCCACCAACATGTGGGGCCTTGCGCCCCACTGACCATAAATGTAAGAGGCCCTTCTCTGATGACCAACAATGTAAAGGGGACCTTCTTTACTGACCACCAACATAGAGGGCATTTATCTATTGGCCACCAATGCTTATCTCCATCCCCATTCCATGTGGGGGGGGGGGGGATTACAGTTTTTACTGAAGACATGACATTTCAAGGGTTCCTCTGATGTGAAAAGGTTGAGAAAGTTAGCACTAAAGTCTTGCCAGCTCAGATGGCTTCCATGGGGCCCAGGGTCCTCCACCCCTCTATATTCTATGTACAGTCAGGTCCATAAATATTGGGACATTGACACAATTCTAACCTAATTGGCTGCTCAGCTGTTCCATGGCCAGGTGTGTGTTATTCCCTTATTATCCCATTTACAAGGAGCAGATAAAAGGTCCAGAGTTCATTTCAAGTGTGCTATTTGCATTTGGAATCTGTTGCTGTCAACTCACAATATGAGATCTAAAGAGCTGTCACTATCAGTGAAGCAAGCCATCATTAGGCTGAAAAAACAAAACAAAACAAACCCATCAGAGAGATAGCAAAAACATTAGGTGTGGCCAAATCAACTGTTTGGAACATCCTTAAAAAGAAAGAACGCACCGGTGAGCTCAGCAACACCAGAAGACCATAGAAAACAACTGTGGTGGATGACCGAAGAATTCTTTCCCTGGTGAAGAAAACACCCTTCACAACAGTTGGCCAGATCAAGAACACTCTCCAGGAGGTAGGTGTATGTGTGTCAAAGTCAACAATCAAGAGAAGACTTCACCAAAGTGAATACAGAGGGTTCACCACGAGATGTAAATCATTGGTGAGCCTCAAAAACAGGAAGGCCAGATTAGAGTTTGCCAAACAACATCTAAAAAAGCCTTCACAGTTCTGGAACAACATCCTATGGACAGATGAGACCAAAATCAACTTGTATCAGAGTGATGGGAAGAGAAGAGTATGGGGAAGGAAAGGAACTGCTCATGATCCAAAGCATACCATCTCATCAGTGAAGCATGGTGGTGGTGGTATTGTCATAGCGTGGGCATGTATGGCTGCCAATGGAACTGGTTCTCTTGTATTTATTGATGATGTGACTGCTGACAAAAGCAGCAGGGTGAATTCGGAAGCGTTTTGGGCAATATTATCTGCTCATATTCAGCCAAATGCTTCAGAACTCATTGGACGGCGCTTCGCAGTGCAGATGGACAATGACCCGAAGCATACTGCGAAAGCAACCAAAGAGTTTTTTAAGGGAAAGAAGTGGAATGTTATGCAATGGCCAAGTCAATCACCTGACCTGAATCCGATTGAGCATGCATTTCACTTGCTGAAGACAAAACTGAAGGGAAAATGCCCCAAGAACAAGCAGGAACTGAAGACAGTTGCAGTAGAGGCCTGGCAGAGCATCACCAGGGATGAAACCCAGCGTCTGGTGATGTCTATGCGTTCCAGACTTCAGGCTGTAATTGACTGCAAAGGATTTGCAACCAAGTATTAAAAAGTGAAAGTTTAATTTATGATTGTTAATCTGTCCCATTACTTTTGGTCCCTTAAAAAGTGGGAGGCACATATACAAACTGTTGTAATTCCTACACCGTTCACCTGATTTGGATGTAAATACCCTCAAATTAAAGCTGAAAGTCTGCAGTTAAAACACATCTTGTTGGTTTCATTTCAAATCCATTGTGGTGGTGTATAGAGCCAAAAAGATTAGAATTGTGTCGATGTCCAAAAATTTATGGACCTTACTGTAACTTTTTACTGTTTGCTGCAGCTCTAGGCTACAGGTAAGGCAGAGCAGCTTTTGCTACAAAGTAGGAAGGGGCATTCTTGTAATGTCAATATTGATGTAGAAGAGGAAGACCTTTCCACCTTCCACTTTCAGAACCACTCGACCAGCAGCTAGGGTACTCATTGAAATAGATTTCGGCACAAAATTCCAGATTTTGCTGTGAGCGAAATCACAACATAATTTTGATCATCGAGGTGCTTGGACTTGTTTGTTAAAAATGTCAGAGATGTTTCTGTCCCCACAGCTTTTAAATGAATTAAAATTTTCTATCAAAAATGTGTTTTTTTTTTTTCCCGTCAACCGTATAATGGAAAACAAGCCGCATGGATTGCAAACGGCTTGAGCTACCATACAAAGTTTCCCGGAAGGATTACCTTATGCAGAGCCGCGGGTCTGTGTGCGATCAGGGACCTTTTCTTCTCCAAATGTTTCTGTGGGTCATCGGGGCATCAGGATAAACATTTTAAAAGCAGTATTGTTTGCCGCATGGGTTTACTGATGGAAAGCGATTAATTAGCTGCGATAGGCCAGGGTAGTTCATGGACGCGCGCGCAAAGAGAAAGTTTAGACTTGGCTACCTTGACACGCTGAAGAGACCGTGAATTTCCTTGCCATCTATTGTCTCAACGAACAAAGTTACCGTTTTTATTTACTGTATTATTCCCCTCCCCCTCTCTTTCCCTTTCCATCTGCTTGAAGTTCTATAAATGTCCTTTGGACCTTTTTAATGTATCCTCCATAATGAATCTCATTTTCACAGGTTCAGCCAAGGATTTTCAAGGTGTTCTTATTTTCTTTTCTTTTTTGTTCTGTTTTATGTCTTCCTCTTATTGTTCTGTGTTTGTTGTTATCTCTTTCTTTCGTATAGAGCTGAAATATAATGCAGCACAAAGAACTGCAGAACTTTCTCATGAACAGTCTCGTGTCTCAACCACAGTCCTGCAAAAATAAGATTGTCCCATCCTCCTAGGTGCTGGCCAAGGCTAGCTGTCTCATGTCTCAACCATAGTTCTGCAAAAATAAGAATGTCCCATCTTCCTAGGTGCTGGCCAAGGCTAGCTGTCTCATGTCTCAACCACAGTCCTGCATATATAAGAATCTCCCATCTTCCTGGGTGTTGGCCAAGGCTAGCTGTCTCATGTCTCAACCATAGTTCTGCAAAAATAAGAATGTCCCATCTTCCTAGGTGCTGGCCAAGGCTAGCTGTCTCATGTCTCAACCACAGTGCTGCAAATATAAGAACGTCCCATCTTCCTGGGTGCTGGCCAAGGCTAGCTGTCTCATGTCTCAACCACAGTCCTGAAAAAACAAGAATGTCCCATCTTCCTAGGTGTTGGCCAAGGCTAGCTGTCTCATGTCTCAACCACAGTCCTGCTAATATAATAATGTCCCATCTTCTTGGGTGTTGGCCAAGGCTAGCTATCTCATGTCTCAACAACCACAGTCCTGCAAAAATAAGAATGTCCCATCTTTCTAGGTGCTGGCCAAGGCTAGCTGTCTCATGTCTCAACCACGGTGCTGCAAAAATAAGAATGTCCCATCTTCCTAGGTGCTGGCCAAGACTAGCTGTCTCATGTCTCAACCACAGTGCTGCAAAAATAAGATTGTCCCATCTTTTTAGGTGCTGGCCAAGGCTAGCTGTCTTATGTCTCAACCACAGTCCTGAAAAAATAAGAATGTCCCATCTTCCTGGGTGCTGGCCAAGGCTAGCTGTCTCATGTCTCAACAACCACAGTCCTGATAAAACAAGAATGTCCCATCTTCCTGGGTGCTGGCCAAGGCTAGCTGTCTCATGTCTCAACCACAGTCCTGATAAAACAAGAATGTCCCATCTTCCTGGGTGCTGGCCAAGGCTAGCTGTCTCATGTCTCAACCATAGTCCTGAAAAAACAAGAATGTCCCATCTTCCAGGGTGTTGGCCATGGCTAGCTGTCTCATGTCTCAACAACCACAGTCCTGCAAAAATAAGAATGTCCTAACTTCCTGGGTGCTGGCCAAGGCTAGCTGTCTCATGTCTCAACCACAGTGCTGCAAAAATAAGAATTTCCCATCTTTCTAGGTGCTGGCCAAGGCTAGCTTTCTCATGTCTCAACCATAGTCCTGCAAATATAAGAATGTCCCATCTTCCTGGGTGCTGGCCAAGGCTAGCTGTCTCATGTCTCAACCACAGTGCTGCAAAAATAAGAATGTCCCATCTCCCTAGATCCTGGCCAAGGCTAGCTGCGAGGTCGAACATGGCATCCCTTATTCCCTCCATGGCAGTCTGACCACACAGGTAGCAGGGAGATGCCTGAAGAGATTGTCTCCGGCAAGTGGTTGCAGGTGCTTGAAGATGGGGAAAAGTCCTGTCTAAGGCTAGCTGCAAAGACAAACAGGGCTTCCGCCCATGACCATCCAACCCAACAGCTAGCAAAGAGATGGCTGAGCAACATTTCTTGGGCAAGTCCTTATTGATGGGGAAAGTGCTGTCTGTCAAAGCAGCCATCTCCTTGCTAGCTGCATGATTGGACAGGGACACCTCCCCTCCATGGCCATCCAACCATGGAGCATGTCTCGGGCGAGTGCTTGAAGATGGGTAAAGATGGGTATACAATAAGTGCTGTTTGTCAAAGCAGCCATCCCCTTGTTAGCTGTGAGGTTGAACAGGGCACATCTTCTTGCTAGCTCTGAGGTCAAACAGATCACCCCTTCTCCCTTCATGGCCATCCGACTACACAGATAGCAAGGAGACAGACGAGGAGCTTGCCTTGGGCAAGTGCTTAAAGATGAGGAAAAGTGCTGTCTGTCAAAGCAGCCATCTCCTTGCCAGGGGCTAACTCAGACAGAGCACATCTCCTTGTTAGCTGTGAGGACTTACAGGACACCTTTCCTCCCCCCATGGCCTGACCACGCAGATAGCAAGAAGATAGCTGAGGAGCTCTTTTCAGGGAAGTAAAGACTGCAAAAAGTGCAATTTGTCAAAGCCGCTGTCTCCTTAATAGATGTGAGGTCAAACAGGGCGCATCTCCTTGCTAGCTGTGAGATAAAATGGGGTACTCCTTCTCCCTCCATGGCCATCCAACTACGCAGCTAGCAAGGAGATGGATGAGGAGCTTGTCTCGGGCAGGTGCTCGAAGTTGGGGAAAAGTGCTGTCTGTGAAGGCAGCTATCTCCTTGCTAGCTGTTAGATAAAACAGGGTACTCCTTCTCCCTCAATGGCCCTCCAACTATGCTGCTAGCAAGGAGACAGCTGAGGAAGTTGTCTCATGCAAGTAATTGCAGATGGGGAAAAATGCTCTCTGTCAAAGCAGCCATCTCCTTGCTAGCTGCTAATTTGGAGAGGGCACATCTACTTGATGGCTGTAAGGACTGACAGGACACCCCTCCTCCCCTCTCTGGTCATCTCCTGTAGTGTGTTTGCAGTCTCTGACCCTCTCTTGTAGTATGTCCGCAGTCTCTGGTCATCTCCTGTAGTATGTCTGTGGTCTCTGACCATCTCCTGTAGTATGTCTGAAGTCTCTGACCATCTCCTGTATTATGTCTGCAGTCTCTGACCATCTCCTGTATTATGTCTGCAGTCTCTGACCATCTCCTGTAGTTTGTCTGCAGTCTCTGGTCATCTCTTGTACTATGTCTGAAGTCTCTGACCATCTCCTGTAGTATGGCCGCAGTCTCTGGTCATCTCCTGTAGTATGTCTGTGGTCTCTGACCATCTCCTGTATTATGTCTGCAGTCTCTTACCATCTCCTGTATTATGTCTGCAGTCTCTGACCATCTCCTGTTGTATGTCTGTAGTCTCTGACCATCTCCTGTAGTTTGTCTGCAGTCTCTGGTCATCTCTTGTACTATGTCTGAAGTCTCTGACCATCTCCTGTAGTATGTCTGCAGTCTCTGACCATCTCCTGTAGTATGTCTGCAGTCTCTGACCATCTCCTGTAGTTTGTCTGCAGTCTCTGGTCATCTCTTGTACTATGTCTGAAGTCTCTGACCATCTCCTGTAGTATGGCCGTAGTCTCTGGTCATCTCCTGTAGTATGTCTGCAATCTCTGACCATCTCCTGCAGTATGTCTGTAGTCTCTGACCATCTCCTGCAGTATGTCTGCAATCTCTGACCGTCTCCTGTAGTATGTCTGCAATCTCTGACCATCTCCTGTAGTATGTCTGTAGTCTCTGACCATCTCCTGCAGTATGTCTGCAATCTCTGACCATCTCCTGTAGTGTGTGTAGTAATGTTCCGCTTTACTTGCTCAATTATTTGGGATTGCTCCACTGCTTAGTGAGTGGTAATGATGTGCAGTAACCTGTAGATACCAATTAGTGAACAGTAGTGATCTGCTGTAATGATCTCTAGCAACCAATCAGTGCATGGTTATGATGTACTGTAACTTTTAGCAACCAATCAGTGAGCGGTAATGCTGTGCTGTAATCTCTAGCAACCAATCAGTGAGCAGTAATGCTGTGCTGTAATCTCTAGCAACCAATCAGTGAGCAGTAATGCTGTGCTGTAATCTCTAGCAACCAATCAGTGAGCAGTAATAATTTGCAGTATCCTCTAGCAACCAATCGGCAAGCATAAATTATATTTTGTAACCTCTAGCAACCAGTCAGATAGGTTGTAAACCAGTTGCAATCACCCTGAGTGATCCAGTCCCCAGTGCAGGTTCCTCTCCTGCTCTGCAATGATTGGATTTTAGGACCACCAGTACCTTAACAACTAATGGTGTCACATGCTTGCTCCACCCCCAGCATCACAGGAGGATGGATGTGGAACTTCAGTCGTTCATACCTGGAGTCTGCTCCACCTCCCAGCTCCCACCTTCATACCTAAAATGAGTTGGTTTGTAGTGCCAGAGGGAAAGAGCTAGAGTGTTTTTAGTACATTCTTCTTTTTTTCCTGACCATATTATTTTTTTCTTCATTTTTAATTTTTTTTTTTACGTTATTGTTACCTTATTTCCATAGCTAATCATGTTTATTTTAGTAAATTTTTTAAAAAAAATGTTATATTTTGTAAATATTTTTTGGCATCATCCTTTGGATTATCCCTAATGGGGGGGGGGGGGGGGGCAATTATCTTTTTGAAAAGAGCCTCAGCTCTTGGATGACTCTGTTTCTGATTTAAAAATGTATAATTGTTTTTATCACATTTTTTTTTTTCATTTTTGCTTTGCCATATAATTTTTTCAGTTTTTTTTAAGTTATTTTTTATTTTATTTTTCTGTAAAAAAAAAAAAAATCATGTTTATTTTAGTAAATTATATTTTTTGATGTTTTATTTTATTTTATTTTTTTCTGTCATCCTTTGGCTAATCCCTTAGGGCCCTTTTCACACGGGTTTTCCGATCAGGTCTGCCTGACAATTTTTCAGGCGGACCTGACTGGATGCTCTATGTACCCCTATAGAATGGCAAATTTCAGCGGTTACATGTCTGCTGACACCCGCTGCTATCCAATCCAATCCTGTCCATGAAGTCTGGACGGATGGTAACCCTATTTTCCATCCATCTGGGGGATCAGGCGGTCCATTATCATCCGATCGCCCATAGAGGAGAGAAGGACTGACAAATCTGTCTTAGCACAGTGGAGCGGAGACGGACCTGTCATCCGCCTGCTCAGCGGGGATCAGCGGATCGATCCCCTGCTGAAAAAATGCCTCAGCCCTTGGATTACTCTATTCTTGATTTGATAGTTTATAAATTATTTTAACAAATTTTTCATTTTTGCCTGGCCTCTGTTTTTTTTTTTTTTTGCTTTTTTTTTTTTTTTTAACCTTCTTTTGCGTGATTTTTAATTGTTGCTTTGTACAAGTATTTACTTTTTTTCTGTTAGAAATTTCCTTTTTTTTTTTTTGTAAATGATTTGTTTTAATTTTTTATTAATTTTTAAATATTTTTTAGTGTCATCCTTTGGATGATCCCTAATTGAGGCATTTATCTTTATAAAAAAAAAGGGGGGAATTTTGGGACTTTATATGAAACGCAAGGGGGGATTGCCATGCGTCTCCATCCCTAATATGCAGAAAAATAAAAGAGGGTTTGGGACTTTGAATGAGAGGCAGGACAAAGCTGGCAGGGATATACATAAACATTTATTGGTGTACAAATTGGTAAAGACATAATATGTTACAGAGTACAATAACTCAGTAGACATGAGAGCTGGTAAGTGGTGTCCAAGTCCAGGTTAACCACTTGCCGACCGCCTCACGACTCTTTACTGGGGCGGTCAGCCCCTCACAGGCAAAGCGACGTAGATCTACGTCACTAGCCTGTGAGGCTTCTAGGGAGCGAGAGCGTGCCGCCGGAAGCGCGCTCCCGCGCGGTCACGTACCCCCCCGCGCATGTGCCCGGTGGACCCGATGTCCGCCGGGCACTCGCGATCGTCCGTTACACCGGAAGAAAGGCAGGCGGCTGATGTAAACAAAGCCGCCTGTCATTCTTCCCTGTGTAAGAATGGAGATCAGACGGTTCTACTATGTAGGACCGTTGATCTCTGTTCTTACACCTCAAGCCACAGCCAATCACAGTTAGAAACACGCCCCTAGGGACACACTTAACCCCTCCCTCTCCAATACAGTTAACTCCTTCACTGCCAGTGTCATTTTTACAGTAACAGTGCATATGTATAGCACTGATTACTGCAGTAATGTCACTCGTACCCCCAAAAGTGTCAAAAATGTCAGTCAAGGGTCCGATCTGTCCGCCGCAATGTCGCAGTCCCGCAAAAAAAATTGCAGATCGCCGCCATTACTCGTTAAAAAAAAAATTAACAAAAATGACAAAAATCTTTCCCTTAGTTAGTAAACGCAATAACTTTTGCGCAAACCAATCAAAATACGCTTATTGTGATTTTTTTTTTTACCAAACATATGTAGCATAAAACAAATTGGCCTAAAATGTTAAAAAATTTTGATTTTTACATTTTTTTGGGGGGAATTTCATATAAAAAAATGTGAAAAATATTGTTATTTTTGCAAAATTGTCGCTCTTTTTTTGTTTATAGCGCATGATCAAAAAATCGCACAGGTGATCAAATACCACCAAAAGAAAGCTCTGTTTGTGGGAAAAAAAGGACGTCAAATTCGTTTAGGTACAGCATCGCATGACCGCGCAATTGTGCGTTAAAGTCACGCAGTGCCGAATCGCAAAATAGGCCCTGGTCAGGAAGGGGGTAAAATCTTCCGGGGCTTAAGTGGTTAAAAATCTCCATAGGCGGCAATATAAAAATGTCTACAGGTTACCAGTTTAGAGTTACAGAGAAGAGCTAGGGCTAGAATTATTGCTCTCGCTCTAACGATCGTGGCGATATCTCACATGTGTGGTTTGAACACCGTTTACACATGTGAGCGCAACTTGTGTATGCGTTCGCTTCTGCCTGTGAGCTCTAAGGCACGGGGCACTTTAAAATTTTTTTCTTTTACATTTTTTTTTTTACACTGTCCCTTTAAAAAAATGTTTTCATCACTTTTATTTCTATTACAAGGAATGTAAACATTCTTTATAATAGAAATAAGAATGACAGGACCTCTTTAATGTGAGATCTGGGGTCAAAAAGACCTCAGATCTCTCATCTGCCCAAATAGAAAAAGTCATTTTTGTCATCATGAAAAAAAAAAATGGGCCCTTTAAGGCCGTTGGAAGAAGGCGACATATGACGTCGCTCCGGTCCTCCAAGGCCATACAGTGGATTAGGGGTCAGCTTGCCCTCACTCGACTTCCTGTCTGTGAGAGAGATCGTTTTCTCCGGTAAGCAGGGAAAACAACCGGGAAGCTGCGGGAGGGGGAGGGGGCACCTCCCCTGCGGCCCATAAAAGTGATTCCGCACTATGTAAAAGAAGACCCCTTGCCCTGTAAAAAAAAAAATCAATCTGCTGCCATAACTCCGGTATTTAACGTCAAAGCTATTTAACGTAAAACTGAGGCGGGTGATCCGGAAATGGTTAATTTATAATTTATACAAAAAAACTGGTAAAGTAGGATGACCAGACGTCCCTGGTTTCCGTGGACAGTCCCCAGATTGAGGACACTGTCCTCGGACCAAATCTGTCCCTGGTTTTGTCCCCGGATTCAGGGCCGGATTAACGTAGACAGACGCCCCCTGCTGGACGATCTCACTGCCGCTTCTGCTTCTGTTCAGTGGAGGAGAGACAGAGCCAAAAATTGACTGTGTAGAGGGCAGAAGTGTCCTCTGTGCATAGCAAACCTCTGAACTCTGTACTCTGTGCTTAACACCCTCCTGTGTATTATGTAGTCCTGTGCCCAGCACTTGGTGTATTATGCAGTTCTCTGCCTAGTCCTCTGTGTTTTATGTAGTCCTGTGCCCAGCGTTCAGTATATATATGTAGTCCTGTGCCCAGTGCTCTGTGTATTATGCAGTCCTGTACTCAGTGCTCTGTGTATTATGTAGTCTTGTGCCCAGCGCTCTGTGTATTATGCAGTCCTGTATTCAGCGCTCTGTGTATTATGCAGTCCTGTATTCAGCGCTCTGTGTATTATGCAGTCCTGTACTCAGCGCACTGTGTATTATGCAGTCCTGTTCCCAGGGCTTTGTTTATTATGCAGTCCTGTGCCCAGTGCTCTGTGTATTATGCAGTCCTGTGCCCAGCGCTCTGTGTATTATGTAGTCCTGTACCCAGCGCTCTGTGTATAAGGCAGTCCTGTGCCCAGTGCTCTGTGCTTTATGTAGTCATGTGCCCAGTGCTCTGTGTATTATTCAGTCCTGTGCCCAGTGCTCTGGGTATTATTCAGTCCTGTGCCCAGTGCTCTGTGTATTATGTAGTCCTGTGCCCAGCGCTCTGTTTTTATGTAGTCCTTTTCCCAGCGCTCTGTGTATTATGTAGTCCTGTGTCCAGCGCTATGTGTATTATTTAGTCCTGTACCCAGCACTCTGTGTATTATGCAGTCCTGTGCCCAGAGCTCTGTGTGTTATGCAGTCCTGTGCCCAGTGGTCTGTGTATCATGCAGTCCTGTACTCAGTGATCTGTGTATTATGCAGTCCTGTGCCCAGCGCTCTGTGTATTATGCAGTCCTGTGCCCAGCGCTCTGTGTATTATGTAGTCCTGTGCCCAGCGCTCTATGTATTATGTAGTCCTGTGCCCAGCGCTCTGTGTATTATGCAGTCCTGTACCCAGCGCTCTGTGTATTATGTAGTCCTGTGCCCAGCACTCTTTGTATTATGCAGTCCTGTTCCCAGGGGTTTGTTTATTGTGCAGTCCTGTGCCCAGCGCTTTGTGTATTATGTAGTCCAGTGCCCAGCGCTCTGTGTATTATGTAGTCCTGTGCTCAGCGCTATGTGTATTATGCAGTCCTGTGCCCAGCACTCTGTGTATTATGCAGTCCTGTGCCCAGTGATCTGTGTATTATGCAGTCCTGTACCCAGTGCTCTGTGTATTATGTAGTCCTGTGCCCAGTGCTCTGTGTATTATGTAGTCCTGTGCCCAGCGCTCTGTGTATTTTGCAGTCCTGTACCCAGCGCTCTGTGTATTATGCAGTCCTGTGCCCAGTGCTCTGTGTATTATGTAGTCCTGTGCCCAGCGCTCTGTGTATTTTGCAGTCCTGTACCCAGCGCTCTGTGTATTATGCAGTCCTGTGCCCAGTGCTCTGTGTATTATGTAGTCCTGTGCCCAGTGCTCTGTGTATTATGCAGTCCTGTGCCCAGCGCTCTGTGTATTATGCAGTCCTGTGCCCAGCGCTCTGTGTATTATGTAGTCCTGTGCCCAGCGCTCTGTGTATTATGTAGTCCTGTGCCCAGCGCTCTGTGTATTATGTAGTCCTGTGCCATTTACCAAAAAAAAAACATATGTCCCTGGATTTCGTTTTGTAAACTCTGGTCACCTTATGTTAAAGCAGTCCATTTAAAATGATTTATAAAAGATGGACCCTCCTGTCTTTTAATCACACATTGCTAATGTGCAAGCTTTGCTGCCTTTGGGAGAAGGGGAAAGGAGGGTAAGGGGGGGGGGGAGGGGGGGTAAACAGCCAATGAGAAATCATTTTATTGATATTATGTTTATTAGCGTCCTAATCACTATTGTTAATAAATCATTTCCAGCAGTAAATGTAGATTCTGCTGGCCGGTGTTTTTCTTCCCATCTGATTTTTCTGTCTTTTGGCAGAGATGATCAGTAAGTGGCAGTTGGCTATACTATATGGGTGGGTCTTATTGAATGCGTTGTTTTCCCTCTCGCCTTATTGGTCTCCACCACTTCAAAGACCTCCTGACCTCCGTGTGACCTGAAAGGGTGACGGATTCCAGTAAGTTGTGGGATTTCTGCGAGGCTGAGCGGAAATCATAAAACGGGAATTATCGGAGTGGTGACATTTAATGATGGAAATCAGGATGACAAATGATGACATCATAGTTCTGCAGAAAAGATCGACTTTCATTTCCTTAAAGCTGAAGTTTACTATTTTTTTTTTTTAACCACTTCTGGACCGGAAAATTTTCCCCCTTAATGACCAGGCCATTTTTTTGCAATTCGGCACTGTTTTATTTTAATGGGCAATTGAGCGGTCGTGCGTTGCTGAATCTTAATAAATTTCCTTTTTTTCCCACAAATAGAGCTTTCTTTTGGTGGTATTTGATCACCTGTGCGATTATTATTTATTGCGCTATAAACAAAAAAAACAATATTTTTCACATTCTGCTATATAACATTCCCAAAAAAAAAATGTTTTAAACCAAATTTTTTCATAATTTTAGGCCAATTTGTTTTCTGCTACATATTTTTGGTAAAAAAAATTGCAATAAGCGTATTTTGATTGGTTTGCGCAAAAGTTATCTTGTCTACAAACTAGGGGAAACATTTATATAATTTTATTTTTTACTAGTAATGGCGGTAATCAGCGATTTTTAGCACGACTGCGACATTATGGCGGACAGATCGGACCCCTAACTGACATTTTTGACACTTATGGGGGGACCAGTAAGCCCCCGTTCACACTGGGGCGACCTGTCCGTACTTAAGTACAGTAGTGAAGTAGTTCTGCATAGTTACTATACATCTCTGGTCCCGAGCTGTGTCCCAGGCTGTGTCCCCAGCTGTGTCCCTGGCTGTGTCCTGGGTTGTGTCACTAGCTGTATCCCGAGCTGTGTCCCGAGCTGTGTCTTGGTCTGTGTCCCCCAGGTGTCCCGGGCTGTGTCCCCAGCTGTGTCCCCGGCTGTGTCCCGTGTTGTGTCCCCGGCTGTGTCCCGGGCTGTGTCCTGGTCTGTGACCCCGGCTGTGTCCCCGGCTGTGTCCCCGGCTGTGTCCCCAGCTGTGTCCCGGGCTGCGTCCCCAGCTGTGTCCCGGGCTGCGTCCCCAGCTGTGTCCCTGGCTGTGTCCTGGGTTGTGTCACTAGCTGTATCCCGAGCTGTGTCCCGAGCTGTGTCTTGGTCTGTGTCCCCCAGGTGTCCCGGGCTGTGTCCCCAGCTGTGTCCCCGTCTGTGTCCCGTGTTGTGTCCCCGGCTGTGTCCCAGGTTGTGTCCCCAGTTGTGTCCCCAGTTGTGTCCCAGGCTGTGTCCCGTGTTTTGTCCCCGGCTGTGTCCCCGGCTGTGTCCCCGGCTGTGTCCCAGGCTGTGTCCCGTGTTGTGTCCCCCACTGTGTCCCGCATAGTGTCCCGGGCTGTGTCCTGAGCTGTGTCCCGAGCTGTGTCCCGGGCTGTGTCCCGGGCTGTGTCCCAGGCTGTGTCCTGGGTTGTGTCACTAGCTGTATCCCGAGCTGTGTCCCGAGCTGTGTCTTGGTCTGTGTCCCCCAGGTGTCCCGGGCTGTGTCCCCAGCTGTGTCCCCGTCTGTGTCCCGTGTTGTGTCCCCGGCTGTGTCCCAGGTTGTGTCCCCAGTTGTGTCCCCAGTTGTGTCCCAGGCTGTGTCCCGTGTTTTGTCCCCGGCTGTGTCCCCGGCTGTGTCCCCGGCTGTGTCCCAGGCTGTGTCCCGTGTTGTGTCCCCCACTGTGTCCCGCGTAGTGTCCCGGGCTGTGTCCTGAGCTGTGTCCCGAGCTGTGTCCCGGGCTGTGTCCCAGGCTGTGTCCCGTGTTGTATCCCCCGCTGTGTCCCGGGTTGTGTCCCGGGCTGTGTCCTGAGCGGTGTCCCGAGCTGTGTCCCGGGCTGTGTCCCCAGCTGTGTCCCAGGCCTGTCCCTGGCTGTATCCCCAGCTGTGTCCTGTGTCCCGGGCTGTGTCCCGGGCTGTGTCCCCGGCTGTGTCCCCAGCTGTGTCCCGGTCTGTGTCCCCGGCTGTGTCCCCGGCTGTGTCCCCAGCTGTGTCCCGGGCTGCGTCCCCAGCTGTGTCCTTGACTGCGTCCCCAGCTGTGTCCCGGGCTGTGCCCCCGGCTGTGTCACTAGCTGTATCCCGAGCTGTATCCCGGGCTGTGTCCCGGGCTGTGCCCCGCTGTGTCCCAGGCTGTATCCCCAGCTGTGTCCCGGGCTGTGCCCCCGGCTGTGTCCCAGGCTGTATCCCCAGCTGTGTCCCGGGCTGTGCACCCGGTTTTGTCCCGGGCTGTATCCCCAGCTGTGTCCCGGGCTGTGTCCCGGGCTGTATCCCCAGCTGTGTCCCGGGCTGTGTCCCGGTCTGTGACCCCGGCTGTGTCCCGGGCTGTATCCCCAGCTGTGTCCCGGGCTGTGTCCTGGACTGTGCCCCCGGCTGTGTCCCCGGCTGTATCCCCAGCTGTGTCCCGGGCTGTGTCCTGGGCTGTGCCCCCAGCTGTGCCCCCGGCTGTGTCCCCGGCTGTGTCCCGGGCTGTATCCCCAGCTGTGTCCCGGGCTGTGCACCCGGTTTTGTCCCGGGCTGTGTCCCCAGCTGTGTCCCGGGCTGTGTCCCGGGCTGTGCCCCCGGCTGTGTCCCGGGCTGTGTCCCGGTCTGTGACCCCGGCTGTGTCCCCGGCTGTGTCCCGGGCTGTATCCCCAGCTGTGTCCCGGGCTGTGCCCCCGGCTGTGTCCCGGGCTGTATCCCCGGCTGTGTCCTGGACTGTGCCCCCGGCTGTATCCCCAGCTGTGTCCCGGACTGTGTCCTGGGCTGTGCCCCCGGCTGTGTCCCCGGCTGTGTCCCTGGCTGTATCCCCAGCTGTGTCCCGGGCTGTGTCCTGGGCTGTGCCCCCAGCTGTGCCCCCGGCTGTGTCCCCACCTGTGTCCCGGGCTGTATCCCCAGCTGTGTCCCGGGCTGTGCACCTGGTTTTGTCCCGGGCTGTGCCCCCGGCTGTGTCCCGGGCTGTGTCCCGGTCTGTGACCCCGGCTGTGTCCCCGGCTGTGTCCCGGGCTGTGTCCTGGGCTGTGTCCCGAGCTGTGTCCCTGGCTGTATCCCCAGCTGTGTCCCGGGCTGTGTCCTGGGCTGTGCCCCCAGCTGTGCCCCCGGCTGTGTCCCCACCTGTGTCCCGGGCTGTATCCCCAGCTGTGTCCCGGGCTGTGCACCCGGTTTTGTCCCGGGCTGTGTCCCCAGCTGTGTCCTGGGCTGTGTCCCGGGCTGTGCCCCCGGCTGTGTCCCGGGCTGTGTCCCGGTCTGTGACCCCGGCTGTGTCCCCGGCTGTGTCCCGGGCTGTGTCCTGGGCTGTGTCCTGGGCTGTGCCCCCGGCTGTGTCCCCGGCTGTGTCCCGGGCTGTATCCCCAGCTGTGTCCCGGGCTGTGCCCCCGGCTGTGTCCCGGGCTGTATCCCCGGCTGTGTCCCGGGCTGTGTCCTGGACTGTGCCCCTGGCTGTATCCCCAGCTGCGTCCCGGACTGTGTCCTGGGCTGTGCCCCCGGCTGTGTCCTGGGCTGTGTCCCTGGCTGTATCCCCAGCTGTGTCCCGGGCTGTGTCCCGGTCTGTGTCCCGGTCTGTGTCCCGGTCTGTGACCCCGGCTGTGTCCCGGGCTGTGTCCCTGGCTGTGTCCCGGTCTGTGACCCCGGCTGTGTCCCCGGCTGTGTCCCAGGCTGTGTCCTGGTCTGTGGCCACAGGCTGGGGGGGGGGGGGGCGGAAACAAGACCTCTAAGTGTTACTGAACTGCAGCAGAGGAAATTTGGGTTTCCTTCCCTGCCTGTGTGGCAGAGCAGTGTAAATCTCAGAACTGGATGGACAGAGATAGTTCACCTTTACCTTTACCCGTCTGCGTTGTTTGCGCAGAGAAATGCTTTTTCGCAGTCTCCGGAACTCGCAGTTCCATGAAGGGCTGCCAAACGGCATCCAGCTCCAGCGCCTTTCCTGCATTTCTACACTTCAGCCACTGGATGGGACACGACTCCACAAATCTGACAACTTCCCCACTCCTTAATATACCCGCTCCCTCCTTCCAGCTTCAGATCACGACCTCTTATTCTTCTGTAACAAACTTTTCCAGGAGGGTCATGTGACCACACAAGGTCCATCTCCCCCCCCCCCCTCCCCCACTGCTGGCTTAACCCCTTTACTGCAGAAATCCTAAAATCTGTGGAGGGCCCGGGGCCAGCTAGTACATAACATGTGCAGTTCGTCCATTGCTTTTTTTTTTTTTCTTTTTTTAAAGTTTTAGGCTCTTTCACCTTCGCTTCGGTCTCTGAAGAGTGACCCGCATTCAGATCGCTCTTCAGAGAGCATTTGACAAGCAGCAAGGAGGCGTTGCCTTGTATTAATCCCTTGAACCCCGCACTAGTGTGGCCCCATTCGCATGAATGGTGCATTCAGATCGCTCTTCAGAGAGCATTTGACAGACAGTGAGGAGGTATTGTCTTGTATTAACCCCTTGAACCCCACGTGGCCCCGTTCTCTTGAATAGACAATGCTCAGCAGGTGCTACCAAAAGCCTACCTGCCAAAAGGAACAGGGGGTATAATTCCGGCCGCTGCCTCTGCAGTCAAAGGGGGGGGGAAGGATTGGGGGTGGTATAAACAAGACCCAACAAAAATGTGACCTGGTATCAGCCTATTGCAGGCCCTATACAGCAGAGCTGGCGTGAGAGAGGAAGAAGCAGCTAAGCAGTTAATGTGCTGACAAGAAGCATGCTGACAGGAGGAGAGAGCAGGCTTATAAACCGCTTCCACTCACAGGCAGGGGGCGGGTTCATAACGACCTGGGCTCAGAGGAGGTGGTTAGACTGATGCTGGCCATCAGACTGAGGGCATCTAGTGTTAGAAAAAAATAATGCAGGTGATTGAAGCTGAAAATCGGATGAACAACGGAACTTCTGGAAGATATGAAATGCATACATGAATTCATTTCTATTAGACTGAGGGCAACTAGTGGCAGGAAAAAGGTACTGCAAGGGACACCTTTTGATTGAAAGTGAATATTGCAGCAAAAGCTGTTTTTTTTTAACCCTTATTCATTTTATCTTATTTTTACCCCCATTTTTTTTTTTTTGCCACCCCATAACCCCATATACCATTCGGGAAACTCCTATTTACTTCATGTCACAACAGGAAATTAAAATAAATCTCCAGCTGAGAAATGTTCCCTTAGACAGTTGTCAGCAGAACAGATGAGATGTCCCATTAAAATATTTCCCCTCGATTCCGATTCCGGTGACAACCCAGAAGTTTGGATTTTCCCCTCATTTTCAAGCCAAGTGGCAACAGTCAACGAGGAAGGTGAATCTCCCCTGCGGGGACACGGACAGCAATCTGTGTCAGGTATCATCCAGGGGCACCACATCTGCACCCCATTAGCTTCATCGGAAGGCAGGTGAGACCTCAGGGGCCTTTTGGACTCTGATGTCTCATTAAATAGGACCTGTCACAAAAAAAAAAAAAATTACCTATTGTTCCCTTTGGGATGAAAAATAAAGTTTAGTGGAAAAAAAAATTAAAAAGAATAAAAAATAAAAATGAAAATAAAAATTAGCAAAATGTAAATTAAAAAGATAAATAAAAAAATAAACCAGATGACTTGTCACCAAAAAAAAATAAATAAAAAAAAACTTTTTGGGGTGAAAAATAAAGTTTAGTGGCAAAAAAAGATTTCAAAAGTGTCATTTAAAAAAAAAAAAAAAAAAAAAACCCAAACCCAAGTGATTAACCCCCCCCCACACACACACACACACACAACCCAGAAGTTTGGATTTTCCCTAATTTTCAAGCCAAGTGGCAACAGTCAATGAGGAAGGTGAATCTCCCCTGCGGGGACACGGACAGCAATCTGTGTCAGGTATCATCCAGGGGCACCACATCTGCACCCCATTAGCTTCATCGGAAGGCAGGTGAGACCTCAGGGGCCTTTTGGACTCTGATGTCTCATTAAATAGGACCTGTCACCAAAAAAAAAAAAAAAAAAATTACCCTTTGTTCCCTATGTGATGAAAAATAAAGTTTAGTGGAAAAAAAAATTAAAAAGTATAAAAAAACAAAAATTAAAATAAAAATTAAAAAAATGTAAATGAATAAGTTAAATAACAAAAATAAATCAGAGGACCTGTCACAAAAAAAAAAACTTTTTTTGATGAAAAACAGTTTAATGAAAAAAAAAAATTAAAAAATGTAATTAAAAAAAAAAAAGCTACAACCAAGCGATTAACATCCCCTCCCCCCCTTTTTTTATGAAAAATAAAGTTTTAGTGGAAAAAAATGTCAAAAATGTAATTAAAAAAAACAAAAGCTACACCCAAGCGATTAACCCCCCCCCCCCCCCACACACACACACACACATACATACATACATACATGTACAAACAAACAATACACGTGTACGGGCAACTATGCACAAAAATTTGTGAGTGAAATGATTCTCGCCTAGTTCCTGGCCCCTCCCCTCTGTCCAGTGCCCCCACTGGGAGCCGCTTCCCATGGCTCCTGGTGCCCCAGCAAAGCCAGCAACACCTAGAAATGGGGGGGGGGGGGGGAAGAGCTGCAAGCCTACGGAAAACATAGGGGCCTGAAGTTTGTCGCCGTCTTACAGGTGCAAGCAATGTTAAGCCTTGATGTGTTTAGGTATCTATTTTCAAGGCGCAACCACATTTTTTATATTTTTTACAAGAAAATTGAGTATTATATTGTGCTTTTTGTGCCCTATATTAACTTTAGTGTATTTTTTTATGAAATTGTGATTTTCATAAACTGTTGTGCTAATATCGAAGGACATAAAAAAGTGGAGCTGCTGTTATTTTATTTTATTCTCCGGGGTGTCTGCTTTCAGAGAATATAAAATGTTTGGGGGCTCTATACAATAATAATAAAAAATATATATATATATATATATTCCCCCACACTGTAAAGCGATGCGCAAACTGTTGGCGCTATATAAATCCTGTATAATAATTTACATATATATATATATATATATATACAGGGCTTTTTTTCTCAGAGAAAAGGTACAGGAACTATCACCTTCTGAGTCACCCTTCGTCTTTGCCCCCTACCCACCTCTGAGCAGGGTCCCTAGGTTTCACCCCTACCCACCTTCCAGTACTGCCCCTTTTAGAGAATACAGAACCAAATATCATTTTGTGCTACTAAGTAACTTGTATGGAATTTGATAGACCCCCACCCCAGCAACAGTAGACCCCCTCAAGCAGCAATAGACCCTCCTGCAGCAATAGACCCCCCTCCCCCACAATAATAGTCCTTCTCCAGCAACAATTGACCCCCCACAACAAAATACCATCCTAGCAACAATAGACCCCCAGCAGCAACCACAGATCTTCCGGTAGCTAGCATCAATAGACCCTCCAACAGCCAGCAACAATAAACCTCTCCCAGCAACAATTTACCCCCTAGAAACATAAGACCCCCCCACAAGAAACAATAGACATGCCTGGCAACAATAGACACCCACAAAAAATAGATCTCCACCAACGACAATAGATCCCCCAGCAGCCAGCATCAATAGACTTTCAGGCACACCCCAGCACTCCATGCCATAAAATACATTCAGTGCTAGAGGTGCCGGAACTGCGTTCCCCCGCGTTCCCGCTGAAAAAAAGCCCTGTATATATATATACATAAACTTAATAAAATAATAATAGATCATCTATATAATATTATATATTATTATTATATTATTTAGATGATTCTATTTTTTTATATATACACACACACACTATATTACCAAAAGTATTGGGACACGTGCCTTTACACGCACATGAATTTTAATGGCATTCCAGTCTTAGGCCCCTTTCACACATGCGGACAGTCAGTTTTTCAGGCAGATCTGATTGGATCCTCCATGCATCTCTATTAGGCAGCAGATGTCAGTGGAGACATGTCTATCCGATCCGATCCTGTCCGTCAAATCCGGACGGGTAGAAATCCTTTTTTCCATCTGTCCAGCGAATCGGATCGGATGGGATGAGAACGGACAGGCTGTCCATTCTCATCCGATTCCCCCATAGAGGAGAGTGGGGATCTGACAGCTCTGTCTCTGCACACAGAGCGGAGACTGAGCTGTCATCCGCCTGCTCAGCGAGAATCGGCGGATCGATCCCGCTCTGAGAAAAAGGGAGACCGCCGACAGAACGGAGCCGTGTGAAAGGGGCCTTACTCCTTACACCGATTGCCACCGTCCACCCGCGATCGCTCCCCGCTGAGAGAGAAGAACGCTCAGCTGTTGTAAATACAGCCAACCGCTCTTCTCCCTGGAATGATCACAGAGCGCCTGTGATCCTTCTATATAGGAACACAGGTCTCTATGGTCATTACAGAAGCCACACCCCCCCCCCCCACAGTTAGAAAACACTCCCCTAGGCTCACACCTAACCCTTTGATCACCCCTTCCCTGCCAGTGTCATTATTACAGTAACGGTGCATATGTATAACACTGATTACTGTAGTAATGTCACTGGTCCCCCCAAAAGTGTCAAAAATGGCAGTTAGGGATCCGATCTGTCCGCCACAATGTCGCAGTCCCGCTAAAAATCGCAGATTGCCGCCAATACTAGTAAAAATAAATAAATATATAAATAAAAATTACATAAGTCTTTCCCCTAGTTAGTAAACGCGATAACTTTTGCGCAAACCAATCAATATACACTTATTGCCAAAAAATGTTTTTACCAAAAATATGAAGCAGAATACAAATTGGCCTAAAAGGATGAAAAAAAATGTTTTTTTAATTTTTTTTTATTGGGAATGCTATAAAGCAGAAAGTGAAAAATGTTGTTTTTTCAGAATTATCGCTTTTTTTTTTTGTTTATAGCGCAAAAAATAAAAAACGCACAGGTGATCAAATACCGCAATTTGTTGTAAACACAGCTGACCGTCCTTCTCTCTGAAATGACAACAGAGTCCATGTGATTCTTCTATATAGGATCACAGGTCTCTGTGGTCATTTCACAAGCCCATCCCCCATACAGTTAGAAAACACTCCCTAGGCTCACTAACCCTTTGATCATGCCTAGGTTAACCCCTTCCCTGCCAGTGTCATTATTACAGTGACAGTGCATATTTTTAGCACTGATTACTGTAGTTATGTTACTGGTCCCCCCAAAAGTGTCAAAAATGTCAGTCAGGGGTCCGATCTGTCCGCTGCAATGTCACAGTCCCGCTAAAAATCGCAAACCACCGCCAATACTATTTAATAAAAAATAAATAAAAATTAAAAATGACAAATCTTTCACCTAGTTTGTAGACGTGTTAACTTTTGTGTAAACCAATCAAAATACGCTTATTGGGATTATTTTTTTTCTTTTTTTACCAAAAATATGCTGCAATGTCGCAGTCCTGCTAAAAATCGAAGATCACCGCCAATACTATTTAATAAAAAAAAAAAAAAAAATACATAAATCTTTCCCCTAGGTTTGTAGACGCGATAACTTTTGCGTAAACCAATCAAAATACGCTTATTGCGTTTTTTTTTTTTTTTTACCAAAAATATGTAGCAGAAAACAAATTGGCCTAAAATGATGAAAAAATTATTTTTTAAATTTTTTTTATTGGGAATGTTATATAGCAGAAAGTGAAAATTATTATTTTTTTTTTCCGAATTGTCGCTCTTTTTTTGTTTATAGCGCAAAAAAATAAAAATAGCAGAGTTGATCAAATACCACCAAAAGAAAGCTCTATTTGTGGGGGGAAAAAATGGACATCAATTTTATTTGGGTATGACCGCGCAGTTGTCAGTTAACCACTTTAGCCCTGGAAGATTTTGCTGCTCAATGACCAGGCCACTTTTTTCAACTTGGCACTGCGCGACTTTAACTGACAATTGTGCGGTCATGCAACGCTGTACCCAAACGAAATGAATGTCCCTTTTTTTCCCATAAATAGAGCTTTCTTTTGGTGGTATTTGATCACCTCTGCGATTTTTCTTTTTTTGCGATATTAATAAAAAACAGCAAAAATTTTGACATTTTCTACTTTGACTGTTAAAAAAATATCCAACATATTCAATTTTTGTCATATATTTAGGCCAAAATGTATTTAGCTTCATGTCCTTGACCAAAAAATTCTCATTGAGCGTATTTTTAAAGTAGCGCAGTGCCGAATCGCAAAAATGGCCTGGTCATTGAGGGGGCAAATCCTTCCGGTCCAGAAGTGGTTAATCACGGATTGTTAACAAAGATTATCACTTCTTTATTTATTTTATGTTATCAGCTTTATATGTATATTATGTACATGATATGTTTATTATTATATGCTCAATTATATGTATATTATTATTTATGTTATTATGTAAATTACAGTCAGGTCCATAAATATTGGGACATGGACACAATTGTAATCTTTTTGGCTCTATACACCACCACAATTTGAAATGAAACAAACAAGATGTGCTTTAACTGCAGACTTTCAGCTTTAATTTGAGGGTACTTACATCCAAATCAGGTGAACGGTGTAGGAATTACAACAGTTTGTATATGTGCCTCCCACTTTTTAAGGGACCAAAAGTAATGGGACAATTGGCTGCTCAGCTGTTCCATGGCCAGGTGTGTGTTATTCCCTCATTATCCCATTTACAAGGAGCAGATAAAAGGTCCAGAGTTCATTTCAAGTGTGCTATTTGCATTTGGAATCTGTTGCTGTCAACTCTCAATATGAGATCCAAAGAGCTGTCACTATCAGTGAAGCAAGTCATCATTAGGCTGAAAAAACAAAACAAACCCATCAGAGAGAGATAGCAAAAACATTAGGTGTGACCAAATCAACTGTTTGGAACATCCTTAAAAAGAAAGAACGCACCGGTGAGCTCAGCAACACCAAAAGACCCGGAAGACCACGGAAAACAACTGTGGTGAATGACCGAAGAATTCTTTCCCTGGTGAAGAAAACACCCTTCACAACAGTTGGCCAGATCAAGATCACTCTCCAGGAGGTAGGTGTATGTGTGTCACCTTCACAACAGTTAGCCAGATCAAGATCTCTCTCCAGGAGGTGAGTCATGTGTGTCAAAGTCAACAATCAAGAGAAGACTTCACCAGAGTGAATACAGAGGGTTCACACAAGATGTAAACCATTGGTGAGCCTCAAAAACAGGAAGTCCAGATTAGAGTTTCCCAAACAACATCTAAAAAAGCCTTCACAGTTCTGGAACAACATCCTATGGACAGATGAGACCAAGATCAACTTCTACCAGAGTGATGGGAAGAGAAGAGTATGGAGAAGGAAAGGAACTGCTCATGATCCAAAGCATACCACCTCATCAGTGAAGCATGGTGGTGGTAGTGTCATGGCGTGGGCATGTATGGCTGCCAATGGAACTGGTTCTCTTGTATTTATTGATGATGCGACTGCTGACAAAAGCAGCAGGATGAATTCTGAAGTGTTTCGGGAAATATTATCTGCTCATATTCAGCCAAATGCTTCAGAACTCATTGGACGGCGCTTCACAGTGCAGATGGACAATGACCCGAAGCATACTGCAAAAGCAACCAAACAGTTTTTTTAACCACTTTACCACCGGAGGATTTTCCTGCTTTACGTCCAGGCCACTTTTTGCAACTTGGCACTGCGCAAATTTAACTGACAATTGCGCGGTCATGCAACGCTGTACCCAAACGAAATTTACGTCCTTTTTTTCCCACAAACAGAGCTTTCTTTTGGTGGTATTTGATCACCTCTGCGCTTTTCATTTTTTGTGATATTAATAAAAAAAGAGCGAAGATTTTGCGAAAAAATTGACATTTTCTACTTTGACAGTTAAAAAATATCCAATATATTCAATTTTTTCATATCTTTAGGCCAAAATGTATTTAGCTACATGTCTTTGACAAAAAAATCCTCAATGAGCGTATTTTTAACCACTTTAAGACTGGAAGATTTTACCCCATTCCTGACCAGGCTATATTTTGCGTTTCAACACTGTGTTAAACGGACAATTGCGCAGTCGTGCGATGCTGTACCCAAATTAAATTTATGTCCTTTTTTTCCCCCACAAACAGAGCTTTCTTTTGGTGGTATTTGATCACCTGTGCGTTTTTTAATTTTTGAAAGAAAAAGTGACAATTTTGAAAAAAAACAATATTTTTTACATTCTGATATAGAACATTCCCCAAAAAATTTAAAAAATCAAATTTTTTTTACATTTTTGCATTTTTGGCCAATTTGTTTTCTGCTTCATATTTTTGGTAAAAAAAAAATCACAATAAGCGTATTTTGCTTGGTTTGCGCAAAAGTTATCGCGTTTACTAACTACGGGAAAGATTTATGCAATTTTTATTGTTTATTTTTTTTTTTACTAGTAATGGCGGTGATCTGAGATTTTTTTTTGCGGGATTGCGGCAGACAGATCGGACCCCTAACTGACATTTTTTTACACTTTTGGGGGTACCAGTGACATTACTACAGTAATCAGTGCTATAAATATGCACTGTTACTGTAATAATGACACTGGCAGGGAAGGGGTTAACTTTATTGGTGATCAATGGGTTAAGTATGCCTGGTGCTTACTGACGTGTGTGGGGGGGAGGGGATTGTGTGACACAGACACAGATCGCAGGTTCAGCTATGCTGCATCCTGTAATCTGTCACTGTCTGTCACAGAGGAGATCCGCCCACTTTGTTTACACAAGTGTGCGATTTCCTCACTTGATCCCCGACGATCGGGGAAGAGCGGCGGTGATCACCGCCTCTCCTCTCCTGGCCCGACTCCCGCTGTGTCTGAATACAGCGGGAGCGAGCCTCCGGTGGCGCGCGCGCGCCGCCGAGAGGGTGTGGGATCCAGCGACGTAGGTCTACGTTGCTGGACAATGACGAGCCACTTTGCCGCAGTACCAGCTCAGTGAGCAGTCGGCAAGTGGTTAAGGGAAAGAAGTTGAATGTTATGCAATGGCCAAGTCAATCACCTGACCTGAATCCGATTGAGCATGCATTTCACTTGCTGAAGACAAAACTGAAGGGAAAATGCCCCAAGAACAAGCAGGAACTGAAGACAGTTGCAGTAGAGGCCTGGCAGAGCATCACCAGGGATGAAACCCAGCGTCTGGTGATGTCTATGCGTTCCAGACTTCAGGCTGTAATTGACTGCAAAGGATTTGCAACCAAGTATTAAAAAGTGAAAGTTTGATTTATGATTGTTAATCTGTCCCATTACTTTTGGTCCCTTAAAAAGTGAGAGGCACATATACAAACTGTTGTAATCCCTACACCGTTCACCTGATTTGGATGTAAAATCCCTCAAATTAAAGCTGAAAGTCTGCAGTTAAAGCACACCTTGTCTGTTTCATTTCAAATCCATTGTGGTGGTGTATAGAGCCAAAAAGATTAGAATTGTGTCAATGTCCCAATATTTATGGACCTGACTGTATATGTTTATATGTATATTATGATATAAAGAGACAATGTTGATTATTTTCAGTACACGGCAGTGATGTATGAATAGCGTCCCACCGTCATCCTTCTATATAGTGTAAAGAGTCTCCCTGGGTAGATGCCTGGACCCCAGCAAACGGTTAACGGTGTGTGCCGCGGCGCGGTCCCCCCAGATGGTGTCTCGCAGTAACGCGGCTCATACTGTTTAGATTATCTTGCAGCGAATGCAGATTGTCTTTTTCCTTTTATGGAAGTGAGCACGGAGAATCGTCTGCAGATGTTGGTTGGGCCGCTCCTCCACGCAGGACTCTCTGCTGATACAAGTCCGCGGCGTGGGACGGCGGCAGGAGGGGAGCGGGGGATGGGACGGGAGATACTTCCTTTATTATTATTATTATTCCTTCTATCAGATGTAAGTTTAAAGGGTAACTCCACTTCAGTGGGGGAAAAAAAATGCAAATAAAGAAAAAACAATAAAGCATATACAATTGCGACAATTATTAAATTAATAAATTAAATTAATTATTAAATTAATAAGAATGTTATTAAAAATTTCCTTTCCTTTTCAATCAAAATTAAATTAATTCTTGCAAAATTAAAGGGAAGCTCCACTTTTGTGGGGAAAAAAAATAGCAAATAAAAAAATATAACAATATAGTGTATGCAATTGCGACACAAATTATATTGTTATTAAATTATTAAGTTATTCAATTATTTAATTAATTTAATTTTTAAATTAATAAGAATATTATTAAAAATTTCCTTTCCTTTTCAATCAAAATTAAATTAATTCTAGCAAATCTAAAGGGTAGCTCCACTTTTGTGGGGGGGGGGGGGGAATAGCAAATATAGAAAAAAACAATATAGTGTATACAATTGCGACACAAATTATATTGTTATTAAATTATTAAGTTATTCAATTAATTAATTAAATAAATTATTAAATTAATAAGGATGTTATTAAACATTTCCTTTTGAATTAAAATTAAATAAATTCTAGCAAAATTAAAGGGTAACTCCACTTTTGTGGGGAAAAAAAATAACAAATCAAGAAAAACAATATAGTGTATACAATTGCGACACAAATTATATTGTTATTAAATTATTAAGTTATTCAATTAATTAATTAAATAAATTATTAAATTAATAAGGATGTTATTAAACATTTCCTTTTGAATTAAAATTAAATAAATTCTAGCAAAATTAAAGGGTAACTCCACTTTTGTGGGGAAAAAAAATAACAAATCAAGAAAAACAATATAGTGTATACAATTGCGACACAAATTATATTGTTATTAAATTATTAAGTTATTAAATTAATCAATTATTTAATGAAATTAATTTTTTAATTAATAAGAATATTATTAAAAATTTCCTTTCCTTTTCAATCAAAATGTAATTAATTCTAGCAAAATTAAAGGGAAGCTCCACTTTTCTGGGGGGAAAAAAAATGCAAATAAAGAAAAAACAATATAATGTATACAATTGTGACACAAATTATATTGGTATTAAATTATTAAGTTATTAAATTAATTAATAAATAAATTAAGAATTTTATTAAAACATTTCATTTCCTTTTCAATCAAAATTAAATTAATTCTAGCAAAATTAAAGGGTAACTCCGCTTTTGTTGGGGGGAAAAAATTAGCAAATAAAGAAAAAACAATATAGCGTATACAATTGCGACACAAATCATATTGTAATTGAATGTTATTAAAAATTATCTTTCCTTTTCAATCTGCAGCTGTTGTAATTTTCTGAAAATGCAATGCAATATGGCCGCCTGGGGCTGTTCTGTACACAGAATGTATACTGACCACACCCCCAGAAACATAATTTCCTGCTTGTGTGATTGGCTCACCAATTTTCCCAGAAGTCTGCACTAAGATACAAGTCAGATTTCTGGCATCCCCTGCAACATAAATGTCATTTTTGGTGAGATACTCCCAATAGGAACACTTCTAAAGGGATGCAGGCCCAGCAGATTTCCTCATTAGAGCCCTGCAGCTGCCACAGCTGATAGATAATTATGAAACCACTCCCATTAGACTCACTCAGCACAGAGGAACAAACAATGATTTCTTCAGAATAACAAAATATAGGAATCTGCAACAAAGTTTGTTATAATCCCTGTAATGTACAGAGATCACCCAGAGGGGAATGTTTTCTTCTCAACGAAAGTGGAGTTACGCTTTAAGGGGCGGTTCACCCGAATTCCACAAATCAGAGCAGATGACGATAGGGAGGAGTAATGACTCTGCACAAAAAGCCATGGAGGGCGGAGCCAGGGTGGAAGCAGTGACAGAAGACATGGCGGAGGGCAGAACCTGGGAAATGGCCCATCACTGGGAGTGGAGACTCTGGGACAGGGGGGACTCCGAACTTCACATATGAGGGGGCGTGTCGTGTATTTTACAGATATTTGCAGAAGGAAAGGAATGAGTTTTATAAATGAAAATAATTTAAAAAAATTACATCTAGGAAAACGTTTACCTGTAGAACAGAGAGGAAAATCAGTAAAACAAACCAAAGAAATCCCAAATGAGAGATGCCTCATACATCAGAGTCCCCCCTTAGATCAGAGTCCCCCCTTAGATCTATGTCCCCCCTTAGATCTGAGTCCCCCCCTTAGATCTGAGTCCCCCCCTTAGATCTGAGTCCCCCCTTAGATCAGAGTCCCCCTTAGATCAGAGTCCCCCCTTACATCAAAGTCCCTGCTGTCATCAGAGTTTCCCTTCATCAGAGTCCCCCTTACATTAGAGTCCCCCCTTACATCAGAGTCCCCCCTTACATCAGAGTCCCCCCTTACATCAGAGTTCCCCTTTATCAGAGCCCCCCCTTACATTAGTTCCCCCCTTACATCAGTGTTCCCCCTTACATTAGAGCCCCCCTTACATTAGTGCCCCCCTTACATCAGTGTCCCCCCTTAAATTAGAGCCTCCCCTTACATGAGAGACCCCTATAACATTAGAGTCCCTTCTTACATGAGAGATGCCTCTTATATGAGAATCCCACCTTACATCAGAATCCCCTCCTACATGAGAGTCCTTTTTTACATGAGAGCTCCTTCTTACATGAGAATCTCTCCTTACATCAGAGACCCTCTTACATGAGAGCCCCCTCTACATCAGAGTCCCTCCTTACATGAGAGTCCCCCCTTACATCAGAGACCCCAATACATGAGAGTACCCCATTACTCTGGCCTTCATCTGTGTTCCCTTACATCAGAGTCCTCCCTTACATCAGGGTCTCCATCAAAGTTCCCCTTACAGCAGAGTCCTCCCTTACATCAGGGTCTCCATCAGAGTTACCCTAACAGCGGAGTTCTGCTGTACATCAGAGTCCCCCTTACATCACAGTCCCCAATGCATGGGAGTCCCCCATTACTCTGGCCTCTATCTGTGTTACCTTACATCAGAGTCCTCCCTTAAATCAGGGTCTCCATCATAGTTCCCCTTACAGCAGAGTCCTCCCTTGCATCAGGGTCTCCATCATAGTTCCCCTTACATCAGAGTCCTCCCTTACATCAGGTTCTTTATCATAGTTCCCCTTACATCAGAGTCCTCCCTTACATCAGGTTCTTTATCATAGTTCGCCTTACATCAGAGACCTCCCGTACATTAGGGTCTCCATCATAGATCCCCTCACATCAGAGTCCTCCCTTACTTTAGGGTCTCCATCATAGATCCCCTTACATCAGAGTCCTCCCTTACATCAGAGTCCTCCTTTATATCTGAGTCCAACTTACTTCAGAATTCCCATCAGTGCTCCCTTACATCAAAGTCCCCAATACCCAAGAGTCCTTCCTTTTATGAGAATCCCCCACAGAGTCTCCTCATACAACAAAGGACCATATAAAAGCATGCAGTGGGCTGAAGTTTGGGCTCGCTGGCACAATAAGGGTGACCTGGCAGGTAAGGGCATGCTGGGACTTGTAGTTTCCACAACAGCTGGAGAGCAGGCATTAGCTGAATGCTGACAACTGGTGTTCCTCCAGGAGTCGGGAGGGGGGGGGAGGGATGACTTTTTGCCAGCAGGTCCTCCAGATGTTATTCTCTTCTAAGAATGGCCGGCCCCCGGGTTGGGGAGGAAACGCGGACCGCTGATACAGCAAAGCTATAATTAGATTTCCTAGACCAATAAAGGCCGTCTCGTGATTTTGACTTCATCAGCAATGGAGGGGCTCACGGCGGATATCGGACTTTTCATCCCGAAATATTCTGCTGAGTCTCCAGTCTGCAATGTGGAGGGCCGGCCTCTGGGGGTGTCAATGTTTCATAGGAACGGACGCATTGAGTATTGTCCCAAAAAGATCCGGTGGTGCCTCCTTGTATCTCTCTCCTCTGATCAATGATAGGGAGATATAATGACCTCCGACCTTTCCTTCAGTCTTGCACAGTTGTAGCGGCTCCTCTCCTGGACTGGAATGGCTTCCTCTGATTTCACTGCACACTGTGAGTTGCTCTCAATGTGCATTAGAAGCTGTAACAAGCCTAATTTCCTGGCTGGAGGACACCCAGTATCATCTAGCCCATTCCTCCCCAGCCTGACTGTCCCTGGTCCACCCCTATCATTCATTGGACTTCAGTTCTTTCAATCAATGAGACTCAGTATCACGTGGCGTTACCTAGGGTGGTCTGCAGGGGTGCTGTTATAAATCACGGGGCCCCATACACAGGGCCTGGAAAAGGAGTGGGGAGGAGGGGGGCGGCTGCCCTGGGCACTGTGGTGTCATGTGTGGTGGGGGGGGGGGGGGGCACTGCAAGGAGATTGGGGGGAGGGGATTTGTGTTGGAAGGGGCAATTTGGGGGTGACAAGGTGTAAGTATTGTTCTAGAAGGGGAAATTTGGGGGAGGGAGGGCTAAGAGTTGTGATTTAGGAGTATTTGTGCTAGAAGTGGGGAATTTTGTGCTGGGGGGGGGTTTCAGGTGGGGGGGGGGGGAAGATGTGTACTAGGAGGGGACATTGTAGGGGTAGAGGATTTGTGCTAGGAGGGGGGGATTTCAAGTGTAGGGGGTGGGGAGATGTGTACTAGGAGGGGACATTTCAGGGGTAGAGGATTTGTGCTAGGAGGGGGGATTTCAAGTGTAGGGGGGGGATGTGTACTAGTAGGGGACATTTTAGGGGTAGAGGATTTGTGCTAGGAGGGGGGAATTCAGGTGTAGAGGGGGGGATGGGTACTAGGAGGGGACATTTTAGGTGTAGAGGATTTGTGCTAGGAGGGGGGATTTCAAGTGTAGAAGGGGGGGGGGGGAGATGTGTACTAGGAGGGGACATTTTATGGGTAGATGATTTGTGCTAGGAGGGGGGGGGGGTTCAAGTGTAGGAAGGGGAGATGTGTACTAGGAGGGGACATTTTAGGGGTAGAGGATTTATGCTAGGAGGGGGGATTGCAAGTGTAGAAGGGGGAGAGATGTGTACTAGGAAGGGACATTTTAGGGGTAGAGGATCTGTGCTAAGAGGGGGTAAATTTGTTTTGGGGGGGAGCATTTGAGCTAGGGGGGTTTGGGGGATGGAGAGGCAAAGATTTGTGCTCAGAGGGGAGATTTAAACAGGGGGGGATTTGTACTGGTATGGGGGGGGGGGTTATGCTTAGAGGTAAGCATGCAGATAAGTGCTCAGTGTTTTTGTGGGGGGGGGGGGGATTTTTGCTGACACATAATGATCACATATCTGGGGGAGGGGCGCAGTTTTGCATGTTCACCTTGGGCTCTAGATGACCTTGTCCCAGCACTGCCCATACAGCCTACCTGACAGCCCCCCCACAGCCGAAAATGACTGAGGACATAGATTTATCAGTCCCTTTCTCTTCAGCCTCAGCTGCACAGATGAATGAATAGATAGCGCTCTGAAGCTTCCTGCTCATTCACAAACTGAAGCATAACAAACACAGTTTACTATGCTTCATTGATGAATGGACACGGGAGTGATTGGTACCCGCTGCTCACTGTGTTCATTCAGGAAAGTAAGGGGCCTGTAAGTCCAGGTTTACAAGTTGACAGACATTGCATGTGATTCGGAGCGCAGTCACATGCGATGTCTGTGCGATGCGAATTCAGCCATACAGATTGTATGGCTGAATTTGCATTGAATTCAGGCACAACTCGCACAGGACCCTTTTTTGAGTCTGCAGCAGAATCGGATCGCATGGCTGTTCACATCTATACGATCCGATTCATGTCTAAACTGACAGTTCACACTTATGGTGAAGGGAATCTCCGGCGGAAAAATAATGATATCTGAATGATGCCTTCAGTTGCACCCGTCATTCAGATATCCCCACTTAAACCGCAGGACGTCATATGATTTTTTTAGCAGAGACCCTAGAGAATAAAATGGAGATCATTGCAACACTTTGTCACACTGTATTTGCACAGCGGTCTTACAAACGCAAATTTTTTTTTGGAAAAATAAACTTTTTTGAATTAAAACATAAGAAATCAATAAAGTTAGCCTTATTTTTTACCATAATGTGAAAGATAATGTTATGCTGAGTAAATTGATACCAAACATGTCATGCTTTAAAAATTTGTACGCTCGTGGAATGGCGACAAACGTCAGTACTTAAAAATCTCCATAGGCGACGTTTTACATTTTTTTACAGGTTATCAGTTTAGAGTTACAGAGGAGGTCTAGAGCTAGAATTATCGCCCTTGCTCTAACGATTGCGGTGATACCTCACATGCAGGGCTGCTGTTAGAAATCGCGGGGCCCCATACAGACTACCTGGCAGGGCCCCCCCAAGAAAATATTAACCACTTTCCGTCTGCTCACATTGCTTCTACTGCAGCAATGTGGCTCGTTATCGTCCAGCGACGTAGACCTACGTCGCTGGACTCCTCCCCTTGTGGGCGGCGCGCACACCGCTGGAGGCTTGATCCACTGTGTTCAGTCACAGCGGGAGTCGGGCCAGGGGAGGAGCGGCGGCGATCACTGCTGCTCTTCCCCGATCGTCGGGGAATCGAGTGTGGAGATCTGCCTGCTTGTGTAAACAAAGCGGGCGGATCTCCTAAGTGACAGGCAGGGTCAGATTGCAGGGTTCAGCATAGCTGAACCTGCGATCTGTCCCTGTGTCACTCAGTCACCTCCCCCCACACATGTCAGTAAGCACCAGGCATACATTAACCCCTCCCTCTCCAATAAAAATTAACCCCTTCCCTGCCAGTGTCATTAGTACAGTGACAGTGCATATTTATAGCACTGATTACTGTAGTAATGTCACTGGTACCCCCAAAAGTCTCAAAAATGTCAGTCAAGGGTCCGATCTGTCCAACGCAATGCCGCAGTCCCGCAAAAAAAAAATGCAGATCGCCACCATTACTCGTTAAAAAAAAAAACTTCAAAAATGACAGAAATCATTCCCTTAGTTAGTAAACGCAATAAATTTTGCGCAAACCAATCAAAATACGCTTATTGCGATTTTTTTTATCAAAAATATGTGGCAGACAACAAATTGGCCGAAAATGATAAAAAAGTTTGATTTTTACATTTTTTTGGGGGGAATTTCATCTAAAAAAATGTGAAAAATATTGTAATTTTTTCAAAACTTTCGCTATTGTTTTGTTTATAGCGCAAAAAGTAAAAATCGCACAGGTGATCAAATACCGCCAAAAGAAAGCTCTGTTTGGGGGAAAAAAAGGACGTAAATTTTGTTTGGGTACAGCGTCGCACGACCGCGCAATTGTCAGTTAAAGTCGCACAGTGCCGAATTGCAAAAAGTGGCCTGGACGTAAGACAGCAAAATCCTCCGGTGGTAAAGTGGTTAAAGATATATTTAGCTAAAATTACAACAAAATCACTATTAGCAGACACAAATATAACATAACTCGCATAATTCCTGCTACATCTAAAAAAAACTGTTAGGGCCCTTTCACACGGGCGCTCCGTATGTCCGTTTTTCATCCCATCCGTTTGCGGATGAAAAACGGACATAATGTATCTCTATGTAAATACGGATGTCATCGGATGATCATCCTCTGACATCCGTTTTTTGTCAGTTCAGTTCAGTTCAGTTTTTTTGAACGGAGGAGAACCCTCCGTGTCCGTTACAAAAAAAAAAAAAAAAGGACCTGATCGGGCAAAAAAAAAGGAACGCCCGTGTGAAAGAGCCCTAACTCGCATAATTCCTGCTAAATCTAAAAAAAAAAAAACTATGTCAAATAAAAAAGAAGATGAGATGAGAAAAATATACAGGCTGGGCAGTTGGAGCTCAGTGATCAGAGAGACAGAGAGAGAGAGAAACAAAGTTACAAATAAACTCCTGAGCAGAGATAAGTGCTGGGAGGGGGGGGCACACAAGGGAGGGGGATTAGTGAGGGATGACTGTCTCTTTCTCAACAGATAAAAGCTGATAGCAGAGAGAGGGACAGATCAGATTCAGGTGCTGGAAGAAGATTTCTGTATTTGTTGTCCATCACTAATCCCCCTCCCTATGTGGGTCCCCCTGTGTGCTCGGGCCCCCTACAAGAGGGCTGGTGGTCCCCCCCTATCAGCGGCCCTGCTCACCCATGTTAATTTTGGCTGCAAATTTCAATTTAGTTTCAGCCTCGGTTCACATTTATGCGATGCGGGAAGGCTGCGAATCCGCAGCCTGTTCCCGCATCGCACACGCACCCCCGGCAGTTCACACTGCCATATGCGATACGCTGGGGGTGTCAATGAAATCTTAACGACACCCCCAGTTTGATCGCATATCGCAGTGCGATCGTGCAGTTCGCACAGGATCGGATCGCACAAGTGTGAACCGCTGTGCGATCCGATTCTGATGCGGCTAGAAAAAAGGGTCCCTGTGCGTGTTTGGAGCGGCTGCGGTGCGAATTTAGCCATACAAACTGTATGGCTAAACTCGCACCGCACAGCCGATCGCATGTAATGTCGGAGCAGTGCGCTCCGATATTACATGCGAACCCCGCACACGCACAAGTGTGAACCGGGGCTTAGTCTTAGTCTTAGGACTAAAATGGCATTTTAGTTTTAGTCCCATTTTAGTCTTCTGCAAGTGTTTTAGTTTTAGTCGTATTTAGTCGACTAAAACTCCAGTACATTTTAGTCGACTATAACTCATTTTAGGCATCTATAATCGAATGGGTGTAGTTCAATTGTAATTTGTAATGCATTATTTAAGCATTTCTCTACAATTTCCAAACTCATTATATACTACTGCTGGTCCTGGAGTGAAAAATCTAATATGTTATTATTTATGGTATTAGGCTTTGAGCATGCACCAGTGTTAACTTTGGCAGCAAATTTCGATTTAGTTTTAGTTATAGTCTTTTGACTAAAATGCCATTTAAGTTTTAGTCGTATTTTAGTCATCTGAATTGTTTTAGTTTTAGTCGTATTTTAGTCGACTAAAATTGTGTCGACAAAAACGTTTTAGTCGACGGAATTAACACTGCTGCTCACATGTGTGGTTTGAAAATCGTTTACATACAGTGCCTTGCGAAAGTATTCAACCCCCTTGAGCTTTTCGACCTTTTGCCACATTTCAGGCTTCAAACATAGAGATATAAAACTAAAAGATAAAGATATAAAACTGTAATTTTTTGTGAAGAATCAACAAGAGGGACACAATCATGAAGTGGAATGAAATTTATTGGATATTTCAAACTTTTTTAACAAATAAAAAACTGAAAAAGTGGGCGTGCAAAATTATTCAGCCCCTTTACATTCAGTGCAGCAAACTCTCTCCAGAAGTTCAGTGAGGATCTCTGAATGATCAGATGTTGACCTAAATGACCTGGTTGTCGGTGCACACTTTAAGTCCCCATTCACACTAGCGCAACTTGTCAGGCGACTTGGTCGCCTGACAAGTCGCGGTGGGTCGCCTGCCATTGATTAGCACAGGACCCGTTCTAATAGGAGTGACACAAGTCGCTCCGACTTAGAAAAAGGGTCCTGTACTACGTTGGGGCAACCTGGAGTGACCTGCATTGACTTCAATGATATGAAGTCCGTGCATGTCGCGCCGAGGTCGTGCACCGCGACTTCACAGGTCACCCCAGCAAGTAGCGTCGCCCCTGTGTGAACGGGGTCTCACAAAGTTCTATAAAGTGGATGTGTTGGCATCTGCGGATGCTTCTTTTGGCCTCAAGGTTTTGCAGGCTGCTGTTTAAGAGTACCTGATCCTCTTTGAGGGTGGGTTTTTTTTTTTCAGGTGGGCTCTAGCTGTTTGGTTGAGCTCCAGTTGCCTGGTTGGCAAATGTTTTGCCTTGGGAATTTTTTCTTGCTGTTCCCAACCCTCATGTTTAACACTGCTTTGGGACTTCCCAATGGTTATTAATATCAGGAGCGGTGTCCGTCAATGAACAAAAGAGGAAATGGAGTTTTTGACTTACCGTAAAATCCATTTCTCTGATGTTCATTGATGGACACAGCTCCCACCCCTCTGTGGAATTATAATTCTCCTGACACTGCTTGTAACATAACTGAGTGGCTAGAGCAGAGCGAGAGAGTATACCTCATGGGACTGCCCATTGGTGTAGCCAGAATTATTTTCTGCCTAGTGTCGTCCTCCTGTAGGGGGCAGTATAACCCAATGGTTATTAATATCAGGAGCTGTGTCTTTCAATGAACATCAGAGAAATGGATTTTACGGTAAGTCGAAAATCCAATTTTTTTCATCATTTTAGGCCAATTTGTATTCTGCTACATATTTTTAGTAAAACAAAATCCCAATAAGTGTATATTGATTGGTTTGCACAAAAGTTATCGTGCCTACAAACTAGGGGATAGATTTATGGCATTTTTATTTATTTATTACTAGTAATGGCGGCAATCAGCGGGACTGCGACATTGTGGCGGACAGATCGGCTTCACAGGTACACTTTTTAGACCCCCCCAGATACTAATCCAAAAAAAGTCATGCCTGCCTCCAAAAATGCCCGATAAATGCCTGCAAGAAAAAACACCAGGTGGAGAGGAGCCGTATTCCTGTTCTAATAAAAATTATAAGAAAAATGCTTTTTTTTTTTTTGGTTCTGGACATGCTACAGTGATGAGACTTCACAGGGACACTTTTTAGTCCGCCCCAGACACTAAATCCAAAAAAAGTCATGCCTGCCTCCAAAAATGCCCGATAAATGCCTGCAATATAAAAGGCAAGGTGTAAAAAAGCCGCCACACTGCTGTATTAATAATTATAAGAAAAATGCTAATTTTTTGGGGATTCTGGACATGCTACACAGCTGAAACTTCACAGGTACACTTTTTAGACCCCCCCAGACACTAATCCAAAAAAAGTCATGCCTGCCTCAAAAAATTCCCGATAAATGCCTGCAAGAAAAAAACGCCAGGTGTAGAGAAGCCGTATTCATGTTTTAATAAAAATTATAAGAAAAATGCTCTTTTTTTCTTGCTCAATACCATTTTTATGGAAAGTCGGATCACAAGTCGGATCACAAGTCGCTTCAATTAAGATAAGGAGGCGACTCCCATTGAAGTATATGGGACAAGTCGGATCACAGGTCGCCTCCAAGTAGTACAGGACCCTTTTCTGAAGTCGGAGCGACTTCAGTAGTGCCAATTAGGATGGCACTCATTCATTAACATTGCTTTTGTTATGTCAAGCGACCTGGGGCGACCTGGGGTGACACAAGTCGCCTAATAAGTCGCCCTAGTGTGAATGGGCTCTTATACAGGCTGTACACTCACTACTTTACATTGTAGCAAAGTGTCATTTCTTCAGTGTTGTCACATGAAAAGATAGAATAAAATATTTACAAAAATGTGAGGGGTGTACTTACTTTTGTGAGATACTATAGATGGTGACCCTTAAAGATACCTGAACATAGTCGGTGCCATCCTGCAGGAGCAGAAGGCAGACAAAGACATTTTCATGGGGGGTTACTATGAAAATAAATACCTGGAAGTGTTACACTTTGCATACCTGTACAGGGATCATTCTTTCTCTATTGGGACCCCAGAGCAGGGATTTCGGTTCTTTCCAGGTCCTATGTGAACCTTCTAACCTCCATACAATGGGATGCTGTGCTGATTGCCAGGAAGGCAGCTGGAAAAGTACTTGTCCAAAGAAAATCCGAAACCATCCCGGCTGAGTCCAGGAGAAGAAAGGTTTTCCATTTGTTACAACCTGCCTCTGTCAGCAGTTTTTTCGAACAAGCCTCGTTCTTCAGTCACACGCCGTCCCGGGACTGGCTGACCCATGATGCTCTTTGTGGATATTCTACACTGTGTGTCATGACAGCCGAAAACCTGCTAATAGACTTTAAAGTGTATGTGCGCCCAAAACTTTCTTCTCCATTTTTGGATAGAGTAAAGGAGGGTAAAAAAAAAATGAAAGCGATTCGATTAATTTTTTAGATGTTTTTTTATCCCGTTGGGGAGATTTCTTTACTTGGAGACGCAACAGCAAGTAAGAGCAAAGTCTCTACAAATTGAGGGGAATTCCCCTCTTAGGGCTCATTCACATTTGTGATTCGCTGTGGATCGCTTTTTAGAGAGCATTTGATGGGCAATGAGGAAGAGATACAGTGCCTTGAAAAAGTATTCATACCCCTTGAAATTTTCCACATTTTGTCGTGTTACAACCAAAAAAGGTAAATGTATTTTATTGGGATTTTATGTGATAGACCGACACAAAGTGGCACATAATTGTGAAGTGGAAGGAAAATGATAAATGATCCAAATAAATATGTCTTCACTCCCAGCGGCGGCGCCCCCCCCCCCCAATCCATGCATCCGGCCCCCTAATCTACATGCAGCGCGCCGGACGCATGGATTCCAATGGGATTTTCCTTTTTTTTTAAGCACGTGGTTAGAGCCAGAGGCTCTAATAGGCTTCAAAAAAGGGTGGGCGGGTGGGCTCGGGGTGCAGATCACTGCGCCCTGACCCCACCCAGTTGTGTGACAGTAGCAAATGAATATTCGCTATTGCCACATGGATTCTCCTCCTGGCCAATCAGGAAGCGGGTCCTGAGACCCATTTCCCGATTGGCCGAAAGGAGAGGCCATGCTATTGGCCAAGGAGGAGGAGGGAGGAGACTGAGGGGGAAGCCTGACCCACGGAGAAGACTGAGGGGGAAGCCGCTGCCGCAGCTTGCCCAGGGTGAGTGAGCTGGCGACTGGGGGGGGGGAGTGTTAGGTGTGCGGGCTAGAGCTGGTGTGGTCTGGGGGGGGGATATGGTGTGGTCCGTCTTTCGCCGCCCCCCCCCCCCCCGGCCCATGACCCATGGAGCACCAGCCGCCACTGTTCACCCCCCGGAGTCAATACTTTGTAGAACCGCCTTTCCCTGCAATTACAGCTGCAAGTCTTTTTGGGGATGTCTCTACCAGCTTTGCACATCTAGAGAGGACATTTTTGCCCATTTTTCTTTGCAAAATATCTCAAGCTCTGTCAGATTGGATGGAGAGCTCCTGTGAACAGCAATTTTCAAGTCTTGCCACAAATTCTCAGTTAGATTTAGGTCATTCTGTGCTGGAGGCGGTCGGTGTGTGCTGGGTGGGGAAAGTCTGTGCTCAAGGGTCTTTGCTGGAGGGGGGTCATTCTGTGCTGGGGGGGGGGCAAAGTCTGTTTTGAGGTGTTTGTGCTGTGGGTTAATTTGTACTAAGGGGACTATGCTGTGGGAGATATGCTCAGGGCCTGGGACAAGGGGTGGGCAGAAAGGGACACCTGTCCTGGGCATGTATTGTAGGAATAGGGGTGCTGCAAGTTCTTTCTGCTATAAGGCTGACATGAGTAGTGACAGCGGCATTACTATTTCTGTCAGCCCAGCACTGGAAGCTGCAAGGAGAGAGCCGGGAGGAGGTGTGGGCTGTGCTCTCTCTCACCCTCCTCCTCATAAGCTCACACATAATGAAAGGGGGAGGGGTGGCGCAATTTGCCATCTTTGCCCTGGGCACTGAAGGATTTTGTCCTGGCACTGGATATGCCATTTAAGTTTGGCTGGGTTTGCTATGCTTTCTTTGCTTGCCCTATTTTACCAAATTACACCAATAATGGGATACCATTCCAACTACTGATACCATCAATGGGGCATTATTCTTCCCATTGATACCAACAATGGGGCACTATTTCTCCCATTAAAACCACTGATGGGGCACTGATGCCAGGGCATTTTCTACACCCACTTCCCACAGTCTGGCCCTAAAGGACAGTAAACTGGACCTTTGCTTACAACATTTGGAGACGCCATGCTCTAAGGCAGTGGTCTCCAAACTGCGGCGAGGGGGCCATGTGTGGCTCTTTGCTCACTTTTGCCTGGCCCTTGGGGTACTATTTTATTTACTGACATCAATGAAGGGCGCCAATAATGAGGCACAATTCTTCCCAATGACACCACCAATGGGGCCCAATGACACCACCAATGGGGCACAATTCTTCCCAATGACACCATCGATGGGGCCCAATGACACCACCAATGGGGCTCAAAGACACCAATGATGAGACACAATTCCTCCCAATGACACCAACAGTGGGGCCCAATGACACCAATAATGGGGCACAATTTCTTCCAAAGACACCAACGATGGGGCACAATTCCTACCAATGACATCAACGATGAGACACAGTTCCTTCCAATGACACCAACAATGGGGTCAAATGACGCCAATAATGAGGCACAATTCTTCCCAATGACACCACCAATGGGGCCCAATGACACCACCATTGGGGCACAATTCTTCCCAATGACACCATCGATGGGGCCCAATGACACCACCAATGGGGCTCAAAGACACCAATGATAAGACACAATTCCTCCCAATGACACCCACAATGGGGCCCAATGACACCAATAATGGGGTACAATTTCTCCCAATGACACCAACGATGGGGCACAATTCTTACCAATGACATCAAATATGGGACACAATTCCTCCCAATGACACCAACAATGGGGCCAAATGACACCAATAATGGGTCACAATTCTTCCCAATGGCACCACCAATAGGGCCCAATGACACCAACAATGGGGCACAATTCTTTCCAATAACACCATCAATGGGGCCACACGACACCAATGATGAGACACAATTGCTCCCACTGACACCAACAGTGGGGCCCAATGACACCAATAATGGGGCACAATTTCTACTAATGACACCAATCATGGGGGATTGTATACTCCCACTGACAATGGGATGTGTTGTACTTCCAATTGCCACAGTCCGGCCCCCCTAAAGTATGAAGGACAGTAAACCGGCTCTTTGTTTAGAAAGTTTGGTGACCCCTGCTCTAAGCAATCAAATGGGGTCAGGCTGAGTGTATGATGCAAAAAAATGCATAAGCAGAGGTTACCTTTAGTCAAAACGATCAATGTTTCCAGTGATAAAGGCAGCTGAAGTTATGTTCAAATCTCAAGTTTACTGTAAAAGTTAAGCTTGGGTATGCCACTGCTTTTCTCCCACTGCCTCCCTATTGGTTCTTTTATCTGATGGTCTCATAGGGAGGTTTGAGGGGGTTCTGTAGAGAAAAGAACATTTAGGCCACATTCAGGCAGGCATTGTTCACGGTCCTTACCCCTAAGGGGAGATACTGAAACTCCCCAATCCACACCCTCGTCCCTCCCACAGTACACGCCCCTGAGGGTCCCAACAGAAAACTGAAAGTCCCATGAACCCACAGACCCCCTCGCCCCATATAGGCTTGCCTTCGAATGGCCGTCTTTATCATTTGTAGCAGTCATGCACTTTCCAGCTGCAGCCGACATCAAACAGTGCGGTATTGGCGGAGCGTGTATCTGGTTTGTTTTCGGATCCCATAATATAATTACCGATGACAATGATGGAGATTACAGTCTGTAATCACATTTTCTCTTTTCTGGACTAAAACCTTTTAAGCATGCTTTGTGCAGATTCTTTACGCCGTTTGTTTATGGAGATAATGTGATATACAGAATAATGTTTAGTTCCTCTTTGAGATGCCTCCAAAAGGATTTTATTATATTTCAGACTGTCCGCTGCTTGTCTTCTATCTTCTACAACGGGTTATAGTGGAATATGAAGTCTGAAAGGCAAAACCAAGTGACAGGATTTTATTTCTTGGTGTATGTAAAGGAGTTTTAAATGATAGTTATGGATACATTGTAAATGTTTCAGTACTTTATTAGAAATATATTTAAAAATAGAGTGAAATAGCCCTTTTTTGGGGTAAATTTAAGCACTTGAATATATGCATTTGTATACCCCTTCATTACCAGGCTGTTGTTCAGTTTTCAGCGATGTGATAGTTTGACTGACAATTACATGATCATGCAAGTCTGTACCCAGGACTATGTAATGTTCAGAAAAACCTGCAGTTTTCAGTTGCCAGAAATTAGAGCCCCTTTATAGTTATGGTCAGTGCTGAGAGAATCCTCTGAAATGTCGGTAAACTGTGGTGAGTGCCTCATAAAGGTTGGTGATCAATGGTGAGTGCCCTATAACTGTTGATTGATCAGTCGTGAGTGCTTCATAACAGTTTGTGATCAGTTGTGAGTGCCCATAAATGTTGGTAATCAGTGGTGAGTACCTCATAACGGTTGGTGATCAGTGGTGAGTGCCTTATAAATGTTGGTGATCAGTGGTCAGTGCCCCAGAAAAATTAGCGATCAGGGGTGAGTGCCCATAAATGTTGGTAATCAGTAGTGAGTGCCCTATAAATGTCTGTGAACAGTGGTCAGTGCCTCATAACAGTTGGTTGATCAGTGGTGAGTACCTCATAACAGTTGGTTGATCAGTGGTGAGTGCCTCATAACAGTTGGTTGATCAGTGGTGAGTGCCTCATACCAGTTGGTTGATCAGTGGTGAGTGCCTCATAACAGTTGGTTGATCAGTGGTGAGTGCCTCATAACAGTTGGTTGATTAGTGGTGAGTGCCTAATAACTGTTTTTTGATCAGTGGTGAGTGCCTCATAACAGTTGGTTGATCAATGGTGAGTGCCTCATAACAGTTGGTTGATCGGTGGTCCGTGCCTCATAACAGTTAGTTAATCAGTGGTGAGTGCCTAATAACGATTAGTGATCAGTTGTGAGGGCTCATAAAGGTTGGTGATCTGTGGTGAGTACCTCATAACGGTTGGTGATCAGTGGTGAGTGCCTCATAACAGTTAGTTAATCAGTGGTGAGTGCCTAATAACGATACGTGATCAGTTATGAGGGCTCATAAAGGTTGGTGATCTGTGGTGAGTACCTCAAAACGGTTGGTGATCAGTGGTGAGTGCTCTATAAATGTTGGTGATCAGTGGTAAGTACCTCATAAAGGTTGTTGATCAGTAGTAAAAGCCTCATAAATGTTGGTAATCAGTGGTTAGTGCCCCAGAAAAATTAGCGATCAGTGGTGAGTGCCCCCTAAATAATGGCGATCAGTGGGGAGTCTCTAATAATGGTTGGTGATCAGTGGTCAGTGCCCCCCTAAATGTTGGTGATCGGGGGTGAGTGCCCCAATAAATGTTGGTGATCAGTGGTGAGTGCTCTTTTAAAGGCTGATGATCAGTGATAAGTGCCTCATAATGGTTGGCGATAAGTGGTGAGTGCCCCCTTAAATGTTGGCAATCAGTGGTGAGTGCCCCTTAAATGTTGATGATCGATGGTGAGTGCCTAATTATGATTAATGATGAGTTGTAAATGCCCATAAAGGTTGGTGATCTGTGGTGAGTGGCTCATAACGATTGGTGGTGAGTGCCTCATAAATGTTGGTAATCAGTGGCCAGTGCCTCAGAACAATTGGCAATCAGTGGTGAGTGAACCCTTAAATGTTGGTGATCGGTGGTGATCGCCCTCCTAAATCTTGGTGATTGATGGTAAGTGCCTCATAACGACTGATGATCAGTGGTGAGTGCCTAATAACAGTTGGTGATCAGTGGGGAGTGCCTCATAAAGGTTGGTGATGAGTGGTGAGTGCCTCATAAATGTTAATAATCAGTGGCCAGTGCCTCAGAACAATTGCCAATCAGTGGTGAGTGCCTCATAACGGTTGGTGATGAGTGTTGAGTGCCTCATAACGGGTGGTGTTGAGTGCCTCATAATGGTTGGTGATGAGTGTTGAGTGCCTCATAACGGTTGGTGAAGAGTGTTGAGTGCCTCATAACGGTTGGTGTTGAGTGCCTCATAACAGTTGGTGTTGAGTGCCTCATAACGGTTGGTGATTAGTGGTAAGTGCCTCATAACAGTTGGTGATCAGTGGTAAGTGCCTCATAATGGTTGGTGATCAGTGGTAAGTGCCTCATAATGGTTGGTGATGAGTGTTGAGTGCCTCATAACGATTGGTGATTAGTGGTAAGTGCCTCACAACGATTGGTGATCAGTGGTAAGTGCTTTATAATGGTTGGTGATGAGTGGTGAGTGCCTCATAAAGGTTGGTGTTGAGTGGTGAGTGCCTCATAATGGTTGGTGATCAGTGGTAGGTGCCTCATAAGGACTGATAATCAGTGGTAAGTGCCTTATAATAGTTGGTGATCGGTGGTGAGTGCCCCCCTAAATGTTGGTGATCAGCGCCCCCTTAAATGTGTGGTAAAACAACCACTTGTAGTCTCCACCAGGGTGACAAAGCAGGAGCACAGTTGGGTGAGACAGCCTTTTAACAGGAAGTCCTAGAAAAAGGACCTTCATAGCAGCATCACCTGGTATTATTTGAATTTGTTGCCGCCCACATAACACATATGCGTTAAAGCCCACCCTTTTGCCGCTGCGTATATGTGCCCCTGGGTGGGTGATTTTTCTGTACTGAGAGCAGAGACCGACCTGTTAAAGACAGTTCTTGGACCAGACCAATGATTGGCAGCCGACGGGACCAGCTCCCGATCATGTAACCACGGTGACTGCCAATCAGGGGTGTCACGTGATCGCCTATCCTTCCGTGGGACGGAACTGATAGGCGAAGGATACGGGAAGGATAGGCGATCACGTGACACCCCTGATTGGCTGTCACCGTAGTTACATGATCGGGAGCTGGTCTCGTCGGCTGCCAATCATTAGTCTGGTCCAAGAACTGTCTTTAACAGGTCGGTCTCTGCTCTCAGTACAGAAAAATCACCCACCCAGGGGCACATATACGCAGCGGCAAAAGGGTGGTCTTTAACGCATATGTGTTATGTGGGCGGCAACAAATTCAAATAATACCAGGTGATGCTGCTATGAAGGTCCTTTTTCGAGGACTTCCTGTTAAAAGGCTGTCTCACCCAACTGTGCTCCTGTGAACTGTGGGTAGGAAGGGGTTATTGAAAGCTGCATATTTCTAAATATTGAAAATGACTTTTGAAAGGACATCGTCAATGCATCGTTCTCAATGGCGCCCCAAGCGTGGTGACGTCATGGTCCTTGTAGTCCATTAATACTTCTGTCCTGCACCTGTACGAAAGGTCCATACCTGAGTTGGAGGAAGATTTTGCAGGAGGCGGAGCTTTGCACTTGCGTTGCAATATATTGCAGGCTCCCATGCATAAAAAATAATGAATGCACATTTTTGCTTTTTTGCAATATTGATGCATTTCATAATATTTTTTTTTTTTTTCTTTGACACAAGGTGGACTTAGCCTTGAAGGCCTATTGCTTCCAGCTCACGCCATATGAATAATATTTCATATCGGCACATCGGTCAGTGCAGGTCGATCTGTATTCCGGACATGCTTCCGATGCTCGCAGCTTGCTGCGCCGGCAGGAATGTGACCTAAAAAAAAAAAAGAGAGAGAGATCAGTATATATCGTCTCCGGCATGGCGGGGAAGGCCATGTTACATCATGTTACAGATTGCCCGCAAATCTCCTGTGGCTCCATATTAAATTATCCCATCCAGCCTCGCAGAGCTTGTAGCCGTAGCAGCAGCAGCGCAGCGCAGCCAGGGACCCGGGTGGTTTTTCGAAGTGGCCTTCACAGAATTTATTTGAAAAAAAAAAATAAAAAATAAAAACAGAGCGTATCGCACTAGCAGAAAAAAAAGATGCCCGAACCTCATCCTTCACACAATGGGCTGCGGAGCGCTGTGCACTAAAGGTAAGACATTATTGGCGTCTTTATTCCATTTTCCGGAGGGCCGGGGGGGGGGGGGAGAGGGCTGATGATATCAATGCACTCTTCAATGCAGCTTTTACACAGCTTCTATCAGGGCGAAAGGGCAGCCAATGCGCCGCTAGGAAGAACAGCCCTTTCCATAAAGCGGTTTTATTACACATTTGCATGCAACGACCTGTAGCCGGCTATGACAAAAACAACGCAAGCTTGGGAGACAATAGGCATTCACTCCGTGCAAGGTCTAGATGTACCGTGTATTGTCCAACTCTGAGCTACTGTATTTTATATGATGAATGCAAAGCTGAAGGGTTTTTTGGTCTGTTTAGCGGGGGTGTGAATGATGCTGTCTGTTTTTTTTTTTTCTTCTTTTTTTTTATTCTGTCCTCTTGAAAGGTACAAATTGCAGAACCGTTAACACATAATAGGAGAAAGGATGGTGCCATACTCAATGATACCTTGTGCTTTAGGAGACTTTTTTTGTTTGACGCATTCTGAATAGCCGAGGCATTTTTGTTGGGAGGCCACTTGCAAAGTTACTGTAGAAAAAAAAGTAGAGCTAAAATAATGGCTTAAGACGCTAGTACTTCTGCCTTGAACCCGGGGCAAGGGGTGGGTAGAAGGCGCAGCTGCCCCAGGTGCAGGGGTGGTGGGGGGGCACCCCCTCTCTGCATGCACGCCCCAGATCAGTGGCTTGTAACCAGTGGTTCATGTCAGTTATTGCTGTCACTCTGTGCTCCAACATGCCCACTCTCTACTCTACCCGCCCACAGCTGACACAAAAAAAACACACCCCACATACCCAATTACCTTCTAATATCTAGAAAGCAAGTACTTGGCCATGCATGTCAAGTGCATAACTCCATGCCAACCATAAGCAGCCTTGCATGTCTAGTGCACACTCCATGCCAAACATGGACAGCCTTGCATGTCCATTGCCCAGTACACACTCCATGCCAACCATGAGCAGCCTTTTTAGTTTTAGTGCACACTCCATGAAAACCATGGGCAACCTTGCATGTCTAGTGCGAACTCCATGCCAACCATGGGCAGACTTACATGTCTAGTGCATACTCTATGTCAACCATGGGCAGCCATGCATGTCTAGTGTTCACTCAATGCCTGCCATGGGCAGCCTTGCACGTCTAGTGAACATTCCATCCCAATCATGGACAGCCTTGCATGTCTAGTGTACATTCCATGCCTGCCATGGGCAGCTTTGCACGTTCTAGTGAACATTACAATTACATGCCAATCATGGGCAGCCATGCATGTCTAGTGCTCACTCAATGCCTGCCATGGGCAGCCTTGCATGTCTAGTGTACACTCCATGCCTGCCATGGGCAGCTTTGCACGTTCTAGTGAACATTACATGCCAATCATGGACAGCCTTGCATGTCTAGTGCACACTCCATGCAAACCATGAGCAGCCTTGCATTTTTAGTGCACAATCTATGCAAACCATGGGCAGCCTTGCATGTCTAGTGAACATTCCATGCCAATCATGGGCAGCCTTGCATGTCTAGAGCACACTCAATGCCAACCATGGGCAGCCAAAGCTAGGAGCCAAAGAATGGGCACAGAGCGGTACACCCGTTCTATGGCATGCATTAGCAGTGGTGAAGGGGGTGCAGCTCCATATCCTTGACCTGGACATTGGATGAATTTGTCCCGGAATTAATTGCAACACTGGAGTCTTTGTTTCGAATCCCAATCAAGGCACAGGGTTTCTGTATAGAGTTTGTGTGGGTTTCCTTTGGGTACTCCAGTTTTCTCCCACATTCCAAATTTGGATATACTGTAAATGTTGGGGTATCTTCCTGACACGCATTAGAACTGAACATATGGCTTGGATAAGCCGTGAAACATCGTCAACATTACAGAACAAGTCCAGTTGAATGTGACCAACTGTTATTAGAAGGAAGTAGGAGGTAAAGATTATGGCTCCTATATTTATCTATTATTATTATTCAAATTCAAAGATTTACTAGCCAACAGGAAACAAAAGTTGTAATTTTTAGACAGACTGACCATCCATCTCCTGGGATCTGCTCCTATGGGGTGTCTGCATTTGTTAATGGTAATAGGCCAAGAGGTAGGAAGAAGAGGTGGCCGTGGCAGGAGGGGGCACAAAAAGTGCTGCTGAGATAGTTCACAAGATATGAAGGGGGAGGGGTACATTTTGGCCTTTTCACTTGGATGCCAAAGGACCTTCGCCCAGCACTGCTGGCTTCCAGATATTTAAAGCACTTCCATGTTTTTATTATCCCTCCCAGATGTAGCCAGGAGCCTACTTTATGTTACGTTTTGCGCGTTATTTGCAGTCTGTGTCAGTGTAATGCTTGGTTGATGCATGTAGGGGGGTTAATGTGTTTTGTAATATGGTTTCCCCTGCATGTGGGTCACTTTCCATTGCATGGGGGACAGAGTTAGTCTGGGCTTTCTGGGGCCTTCCAGGGTGGGAGCTGTACAGAATTGGACCGGTGCATTATCTTATATTTTTTTCTGACTGCATACCCCTCCAATGGGACCTATCATTTAGGGCAGTGGTCTCCAAACTGCAGCCTACGGGCCAGATGCGGCCCTCTGCTTGCCTTTGTCTGGCCCCTGGGGCCTCCTGCTGATATAAGACACAATTCCTCCCACTGACACAAAGAAAGAGGCACCATTTCATCCACTGACCCCCAACAGTGGGGCATATTTCCTCCCACTGACACCAATGATGGGGCACTATTCCTTCCACTGACACCAATAATGGGGCATATTTCCTCCCACTGACACCAATGATGGGGCACTATTCCTCCCACTGACACCAATGATGGGGCACTATTCTTCCCACTGACACCAATGATGGGGCACTATTCCTCCCACTGACACCAATGATGGGGCACTATTCCTCCCACTGACACCAATGATGCGGCACTATTCCTCCTACTGACACCAATGATGCGGCATTATTCCTCTCCCTGCTGACCACAGGTGCTGTGTAATATTTTTTATTCCCATTGACCACCAAGCCTGAGGCATTATTTACTTACCACTAATGTCGGGGCAATTTATACTCCCACTAGCCACAGTCAGAACCCCCTAATGTCTGAAGGACAGTAAACTGGCCCTTTGTTTAAGAAGTTTGGAGACCCCTGATTTAGGGTAACCACAGTAGTAGACTTTCTAAATATTCTGGTGTGAACAGCACCATTAACCAGTTGCCAGCCAGCGTCCGTCGATATACGGCAGCAGGCCGGCAGGTTCTGGTGAATCACTGTACCTCTATGGTGTTTAGCGGGAGTTATCCTGGGGACGCATGCGCGGTGCCGGAGGCGTGTGTGCGCGGACCCACTCGCCAGCGGCGAAGCTGATCCACGGGGCCGGCGGCCACGATTGCTCCCCTTGAAGAGAGAACAGTGCTCTGCTGTTGTAAACACAGCAGACCGTTGTTCTCGCTATCAACACAGAGCTCCTGTGTTCAGGGCCGGATTAAGAGCATCATGGGCTTGGTGCTGAGGATTTTAAAGGGCCTTAAGGGCCGTGCCTTGGCATGCACCCAGAGGAGGAAGGGTGCAGCCATGCATGCCTAATTCAACATGGGATGCTGTCTCTGAAGCCCATAAACACATCCATGCATCGGCAACTGTCCCTCCTTGTCCGGCCTTCGTGCTGTGTGGGGAGGTTCTGAGGGAGCTGCCTGGGGAAGCGAGCATAGAAGCCAGACTTCTGTGTTTACAAGTAACAGAAGAGCGGTAACAGTGAATATGGCCAACCCGGGGCCTATATTAAGGTAGGGGCCTGGAGCTGCAGCTCCAATAGCCCCTATGTTAATCTGGCCCTGCCTGTGTTCCTCCTATTTAGGAACACAGGTCTCTGTGTTGATTTCACAATCCCACCCCCCACCCCCCACAATTGGAAAACAACCCCTAGGCTCACATGTAACCCTATGATCGCCCCTGGGTTCACACCTTCCCTGCCAGTGTCATTATTACAGTAACAGTGCATATTTTTAGCACTGATTACTGTAGTGATGTCACTGGTCCTTCCAAAAGTGTCAAAAATGTCAGTTAGGGGTCCGATCTGTCCGCCGCAATGTCGCAGTCACGCTAAAAATCGCAGATCGCCGCCATTACTAGGAAAAAAATAAATAAATAATTAAAAATGACATAAATCTTTCCCGTAGTTAGATGACGCGATAACTTTGCTGCAAACCAATCAAAATACACTTATTGCTATTTTTTATACCAAAAATATGTAGCAGAATACAAATTGGCCTAAAAAGAGGAAAATTTTTGATTTTAAATTTTTGTTTTGGGGGTGAATGTTATATAGCAGAAAGTAAAAAATATTGTTGTTTTTTTTTTTTCAGAATTGTCGCACTTTTTTTGTTTATAGCGCAAAAAATAAAAATTGCAGAGGTGATCAAATACCACCAAAAGAAAGCTCTGTTTGTGGGAAAAAAAGGACATTAATTATATTTGGGTACAGCGTCGCACGACCGCGCAATTTTCTGTTAAAGTAACGCAGTGCCGAATCGCAAAAAATGGCCTGGTCATTAAGGGGGTAAAAACCTTCCGGTCCAGAACTGGATGTGGGGCCGCGGCGAAGTCACCCAGAGGTTAAGCCCCTCCTCCTCCTTCCCCCACCGCCAGGGCATTCACAAAGCGCAACCTGCTTCACGCATACGCAGTAGCGAGCCGGCTGTGCAAAAATGAAAATCGGCTGGGGTGAAGACACCGTGGGCCCCCTGGACAGGTAAGTGTCGTATATTAAAAGTCAGTGCCTACCGTATTGGTAGCCGCTGATTTTTAATATTTTCTGAAGCAGCCTGGAGCTCCGCTTTAATGGATATTGAGTAGGAGGTCTTGTCGCCTTTTATACATCGGCACAATCCCCAATAATACTTTACTTTTAATCCCAGTCCCGATATCATTTATCCCAGGAGCCTTTGGGAGCGGAGGAGAGGAGGAGGGGTTTTCTCAGCTAAGTACACTCTTTTGCATGCATGCTTGAGCTAAGGGCAAATAGATTCCATGAAGTAAAAGCTACATGAGTCATTTGCCCTTACCAAGATGGCCATGGCCAGAAATGCTAGGTGGGTGTTTTTCAAAGTGATTTCTCAACAAAATAAATCATAGATACATGAATGGATGGGGGAGTTTTCTTTAAATATTAACCACTTCCCGCAAACGGAGAAGTGATTGTAGCGGGATGATCTGCAGCTGCAGGCATCACCCCAGTACCGTTCTTTAGAGCCAGGGGTTGGCTTTCAGAAGACAACACCTGATGCGGCTTGGGAGCCACTCGGTCGTTATCCCAGCGAGCATGAGGGAACGTTCCCCCCTCCCGCCACCTTCCACGGCTCTGCCCAAGTCTCCCGTCCCACCACATCCGCCAGCTGGTTGGAGTCCCGATCAAAGTCGGTGTTCTGTCAGAAAACCCTACCCCATCAGATTTCCCTACCTACGTCATTTCTGGTGAAGGTTTGTCATGCACCAGCTGTAGCCGCGTCACACGTCCTACTGCGCATGCGCGGAATAGGTAGGGAATTTTGATAACATCGTAAGGGGGGTGAGGCAAAGTCCTACTGCGCATGAGCACCAACGGATCGGGTAGCAGCATCTCTTATAACATCCATCCGATCTCCATGGCATACACTGCGCTGAGCCGACAATGGGACAATCCTATTCCCTACCCACACGCGCATGCCCACTGTCTCATTGTCGGGTCGGCGCAGCGTGGGGCATGGAGATCGGATTGTCGGCTCGGCGCAGTGTGGGCCATGGAGATCGGATTGTCGGCTCGGCGCAGTGTTGGGTCGGCGCAGTGTGGGCCATGGAGATCGGATGGATGTTTGTTATCAGAGATCCGGCTGCCCGACCTGTTGGTGCGCATGCACACTAGGACTTTTGCCTGACCCCTTACGATGTTATCAAAATGCCCTACCTATTCTGCGCATGCGCAGTAGGACTTGTGACGCAGCTACAGCTGATTCATGACGAAGCCACAGCTGATCCGCAACCGGAAATGACGGAGGTATGGAATTCTGATAGGGTATGGTATTCTGACAGAACACCGGATTCGGCTTTGATCGGGTCTCCGATGTATTAACCCGGAAGCGACGTCATGACGCCACTTCCGAATTACTCAGCGGCCCTAGGTGCCGAATTAAAAAAAACTGTCACTATTCAAAATAAATGTGAGGCTGGTGGTCGGGAAGGTATTAAATAAGACTGAGCCACATTCACATCTCTCCCTGAAAACATTCCCAGAAGCAATTGTGCTACAAGTTTGAAAATGACTTGCTGAGCTATTGCTAAACTTGCCAGGCTTCGCAGGTTTGTTGCATGATTGCAGCAACTCCTCATTGCATGACTTCAGATCAACATTCTTTGCAAACATTCTGCAAGTCTGCTGCAAGTTCTGGTTCAGTTATGTTGTGCAATAGTCCTCCCACCACAGGGGGTCACTGTGGCAGAATTTTCATCCTGTAGAGTTGCAGAGCTCTTACTGTAGACTCACCACTGCAACTTTGCTCCAACTCCACATTGCATGACTCCAGATCAACTTTCTTTGCAAAAATTCTGCAAGTCTGCTGCAAGTTCTGGTTCAGTTATGTTGTGCAATAGTCATCCCACCACAGGGGGTCACTGTGGCAGAATTTTCATCCTGTAGAGTTGCAGAGCTCTTACTGTAGACTCACCACTGCAACTTTGCTCCAACTCCACATTGCATGACTCCAGATCAACTTTCTTTGCAAAAATTCTGCAAGTCTGCTGCAAGTTATGGTTCAGTTATGTTGTGCAATAGTCCTCCCACCACAGGGGGTCACTGTGGCAGAATTTTCATCCTGTAGAGTTGCAGAGCTCTTGCTGTAGACTCACCACTGCAACTTTGCTCCAACTCCACATTGCATGACTCCAGATCAACTTTCTTTGCAAAAATTCTGCAAGTCTGCTGCAAGTTCTGGTTCAGTTATGTTGTGCAATAGTCCTCCCACCACAGGGGGTCACTGTGGCAGAATTTTCATCCTGTAAAGTTGCAGAGCTCTTGCTGTAGACTCACCACTGCAACTTTGCTCTTGCTACAGACTTGCCACTTAAATTTGCTACAAACTGGAAAAGTGTCAACTAGAACTTGTGCTTCAAGTGTTGCCAGTGAAAATGTGCAGCAAGTTACCAGACTTACAATTCTGCACTGCCGCAATCTGGCAATCCTTGCTTTCTGGGATCTTGGAGGCCTTTTTCATCCTGGTGCTACGCCTCGGGTTGTTCGGCTGCGGCCAGCTTGGCACGAATTGCAGGGTTTGCCAGTAGTGATCTTATCTATAAATTGTGATGGGAATTGGAAGAATGCCCCAGATCCCGTGAGGGCAAGTGACTATATTTAGCTCAGTCTGTGGCTGTAAATTGATACGCCTTCCTATGAATTGTGGAAATAACAAAACCGAATGCATGTATTACATGTTTAATGTAATTAGGACAATGTTACACAATGCCCCCCCCCCCCTCCCCTGCCCTGCCTGGACTCTGGCCAGTAGAGACATCAGCGAGGCTCTTATGTACCATTAAGGAACGATTCCCTCTAATGGGTTCTTGCGGTTTGGTAATTGCCCCCTAATCGGCAGTGCACCGCATCCGTCCCTGGGCGGTCGGTCAGTGACACCTGAAGGGTCGGCTTTGGTTGTACCATTACACACCTCCCTTGTAATTACATCATCCTCTTCTCCTCCGCACATTGTTTATTTGGAAGAATGAACTCGCCGGCCTTCGTATTGGGTCTTTTATTAATCGCCATGCTGGGAAGAGAGCGGAGAAATGTTCGGCAATGTGCATATTGGCTTGGCAGTGGATCAGCAGATAATGGAAGGGGGGAAAGATGTTCCTGCACAGAATCATTTCCTGACAAAATACTCAAAATTAGATGAGAATGTGTTCTGTTCGCTGTGGCGGTTTGTCGGGGCCCAGAAATCGGAGGGACCGCCAATGAAAGAGAAAATGTAATAAAAATGACATTTGTGTCTTTTTTTCAAAGTTATGAAGGCAGTGAAAAGTGTACTGGGGGCAAAAAAAGCTGAACTGCGTGCATAGGTGTGCGCAGCCTATTGCATTAGGGTGTGCAGCTCAAACACATATGCATGTGTGTGTCTACATATACAGTATATGGCCCTTGCGCATTTATCTCCCTGCTGGCACAGTGAAACAAGTACATAAGCACTTCTCTTATGGCAGAGCTGGTAAGAGGGAAATCTTTCCCATCTCTCCGCTGCCACACAGAGCGATAATGCTAATGCACACTACGTGATTAGGGTGTGCCCAGGCACACCTGGAAACCCTGTGCGCACGCCTATGACTGCGTGTGCAAATACGATAGTTCAGCATGTTCTTTTATTAGCCACAAAGTATATAAATCCACATGGTGTGCAGAAAATACCTTTGCAAACCCAGATATGACCTTGTAAAATTAGCAGTGACATCATCGCTGTGCTGTACAGAGCCTGTTCAGATAGCAGATCTGTGGGAGGGGCCAGCAGCCTCCACCCACTTGGTGTCAGTAGGAAGAATAATGCCCCATCATTGATGTCAATTGGAGGAGCAGTGCCCTGTCATTAGTGTCAGTGGGAGGACTAGTGCCCCATCATTGGTATCAGTGGGAGGAATAGTGTCCCATTATTGGTATCAGTGGGAGGAATAGTGCCCCATCATTGGTGTCAGTGGGAGGAGCAGTGCCCTGTCATTAGTGTCAGTGGGAGGAATAGTGCCCCATCATTGGTATCAGTGGGAATAGTGCCCCATCATTGGTATCAGTAGGAGGAGCAGTGCCCCATCATTGGTGTCAGTGGAAGGAATAGTGCCTGCCCCATCATTGGTGTCAGTGGGAGGAATAGTGCCCCATCATTGCTGTCAGTGGGAGGAGTAGTTTCCCATCATTCAGCTTCGGGTGTGGCTGCAGGAAGGTTCTCTGGCTGTGTGTCTGCTCCAGGTGATTTCTGTGAGAAGGGAGTTCGGTAAAATCTCTCCCAGCCCTGCTGGCCCTTATCTGGGGAGGCCATGCAGGCCAGCAGGGCCTCTCCTGCTGGAAGCTCTGAACCATCCCCTGGGCTGACGGATGACATACCTGCTCCTGGACAAGCCATGGCTGGAGATCTCTCTGCCCCTGGTGAGGATGAGGATACCGAGTCCATTCGGGAGCGAGTGGTGGCCGGGATCAGGGTCCTGAATAGGGAGAGAGACCAGCTCTACAAACTGAGAGCAGAGTTGAAACGCCTGCGAAAGCAACGTGAAGGTTTGCACAGCCGCAGCCGTGGATCTATGGATTCGGAAATCCAGTTGGCAAAGGTCCGGGTTCAACACCAGGAAACCATTGTGGCCATGATGGAAGGTAAAGAGGGGCCCTTTAAAGAAAAGTTCTGCAATGACCGCAGATTTGCAAGGATGGCAAAGATGGAGGTGGAGGAGGGGACCCCAAGTTCTGACCCCCTGCCCCCCCAAGGTGAGGTGAGCAGCCCGTTGCCTTCTCAGGGCTCAGGAGGCATGCTTAAAGTGATCCAGGCAGTGGAGTCTCCAGTACGGGCGGATCAACTGGTGTTTGGTGAGGAGAACATACCTGATAATGTGCCTGATAAGGTAAAGCCTAGCAAGTCCCAAGTGACTGATAAAACTATTTTTGTGCCATTTAACACCTTGGCTAATACTGATGTTTTGCCCAATGACACCCAGGCTGGTAATTTTGTATCCAGCAATATTTCAGCTGCTGATGTTTCCTTGCAGGAAAAACTGCGTTTAAAAAATGACATTGCAGCAAAGGAACTACAAGAGCCTGAACAACCCATTAACCCCCCTTTTGCTGAGCCCAAGGCTGTTTGTCCAGTCACAGCTGTTGTTCAGGACTCTACACTGCAGCATCAGGCCACCTGTGGTACTACAGCAGACACTGTGATAATGAATGGTGATTGTAACGATTCTTCTAACGATTCTTCTATTTCAGGTGTTCTGAATAGTGCTGCCAATATGTGTGCAATAGACAATCCTGCTGGCTCAGTACAAGCAGTTAATAATAAGGATAATAATAATAATGTACCGGCTAAAGTCACATCAGTGTGGGGTCTTGGCCCTGATAAGCCCTCTTTTGCTCAGGTGGTACGCTCTGCACCTGGTAATATTATTAAGCCAGGGCTGCAGCCAATGAGGAACCCTGCTTCCAGGCAGAGATTTACACCACAGACTGCCACTTTGAGCACCCCTGGTTCCGGTCTTGGGTCTCTGGCTTCTGCTGGGGGTCCAAGGCGTAATGTAGTCATTCTTAAATGGGAAGGTGGTGCAGTCTCTCCAGCACGGCGTGTGGTGGTGGATATGATTTTGGAGATGGGCTTTGGGGCGAATGACCTTTATGCCCTAATACATGTAGCTGGGAGCCGGGAGTACACAATCAGCTTCACCAGGCCAGAGGGTCTTGACCTGTTCTGGGAACGATATGAGGCTCGGTGCAGGTCAAGACCCGAATGGGAAGATCTGGCACCAGTTGCTGTTTCACAAAGATCAACGGTTAAAAAAATAACCATCATCCTCACTAACGAGAGTGTTCCTGCTCGGGACTTGGAGGTCTGGTTAAGGAATTATGGTGAGGTTTTGACAACGCCAAATAAAATCCTTGATGAACGTGGCATCTGGACTGGGGGTTGGTCAGTAACGGTCAGGTTGGCCAGGGATGGGAATGTTGTCCGTCACCTGCCCTCCTCGGCTTTCATAGGGAGGGATAGGATGACTGTTTTTTATCCTGGTCAGCCAAAGCTGTGTCACCGCTGTGGAGAAAAGGGGCATTTTAGCTCCTCCTGTTCAGCCTTAATATGTTCGGTATGTCGGGGACAGGGTCATGTGGCCAGGGACTGCACCCAGGCGATAAGGTGCAACCTGTGCTTGCGCCTTGGCCACCCCTACAGCCGATGTCCGGAGGCCTGGCACAATATGGAGAAGGAGGTAGTAGATGAGCTGTTGAGGCTGGACAGGATGGAGGATGAGGCCCCTGGTGTACCATCCTCCTCTGCGGTGACTGACCCCCCAGGTCCTGTTCAGGATCCCTCCCCAGTTTCTGTGGCCAACCCTCCTGTGTCTGTAGGTATTCCTTCTGTGGCTGTCTCTGTGTCCCCCCAGCCTACTGTACCCGCTCCTCTTGTGTCAGAACCTTCTAAGTCTGTGCCCCCCGAGTCAGCCTTGCCCCATGAGTCTCCTAGGTCTGACTTAAGGGAAGGTCCCCCCCCACCTGGAGCAGTGGCATGTGCCAAAAAGGGTGCTGCTGCTTCTTCTGTAAAGAAGTCTTCTGCGAAGACTTTGAAGAAAAAAACAAGAGATGAAAACATCTCGGAGTCTGACCTGCAGTACCTGGAGGAGAGAAGGAGGGTTGTGAGGTGGAAGAGACAGGCGGTGAGGACGGAACAGGGACAGGAAGCCCCAGTGTCTGTCCCCAACCGTTCTAGGGCTTCCGCTTGGGATATTTCCTCATCTGGAGCTTCCTCTGAACAAAATTCAGATTCAGAAATGGAGTTGGAGGAGGCCTCAAGAAAAAGAGAGGCTTCTGGTGATGAGCAGCAGAGGGGAGCTAAGAAGCAATCCACCCAATAACCCAAATGGCGGTTCCCCCTCCGTTAAAAGTGGTGACAATAAATGTCGCCAGTATTAAGTCGGTAAGAGCTCGTTCTATGGCCTTCTTTTTGTTCAGCCAATTAGATGCTGAAATTTTATTTTTGCAGGAGACTAGGCACACCTCCTTGGCAGATATGCATATGGCCAAGAGAGAGTGGAGGTATGGTCCATCTTACTGGTCTCTTGCGGCCGAGCCTTACAGCGGGGTGGCGGTGTTGTTTAAAACCGGCATGGTAACTGTCCGGCGGGTTATTGAGGTGGAGATTGGGAGATGTATGGTCTTAGACGTCCTTGTGGGAGGGCAGGACCTGCGCCTAATTAATATTTATGGGCCGCACACAAAGTGGGACAGGAAATGCCTTTTTACAAGGATCAAGCCATTTCTTTTTACATCCCGGCAAGTGGTTTTTGGAGGTGACTTTAATACTGTGACTAGGCCCAAGGACAGGAAGGACTTCAATGACAGGCTGGGATATGATAGCGTTTTTTTAAATAGTATGGTTAGGGATGCTGGTCTTGTGGATGTGCACATTAAGCACCTTCCGGATGACACAGGGTTCACCTTTCATCGAGGTAATAGTCAGAGTAGGATAGATAGGTTTTTTTTGAAGGAGGCCTCTGCTTTCTCACCCCCAGTGGTGCAGGCAGTGGAGTTCTCTGATCACTGTATGCTATCTGTGGTCTTGAATGCTTCAGACTTCCCTCAGAGGGGCAAAGGCATCTGGAGATTGAATTCGACTCTCCTTGAGGAAGAACATGTTAGACAATCCTTTGAGGAATTCTTTCAGGCACAGGTGACCATCCTGGACTTTTGTAGCAGCAAGGCTGAGTGGTGGGAGCTGACCAAAAAGAGGATTGCTGGATTCTTCAGGGGCCTAGCCAATAAAAAACAGTTTAATAGATACATGACCTACCAACGTTTGCGGAGGAAGCTGGATATTCTTGTCTCGAGAGGAGGAGATCCTGGGGCAATCTCTGAAGTGAAAATCCTCCTCAGGAAGTGTCAATATGATCGGCATACCTCTTTGGTTCTGGAGCGGGACTATGGGAAATACCACTCGCCTGACCCTTACCAGAACTGCAAACAGGGTGTAGCTGTTAAGATGGTCGTTGGCCTTAAGGATAGTACAGGTTCCTTGACAAAGTCCAGGTCAGGGATCCTGGAGGTCGTGAGGTCTTTTTATGCTGAACTTCTTGGGAGGAAAGAGCTTGACCGAGACAAGATGGAAAGCTTTTTGGACTCTACTCCAGGTCTAAATGGTGGAGATGTCCCTTTGATGAATTTGACAGAAGAGATCACAGTTGAAGAGGTGACGAGGGCAATTGAACAGCTTGCCATCAAGAAGTCACCTGGACCGGATGGTCTGACGGCTGAGTTTTACAAAGCCTTTAAGTCTATTCTGGCCCCCCCTTTGGTAGAGATTTTTAACAGTTGTCTTGCTGAGGGGGTGCTTCCCCCTTCCATGAGACACTCAGCTGTGATTCTTCTTTCAAAAGGTAAAGATCCTTCGATGATTGAGAATTGGCGCCCCATCAGCCTTCTCAATGTCGATAGAAAGGTGCTGGCGAAGATACTTTTCTGGCGCCTATCGGCAGTAGCAGAGTCTTTGCTTTCTCGCCATCAGCACTGTTCGATCCAGGGTAGGAGCACCTTCACAGCGGTTTTAGCTGTCCGGGAGGCCTTGGAGCAGTGCAGGGCTGCAGGCTGGGGAAAGTATTTACTGGCATTGGATCAGGCAAAGGCTTTCGATCGTGTCAACCATGAGTACCTGTGGTTGCTCTTTAGTAAGTACGGTCTGCCGGGTGGTTTTGTCGATTGGTTAAAAGTCTTGTATAAGGGGGCAGAAAGCTTCCCTCTTGTTAATGGTTGGGTTGGACAGTCCTTTGAGGTTGGTTCTGGGGTGCGCCAGGGTTGTCCCCTGAGTCCCCTGCTCTATGTGTTTGCAATCGACCCCTTCATCAGGAGGCTAGAGAGCAGCATGTTGTGTGGGGTACCAGTGGGAATCCCGGGTGAGCCGCCTTTGAGGGTTGTTGCCTATGCGGATGATGTGTCAGTGATTGTCACTGGGACAGATGAAGCAGAGGAGGTGGTCTCTCTGACATCACGGTACTCTGAAGCATCAGGCTCCAAGATCAATCAGGAAAAGAGTGAAGTTTTTTGGATGGGAAAGGAAGGTGAGGGGTTTGATCTCCCGGACACCTTTCCAGTGCCCCAGGAAAAAATTAAGATATTAGGCATTGAATTCGGACCTGGCGATTATGGCCTTAAAAACTGGGAAGGCAGGCTGGAAGTTGCCAATACTAAGGTGGTCAGCTGGAAGAGATGGAAGTTATCTCTGAGGGAAAGGGTTGATCTGATTAAGACTTACCTGATACCGATCTTCTTGTATGTCAGCCCTGTCTGCATCTTGCCAGTGTCTCTCTATGCTAGGATCTATAGTGTGTTCTTCCAGATGCTATGGGGGAACAGACTGAACCCCATCAAGAGGAATGTCACCTATCTATCCAGGAGGGAGGGTGGCTTAGGTATGGTCAACCCCGTTCTTTTCTTTTCACTGCTATTTCTCAAGTTTAACATTGGTAGTATGCTTGCAGTGGAACCTCCTGGATGGGCAGGCATGTTTAGATCTTGGTTTAGGCCTTTTCTGTGACTTTGGGAAGAAGGTGGCCAAGTGAAGAATCTCAGGGGTCATCGTGGTCAGCTCCCAGCCTATGTCGCTCCGTGTCTGAAGTTGCTGCGGCAGTGGCGACTGTCGGCTGAAGATCTCAGATCTGCTCCGAGGAAAGTCCTTATGAGCCGAGTCTTGAGCGAAGTCTTTCATGACCCACTGGCCTTAAGGGATTGCCCAGGCCCAATTTTGAGGGAAGGGTTAAGATTGATTAATTTGGCTAGAGTCCCCCTTAAATTCAGGGATCTGGCCTGGTTTTGCTTCCATGGGAGGCTCTATGTTCGGGGCAATTTGAAATTCCGCAGTGGGATGGATCGTGGTTGTCCTCGGGAGGAATGTTCAGGTGAGGAGGAGACTATGGACCATTTTCTGCTTCGTTGCCCTTTTAACATAGAGGTATACAAACAGGTGGGGCTGGCCCTCGGTGTTCCTTTCCTCTCCAGGCTGGGTTATGCTGAGTGGGTGTATGGAGCATTCAATACTGGTGGGGGCTTTTGTTTGGATACACTTTTTTTAGTTAGCTTAGTAGTCCGTTATTACACCTGGAACGCACGGTGTCAGGTCACCCTTCGGCGTAAAATCCTTCCTGTTCAGGTGGTGGTGTGTGACATTCTGCATGAGGTGGGGAAGATTCGGGCGCTTGAGAGAGACAAGTGGGGTCAGAGGGCTTGGTTGAAGGCGTGGAGGGGTTTCAAGCCTCCCTGACTGCCAGGAGTCTCTGTCCTGGGTGTGGCTTTCTGTCTCTTATCACCCTAGATTTTTTCTTAATGCTCAGTTTTTGATAAATGGCTGCATACATAGGTGATGGGTTGTGCCTCTTAGGCCCTCTCTGCTGCTTTATGTAAATAGTTTTCTAAAAATGTTGGAAGTGGATTATGTATATATTGTATATATTCTGCACATGGATGTGTATTCCTTTGTTTTCTGTTGGAATATTGTACTATAGCTATGTTTTTTACTTTTGTATAAAATATGTTGCTTGATTCTTTTCAATAAAAGATCAATAGTGCCCCATCATTGGTGTCAGTGGGAGGAATAGTGCCCCATCATTGGTGTCAGTGAGAGCAATAGTGCCCCATCATTGGTGTCAGTGGGAGGAGCAGTGCTCCATCATTGGTGTCAGTAGAAGGAATAGTGCCCCATCATTGGTGTCAGTGGGAGGAATAGTGCCCCATCATTGGTGTCAGTGGGAGGAATAGTGCCCCATCATTGGTGTCAGTGGGAGTAGTGCCCCATCATTGGTGTCAATAGGAGGAGCAGTGCCCCATCATTGGTGTCAGTGGGAGGAATAGTGCCCCATCATTGGTGTCAGTGGGAGGAATAGTGCCCCATCATTGGTGTCAGTGGGAGGAATAGTGTCCCATCATTGGTGTCAGTGGGAGAAATAGTGCCCCATTGTTGGTGTCAGTGGGAGGAATAGTGCCCCATCATTGGTGTCAGTGGGAGGAATAGTGCCCCATCATTGGTGTCAGTGGGAAGAATAGTGCCCCATCATTGGTATCAGTGGGAGGAATAGTGCCCCATCATTGGTGTCAGTGGGAGGAATAGTGCCCCATCATTGGTGTCAGTGGGAGGAATAGAACCCCATTATTGGTGTCAGTGGGAGGAATAAGGCCCCGTCATTGGTGTCAGTGGGGGGAATAGTGCCCCATTATTGGTGTCACTGATGTGGACGAGAAAGCCTGGCTCGCAGTCTCCACTCTAATTCGTCCCAAAGGTGTTCTATCAGGTTGAGGTTAGGCCAGTAAAGTTCCTCCACCCCAAACTCGCTCATCCATGTCTTCATGGACCTTGCTTTGTGCACTGGTCCAAATCATTTGGTGGAGGGGGGATTATGGTGTGGGGTTGTTTTTCAGGGGTTGGGCTTTGCCCCTTAATTCCAGTAAAGGGAAATCTTAGGGTGTCAGCATACCAAGACATTTTGGACAATTTCATGCTCCCAACTTTGTGGGAACTTTTTGATGATGTCCACTTCCTGTTCCAACATGACTGCGCACCATTGCACAAAGCAAGGTCCATAAAGACATGGGTGAGCGAGTTTGGTGTGGAGGAACTTGACTGGCCTGCACAGAGTCCTGACCTCACCCCGATGGAACACCTTTGGGATGAATTAGAACAGAGACTGCGAGCCAGGCCTTCCCAGCCAACATCAGTGCCTGACCTCATAAATGCCCTTCTGGAAGAATGGTCAAACATTTCCATAGACACACTCCTAAACCTTGTGGACAGCCTTCCCAGAAGAGTTGAAGCTGTGATAGCTGAAAAGGGTGGGCCAACTCAATATGGAACCCTACGGACTAAGACTGGGATGCCATTAAAGTTCATGTGTGTGTAAAGGCAGGCGTCCCAATACTTTTGGTAATATAGTGTATGTACAAATAAAAGCAATCTCTTTAATAAAGTATTTAACTTACATGTCACAACAGTAAATACGCTTTGTTTCCGACCAAAAAGATGGTTGTGGCGTCCAGCGTGCTGACGTCATACCTCATAGGTCCCGGCTTTCGTGTTTCGTCACAATTGACTTCATCAGAAAAAACAAATAATGCAGTTCTGTATTCGATAATGTATTAATAAAGGTTTATTTTTAAAACAACTAATGCTTTGGATGTACCTGAATCTGACTAGTATCAGCCTCTTGCCATCCCTGTACAGCAGGGCAGGAGTGTGAGTGGAAGAAGCAGCACACAGGTCCAATTAGTTCACCTGCTGGCAAGTTTCATGCTGATAGAAGGAGAGAGTAGACTGACAGATGAACTAATCACTGACTCTCTTTTCAGTATCCAGTCAAAGGCAGGGCTCAGAGGAAGTAGATTGAATGATGCTGGCCACCATCTAGTGGCAGAAAAAAGAACCTTATTTTTGATAGTTAATTCTGTTTTTTTCTAGTATCGGAGCTTCAAGAAGAAGGCATCAATGCCATCAACCTGCCACTTAATCCGATCCCATTTGAGCTGGACCCAGAGGACACCATGCTTGGTAAGTTGATGTTGATTGGGATGGGGGTGGGGATTGGAGGTTGGAAGTATGAACATTCCCTTTAAACCCTAACGGTTTTCTTTTTTGATTTGTAGAGGAGAATGAGGTGAGGACCATGATTGACCCGTACTCCCGGAGTGACCCCAGATTACAGGAACTCATGAAGGTACAACCTTTTTCCTATAGGTTGGGACAATGATCCACTTGACCTCTGGAAGATTTACCCCCTTCATGACCAGACCATTTTTTGTGATACATCACTGCATTACTTTAGTCACTTGGCGACCAGCCGCCGCCTATTTACGGCAGCAGGTCGGCAGGTTCCCTGTACAGCTGTTCGCAGGAGCGATCCTGGCCCATTCACCAGTGGGGAAGCTGAGGCGCGGGGCCGGCAGCTGCAATTGCCGCCGGGCACCCGCAATCGCTGTAGAGAGAACAGCGGTCTACTGTTGTAAACGCGGCAGACCGTTATTCTCTCAAGAATCATCACAGGGCTCCTGTATTCCTCCTATTTAGCAACACAGATCTCTGTGATGATTCCATAAGCCCACCCCCCACACAGTTAGAAAACACCCCCTAAGGACACATTTAACCCTTTGATCCCCTCTGGGTTAACCGCTTCCCTGCCAGTGTCATTACTACAGTAACAGTGCATATTTTTGTGAAAAATGTCAGTTAAGGGTCCGATCTGTCCGCCGTAATGTCGCAGTTCTGCTAAAAATTGTTGATCGCCACCATTACTAATAAATAAATAAATATGACATAAATCTTTCTCCTAGTTCATAGACGCGATACGTTTTGCGCAAACCAATCAATATAAGCTTATTGGGATTTTTTTTTTACCAAAAATATGTAGCAGAATACAAATTGGCCTAAAAGAATGAAAAAAAATTAGATTTTTAAGTTTTTTTTTTATTAGGAATCTTATATAGAAGAATGTGAAAAAAATATATATTTTTTTTCAGAATTGATTACATATTGGCCTAAACTTATGAAAAAATTCGATTTTTTATTTATTTGTTTATTTTTTAATTTATATTTTGTTAGATGTGTTTTATAGCAGAAAGTAAGAAATATTATTTTTTTTTTTTAAATTGTTTCTCTTTTTTTGTTTATAGCGCAAAAAATAAAAATCGCACAGGTGATCTAATACCACCAAAAGAAAGCTCTATTTATGGGAAAAAAAGGACATAAATTTTATTTGGGGACAGCGTCGCATGACCGCGCAATTGTCAGTTAAAATAACGCAGTGCTGAATCGCAAAAAATGGCCTGGTCAGGAAGGGGGTAAAATCTTCCAGGGCTTAAGTGGTCAACGGACAATTGCGCCGTCGCGCGACGCTGTACCCTAATGAAATTGATGTCCTTTTTTTCCCACAAATAGAGATTTCTTTTGGTGGTATTTGATTACCACAGCTTTTGTAATTTTTTGTGCTATAAACAAAAAAGAGAAACAATTAAAAAAAAAACAAAACAAAACAATATTTCTTACTTTCTGCTATAAAACACATCTAACAAAAAATAAATAAATAAATAAATAAAAATAAATAAATAAATAAATAAAAAATCAAATTGTTTCATAAGTTTAGGCCAATACCGTATGTATTCTGCTACATGTTTTTGGTAAAATAAATCCCAAGAAGCGTATATTGATTGGTTTGTGCAAAGGTTAGAGCGTCTACAAACTAGGGGATATTTTTATTTATTTTTAGTTATTTTATTTTTTTTACTAGTAATGATGGCGGTCAGCGACTTATAGCGGGGCTGCGATATTGCAGTAACACACCTCCTGTATTAGAGCGTGCCCCCCCTCCCCCACTCTGGATGAAGGAGAACAGGGGACACCTTTGGACAGCAGCACTGTCAGTCTGGGGGGAGGGGAGTGTTAGATGGACTAGCAGATTTAAATACACTAACTAATTGAAGCCAAACTCTAGCTCACACTTTGCAATCAGTTATGCTGGCCATACATTATACCAAAAATCCTTCAAACTCATTTTCAAAAAACGAACACTCGGCCGTGAGAGCAGACGATCGTGCCATGCTATTGTGCCATCATGTAATGACTGAATTTTGATCAATAAATCGATCAATGGACATAAATTAATTTGTTTTTCGTTCATTTTGTCACATATGCCTAGTGCAAACAGTTCAGGCGAGAAACACAACACAAATCCTGTAGCTGCTGACTTTTAACCGCTTGCTGACCCGCCGCACGACTATTTACGTCAGCAGTCAGCCCCTCACAGGCAAAGCGACATAGGGCTACGTCGCTAGCCTGTGAGGGTCTAGGGAGCGAGCGCGCGCCGCCGGAGGCACGCTCCCGCGCTGTCATGGACCCCCCCGCGCGTGTGCCACTCGCGATCGTCTGTTAGAGCAGGAGAAAGGCAGGCGGCTAATGTAAACACAGCCGCCTGTCATTCTCCCCTGTGTAGGAATAGTGATCATACGGTTCTACTATGTAGGACCGTTGATCACTGTTCTTACACCTCAAGCCACAGCCAATCACAGTTAGAAGCACACCCCTAGGGACACACACAACCCCTCCCTCTCAAAAAAAGTTAACCCCTTCACTGCCAGTGTCATTTTACAGTAACAGTGCATATGTATAGCACTGATTACTGTAGAAATGTCACTGGTAACCCCAAAAGTGTCAAAAATGTCAGTCAGGGGTGCGATCTGTCCACCGCAATGTCGCAGTACCGCAAAAAAAAATCGCAGATTGCCGCCATTACGCGTTAAAAAAAAAACACAACAAAAATTACAAAAATCTTTCCCTTAGTTAGTAAACGCAATAACTTTTGCGCAAACCAATCAAAATACACTTTTTGCTATTTTTTCTGCCAAACATAGGTAGCATAAAACAAATTGGCCTAAAATGTTAAAAAATTTTGATTTTTACATTTTTTTTTGGGGGGGGGGGGGGGGAATTTCATATAAAAAAAATGTGAAAAATATTGTTATTTTTGCAAAATTGACGCTCTTTATTTTTGTTTATAGCGCATGATCAAAAATCGCACAGGTAATCAAATACCACCAAAAGAAAGCTCTGTTTGTGGGGAAAAAAAGGACATCAAATTCGTTTAGGTACAGTGTCGCACGACCGCGCAATTGTCCGTTAAAGTCACGCAGTGCCGAATTGCAAAATAGGCCCTGGTCAGGAAGGGGGTAATATATAGACCTGTCCAGGGAGCCTGTGATGTCAGCACCCTAGCTGATTCTCGGATCAGCTGCTGGGTGCTGCCACCACCATTCACTGTAAGGGAAACCGGCAATGAAGCCTTTCGGCTTCACAGCCGGTCCCCTACTGGGCATGCGCGAAGCGCGCTGCTCATTTTAGTTGGCTCGGCAGCAGGGGAAGGGCCGAGGGGGGCGAACTCCTGAGGGACAGCGCCGTGTCGCTGTCTCCTGGAAGTGGGGAAGGGTACCTGTCAAAAACAGGTACCTGTTCCCCCCTCCCCCCCATGAAAGGTGCCAAATGTGGCATCGGAGGGGGAGAGGAGGCAGATGAGCGTAAGTTCCACTTTTGGATGGAACTCCGCTTTAATTCATTTAGTGGATTGAAGGTATGTTGTGTTATGATACTTTTTATTCAACTTGTTACATTTATTATGGTATCTGTAGCCGTTTACTTATATAATATATTTTGCTACCTAAGAAAGTATTGTAAATAAGAGGAAAAAAGAATCTCTACAGCAGCCTTTTTCAACCAAGGTGCCCAGGCACCCCTGGGGTGCCTTGAGGTTTCTTCCGGGGTGCCTTGGGAAAATCCCTAAAAATTGCCCCAAAATTGTATACAAGCTGGTGAGTGGATGAAACCTGCCCTTTAGTTGCACAAAACCACAGGCATTCATTGTACACCAGTACAACCTTCTAGCTGCCGACCTCCTTACGACCAAGGGCATCATCATTGGATAAGGAGGATGTCAGTTGCCTTCATATCATCCTTGTTTGACCCTCCCTTGCTTCTCTCCATCAGCTTTGGGGTCTCATTAGCTAAGAGATGGAGAAAAACTGAGGGAGAAAGGTCTTCAACGACTGAGCCAGTAAAAACATTCCTTTTATTTTTCTGCTGCTAATGCCCGTGGCTTTGTTTCTCTGTGTGCCCAGGTCCTAATTGACTGGATAAACGACGTGCTGGTTGGGGAGAGAATCATCGTAAAGGACCTTTCTGAGGATCTGTATGATGGGCAGGTGCTCCAGAAACTTTTTGGTAAGATGCACATTGTGCTAAGCTCAGAATTTTTGAAGGGTCAATTATCCAGATACAACCTAGTAAACCAGGCTTTCCCAACCTTTTTTTATTTTACCACAGGGACCTTGAAACTTTTTTAAGCTCTTTGGGAACCCCTGCTAAAACCATTTGATTAGGTGTCATTGGGTAAAATCCCTCTTACATTAGTGGTCAGTGGGAAGAATGATTCTCTTACATTGGTGGTCATAGTAATAAGTTACCCCCTAACTTTGGTGGCCATAGTAATAAGTTACCCCCTAACTTTGGTGGCCTGTGGAAAGAATGACCACCTTACATTGGTGGTCAGTGGGAAGAATGACCTCATTGCATTGGTGGCAAGTGGGAAGAATGACCTCATTACATTGTAGCCAGTGGGAAGAATAAGCTCCTTACATTGGTAGCCAGTGGAAGAATGAGCTACTTATATTGGTGGCCAGTGAAAAGAATGACCCCCCTACATTGGTAGCCGATGGAAGGAATGACCCCCCTACATTTGTGGCCAATGGAAGGAATGACCCCCCTACATTGGTGGTAGATGGAAGGAATGACCCACTTATGTTGGCCAGTGGAAAAAATGGCTTCCTTACATTGGTGGCCAGTGGGAAGAATGACCTCATTACATTGTAGTGAGTGGGAAGAATAAGCCCCTTAGATTGGTAGCCAGTGGAAAGAATGAGCTCCTTATATTGTTAGCCAGTGGAAAAAATTACCCCCTTACTTTGAAGGCCAATGAAAAGAATGACCCCCCTACATTGGTGGCTAATGGAAGGAATGACCAACTTACATTGATGGCCAATGGAAATATTGAAGTCATTACTTTGGTTGCCCACAGAAAGAGTGACCCCCCTTTGGGGACCAATAGAAAGAATTAACCCCCCCCCCTCCTACGTTGGTGGCCAATGGAAAAAATGATCCCCTACATTGGTGACCAGTGACCAGGATGATTCCCTTACAGTGGTGATCAGAAATCCACTGTTACAGATAGCTAAAAAGATCATTGGTGTCCAGCAACTGGCTCTACCAAGTGGTGTCAACCCTAAAACTATGCAGCCACCTTCAAGAGGGTAATCAGGCAGGTGCTCTAGAAACTTTTTGGTAAGGCGCACATTGTACCGAGTACAGACTTTTTGAAGGGTCATGGTCCAGGGACTTTGTAATGCTTGGGATTACAAACTGGGGAAAAACCTAATGATTGGCATTGCCATACATGTGTTGGGCATATGCAGTTAACTCTTTATGAAATTAGAAGGATGTTTAAATACTGCAACATCGATCTTAAAGCGGAGTTCCACCCTGGATTTTTTTTTTTTTTTTTTTTTAATACCCCCGGGACAGTCAGGGCTAGTGCATTCCACAATGGCTAGCCTCTGATCTGTCCCGGGTTGCACTTACCTGTTAGGACAAATACTTACCTTGCAAACGTCTTGTCCAGCGCTGCCATCTCAGATGTGGGCAGCTTGAAGCCAGCGCGTCCTCTTCGGCGTCTTCTTCCGCCTTCTTTGGTCCCACGATGCTCTGCGCCGGCCCCGACGTCACTTCCGGGTCGCGCGCGTCATCCCTCCACAGCTTCTGGGCATGCCCAGAAGCTGTTTAGAAGGGGATGACGCGCGCGACCCGGAACTGACGTCGGGGCCGGTGCAGGCGCAATGATTCCTGGGAGCTATGACGTCCAGCTCCCAGGAATCATTGCAGAGCCAGGAAGTGACGACGGGCCGCGGCCGAGGAAGGAGGAAGAAGGAAGTAAGGTAAGTATATTTTCTTCGCTACGAGGTAAGTAAAAAAAAAAAAAATATGCGATTATCCATTTCTTTTTCAGGTGACCCGGAGCGAGAAGATGGAGGTAAGTATAAAAATAGGGTGGAACTCCACTTTAAAGTGTACCTCCACTCCCTCTGGGTCTTATATGTACATTGCAAGGTTTTTACCAAACTACCTTTTACTGTTCTGAAGAAAAAGCTATTTGTCCCACTATGTCCTTGCAAAACGGACTCCTGAATGGAAGGGTCAGCATTCATTATTACCACCATTGCAATTTCACAGCTCTAATGCACATGTGTCAAACCCAAGGCCCGTAGGCCTAATCCTGCTCTAAAGGGGGATCTCATGGGACCCTGACCTGCCCTAAAGGGGCTCTATGGGGATCCTGGCCTGCTCTAAAGGGGGTCATATTGGCTATATATATATATATATATATATATTCTTTGCAGGTAGTGCCTGGAGTACCTGGTGGTGCAGGAAAACCTGGTAGCATGGGGAATATAGGTGAAAAGGTAAGACTAAAGAGGGATCTATGAGGACCCTGGCCTGCTCTAAAGGGGGATCTATGGGGACCCTGCTCTAAAAGGGATCTATGGGGACCCTCACCTGGCCTGCTTTAAAGGGGGCTCTATGGGGGTGAAAAGGGGCAAAGCATGGGGGACCCTAAAATGATGCCCCCCCTGAAAAAATTTCTGCGGACGCCCATGAGTGGAGTTACTCTTTAACTACAGTAAAGCCTTGGGTTACATAACACAAATACCAGCTGATGAGTCCTTTATATATGTCAAATTATTCCCGGGTGTTATAAAGGCCGCATTATATACTTGTGTCAATAAGCTGTGTGTATGGATTCCTCATTATCATCACAATTATCACTCCCCCCTCCCCCTCCCACCTAACCTGTCCGTATCATTTAATGAAACCAATGAAGTCATTCATCAGCCTTGTAACCTTCCAGTGACCCGACGCATAAATGCGTCTCCCAAGAGCCAGACTTCATGTTTCATCTGTTATTTCCTCAGTAAAAATGTTAGTTGCATCTTTTCAAGCTTGTCTCAGAACCTGGTGACCCTGTCTGTGCTTAATACTAGGCTCATTGATTTCCAATACAGCATCTTAAGGCTGTAGATGAAGGAGTATGCAAGTACGTCTGAGCTTTTAGCCTCTTTGCTTCCGCCTCCTCGCCGTGCTCAGATCTTTTTTTATCTTTCAGCCGCACCATCCAGCTCTTCATCCTGCCATCTTGCCGGAGCCCTCTTAGCATCGCGCCACTTCACGCTGTCTTTAATGTCAGTAGGAGGCTTTGACCGTTTCGTCTACAGCTATGCTATAGTCATTTGTTTGTGCGTCAGCCACTGCGGTTTATTTTTTCTTACCTCTACTTGGAATATGATTCTCTGCAGTGGACCTGCAGTGGAATGTCCCTTCAATGAGCACACATTTAGGCCAATATGATCATCAAAAAATTAACTCCAATCAGATTACATCTGACTTGGCTACCACCAGTTAAAATTGGCATATCCTTTCACTTAAATTTGACTTATCCTTTCACTTAAATTTTTTATCTTCAAATTTTTTAAATTTTAAAATCTTCAATTTTCAATCTTTCAATCCTCAATTTTCACATCTTCAATTTTCAATCTTTTAATTTTCAATTTTTTTAAATTTGCATATCCTTCCACTTAAATTTGACTCATCCTTTCACTTAAATTTCCAATCTTCAATTTTCATTCAAATTTTTTAAAATTTTCAAATCTTCAATTTTCAATCTTATAATCCTCAATTTTCACATCTTCAATTTTCAATCTTTTAATTTTAACATTTTTAGATTTGGCATACCCTTTCACTTAAATTTGACTTATCCTTTCACTTAAATTTTCAATTTTCATTCTTCAAATTTTAAAGATTTTCAAATCTTCAATTTGCAATCTTTCAATCCTCAATTTTCACATCTTCAATTTTCAAGCTTTTAATTTTCAATTTTTTTTAATTTGGCATACCCTTTCACTTAAATTTGACTTATCCTTTCACTTAAATTTTCCAATCTTCAATTTTCAATCTTTCAATCCTCAATTTTCACATCTTCAATTTTCAATCTTTTAATTTAAATTTTTTTAAATTGGGCATATCCTTTCACCTAAATTTGACTTATCCTTTCACTTAAATTTTCAATCTTAAATTTTCAATCTTTCAATCCTCAATTTTCACATCTTTTAATTTTCAAATTTGTAAATTTGGCATATCCTTTCACTTAAAGAGGTTGTAAACCTCAGAAAAACATCCCCTGAAAGACAGAGGCGTAATGAGCTAGTTTGCATCACATACTAGGTCATTATGAAATACTTACCTTAGAACGAAGCCCCAGCAGTGCCGCCCGCACACCGGTGACACGGCCGACGTGTTCAGCCGTGCTGCTTCCTGGTTCACGTCCTCCAGCCATCTGATTGGCCAGAGGCACGATGACATCATGGGAGCTGCCGTTCACGGCATAGGTCTTTGAAGGAACGGCACGGGTGGGCGTTCCTTTAGAGCACATGCGTCATCGGTTGCATGAAATGTAAATATCTCCTAAACGGTACAAGTTTAGGAGATGTTTACAATACCAATAGGTAAGCCTTATTAAAGGCTTACCTATGGGTACAAGTTATAAGAGTGGGTTTGCAACCTCTTTAAATTTGACTTATCCTTTCACTTAAATTTTCAAATCTTCAATTTTCAATCTTTTAATTTTCAATTTTCACATTTTTAAATTTGCAATATCCTTTCACTTACATTTGACTTATCCTTTCACTTAAATTTTCAATCTTCAATTTTTTTAAATTTTCAAATCTTCAATTTTCAATCTTTTAATCCTCAATTTTCACATCTTCAATTTTTTTTATTTGACTTATCCTTTCACTTACATTTTTAAACTTACATTTTCAAGCCCCAAATGTTTTAACTTTTCAAATTTTCAATTTTCAATCTTTCAATTTTGAAATCTTCATTTTTCAATCTTCAAATTTTCTAATTTTGGCTTATCCTTTCACTTAAAGTGTTCTTAAACTCACAGCAGTAAAATCAGTCTGTATATGCAGAAAAGCATGCTTGTTATACTCACTGTGGAACCTAAGGGGGTTAATCTTCCACGTTGTGAAAAAAGGCTGTTTCATCCCATCTTCTCGGATGCTCCCCTTCTTCCACTGTCCCCTGATAATTACCTGATCAGACAGAGTTACTGGACTCAGGCTGCACATACACAGTTTGGTGTGTATTGCTAGAGAGTTTTTATTTTTTCTTGGGAGGGTGCATGTGATCAGCATGGGGCCAATCAGCACTGTCCAAACAGAGGATCAGGGGTCTTGCAGTCTCATAGGATAGTCAGAAAAGTCCTCCTACAAGCTTTAACCAGACACTGATAGGAGTCACAAGACTGCTATATTCTGCTGATGAGAAAACATATTTAGCAGTTTATATTTACTAAAATAATTGCATTTTCATGTTCTGTGTACTGTGGGTGACCAGATATAGTGACTGCAGGCTCCTGGGGAGAGCAGATATAGTGACTGCAGGCTCCTGGGTCGAGAAGATATAGTGAATGCAGGCTCCTGGGCAGACCAGATATAGTGACTGCAGGCTCCTGGGGAGACCAGATATAGTGACTGCAGGCTCCTGGGGAGAGCAGATATAGTGACTGCAGGCTCCTGGGGAGAGCAGATATAGTGACTGCAGGCTCCTGGGGAGACCAGATATAGTGACTGCAGGCTCCTTGGGATAGCAGATATAGTGACTGCAGGCTCCTTGGGATAGAAGATATAGTGACTGCAGGCTCCTGGGGAGAGCAGATATAGTGACTGCGGGCTCCTTGGGAGATCAGATATAGTGACTGCAGGCTCCTGGGGAGAGCAGATATAGCGAATGCAGGCTCCTGGGGAGAGCAGATATAGTGACTGCAGGCTCCTGGGGAGACCAGATATAGTGACTGCAGGCTCCTGGGGAGACCAGATATAGTGACTGCAGGCTCCTGGCGAGACCAGATATAGTGAATGCAGGCTCCTGGGGAGATCAGTTATAGTGACTGCAGGCTCCTGGGGAGACCAGATATAGTGACTGCAGGCTCCTGGGGAGATCAGATATAGTGAATGCAGGCTCCTGGGGAGACCAGATATAGTGACTGCAGGCTCCTGGGGAGATCAGTTATAGTGGCTGCAGGCTCCTGGGGAGACCATATATAGTGACTGCAGGCTCCTGGGGAGACCAAATATAGTGACTGCAGGCTCCTGGGGAGACCAGATATAGTGACTGCAGGCTCCTGGGGAGACCAGATATAGTGACTGCAGGCTCCTGGGGAGACCAGATATAGTGACTGCAGGCTCCTGGGGAGACCAGATATAGTGACTGCAGGCTCCTGGGTTTACTAACACTTTAAATTTTCAATCTTCAGATTTTCAGTCTTCAAATTTTCAATCTTTCATTTTTAATCCTAAAATTGGCATATGCTTTCACTTAAATTTCTGTTAAATTTCACTTAAGTGGGACTTGGCTATTACCAAATAAAATTGGCATATCCTTTCACTTATCTCCCTGAATTATCCAGATACAACCGGGTAAAGCAGGCTTTTTCAACCCTTTTACCCCAGAAGGACGTTAACATTTTTCATAAAGTACAATTAAAGTTTTTTGTTTTTTAGTTTTGGATAGAGTGGAGAGGGATTAGAACACCTGTCAGTTTTTATTATTTTTTATTTGTCAGTGTTGGGGAGATTCACCCTCTCTATTTGTCCAGTTTACCATTATCATTGAAAGTGAAAGAAAATCACGAATTTTGGGCTGTCCCCAGAAAAGTAATAGAGCATTCTTCCAATTGAGAAACTAGTTCTGGTGACCTGGGGGGTCCCCAGGGGATTGCCTCAATTTACAGAGATTTCCTCTCACTTCCTGTTTTGGGATAGGAAGAGAAGAAAAATCTCCCCAATGGGACACAGATGACAAAAAATAAACTGACAGGGGCTATGACCCTCCCTTACTCTATCCAAAATGGAAAAAAAAAGGTTTTGCCTATAGTTCTACATTACAATCTTGGGAAACCCCTACTAAAACAAATTAATTGGGGGTCATTTGGAAAACTGTCCCTTACATTGGTGGCCAGTGAAAAGAATTTCCCTCTTACATTGGTGGTCAATGGAAAAAAGGACCCCCTTACATCAGTGGTCAGTGGAATGAATGACCCCATTACATTGGTGGTCAGTGGAAAGTATGACCCCCTTACATTCATGGCAAGTGGGAAGAATGACTCCCTTTACATTAGTAGCCAGTGGAAAGAAAGGCCCCCCTACGCTGGTGGTCAGTGGGAAGAATGACTCCCTTACATTAGTAGCCTGTGAAAAGAATGACCCCCTTACATTGGTAGTCAGTGGGAAGAATGACCCCCTTACATTGGTGGTCAGTGAGAAGAATGAGCCCCTTAGATTGGTGGCTAATAGAAGGAATGACCCCCTTAGATTGGTGGCCAGTGAAAAGTATGACCCCCTTACATTGGTGGTCAGTGGAAAGAATGACCCCCTTGGATTGTTGGTCAGTGGAAGGAATGAACCCCTTACATTGGTGGCCAATATAAAGAATGCCCCTTAGATTGGTGGCTAATATAAAGAACGACCCCCCCTCCCCCCTTAGATTGGTGGCCAGTGGAAAGTATGACCCCCTTGGATTGGTGGTCAGTGGAAGGAATGAACCCCTTACATTGGTGGCCAGTGGAAAGAATGCCCCCCTTACATTGGTGGCCAGTGGAAAGAATGACCCCCCCCCCCCCCGCTTATATTAGTAGCCAGTGGAAAGTATGACACATGTACAATGGACAAAATTACCCCCTTACATCAATGGTCAGTGGAATGAATGACCCCATTACATTGGTAGCCAGTGGAAAGTATGACCCCCTAAATTCATGGCAAGTGGGAAGAATGACTTCCTTACAATGGTAGCCAATGGAAAGAATGACCCCCTTACATTGGTGGTCAGTGGGAAGAATGACTCCCTTACATTAGTGGCCAGTGGAAAGAATGACCCCCTTACAGTGATGGTCAGTGAGAAGAATGACCCCCTTAGATTGGTGGCTAATAGAAAGAATGACCCCCTTAGACTGGTGGCCAGTGGAAAGAATGACCCCCTTACATTGGTGACCAGTAAACAGGAGGACCCCTTACAGTGGTGGTCAGAAATCCACTGTTACAGATAGCTAAAAAGAGCATTGGTGTCCTCCAAATGGCTCTGCCTAGTGGTGTCAGCCCTATAACTATGCAGACAACTTCAAAAGGGTAAAAACAACTCAAAGAACCCCAATCAACATCTGCAGGAACCCTAGGGTTTATTGGGATCCTGGTTGAGAATAAATGTGTGGTATTGAGTCCACCTAAGCACTTTCGTTTTGCACATAAGTTTCAGGCCTTGATGAAGAGGGAGTGGTTTGGCTTCCGAAATGCATTGGCCTTTTAATATGATTTCACTATGAACTGTGTCACCGTTTGGTTTGGCTCTCCTCTTGTTTTTTTATGCTTTGAGTCACATTCTTGGTACTCATTGGAGGGGAGCCTTGCTTCATATGAGCAGCCTCAACAGAGACAGTGAGCTTACCAAATGACTATTTGCTTCTTTTCTCTTTAAATTAATAAATGTTGAAGCCCCAGCTTCTATTGTATTTTTTTTTTTTGGACATGGTATTAGCCTCCTGCCATCTCCAGTACAGAAGCACTTATATTGAGAGAGGGAAGGGCAGCACTGGGAATCAGTTAGGTGTGCTGCTACAACTGTGCTGACATGAAACATGCTGACAGAAGGAGAGAGCAGAATGAGCATAGAGAATCTCATAAGTTTGCTGTTGCTCTTTCACTGTCCAGTTACAATGCTGGGGGTGGAGAGATGAGATCCCCCCTAACTGCAAATGGTGTCATCCACCTGGCTAGGTTGTGTAATGGGGTTGTGTAAATTGCAGAAATAGATGGACAGAAATACAACTAATTTGGTTGGTAAAGCAGTTCCCTTTTATGTAATTTATTGCTGGCGTGGTCATCATGTTTCTTCCTTCAGTCTGCCAGTCCTGCTGCATAGGGGGTTAAAATTAGACATATTCTGGTATTCATACTAGCTGTTTTCAGCTGAAGCCATAGACTGTCTTAGTGAAGAAACATCCCCAAGAGGTAAAACCTGAAGATTTGGTGTTGTGGATATTGAATGCAACATGGATTTTAGAGGCACAGATAAAAAATTCCATAATTTATTCCAATTGATTAAAATCAATAAAACATACATAGGACATTGCTACAAAGACATAATTCCACGAATAGGTGGGCACAATATAGACAACAATGTAACAGTACCGCAACCAAGGATTGCAGAGGTACAACACTGGTGATTAATGTAGTTCCCAGTGTTGGACCCTGCCACCCCAGAATGGGGAGCAAACCCAATAAATATTGCACAAGCTCTACATGTTTCGCGGTAAACGCTTCATCAGGAGCTCTTCAGTTGTATGTCCTGATTTGGAATCCAAAAAAGGGGAAATTAATTGCGGCAATGATATGTTCGGCTGGAAATACGAGATTCACTGTGAAGATCACTATCTTCCCATTAACGTGGGTCTTGATCAAAGACCCCCTGAACTACCATAGAAGAGGGGTAGACAGACTGTGTAACAGGGTCACTGATAACCGCTATGATAGGGTAGCATAGGGCTCAGACCATCCCATATAGATTGGTCTATTGTATTAAGCCCCAATCAGGCCCGTCGCATCAAGGCAGGAAAAACAAGCAATTGCTTGGGGCCCCGAGCTTGCCTGGGGCCCCAAGACCCAGACTGACATTATCCCAAAAACCCAAACACAAACGCCGTGCGCCGCGCCTCACACACCCAGGCCGGCCTCACAACACACAGGTGGCCTGTGACAGGCCTGTGGGCGGGCACATAGCGGAGGAGCGGCATGACGTCATGCGGCGCCGGCTCGCTAGGGGGAGAGTGTGCGGCCGCGGCGCGCATCTGCGCAGTGCGCACCCCAGCCCCGCCCCAGCCTAGGCGGCCTAAAGCGCGCGCGGGAGTGGCGCCACCCACCAGGCCCGCGAACTTCGCCAGAGAGAGACGCATCACGAAACATCACATCCTCCTCACACACGTGGACCGGACCAGGCCAGCGACAGGTATGATCACACTGACAGTCTGTCACTCCATTTTTTCTTGTAAAAATGTGACCAATTGTCCAATTTGGAACAATACCTACCTGCTAACAAACAGCTGGATAGTCCCATAGCATAAGAAAAAAGTCCCCCTGGTATCATCTAGGGCACATGGTGGGGGAACGGGAGGGGCGATAATATCTGGAAACTTGTTGTATAGGGGTCACTTAAGTTTAATGAAAAATATAAAGCTGTATAAGATGATCAGAGATCTTAGTGGATACCAGTCTGCCTTGCCTTCTACTGTCCTCCTTCATAGCCCTTCATAGCGTGTGTGCGGGGGGGCCTCCATGTCCATTTTGCTTGGGGCCCCCAAATTCCTTCAAACGGCCCTGGTCCCAATTATGGGCAAAACAGTGCAATACATGTCCCAGTGTATATCTCACTGATTGATTGACCCAGTGTAGAGCCACATAGTCCCCAAAAGATCTCTGGTGCCTGAAATTTTGGTGACCTTTCACTTTAGCTCCAAGATGGTGCTCCAGAACAAACCCACTCACCACCGTCCCATTATGCACTATGGGTGCCTCTCTACTGGTCACAGATTCGCTCTCCTATGCATTGTGGATCGTGGGAAGATCGGCAGAACACCAGCTTGTAGATTGTGGTATTTGCCCTTCAAAATACATGAGTTGAGCCTAGTTTTAGTATGATAGGTTCCATTTGAATTGGAGGGGTTGCAGAATACATTTATTGCTCAGGCTAGAAAGCCTATAGTTATACTAGTTTCTACAAAGGTTTGCAGTTAGATGATGACGGTGGCCAAAAAAGTGCAGGGGCTCCTCATTTGAAGTTAAAGTCTTCATGAGGTCAACAGGCTTTGATAACATCAGCACAGAGCCATGGTCCAAAGGAATGCCAGTATAATGCAACAACCTATCAGTAACTTTACAGGTCTGTGTGAAAATATTCCCAACTTGTCCCATTATACAGCAACAGAATAATTTTTTATTAAAAACTCCATCCTTGAGCTACAGTCCAGTGTCTTTGCCTAGGCCAGGGGTCCGCAAACTGCGGCCCAGGGGATGGATGTGGCCCTTTGCTTGCCTTTATCAGGCCCTTGGAGCACTCTTCCTTCCACTGACACCAAAATGGGGCACTATTCCTCCCATTGACACCAACAATAGGGTACAAGTGCTCCCACTGACACCAACAATGGGGTACTATTCCTCCCACTGATACCAATGATGGGACACTTTTCCTCCCACTGACACCAACAATGGGGCACTATTCCTTCCACGGACACCAATGATGGGGCACTATTCCTCCCACTGACACCAATGATGGGGCACTATTCCTTCCACGGACACCAATGATGGGGCACTATTCCTTCCACTGACACCAATGATGGGCAGGGGCTGACTGGCAACTTTCAGCCCAGGGGGCAAGTACAATCCAGAGGTCCATGGTGCAGCGACTTGGCCCCCCTCCCACTCTCCCTCTTCCCGGCCTCCTTTTGACCCCCATTCCAAGCCAAAGCTCTGCTCCAGGTACTCTCTAACCACTGGCCGAATCCGGGTTTCCGACCTGGCCAGCAGGGGGCGGTTGGGGGGAGCTGGGAAAGCTTGGTTGGCACTGACCAGGGGAGAGTCTCCAGTGGGGCATGGAACTGGCCTCTGTTCAAACACAGTTTACTATATCCATGCTGGGTGGGTGGGGGGGGGGGTGCTGTGCTCTGTCCTTGTCTTCATCCTGCATTTAATAGGTCAGCAGCGGGAATTTTTTTCTTCTCTTCACCAGGAATAATTTAGGCATGTCTAGCAGAAGCGGTTAAGCCTTTTTTTAGGGCATCAGAGTGGCCCAGGGGGCAGTTGCCCCTCTGCCCATCGGCCCAGTCCTCCCCTGATGATGGGGCACTGTTCCTTCCACTGTTTACTCCACTAGCCACAGTCTGGCCCCCCTCAAATTTGAAGGGCAGTAAACTGACCCTTTCTTTCAGAAGTTAGGAGACCCCTGGCCTAGGCTGAATTGAGCTCAATGGTCAGCTGCGATAAGGAAGAAGGTTCTTCTACCACAGTGATCGAACTGCAACATTGTAACTTTGTAGCTACTTTAAGCACAGTATACTCTAGTAGAATTTCAAACAAAAAATTTGTACAAAAATTCTTAGCAACATTTGTACGAAAATTCTGAGAACATTCAAATGTCCTTCGAAGGTAGATTTCAATTGCTTATATTATTTGATTTTAGAATGAATGGACTTAGCCAACTTAACCAAACAAAAACCACATACACTGTTAGAAATTTGTACATTCTGCTTCTTTTCTGGTCACTGTGGTCAAAAACAATCAATTTGACGCCATTAATAATTAGGAAAAAGAATAAACATTTTCATAACATTCTTACAATGAAAAATGTCAACTGTGTATACCTGGCTTTACACTTACACATTACTAGCATGCATGTGCTGAATATTAAAGCAGAGTTCCGGCCGCAAAATCGTTAGATTCGATTTTGTGCCATCCGCTTCCTTATTGTCACCTGAAAAAGAATTGGATATTCCCAAATTTTTTTTTTTTTTACTTACCTTGTTTCAGAAGAAAATATACTCACCTTTCCTTCCACTTCCTCCCTCTGTGGCCGAGGCCCGCACAATCACTTCCTGTCCTGCAATGCATCCTGGGAGCTCTGGCTCATCACTCCCAGGAGGCAATGGGCAGTGATGTAGGCGGCCGGGCTCCTCTCACAGCTTGCACAATGAGCTAGAACCAGGAAGCAGGGCAGACATTTGCATACTGCGGCTTCGGGTGACCAGGACAAAGATGGCCACGCTCAGCAAACTTTTTATAAAGTAAGATTTTCTGATTGCCAATCAATTATTAAACTGTCTAAAACCAGATTAGCGGATGTATGAAGGGCGGTGGATCACTGTTTGGGAAGTATTTATAAAAAAAAAACGATTCTGTGCCCGGAACTCCGCTTTAACAATATATCTGGTGGTAGGTCATCGGAAAATGGCCTAGGTCAGTGATGACGAACCTTGGCACCCCCAGATGTTTTGAAACCACATTTTCCATGATGCTCTTGCACTCTACAGTGTAGTTGAGCATCATGGGAAATGTGGTGCCAAGGTTCGCCATCATTGGTCTAGGTCCATTTCATTCTCAGGAAAGTCAGAAGACACTTGTACAGAAAGCCGAAACGTACATATATTAAATAAAAATTCTGGATCTGAACTGGAAATGAGTATCTAACATATAGAGGTTCTTGTTGTTGTATACAGAGAAGCTGGAAGGGGAGAAGCTGAACGTGGCGGAAGTGACACAGTCTGAAATTGCTCAAAAGCAGAAACTGCAGACCGTGCTAGAGAAGATCAACGAAACGCTGAAACTACCACCAAGGAACATCAAGTGGAATGTGGACTGTGAGTTCTGTTATCTGATTCCTTATTATTCAACCTTTATTCTTGCCTTTCTCAACCTTTTTAACACAGAGGAGCCCCTTAAATATTTTTTACATCTCCAGGAACCCCTGTTAATATTTACTTGTAGTACACACCCATAGGAGGCGCTGGTGAATTTGCTCCTATTTGCCCCTTTAGCGCACACACAGCCAGGCACTCAGAATTTTGTTCATTCTTTCACTGGCTCAGAAAACAGTCTAGTGGTTATTTGTAGGATTTTTATTGGAACAGGAAATTGGATGGGGGATAGGGAGCATGGGCAGTGCCATCTTAAGAGCATTAAAGGGCCCCGGGCAACGCAGTGCACTGGGGCCCCGCCTACACAATCACCCACGAGAATAAAAATGCAAATTATTGATAAGGCGATATTTATTGGTACAGCAGTGCCAAGCTAATGACAGCTTCCAAGTTCGGCGGTTGGGTCCGGTGAACACACACACGGACGGAAGTCAGACTCAACTGTCCTGTGTGTGTCTGTTCCCGTGGAGGCGGACAGGCATTCCTGCAGTTGTGGGCTCCCCCTCCATGGCCCAAGTGGCCTGACAGCAGCGCAGGGCCAACAGATGCTTGTCACCTGCTAAGTTCGGTGGCGGGATGCACGCGGGAATCGGGACTAATGCTTGGCTGGGGCTCGGGCTGGGGCTGGGTCTCTGGGCAGGTGGGGCCCCCCAGGCAAGTGGGGCCCCCGGACAACTGCCCAGTGTGCCCATTCGGTAAGATGGCCCTGAGCATGGGTATCCTGGGGAACTGTAATTGAACAACTTGAGGACTCCTCAACTTCTGGCTACATTTCCTAGCCAGAAGTTGTACTTCTGGCTGCACAACAGAAAGTCCACAGAATTTCTAATGCTGCTGGCGACCTGTACTCCCTCGGGAGATTAAAAGCTACACATTGTCTCTTCTCCTCAGCATTGGGGGTTATCTACTCGCATAGCCACAGGATGACTGGTTTCCTACTGCCGATATCCACCAGCTCTTCCTAATGAGGGAGATGTAGGCTCACTCCCCTGCAGTACAGTTGGACTTCTTCCCACCAACTTTCTCCTGGATCTTTCCAGTGAGCTTCTTCCTCACCCAGCTTGATCCCTAGACAATGGATCTGCAAATAGGCTTAACAAAGCTTAACACAGGCTTCTCTAGCACTCTCACCATAGTGGCGCAGCCCCTGAACAGGGGTCTCCTCCTGTACGACTGGATCCAGGAACACTGCACTGCTACCCAGGCCCCAGACTATTTATGGGCTCTCCCTTTACCTTCTGAGCACACCTCCCCAGTGATTGGCTGATTAAACTCCATAAATAGATAGGTTGCCCGTTTTGCCCTTCCTCCCACTATACTTCTAGGAGCCTTTAGAAAACAGGAGGAAGTAGCAGAACAGCAGCTCATGAAACACCGAGCAGCCCTAAGCAATCAACCTCTGCTCTACTGTTTACAGAGAAGCTAAGCTTAATTTACCTAGCAGCCTACTCTAAACTGGGAGGGTACTACATACTGTATCTACAGCTCACCATACATTGACGTGAACAGTTAATTGAGACCAAAAAAATAATGTCTTCAACTCAAGCCCAAAGCCCATTGGCACAGACCCTAAAGTACCTTTGGATACGTAAACCCATCATCCCCCTGTTGTCTGACACCATCAAGTCCAGATCGCTATTTTGTGTATTAGGGGGCCATAAGACTCCAATATATCTAGCAATATTCACGCTTTAGTTTGTCCCTTTTTACAATCCCGCTATGATGAGCGCCTGCAGGGCCTTGTTACCACATAAATGTAATTCCAGCCTGCTGGAAAAGTTTCTTGTGACCAACCAAGAAATGATTATAGTATTGTATGTGCATTCCTGTTAACAATGGATGATAGTCTCCTCACAAGCAGTGCTTTAAGTGGCCCAAAAGAGGTGCCGGTACTCTATTATAGCCTATAAATTTTGTCCCCCCACCCCACAACAGGGTCCCCACAGAGCACCCCCCCCTGGCCTGGCCTGGCCTGGGCTGGGACTCCGGAGCAGGGGGACTCACTGGTGGTGACTGGTCTGTCTCTGGAGTGGGAAATATTCTTGGGGGGGGCAATTGAGGGTGCAGATGTTCAAAATGAGTGTACTGGTACGCTAGGGCGCACGGAGAGGTGGCGGTATGCTCAAGAGCCATATTTGGAAGTGGCGGTACTGAGTACCAGTGCATACCGGCCCACTTAAAGCACTGCTCACAAGAATATGTTAACAGTCATGTTGGAAAGAGTAAATAAAGGGTGATAGAAGGACTGGATGAAATATTTATCTATTCTGCAGTGAAGGCTTCTCTGGGCTCCCTCCTTTTCTGAACCACTGACTTTAAATAAGCACACAGCCAAGGAAGTCTTGGTCAGTACTCTAAAAGCCAACACCACCCTGCCCCCAACCCTACCCAACCCTGCCCATTTATTTATTATTTTTCTATTAAATGAATTTGTATTTTCCAGCTGTTCATGCCAAGTCCGTGGTGGCCATTCTTCACCTGCTGGTTGCTTTGTCCCAGTACTTTCGGGCTCCAATTCGGCTTCCGGATCACGTCTCCATACAAGTAGTGGTTGTACAGGTATGAAACCCTCTCTGGCTGGCCAAAACAAAGGATAATGCTTAAAGATCTTGTTAATTAGGGTGCATGTAAAGCTGAAACTTTGTTTGTTGTTGGATAGAAAAGAGAAGAATTCAAGTGGTTGTAAAGGCTGAAGGTTTTTTAAAATGTCATCCATTCTATGCATGAAGGTAAAAAACCTTCAGTGTGCATCTCCCCTCTCTGCCCCCTTCTTAATACATGCCTGAGCTCTGCGGAGTCTCTCCCTCCTCATTGGCTCAGAGACAGCAGTGACTTGCAAGGGGGAGACTCAGCAGTGAGGGTTGCCAGGAGCGCCAACAGGGGACCTGAGAAGAGAAGGATCGGGGCTGCTCTGTGCAAAACCATTACACAGAGCAGGTAAGTATGACATGTTTACTATAATTTTTTTTTATATTACCTTTTGTATTACTTTGAGAGCCGGTTCACACTGAGGCGACACGACTCCTTACTACTTCGGGGGCGACTTGTGCATTCCCATGCACCACGACTTCGGAGCGACTTGCAGGGACTTCACATAATGGAAGTCTATGCAAGTCGCCCCGAAGTAGTACAGGACCTATTTTCTAAGTCGGAGCGACTTGTGTCGCTCCTATTAGAACGGGTCCTGTAGCGGTCAATGGACAGCGAGGGAGCGCGACTTGTCAGGCTGACAAGTCGCGCTAGTGTAAACCGACTCTAAAACTCCATGCAGGTTTAAATTGCTGTCTGTGTCCACATGATTTGTCATTCATGATGACCACTGTCACGGAAACAGAAATCCAATGAGTGTAGATTGTAGAGGTAGGTGAGGAGTGATGTGCATAAATAGGTTTGTGTCAGCGTGAATTGTGGAGGGTCCTCAGGGTGAGTTTCTTCAACCAGGTGTAGACTGTGGAGGTAGGTGAGAAGCAACATGCCTGAGCCTGAATAGAAAGTCTTGAAAACTCCTGCTGGTTGAAGAACAATGATCGCAGTATTAGTGTTTGACACAAGACATAGCCAACACATTTTAAGGAATTGGGGCTCCCCTACTTTATGGCATTGGTACTTTTAGACCTGTTGGTTATAGGCACTGCAATCTGCGTCCTTATATGATAATGGTCTTCTGCAGGAAAAACATACAGTCTGGAACACCATTATCATATTAGGGCAGACTGCAGTGCCCATGACCAACAGATCTAAAAACACCAAACCCCCGAAGAAGCGGGAGCCCCAATCCTCCAAAATGCTTTGGCTATCCTATAGGTCATTGATGACGAACCTTGGCACCCCAGATGTTTTGGAACTACAATTCCCATGATGCTCATGCACTCTGCAGTGTAGATTGAAGAGAGCCTGTAAATAGTCAAACCATAAAAAGGTATCGGCTTCCAGATGCTAGACTATATCTCAAAATGGGACAAGAGGATAAGAGAGACCTCAACTCCCCAGTTAAAGAGGTACTCAATGGGATGGGGGAAAAAAGGGAATGGGAGGTTTTACTGGATTTTTGGATACCGGTATCTATTGATTGTAAATCAACATCACATATAGATAAAATAGTTTTTATTTCATAAAAAAGATAATTACACAGACATACAAGGTGAAGGGGACACAAAGACAAAGTCAATATACAATCAAAATCGACTGAAATACATTTGACACAATTTAAACTGTGGAGTGTAGTTGGAGTGTCTGCACAATTGGTTCTCTACATGTTTCGCGGGCTGAGCCGCTTCTTCAGGAGAAACAGTAATGAGTTAAAAAACAATTCTATGAGATAGAACAAAATTGGATAAGTCACATTGTAATCAAAAAACACATATTCACTTAAACAATGGGACTATAAAGGCCCATGGTAAGGTGGGGAGTATCTATTTTACCTGCAGTCACCATAGGGCGGGTTTGGCCAATGGGGGCCGCAGGATCACCACATAGTCTCACCGGCGAGTATGGGAGACCTTAACATAGTTATAAAAAATATACAAAAGTTTGTAAATTCATGAGTTCAGTAATACTCTGAGTGGTATCAATGTAATAGAAAAGGAAAACCTGAGTAAGGGGGGGAGGGGAGGGAAGAAAGGGAAAGGAAGAAGGAGGTAGGGAGGAGGAAAAGAGGAAAGGAATGACAGAAAAAAGAAAGAAGAAAAAGCTGGGTATGGAGTAGGGAGACAGGACACACCTTACCATGGGCCTTTATAGTCCCATTGTTTAAGTGAATATGTGTTTTTTGATTTCAATGTGACTTATCCAATTTTGTTCTATCTCATAGAATCGTTTTTTAACTCATTACTGTTTCTCCTGAAGAAGCGGCTCAGCCCGCGAAACATGTAGAGAACCAATTGTGGAGACACTCCAACTACACTCCACAGTTTAAATTGTGTCAAATGTATTTCAGTCAATTTTGATTGTATATTGACTTTGTCTTTGTGTCCCCTTCACCTTGTATGTCTGTGTAATTATCTTTTTTATGAAATAAAAACTATTTTATCTATATGTGATATTGATTTACAATCAATAGATACTGGTATCCAAAAATCCAGTAAAACCTTCCATTCCCTTTTTCCCCCATCCCATTGAATACCTCTTTAACTGGGGAGTTGAGGTCTCTCTTATCCTCTTGTCCCATTTTGAGATACACTCTGCAGTGTAGGTGACATTCTGCAGTGTATGGGAAATGTAGTTCCAAAACATCTGGGGTGCCAAGGTTCGTCATGACTGACCTATAGGTCATACCCAATAAAGTGACCATTGTTCTCCAGCTGGCTGGAGTTTCTAAGACTTACTATTCACACACAGTGCTCCACACTTACCTCCACAATCTTCACATATTTGTACAGACTCACTCCAAGGATCCTCCATGTTTTTCGAACCATCACTGACCTAACCGCCATCGACAAGGTTTAGTGCTATCTCATATGTACACTTCAAGTCCTGCGATGTCAAGCATTGTTATTTGTGGTAGCTTGTGGCTACTAATTAGATCACAAGGGTGAAGCCGACCATAGACGGGTCACATTTCGGCCCATTCAGCATGTACAGGTCAGTGCAGTATTTTGGCCTAGGCCAACAAGGCCCAGGCCTAGGGCGGCACTTTTCAGGGGGGGCAGCAAAAAAGCCACCCCCCCTCCACCTGAGACTCTATTGGCCACTGGTTGCTAGAACCGCCTCTCTCACCCCCCTTCTCTCTCTCTCTCTCCCCCCTCTTCTCTCTCTCTCCCTCTCTCTCTTTCACCCCCCTCTCTCTTTCTTTATCATCCCCCCTCTCTCTCTCATCCCTCGCGCTCTCTCTCTCTCATCCCCAATCTCTCATCCCCCCTCTCTCACCCCCCTCTCTCTCATCCCTCCCTCTCTCTCTCATTCCCTCACTCTCTCATCACACCCACTCTCTCATCACCCCCTCTCTCTCATCCCTCCTCTCTCTCTCATCCCCCCCTCTCTCATCCCCCCTCTCTCACCCCCCCCCTCTCTCTCTCTCATCCCCCCTCTCTCTTTGATTCCTCCCTCTCTTTCTTTCATCCCCTCTCTCTCATCCCCCTCTCTCTCTCCCTCACCCGCCCCCTCTCTCTCTATCTCTCATCCCCGCTCTCTCTTTCTCTCCTTCCCTCACCCACCCCCCTCTCTCTCCCTCACCCACCCCCTCTCACTCCCACCCCCTCTCACCCCCCCCCCCCTCTCGTGAGATCTCAGGGGTTCATGCTGGGACTTGTAGTCCTTCAATTTTGGAGGGAGTCACATCTGTTAAAAAAGGAGTGGGGCAAATTGACATAAGGGGGGGGGGGCGCCCAATGTTAGTCTTGCCTAGGGCAACACAAAACCAAAATACACCACTGGTACGGGCCGAGATCTGAACCATGTATGGGCAGGCTGAGTGTACCCAAATTGATCGATCAACGAGTTCTGATCGCAGATTATAACACTTGAGGGAAGCGGGTGAAGATACGTAATCACATGAAGAACTACAAGAGTTGAGAAGATGGTCCAGCAAGGAAACGGTCAGGTTGCATCCTATTTCCACCACAAAGACTTTGGATAGTATTTGGCTACAACCCAATTCATTTTCCAGTGCTGACATTGACCCTATGATAAAATATTCTGCCTCTCATTCCTTTGTTTCTTTTTTTTGTGCTGTATTTTCCAAAGTGTTCTGTTGACTCATTTCCAATCTTGCTCTCAGTACTTCAGCCCCCTCAACTGTTGAGTACCTAAAGGGATTTTAAAACAGAAAATGTAATAGATTTCTTAAAACTGCATGAAATTGATTGTATTTTTTTTTTGTTTCTTTCACCTTGGGCGAGATTCAATTTGTGTCCTTCTTTTTTTTTTCTTTTTTTTTAACAAGAGACATCTATGTCTGACGTGCACAATTAATGAGTGCTACACTTGTTGCCAACCTCCCAACCTGATTATCCCCATTTGTAGGACTATATTGAGATGTGCACTAGCTCGCTTGACACTTAATAAATAGCCAGCACGTGGGTAATGGTCTGCAGAGCACACTGCAATTAGCCTGTCAGATTTGATTTACTACAAAGTGTATCTGATTTTAGGTTGAAACGGGGAGCACGTAATGACTGTTGTGTGATGTGTGTTAATTTAAAGCATTTAGGGACAGCCACATCCAAAAGTATTTGTTTTTTTCCTTACAGTATTATCCTAAGCTGAATTTTGTATATAAAAAAAAAATAAAAATAGAAATAATTAAGATTTTTATTTTTATTTTTTTATTTTTTTAAGTTAACATACAGCCACAATCCAAAAGTATTCGTTTTTTCCTTACAGTATCATCCTAAGCTGTGTTTTGTATAAAAAAAAAAAAAATAAAAAAAATTAAGATTTTTTTTTTTTAAGTTAACATAAAAAAAAAAAAATATCTGTCCACCAAAACCCTGGGAAATACAACTGCCTTCTTAAAATGGAAGCTGTTTATATGTCATCCTTGGCACATATTTACTGTCAGCAACCTTTCTCAACCCTTTTCAACACAGAGGAACCCTTGAAATAACTTTCTGGTCTCTGCTAAAAGTGACTATATCTACAATTCATGAATGATACATTGGTGTGATGGTCAGTGGGAAGAAAAATAAATCTCCCTATCAGGGCATAGATATCCTCAACCCAACCAGGGATTAAACCATTCCCTTAACCATTCCCTTGTCTATCCACTTAACGCCAAATTGCATACATGTATATCATTTGGCTTAGGCCTCTTTCACACACGGTAGTCTGTCGATGAACTCGGTTTTTCTCAGCGGGGGATCGATCCACCAATCCCCCGCTAAGCAGGCGGATGGCAGCTCTGTCTCCGCGCAGAGACAGAGCTGTCAGGTCCCCATTCTTCTCTATGGGGGAAACGGATGAGAACTTACCATCTGTCCATTCTCATCCGATCCGCCAGATGGATGGAAAATAGGGTTTTCATCCGTCCGGATTTATCGGTTCGAATGTCAGTGGACATGTCTCCGCTGACATCTGATGCCCCATAGAGATGCATGGGGCATCCGTTCAGATCTACCTGAAAAACGGACAGGTGGATCTGAACGGTCCGCTTGTGTGAAAGGGACCTTAAGGTAGTTGTACGAGGATGATGCCTGCAGCTACCGGCATCATCCTAGTATCGTTTTTTTAAAGACGGCGGCTGGCTTTTATGTAAAAGCCATCCTAGCAGCTAATTAGACGCTGGACTGCTTTTACAGGTGGCCTGAGGGGTCCACCCCCTCCTGTCACCCACTGGTGCCTCTCCGGGATTTCCCATCATGACGGTGAGCCCAGAATGAAAGCCGGCAGTTCCGTCGGATTACCACAGAGATTGTGGAGGACCAGATGGTCCCCAATGATCTCTATGGTATGGGAAATGGGAAGCAACGTCCCTTCTGGTTTCCCGGATGTAAACAGCAACATTTTGTAGTTGTTAAAGCATCTGAACACATTGATTTTGGTATGATCAGATGCTAATAGAGCAGAGGAGAGGTCTGGAGCCTAATTTATACTTTAAACAAAAAGTTCCAGAAAATGGCCTGGCTTTCCAGTGGCTATGCAAAGTTAAAAAAAAAAAAAAAAGTTTGGCCTACATATACTTTTATTGCAGATTGTGCCTATTCATGCATATAGACAACTTTCCGCCGTTTGAAAGATGTGGGACTTTTGGGGGAACTTTTGTTTCAAGTGTTTAGCATATGTAACAAGTAATGCTAACTCATCACCTCTATGTATGCCTTTTTTCCTGTACAGAAGCTGGATGGAATGTTGCAGTCGCGCCAGATTCAGGAGGAAATCACTGGTGACACAGAGTACGTAATACTACCATTTAATCGGACGCAGATGTCTGTGAGAAAGGCAGCTCATGCATTGATGCTAATGAGGACCTGCGGTGATGGAGGTGCAGTCAGTGTCCTCTCACTTGGCTCATAAAGTAGCCCAGAAGGAATAAAGGGGTTGGGGATAGGGGAAAGCAAAAAGGGTAATTGTCCTAGGCTCGTTTTACAAATGAGAGCAGAACTATGAAGGAATGAGGTCATTATTTGGTGCTGAACATACTCTACATCAAGAGGACCTGCCCTATTTAAAAGTTACTTTGATGGAAACAATGACTTATTTAATAATCATTATTAGCCAAAAAGTCTATTTTCAGGGTTATTTTTCGTACGGAGACAGGTGACCTGTCTCTGTGCTGAGACTCTGCTCTATTTTAGGACATTTACACAATTCTGTTTTACATCAGTCTTCCTTGAATCCTCCTTCATCCTTCCAAGCAATGTCATCTCCTCCATGCTACAGCCTTTAAGGATATTAGGATACCAAACCTTAAAGTGGATGCATTGTCAAAGCTTGTTTTTATTCTAGTTTAACATTAGAACCCTTGTCAAGTCCGTTTTACTGAATATGTAAAAAGGGGGCCACACTGATGGTAATGGAAGGTGGATGGAGGAGCCGCAAGGTCTCTAACATTCACTAGCTCCGTGATGTCATCATGGAGGAGTGGAAGAGGACTCCAGTGGCAACCTGTGAAGCTCTGGTGAACTCCATGCCCAAGAGGGTTAAGGCAGTGCTGGAAAATAATGGTGGCCACAAAAAATGTGACCTTTTGGGCCCAATTTGGACATCTTGGTCACGTAGGGGTGCACTCACTTTTGTTGCCAGCGGTTTAGACATTAATGGTTGTGTGTTGAGTTATTTTGAGGGGACGCTGAGCACATGCACTCAACTTCTTTGGTCGACCATGGCGAGGTCTGTTCTGAGTGGAACCTGTCCTGTTCAACCGCTGTATGGTCTTGGCCACCGTGCTGCAGCTCAGTTTCAGGGTCTTGACAATCTTCTTATAGCCTAGGCCAGTGATGGCGAACCTTGGCACCCCAGATGTTTTGGAACTACATTTCCCATGATTCTCATGCACTCTACAGTGTAGTTGAGCATCATGGGAAATTAGTTCCAAAACATCTGGGGTGCCAAGGTTTGCCATCACTGGCCTAGGCCATCTTTATGTAGAGCAACAATGCTTTTTTTCAGATCCTCAGAGAGTTCTTTGCCATGAGGTGCCATGTTGAACTTCCAGTGACCAGTATGAGAGAGTGAGAGCGATAAAACCAAATTTAACACACCTTCTCCCCATTCACACCTGAGACCTTGTAACACTAACGAGTCTCATGACTCTGGGGAGGGAAAATGGCTAATTGGGCCCAATTTGGACATTTTCACTTAGGGGTGTACTCACTTTTGTTGCCAGTGGTTTAGACATTAATGGCTGTGTATTGAGTTATTTTGAGGGGACAGCAAATTTACACTGTTATACAAGCTGTACACTCACTACTTTACATTGTAGCAAAATGTCATTTCTTCAGTGTTGTCACATGAAAAGATAGAATAAAATATTTACAAAAATGTGAGGGGTGTACTCATATTTGTGAGATACTGTATATTGTCACGGTCATAGGTCCAGCTTGGAGACCAGTAACTAAAGCAGTAGAGAGGCTCCCACCAACAGTAAACAAGAAGGCTACCCTGGCGAATGACATGGGCTCACCTGAGGTACAGGGTCCAAGCACTAATCAGTATTTACCAGAGTTTCTGATGGTGGAGATGGGTTTTGCTGAGTGTTAGTACCAGGTCATGGTCTTCAGGATCGCCCCACCAGGAGGTGAGCAAGCTGGGGTCCGATGGCACATACAGCAGGTGGAGGTAAAGCAGAGGCATAGTCAGTAAACAAGCCAAAGGTCAGTAACAAGTGGATGCAAGTTGGAATCAAGCAGAAGCGTGATCGAGGAACACACCAAAGGTAAGTAACAAGTGGTTGCAGGTTGGACTTAAGCAAGTAGCATAGTCAAGGAACAAGCTCACTTCAAATAATTAATTGAAAAATTAATTGAAAAAAAAAAAAAAACATCACATTTGGGGGGGTTTAGACACTTCTTCCGAATTTACATATCATGTGACTTCAAAATTGACTGGCCTCAGTGGGGTTTTGATAATACTCTTTTATGTAAAATGGGATACTACTACCAGCAGGTTACACAATCTACTGGTGGTAGTATCTGATTTTACTCATACATTATCAAAACCTTTCAATGGGGACACGGCGGAGGAATTCCCCCTTCTTTAGTGTAGATGTGAGGTCTTTTTGACCCCAGATCTCACATTAAAGAGGTCTTGTCCTGCTTATTTCTATTACAAGGGATGTTTACAATCCCTGTAATAGGAATAAAAGTGATCAATTTTTTTTTTTTTAAATAACAGAGTAAAAAATAAAAATAAAAAGATAAAATAAATAGGAAAATAAAAAAAAAATGTAATTAAATAAAGCGCTCTGTCCCCGTTAGCATGCGTGCAGAAGCGAACGCCAACATATGTTAAAGGTGTTCAAACCACACATGTGAGGTAACGTTAGAGCGAGAGCAATAATTTCAGCCCTACACCTTCTCTTTAATTCTAAATTGGTAACCTGTAGACCAGTTGTTCTCAACTCCTGTCCTCAGGACCCACTAACAGGCCAGGTTTGCAAGATAACTAAAATAGGTGTAAAACAGGTGATCTCATTTGCTGCTCAGTGATTGTAGTATTCTAGTCTGCATCTGCCCAAGGTAATACTTAAAATCTGGCCTGTTAGTGGGTCCTGAGGACAGGAGTTGAGAACCTCTGCTGTAGACAAATGCGTCGCCTATGGGGATTTTTAAGAACCAATGTTTGTCGCCATTCCACGAGCGTGCGCAATTTTGAAGCATAACATGTTGGGTATCCTTTTATTCGGCGTAACATTATCTTTCACATTATAGAAAAAATTGGGCTAACTTTACTGTTTTCTTATTTTTTTAATTAAAAAAAGTGTATTTCTCTTATGTCCTCTGACAGTCGCCGCCCACTCATTCAGTCTTTACCAATGGGTATTGACCTCTTATCCATAGGAGCAAGCTAGGCCGTTGCGTTACGGTGTCATAAAAAAAAATATTGCAACGATCTCCATTTTATTCTCTTGGGTCTCTGCTAAAAAAAATATATATAATGCTTGGTGAGTAATTTTCTAGCAAAAAAAAAAAAACTGATTTTAACTTGTAAACAACAAGTGTCAGAAAAAGGCCCGGCCCAGAAGTAGTTAAAAAAAAAAAAAAAGCTTTGGCTATGTATACACTTCAAATTTTACATTTTTTATTTTATTAATTTTTTTATTTTATTCATTAACATATTTTATTTTTACGAAATATGTCTACAAGTAGCCCTGATGAAGAGGACCAGGTCCCCAAAACTAATTTGCTCTCTTTATCAAGTATGGATCTCTGTAAGGATTACCGCAATGTAGAGCTTTCTTTTAGAGATGGGCATTGCCCCACCATGACAGAATTGAGCTTTTCTCATTTTTTTTTTTTTTTTTGGCCCACCTTATTATAAATTGTGGGACATTGTGACATCTCCATGTTGACAAGTAATCAGCCTAATGTTTCTATTTGATACAGATTAGTTACATAGTAGTTGAGGTTGAATAAAGACAACAATCCATCCAGTTCAACCTGTGATTTTAGCCAGCACCCGTAAGCCCCTCATTCCTCCAATGAAAAAGTGTAGAGGCTTTGTGTAGATAAGAACTCCTGACATTTATGATCCACTTTTTATAGATCCAAGACTTGGAAATTGTTGAAGGTAGAGGGTTAAATCCCCCCAAAACTGAAATATTATATTTATCTACTAAACCCAGCAATGCACGGTCACTCTGCAGAGCATGCATGTCATTGTTCTGCTCATCTGCCAATAATCAAGCTTGCTTGTTTTTTCTTATTTTGGAGCTAATCAATATTTGGGTATAATAAGTATGGTTCTGTTGTAATCTGAAGATCATTATTAATCAGCCTTTTTTCTTCTCTCTCCCAAGGGCCTTATCAGGCAGACATGGTAAGAATTTATATATTTGATATAAAGATTATTTCCTCATTGAGATCTTATGTGTTTTCAAAGTGTTTTCTTTAATTTTTTGAGAAGTGTGTGTGTGTGTGTATATATATATATATATATATATTTATTTATTTATTTATATGTATAGAATGGAAGGTAAATCTCACTAGGTATGGGACTATCCCTAAGTGGTTTACCAAAGTGAAAGGACTTTAGTGGACAGGTGTAGCATTGGTGAGCATAACAAAGGTATATAAAAAATATAAATTTTATTAATGATTAAAAATACAAATAGATACAGCAGTAATTATCATGATAAAAAAAAAAACACTTAGGGATAGTCCCATACCTTGTGAGATTTACCTTCCATTCTATTTAAATTAACTATGGATGCGGACAAGGGTCTAGCAGTTCTCTGTGTGGCTGCAGTCGCACACTTTCTATCTTATTTATATGTATATATATATATTTATAAATTTTCTTCACCTGGCAAAAAATGTCTAACTTTGTCCATCTAGTCTTGGTCCTGACTTATACACAGTTTATCGTTAAAAATAGAATAAGCTAACTTGACCTGTTCTTAAAAATGTTTGTTTCCCACTCCCAATCTTGTGTACCCAGTATATAAAAGATCAGTGTACTTACCCTATTTTTAATCTGGTCCAGTCATGTGATCCTGCAGCTCCGCCTCCACTGTATCAGTGAGCGGCTGCTGCAGGGGAGAGGAGGGAGCACCAGCCATGGGCCATGGGAGTCTATGGGTAACATCGTTGCTCTGGGAATTCACATCTGTTATTGAGCGCTCCTTGACACGGGGGAGCCGGAGTTGCTGAATCATGTGACTGTAGTTTCTGAGTCATCGGACTGGATTAAAAAAAAAGGTAAGTACGCAGAATTTTTTTTTTTTTTTTTTTTTTATACAGGGTACACAGGATAGGTAGGAGAAGAAGGGAACTTCTTTTAAGAATAGTTAGCCTTTAGTACCACTTTAAGTGCTACAGAACATACACTGCTTATTGACTTTTACATGTTTTTCTTTTTCTCTCCTTCCAGAAAGAGATGCATTTGATACGCTCTTTGACCATGCACCGGATAAACTGAATGTAGTGAAAAAGGTTAGATAAAGTTTTTTCTAAGTGTCCTTTGGTCTTGGCCTTTTGGGACATGCTGGATATGTTACTAGTGCGTCTTGTTGGGGTTTACAAGATCATAGCACACTGAATTTTGTATGGTAACACCAGGAAAATTAATGGAGCAAAGCTCAACATGCAAAGACATCACCTTGATGTAAATAATAACATAAGGTACTAAGGTTTATCCAAAGGTAAACATTTTTTTTCTAGTTTTGGATTGAGTAGGGAAGGATTAAAACTCCTCTCTGTGCCCCGTTGGGGGATTTTACCACAACTAAGCCAGGAGTCTTCCAATGGGGACACTTGTCCTAGTGACAACTGTCTAATTTACGTACTTTCGAGGGGTCTTCTCTCACTTCCTATTTTTTCGGTAGAGAGAATGTGGGGGAAACCTTCTAGTCCAGAATTTTTGGGCTCCTCCAGAAGCTGTTTCACCTCATAGTCCCTAGAAATGCTAAGTAAGCTGTTCTTCATTGCCCAATCTCAGGTCCTCAACCCTCAACAAAAACTGGCAATGTATCTCTTCTTAGCTGCCAAACAGATAATCGCCAAGGCAACAACAAGAGAAGGGCGCACCAACCTTGCGCATTACCACTAAAAAGTTTATTAGAATCAAAATGGGTAGCATACATTATACTCACAAACATAGGATGTCTACATGCATGTGGGAAATGGGAACCAATCGCCTCCCGAACACTTCTCTACTGCTGGATGGCGTGATGGCGTCCACAAAGACCTGGTTTGGCTTCTCCCTCCAAAACCAGGAAGTTGTGGACGCCAAAAAAGCCCTGCATGGGCTTTCCAGTTGTTCACATGTCCTTTCTGGAAAAATCAATAAAGTTATTGAATGAGAAAGTATAGGTAAACCTCCTCACATGTGACATAAAAAAGGCAGGGGTTTAAAACCCTTCCCTACTTTATCCAAAAAAAAAAAAAAATGGCTTTATATATACTTTAAAAGATAAGTCCAGGCAAAACCTAACTAATGCTAAACCTGCTCTGTGCCACATTCTAAACCTAATCTATCTGACCCTGTAAAGCAAAAATCACTGTACTTACCTTTTCCACACCCAACCTGGTCCGGTCACCAGCAGTAGAAGGTCTGTGCAGGAGAGGACCGACAATGGCTGTGAAATGCCTGGGAAGTGATGTCACCCATAGACTTACTATGTGGCTTCCATTGTCAGGTGCAGGCACGTGCAGAGAGGTGAGGGAGGGTGCTTGAGCACCTGCCCCTTAGCCCCTAGATGCCCAAATTGCCCTTTTGTCAAGAGAAAATTTCCGTAGCAGCGCCCATAAACAGTATGGTTGCGGGGCCGACAGTGCAACTGCGCATGGCGCCTCGTTGTCACATCAGCAGGTAAGACCAGACCCCGGACCACTCCACAGCCTCTGACTCCCCCCTGCACCATGTCCGCAGCCTCTGACCAGACCACCCCCTGCACCATGTCCACAGCCTCTGACCACCCCCTGCACCATGTCCGCAGCCTCTGACCAGACCACCCCCTGCACCATGTCCGCAGCCTCTGACCAGACCACCCCCTGCACCATGTCCACAGCCTCTGACCACCCCCTGCACCATGTCCGCAGCCTCTGACCACCCTCTGCACCATGTCAGCAGCCTCTGACCCCCCCTGCACCATGTCCGTTGCCTCTGACCAGACCATCACCTGCACCATGTCTGCAGCCGCTGATCACCCCCTGCGCCTGACTTATTTAAAGCCCTGTTACATTTGCCCCTTTTATACTTTGAGCACCTGCCCCTCCAAAGGTCTCTGCTCGGCCCTGGTCGGATGCCTCTCCTGCACCCGCCTCCGCGCTAAGGCCGCCGCTGACAGCTGATGTTGGGACCAAACCGGATTGGCTGCAGGATAGGTAAGTGCAATGATTTTTGCTTTACAGGGTTAGATAGATTAGGATTAGAATGTGGCACAAAGCAGGTTTGACGTTAGTTAGGTTTAGCCTGGACTTCTACTTTAAGCTAACCTATGAAACTCTGGGAATTCTTTGTCATGTTAAATATTTATTGATAAAACAAAGATTGTATATTGTCATCATTTTTAAAATGTAAACAGCAGCTAAACTAGTAATAATAAAACATTAGAAAGCAACATCAAACCCACTGATATCAGATTAGGATAAAATAAAAACAAAAAAAACAATCATAACACTGACTCCAAACCATCTTATTTTTATTTTCTAAGTGTATTCAGCTAATTTTCTCAACCTATCGTTTGGACACCAAGTATTTACTGTCTGTTTTTACTCTGTGTTTCAGACTTTGATCACATTTGTTAACAAACACCTAAATAAGCTAAACCTGGAAGTGACGGAGCTGGAGACACAGGTGAGATAATATATTGGTCTAGTACAGCCTTTCTAAACCTTTTCAACACAGAGGAACCCTTGAAATAAATTTCTGGTCTCGGGGAACCCCTGCTAAAAATTAATAATCTACAACTCATGACACATTAGTGTGACAGCCAGTAGGAAGAATGCTCCTTACTCTTGTCATCATTGGGAAGAATTACCCCCCTTACAGATAGCTAAAAGGAACAATGGTGTCACTGGAAACTTATCTGAGAGGCAGAAATTGCCCGTTGCTCAAGGAACCCCCAGCAACCTCAGGAGGAACCCCCAGCAACCTCAGGAGGAACCCTAGGGTTCAACGGAACCCTGGTTGAGAAACCCTGGTCTAATACAGGGGTCTTCAAACTATTGCTCTCCATTTGTTCCGGAACTACAATTCCCATCATGCCTAGTCATGTCTGTGAATGTCAGAGTTTTATGATGCCTCATGGGATGTGTTGTTCTGCAACAGCTGGAGGGCCGTAGTTTGAGGATCCCTGGTCTAGTAGTTTATCCCAAAGTGTGTAATGTGTCTTGCTCGTGTCCTACCCAGAGATGTATAGTAACGAAGTAGAACTACTTAAGTACTGTACTTAAGTACCGAAATGCGGTATCTGTACTTTCCTAGAGTAGAATTTTTTTCTCCTACTTCTACTTTTACTTCACTACATTTTTTCGATGATTTCGATACTTCTACTCAAGTATTTTTTTTTTTGTGCTGCATAGTTACTCGTTACTTTTAAAAAAAATTACCACTACCAGAACAGTAGATGGCAGGTTGCATAAAGCTCAAAAAAATGTGTATAATGTCATTTGTAAATCAGCGCATACGAAAATAAAGGCTGTGTATAATAAAAGCTGCTATACCAAATCTTTCCAATAAAAAGAAAATATGAAACAAACAAATAAATGATGCTACAGCGCTTAAAGTGCATCAAGAAACTACTAACAAACACCGGTTAATCATTTGAATAAATCATTTGAAATAATAAAAAACAATATGATGTTCATACTTTTGACTTCTTTCTTTAATAACTACATAACACAGTACTTGTACTTCTACTTTCAGTACTTGAGTAGAAATTTTTTTTCAAAACTACTGGTACTTTTTACTTTTAGTACTTAAGTAGCAAATTTTTTGAAAAAACTACTTGCAATACTTAAGTAAAAAAAATGTTGAATACTTTAGTACTTCTACTTAAGTAACTTTTTCTGCGAGCACTTCCACTTCTACTCAAGTAATTTTTTGATCGAGCACTTGTACTTTTACTCAAGTAGAAATTTCGAGTACTTTATACAAGTCTGGTCCTACCTGTAGATTGCCCTAATCAAGCCACAGGATTATTTTCCCACTCTACAAGACTCTGGTCCGGCCACATCTGGAGTAAGCTGTCCAGTTCTGGGCACCGGTCCTCAGGAAGGATGTGCTGGAACTGGAAAGAGTCCAGAGAAGGGCAACAAAAATAATTAGGGGAATGGAGGATCTCAGCTATGAGGAAAGACTACAAGCACTGAACTTATTCTCTCTGGAGAAGAGACGCTTGAGAGGGGATATGATATCAATGTACAATAACGCACTGGTGACCCTAGTAGAGGAAACAAATGTTTCAGCGAAAGGGAATACAATAAGATTCGCAGCCATTCACTAAAACTGGAAGAAAAGCGGTTTAACCTTAAGGCCCCTTTCTCACAGGCGGACCGTTCAGATCCGCCTGTCCGTTTTTTTGGTGGATCTGAACGGTCCCCCCATCATCTCTATGGGGGATCGGATGTCAGCGGAGACATGTCCGCTGATATCCGATCCGTCAAATCTGGATGGATGGAAACCCTATTTTCCATCCGTCCAGCGAATCGGATCAGATGGTATCGGATGAGAACGGACCGACGGTCCATTCCCATCCAATTTCCCCATAGAGATGTATGGGGAACTGACAGCTGTGTCTCCGCACACAGCGCGGACACACAGCTGTCATCCTCCTGCTCAGTGGGGGATCGGCGGCTCAATCCCCCGCTGAGAAAAACGGAATCCGTCCGACGGATGGATAGTGTGAAAGGGGCCTAAACTGCGTAACGGGTCCTTTACTATCAGAGCAGTAAGGATGTGGAATTCTCTTCCACAAGCAGTGGTATCAGCAGGAAGTGTCTATAGTTTCAAAAAACTATTAGATGGGCACCTTAAACATTACAACATACAGTGGTATAAAATGCATGGTTAACTGCAAACACACACACACGTCATTGGTTGAAGTGGATGGAATGGTGTCGTTTTTCAACCTCACTAACAATGTAACTGTGTAAGGTGCAGTACTGCCTTGGAAAAATATGCGCTCACTGATGCTGCTAGAGAGTGTTGCATTTATAACCCCTTCTAGTTTAGTGCAATAGCTGCCAGCTTGTGTTGCTGTGTTTCTGTGAATGGCGGAACTCTTCTCTAGCTGCTATCATGCATACCACAAGCCGACAGTCTGTTTGGAGAAGATGAGTAGAGTAGTAGCTGGTGGCTTTTGTTAAGTGATTGACAGCGGTTGGAGAAAAGTGCCAGCATTCACAAAAGCACAGGCCAACAGGAACACAATCCAAGAGCTACTACATGTGTCTAAGAGAGATTAGTGTACTAGCGTCTGTGGGTGTCAGCTTTGGTTTTTGGGAATTGCAGCGCTGCTCTCATTCATAACACAAGCCGCCAGTTACTACTGTAGTCATCTCCTACTATCTGGTGGCTGTGGGAGATTGCGGATTCAGTCTTTTCCCAGTACAAAGGGGGTAAGAGGAAGGACAGGGCTATACGGCGGCAAGTGGGGAAGTAAAACAGAGAGGGGTCTGTGCCTTCAGTGTTGCCTGTACTCTTTCCGCCCCCTCTCTTTCCCCGTAGGACTGCCCATAATTTGGGCCTCGGTCTGGGGTGGAGCTAAAGAAAGTACTGACAAATTAGAATTTCCATTCATTTTTGAACCCCTGCACAGATTTTAACAAGAACAAGTGTTATGTGCTCTGGGTCCCCTGGAGGATTCGGGAAGGATTTTTTAATTTCAAGTGGGAATTGTTCTGTAAATGTACTTGCTCTTAGCTGTTTACTAATTTGGAAGTTGGGAAATTCGTTTTGCAATATGTTTGTGTTGGTCTCAGTTTGCAGATGGTGTGTATCTGGTCCTGTTAATGGGTCTTCTGGAAGGATACTTTGTTCCCCTGTACAATTTCTTTCTGACTCCCGACAGCTTTGAACAGAAGGTAAGCATGGCTGGAAACCCGCAATTGTTTAAAAGTAGAAGCCTCGTACATAGGATTGGTTTATCGGACAAATTTTCGTCCGTTTTCTGTTGCATGCTAGTCTCATATGGAAAGTGAAGAGGTTACTTTCATACGAAAATTCTCCTACGACAATTGTTTTGTATGTATTCTTTTGTTTCCGAGCATTCCTAGTCTTGCTCTTATGATTTTTTTTGGATGAAAACTGTACTAATTAAACAAAAATTGAACATTGTGTTCACGTACGTAAAAATTTTTATAGCCTGCACATCCAGTTTTTGTCATACCAAAATTTGCAATCGGCTGTCGAAGGCACTATACTAACAATCCGAAAATCGGCAGATCGTTCGTCGGACGAGCTTTTTTCTTATTGTGAGTACGGGCCTTTAGGCTGGCCATACATGGGTTGAGTTTTGAAAGAATTTTCTTTGGAAAATCAGAAATTTAGTACGTTTTGTGATTCAATGATGTCACCATTGATTTTAAAATTCGACCAACCAATCCTTCAATTTCACCTCATATTGCTAAACAAAAAATTTTCTTGCCTGGGAATCTTCTTTTCAGGAACGCACATTTCTTTTCAGTTATGTTTCTCCCATCATTGATTAGAAAATAGTTTGTTTTTCAAAAAATTTCGAACATGCCCCATCACTCAAATTTGATGACCGCACGAAAATCGGCCGTTGCACTAATGGTGCGAAATTCAAACGAAAAATTCTTAGATAAGATTTTCGAAAGAAAATTCTTTCGAAATTCGTCCCATGTATGGCCGGCCTTATGCTGGCCAAACACTATACGAAAAATCATTCTAATGCTGGCCATTCGCTAGCCGAAAAATCGTTCTAATGCTGGCCATACAATATACAAAACATCGTTCTAATGCTGGCCATTCATTATATGAAAAATCGTTCTAATGCTGACCAAACACTATATGAACAATCGTTCTAATGCTGGCCATACACTATACCAACAATCGTTCTAATGCTGGCCATACACTATACGAACAACCATTCTAATGCTGGCCATACACTATACGAACAATCGTTCTAATGCTGGCCATACACTATATGAAAAATCGTTCTAATGCTGGGCATACACTATACGAGAAATCGTTCTAATGCTGGCCATACATTATACGAACAATCGTTCCAATGCTGGCCATACACTATACGAATAATCGTTCTAATGCTGGTCATTCACTATACAAACAATAGTTCTAATGCTGGTCATTCACTATATGAACAATCGTTCTAATGCTGGTCATTCACTATATGAACAATCGTTCTAATGCTGGCCATACACTATACCAAAAATCGTTCTAATGCTGGCCATACACTATACCAAAAATCGTTCTAATGCTGTCCATACACTATACGAACAATCGTTCTAATGCTGGCCATACACTATACAAACAATCGTTCCAATGCTGGCCATACACTATACAAACAATCGTTCTAATGCTGGTCATACACTATCCGAACAATCGTTCTAATGCTGTCCATACTCTATACAAACAATAGTTCTAATGCTGGCCATACACTTAACAAACAATCGTTAAAATGCTGGCCATACATTATACGAACAACCGTTCTAATGCTGTCCACACAATATATGTATGAACAATCGTTCTAATGCTGGCCATACATTATCCGTAAAATCGTTCTATTGCTGGCCATTCATTATATGAAAAATCGTTCTAATGCTGGTCATACACTATACAAACAATCGTTTGAACTCATTTTGGAAAAAAGAACACTCGTCCGTTAGAGAAAACGATCGTGCCATCATGTTATGACCGATAAATCGCTCAATGGACATAAATGAATCAGTTATTTGTTAGTTTTTCACATATACCTATTGAAAACAGTTTGGACGCGAGACATATTAACCTTTTAATTTATCGTTCGTTCGGCAGAAAATTTCCAAACTTGTCCTTTGTTTTTTTGGCTCAAAAACGTCACAACCGATTACCGATTCCTTCCCATTAACTGTCCAAAAAACAATCGAACTGTCCAAATGACTGAATTTCGACCGATTTTTAGTATGGTGTATGACCAGCATAACTCATTTTCGAAAAAGGAGCACTCGGCCATGAGAGCAAACGATCGTGCCATCATGTAATCATCAATAAATTGTTCAGTTTTTTGTTTTTTTTCACATCTACTGAGTGCAAACAGTTTGTATGAGAACACATAAACCTTTCAATTTATCGTTCGTTCGGCAGAATCCTTCGTTTTTTCGGCTCAAAAACATCATAACCCATTACAGATTTGTGCCTATTAACTGGTTGCCGACCACACGCCGTGTATTTACTGCGGCAGGGTGGTTCCCCCAGGCAAACCGACGTAGGGCTACGTCGGTCGCGAACAGGGAGCTAGGGGGCGAGCTTGCGCCGCCATTGGCACATTCCCGCCCCCAGTCGGCAGCGAGGACTCCGACACCCGCGATCGTTCCCCACTGAGAGAGAAGGACGTTCGGATGTTGTAAACACAGCTGACCGTTCTTCTCCCTGGAATGATCACAGAGCTCCTGTGATCCTTCTATATAGGATCACATGTCTCTATGATCATTTCACAAGCCACGCCTCCCCCCACAGTTAGAATCACTCCCCTAGGCTTACATTTAACCCCTTCCCTTAAAATGGCATTATTACAGTAACAGTGCATATTTTTAGCACTGATTACTGTAGTAATGTCACTGGTCCCCCCAAAAGTGTCAAAAATGTCAGTTAGGGGTCCGATCTGTCCGCCGCAATGTCGCAGTCCCACAAAAAAAATTGCAGATCGCCGCCATTACTAGTAAAAAAAAAAAAAAACAATAAAAATGACATAAATCTTTCCGGCAGTTAATAGACGCGATAAATTTTGCGCAAACCAATCAAAATATGCTTGTTACGATTTTTTTTTTACCAAAAATATGTAGCAGAATGTTATTTTTTATTTTTTTTTTTTTTTTTCAGAATTGTCGCTCGTTTTTTGGCTTATAGCGCAAAAAATAAAATCACACAGGTGATCAAATACTGCCAAAAGAAAGCTCTGTTTGCGGGGAAAAAAGGACATCAATTTTATTTGAAAACAGCGTCGCACGACCGTGCAATTGTCAGTTAAAATAACGCAGTGCCGAATCGCAAAAAACGGCCTGGTCATTAAGGGGGAAAATCTTCCGGTCCAGAAGGGTTTAACCTCCCTGGCGGTCTGATGATGTCAGAATTTTTGTGCTAACAGCGGTACATTGTTTCACATGGAAATCTGTTGGGTTATATTTTAGGCCTGTAATTCTTAGGAATAACTCACTTAAATCTGTCCAAACAAGAGTCTAGTAGACTTCCCGGGTATGATAAAGTTTGAAATACAAAATCATAAATTATAATGTAAAAATAATAAATTTCATCCAATTCTTCATTGTTTTGGAAGTGGAGATATTTCATTATGAGGGAGAATCTGTACTCTGACATGACCGTGCCAAAGAATGGAGTGGCAAGTAATGTATTAGTTGTCCAAGACCACTTCTGCAGGGGGTTCCCCACCACTCCCTAAAAGAATTATTAGGCCCAGAAATTTCCAAATGTCCTCTTTGGTCACTGGTTCCCACTTTCTGCTTCTTGCAAACTTCCGATGCAGAGTAGCCAATTGTTGCTCTTTGTAGCGGTTTGTCTGGGTAACACTATTTTCAATAACCTCATCGGGCAGAAATAATTGTAGGTATGCCAAGGGGTTGTCATAGTCAACGTCAACTTTCATACCAGGTGCTCCAGTAAATGGGAATCTTGGGGGCGCCGCCTGATCCGTACCGCAATCAATAGAGCACCAAGTCCGCACATCGCTGGGCTCAGTCGCAGAATCGTCGCTGTCGTCACTTTTAGTACCTGATGAATGTTCTTCAAATATTTCCGATTCACCGTCGCTGTTTTCCAGTTCATCCAAAAGCGCTTTTGAGCTAAAAGAACGCTTTTTGGACGTTCTCAATTTTCCAGGCACAAAGAACTGCAAAAAGTACAGGCAGGGCACTGGAAAAGCCTCTAGGTCAGGGGGTCTTCAAACTATGGCCCTCCAGCTGTTCAGGAACTACAATTCCCATCATGCCTAGTCATGTCTGTGAATGTCAGGGTTTTACAAAGCCTCATGGGACGTGTAGTTCTGCAACATCTGGAGGGCCGTAGTTTGAAGATCCTTGCGAATGAAATGGCGTGATACAAAGTAGTAATTCTAACAGATTACACTGTATCATGTCATTTGTTTTATTTTTTTTTTAATCTCCCGCCGGCTCCACCCCCTGCATCGCGGCGCTCACAGGGAAAGGAACCGGAAGAAGGTGCTGGCATCGGCTGAGCACACAGCGAGAGGACACCGGGAGGACAGCGGGGGATCACAGTGGAAGGTAAGTGTGATTGTGGGGTAATCCCGAGTGTGGCTCGGGGGTTACCACTTTTGGCACTGAATATTAACCCCCGAGCCACACTCGGGAATACCGCTAGGAAGGTTAATAAAGGTCCCTTTAACCACTTTAAGACAGGAAGATTTGACCCCTTTCCTGACCAGGCCATATTTTGCAATTCGGCACTGCGTTACATTAACGGACAATTGCGCCGTCGTGCGACGCTGTACCCAAATAAAATTGACGTCCTTTTTTCCCACAAACAGAGCTTTCTTTTGGTGGTATTTGATCACCTGTGTGATTTTTATTTTTTGCACTATAAACAAAAAAAGAGCGACAATTCTGAAAAAAAAAAAAAAAAAACAATATTTTTCAAATTCTGCTATATAACATTCCTCCAAAAATACAAATTTAACAATCAAAATTTTTTAGATTTTAGGCCAATTTGTTTTCTCCTACATATTTCGCAATAAGCGTATTTTGATTGGTTTGCGCAAAAGTTATCGCGTTTACTAACTACGGGAAAGATTTATGTCATTTTTATTTTTTTTTTTTTTACTAGTAATGGCGGCGATTTTATGCGGGACTGCCACATTGCAGCGGACAGATCGGACCCCTAACTGATATTTTTGACACTTTTGGGGGGACCAGTGACATTACTACAGTAATCAGTGCTAAAAAAATGTAATAATGACACTGACAGGGAAGGCGTTATCCCTATGGGTGATCAAAGGGTTAAATGTGAGCCTCATGCTTACTGACGTGTGTGGGGGGAGGGGTTTGTGTGACACAGACAGAGATCGCAGGTTCAGCTATGCTGAATCCTGTGATCTCCTCCTGTTTGTCACTGAGAAGATCCGCCTGCTTTGTTTACATAAGCAGGCGGATCTTCTCACACTTTCCTCTCCTCCTCCTGCCGACTCCCGTCTAAACACAATGGGAGCGAGCCTCCGGCGGCGCGCACGCGCCACCGAAATCAATAGGGTTCCAGGGGAGCCGTACTGCCGCAGTAGGATTACTGTGAGCAGTCGGCAAGTGGTTAAAAATCAATGCTGGGTCCAAGGGCCAGACCCACTTCAAACACCAAGGGGGCTGCATGTGGCCCTGGGGCCGCAGGTTGGGCATGAGGACTGAATACCAAATTAAATGTAGAGGGGGTTTTATTTTTTATTTTTTCCTTAAACTGTTTTTAGATAAAATAATATTTTCTTATCATCAGGTCCTCAATGTATCATTTTCCTTTGAGCTTATGCAAGATGGCGGTCTGGAGAAACCAAAGCCAAGGCCGGAAGGTTAGTTACGTTGTTGCTGTTGTTGTCACTGAGCTCATGCTTCTTTGAATTGAATTTTGACCTTGTGGCTTTGTGTTGTACCTACAGACATTGTCAACTGCGACTTGAAATCCACTCTCCGAGTCCTGTACAATCTCTTCACCAAGTATCGAAGTCTGGAGTAAAAAGCACTCCAGAGATCACAACTAAAGATAATAAGCCATCGATACTTCATTCCTGTTAGCAGTGTTTAACGCTGGAGAAGAAAAAAAAAAAGGGAACATTTTTATATTTTTATTTTCTATTGTACAAAGAAACTGATATTGTGAGTTGTAAAAAAATAGGTAACTCGCAAGAAAAAGAAAAAAAGCATTTCAAATTAGCGAAGTTACCCTGCTGAATGGGGATCATTTATTAATCTGTGCTATCAAGCTGGTGGCAATCGTTTCTTGATTCACACTAATACTGGCTGCTGATTTTAGTCACAGTCATGAATGTTTTTGATTTACAGGTTGAGCCTACCAAAAACTCAATGGGGTGTATTAAAAAATAAAAAAATTGCATAACTTTCTACCCATCAAAATTGCATGTAAATTCTGCAGATCAAATGTTATCCATTAAAAAAAAAAAAACAGCGTGAAAGGGGAAAATACTGCATTATGGCCACTAGATGGAGATGAGGAGCCTACTTATTTCACACAATACTCCATCTAGTGGCCCTAATGCATTATTTTCCCCATTCGCAGGTTTTTTATTTATTTTTTTTATGAATAACATTTGTTCTGCAGAGAAAATTTAATTTTGCCCCATGCACACAGAAAATTTTTTCGTCCAGTTGTTTTTTTTTTTCTTTAAATATAAATACACCCCAAAGTGTATGTCTGGGAAAAAATAAAAAAATCGTATTCAGTACATCTCTGCAATATATGCACAGTTTCCCATGCTGCAAGTGACGGTTGATCTATTGTAATTATTAATTAAAGAATTCCAGGAGTCTAGTAAGCTACTAACATCTTCTGGTGAGCAGACAACCCATGCTCTGCTGCACTAAAATCAATGGTGTCCACTCTGTCTTAGTTCTCCTTTTCTGGACTACAGAACACCTACGCCTTATATCAGCCATCCCCAACCTCCCCAGCACCAGGGACTGACAACTTCTTCATGGCCCAGGTGGGGGGGGGGGGTTGTTGGGGGTGCAGCCTGTTACCTTAGGGGGGTGGGGGTGCAGCCTTTCACCTGAAGTCAGTTTAGTATGAAGACCCCCCAAGACATGGTGGTCTCTCTCCTATAGACCATAGCAGTGTTCGGATCTCACCATGCGCTCTATGAAGATCCTGTCCCTGCCTGGCTCCAACCTCCCCTTCTCTTCTACTCCCCCTTCTCCTCATCTTGCTGACGTGACCACAGAGAGGGAAGGGAGTAGTGGTGGTAGGAGTGTGGGGGGGGAACCTCTGGTGGTTGTAGGTTGTGCTCACCTGCTGCCCGGCCCCCAACAGACCATGGACCGGCGCCGGTCTGTGGCCCGGGGGTTGTGGACAGGGGAGGACTGGGCAAGGGGGCAATAGCCCCCTGGGCCACTCTGATGCCCCGTAAAAAGGCTGCACCGCTTCTGCCACAGACATGCCTAAAGGATTCCTAGTGAAGAGCAGTAAAAGGTCTCCTCTGCTGACCTACTGAGTGCAGGATAAGAAAAAGGACAGAGCACAGGCCTTCCCCCAGCATTGATGGTGTAAACTGTCTCTGAACAGAAGCCAGTTCCATGCACCACTGGAGACTCAGCCCATATCAAACTGTCCCAGCTTCCCCCAACCGCCCCCTACTGGCCAGGTCAGGAACCCAGATTTGGCCAGGGAGTAGAGAGTACTTGGAATGGAGCTTCAGCCTGGAATGGGGGTCAGGAGGAGGCCGTGAACAGGGATAGTGGGATCCCCAGTACATGGGGGTCTCTCTCCTTTAGACCATAGCAGTCTACAGACCTCACCAGTGCCCTATGATGATCCTGTCCCTGCCTGGCTCTCCAGCCTCCCCTTCTCCTTCTACTCCCTTTTCTCCTCATCTCTCTTTTTCTTCCCACTATAGTGGGAGGGGGGCCAATTCGCTGCACCATGGGCTTATGGTTTGTACTTGCCCCCTGGGCCAAAGGTTGCCAGTCAGCCCCTGGTTGTGGACCTCTATCTTATATGAAGGTAACGAGGGGAAGGTCTTTTGTAGTCCAGGAGAAGAGAAAAAAAATCAACATATGCATGTGGAAACGGAAAAAGACAGGCAGGCGTGTAGATGTAGTTGTGTATTGCAGAAATGGACTGAATTTGTATTTTTTTTTTTTCTATTTTTTTTCCAAGACACACTTAAAAAAAATATATTTTTGGGCCTTTTTTACTGAAATGGTCTCTGTTGATTTTTGCAGTCCATCATAAAGGTCCGAATATTTCAAAGGAGGGAAGTTGGAGGTGAAGGTTTCTAAAGCAGGCATAATATTTTTACTTTTTGTTTTATACTCTTATGTTTAGTTCAACTGATATGCTCTTCGTCTTTTTTGTTAACTCTACATTTCACATTTTTATAGAAAAACATTCGGCTGTTGCGTTTTTTTTGAGAAATGAAAAGCAGTTCCCTATAAATTGGCCTCTTAGTATGAGGGCCATTGTGTTCGGGAGTGCCCACGCTCCGTCAACCTTCCTGTGAACTTTAGGGAACGCTTATCAGAGTCATATTTGATGATAGGTTTAGGAGCACCTATTGAAAATGGTCACACAGCTTAATGGTTAGTAGTAAATATTTTTTAATTAGGAAGAGCCAATACTTTTTGGGCAAAAAAGGCCTCCCTCCTTCTTCAAGGCGAACATATATAAGATGATAAATAAGACAATTTTACTATATTACACCTTCGATATTATTGTATTGATTAATGACTTTTATGATTAATAATATAGTAATAATTAAATTTTTTTAAATAAGAAGAGTTAATGTGTTTTGGACAAAAAAGAGACATCCCCTTGTTCAGGGCAAATGTATATAAGATGATAAAGAAGACAATTTTTACTATTTTCCACCTTCCACAAAATTTTATCACTTCGTGCCTTTCATGATTGATACTATAGTAATAATAGTAGTATTTATAAAAGGCATGAATGAAAAAAATATTATGAAAGGTGGAAATTAGTTAATAAAAAAATTGTACAGTTTTATTAACTACTTTCCATCTTTCACCAACACGTTTTGGGGGGGAATGAGGCCTCTCTATTCTTCAGGGCTAACATATAAGAGATAATAGAGAAAACAGAAAAAAAAAACAATAACAATATAGTATTATATATATATATATATATATATATATATATATATATATATATATAATAACAGTATTGTTTTTTTCTATCTTCTCTATTATCTTTTAAATGTTTTATCTTTAAAATGTATTATCTTTTAAATGTTAGCCCTGAAGAATGGGGAGGCCTTTTTCTGCCAAAACATGTTGGTTGAAGGAGGAAAGAAGTTGATAAAATTTGCACAATTTTATTGACTACTTTCCGTAATATTTAAATCATTCATGCCTTTTATGATTACTAGTATTATTACTATTTTAATTTTTTTTTCCTATATTCTCTATTATTTTTATGTATGTTAACCTTGAATAACAGGGAGACCTTTTTCCACTGAAACCTGTTGGTGAAAGGAGGAAAGAAATGAATAAAATTGTACAATTTTTTGGACTATTTTCCACCTTTCACATATTATTTCATGCCTTTAATGATTATTAATATAGTAATAATAATCATAATCATAAAAAGTATGAATCAATAAAATATTGTAAAAGATGGAAAAAAGTCAACAAAATTGTACGGTTTATTAAATAAATGAAAACTTGTGAAAGGTGGAAAGTAGTTAATAAACTGTACAATTTTGTTGACTTTTTTCCATCTTTTACAATATTTTATTGATTCATACTTTTTATGATTATGATTATTATTACTATATTAATAATCATTAAAGGCATGAAATAATATGTGAAAGGTGGAAAATAGTCCAAAAAAATTGTACAGTTTATTAACTACTTTACACCTTTCACAATATTTTATTTTTTCATGCCTTTTATGATCAATGACATAATGAGGATAATATCATAAAAGGCAGGAATCACTAAAATATTGTGAAAGATTGAAAATCGTCTACAAAATTGTACAATTTATGAATTACTTTCCACATTCCACAATATTTTATTGATTCATGTCTTTTAATGATTAAAAATGTAATAATAATAATCATAGTAGTAATAAAAGGCAAGAATCAATATAATTTTGTAAAAGGTGGAAAATAGTCAATAAAATTGTTCAGTTCATTACCTACGTCTTCACTTCCACTAACACATTTCAGGGGAAAAAATGCCTTCCTATTCTTCGGGGCTAATATATCAAAGTAGACAGAAAAAATAATGATAATATAGTAATAGAAGTATTTTTTTTTCTGTCTTCTTTATTATTTTTAAAATGTGAGCACTGAAAAATGGGGACACCTTTTTTTATATATATGAGCCCTGAAGAATAGGGTCACTTTTTCCCCCCCTAAAACATAATGGATATTCTTAATCAAAAAATATTTTTTTTTTCCAATAATCAAAAAACATTTTATACTTATTGTCGAGCTGTGTGACCATTCCTACTAGGCGCTCCTATTTTTATGCTCAAAAACCAAGTTATTTGTTGTGTGGCACCCTCGACGTGATCAGAAAGGTAGCAGCCAAAGACTTATAACAGGTCTCTATATATCGGACCTCCACTCTAGGTTGGGCCTCCTCAAAGGAGAACCACCTTTCCATACAGATAAAATCTCAGCTTTCATTCCAGTATTACCTTACATCCACTAGATATCAGACTCAGGACTATTTCCAACAATCATTTCATAAACAGAATAGTACATTCTAATATATTACTAAAACACAAATTTCGGGTAAAGGAAATGCGTGTGCCTATTGTGTGTGATTATTTTAGGATGGAAAATATAGACACAATGGAAAAAAAGAAAAACAATCTCAGTTCTACAAAGCTTTTTTTTTTTTTCTTTTTTTTTTTTTAATTTGTGACAACCGCTGTCTCAAAATGTTACTTTTTATTTTTTTTTTAGTTTTATTTATTTATTTGTTTTAAGGAAAAACTGACTTGAAATCGATTATAGACAGCTATATCATGTTATGTTTATGAATATTTTGTAAAAATGGGGGGAGTAGTCTTTACAGTTTCCAAACCACAAAGAGTCTTTACTTTTAAAACTTTTAAAGACTTTTTGAAAACTTTAGAACTTTAAAGTCTAAATTTACTTTCTTTAAAGGGCTTTAATGGACATGCAGCTGATTACAGATGTTTAAATATCATCGCCTTTGACTGCAAGGAGGCACAAAAATGATATGTGAACGCCTAAAACAGTACAAAAAGAAGCTTAATTTTTTTTTTTTAAATCAAATATTTTTTATTTAATTGTTTTTTGGTAAAAAAAAAAAAATAGGAAAGAAAATTTACAAAAAAGAGAAGAACCTCTGTCCCATTAGACCTCCCAATCTGGTGTAAGCTAAATATTTACACTGAATTAAAAATTCAATTTGTTGATTATGCATAGTTTACGATCGTATTTAAAGTATATCTAAAGCCTATTTTTTTTTTTTTTTTTTTTTTTTTAGTTTTTGATGGAGTGGTGAAGGGTTAGAACCTCTGCCAGATTTTTGTTTCTATCTTTTGTCCCTGCTGGGGACATTCGCTATCTCTATTTGTCCTGGTGAACAGGACTTAAAATGAAGGAAAATTCTAATGTTTGAGTAGTCACTAAAACAGGTACAGAAGGGGAATCTTCCAATGAGGACACTCGTTTTGGTGACAATTAAGGGAGGAAGTTCTTGTTAGATTTTCTCCTACTTCCTGTTGTGTTTATTTTAATAGAACAGGAAGTGATGGAAAAATGAGATGCAAATGGCAAAAAAACAGTCCAGGGTTGTTAAATTTTTCTACTGTATCCAAAAATTAAAAAAAGGAAATAAAATGTTTTGGGCATTAGATATACTTTAATTCTGAAATGATGCTTAAAGCTGAACTCCAGACTTAACAAATATATTCTTCCTTGAAACTTGGTGTGCTTAATCCAGTGTGAGACTTTTCCTTCCTGTAATAAATGACCGCTCACTGCTGCTCTCTCCCCTTGTGCAGGGTGACTGGTCTTGTCTCCGCCCCCTCCTGTCTTTTTCTGCATGCAGCCTGTGGTGGGTGGAGCCTGCTGGGTTCCTCCCACAACTCTGCTCTCTCTATGTGGAGGGTGACTGGTCTTGTCTCCGCCCCCCTCCTGTATTTTTCTGCATGCAGCCTGTGGTGGGTGGAGCCTGCTGGGTCCCTCCCACAGCTCTGCTCTCTCTCTTTGCATAGGATGACTGGTCTTGTCTCCACCCCCTCCTGTGGTTTTATGCAGGCACTCCTTAGTGGGTGGGGCCTGCTGGGTTCCTGCCACAGCTTTGCTCTCTCTCATTGAGCAGGGAGACTGGTCTTGTCTCCACCTCTCCTGTGGTTTTCTGCAGGCAGTCCTTAGTGGGTGGGGCCCTCTGGGTCCCACCCACAGCTCTGCTCTCTCTCTTCATGTGCAGGGTGACTGGTTTTGTCCCCAACCCCTCCTGCTGTTTATTGCAGGTAGCTCGTTGTAGGTGGAGCCTGCTGTGCCCCACCCACAGCTCTGCTCTCTCTTCTTGTGCAGGGTGACTGGTCTTGTCTCCGCCCCCTCCTGCAGTTTTCTGCATGCAGCCTGTAGAGGATGGAGCCTGCCGGGCCCTCCCACAGCTCTGCTCCCTCTCCTTGTGCAGGGTGACTGGTCTTGTCTCCACCCCCTCCTGTAGTTTTCTGCAGAAAGCCTGTAGTGGGTGGAGCCTGCTGGGTCCCTTCCTCAGCTCTGTTCTCTCCTTGTGCAGGGTGACTGGTCTTGTCTCCATCCCCTCCTGTGGTTTTCTGCACGCAGCCCGTAGTGGGTGAAGCTTGCTGGGTCCCCCCACAGCTCTGCTCTCTCTCCCTGCTCAGGGTGACTGGTCTTGTCTCAGCCCCCTCCCGTTGTTCTCTGTAGTGGGTGTGGCTTGCTGCTCTATGCAATCTGGGTTTACAAAGACATTTAGTGCACACAAAGTAGATATAAATCCTTTGTGGCAATTAAAAAAAAAAAAAAAAATTAAATTTAATATTTTTTTGCGCCTGGAGTTCAGCTTTAATCTACCTAGTCGGGGTCTAATCGAAATATTTCAGCCCCCTTTCGTTTCCATATAGGAATTTTCCGCCGGATGGCAGACCGTTCTTTGCCGCTTAATAAATGAAACCTGCAGCTGGTTACCGCTAATAATATAATAGTTTTTGCAAAACTCCGCTAATGAATAATGAGTGCAAGCTTATAATTACCCGCTGGGAGAATTAAGACGGAGAAATGTATATATGAAAAAATCACGCTGCGCGCCATTAATCTGCCTCCGATACACAAACACACATACCGCCCCATCACAGGCTCTCAAATTATGATCCATAACAACGTTATTAACCCCCGCAGGGTCTGTCAGATGGGTTAATTACCAGTCATGTTCCCGTGTGAAAAGGTGCTATGTTTATCCACGTATCGCACGCCACGAATGTATTACACAGGCCGTTCCGGTAATAATATAGAAGTATCATGCCTATTGTGATAATTGCCGCATAACCTTAATAATTAGCAGCTTTCCATCCACCGCCAATGCTTTTTTTTATTATTATTTTTTTTTATTTCTTGCATTCTTTGATGAGTTTAATTTTTTTCTTTTTGATTTTGACACTTAAGGCTGAAATTATTTTTATACGCTTTAATTAACCACATGTATTTATTTATTTTTTTTTAAAAGTCTTAATAGCATGTAAAGAACCACAAATAGGAAGACATTCGACAAAATGATTTTTTTCCCTGTCTCTGTGACGGAATTATTCACTTAAAGCGGAGTTCCGGCCTCAAATACCTTTTTTAACTAAAAATACCCCTATAATACTAATCCATCGCCCTTTACAGAACCGCTATCCTCATACTTACAAGGTGTACAGTATTGGATTTTAGTCAAAATCTTACTTTTAAAAACGCTGTCTGGGCGCGGCCATCTTAGATGTGGGCATCTGAAGCCGCAGTGTAATCTGCTTTGTCCTTCTTCCTGATTCCAGGGAGTGTTCTGGGAGTTCTTCCTGATTCCAGCCTCCTGGGAGTGATGACAAACAGCTCCCAGAATGCAATGCAAAGGCGGAAGTGATGTCGGTGGCCGCGGCCACAGAGTGGGGAGAAGGAGGAAGTACAATCAAAAATGCCCTGAAAATAAAGTAAGGGACCCCAAAAAAAAACTTGAAAATGCCCAATTGTTGATCAGCATAGCGAGCACTCCAGGAATCACTAAAGTTGCAAAATAGGCCGGAACTCCACTTTAAGTGGTAGTTTTATATTACTTGCAGCATACTTTAAAACCTTTAAATGATTTTTTTATTATTTTATTCTGTATTATTCCGTTTTTTTTTACAAAGCTAACTTGTATTTTATGAGCTAAAGATTTATTAATAACAGGTTTAAAGGGAGACACAACTGTAAAGAAAAATTATATATTTACATTTTTTTATCTTGGCCATAGGCAAGCCGATGTTTTAGAAAGCAATGCCACGCACTTATGCATCAAACAAAGTTGCAGATGGCAACAACAGTCAGGTGACCATGCGCATAATCTTCCAACCCAATCTTTCACAACCTTTTAAACATGGAGGAACCCTTCAAATAGCTTTCCAGTCTCAAAGATCCCCCACTAAAACGTACTATTGGCGCTTTTCCACTGCATGGAACCGAACGGTACGGCTCTCAAAAACAGTACCACCTCGATTGTGGTTCCAAGAGGTACCATACCCGGTACCATATCCCACAATCCTTTGCATGCAGTCACTACTAGCCACTGATTGGTCAGAGAATCCCACCCACCCCGTTGTTATCCCACCCAATTAACTTTAGTACTACTTTAGTGGAAAAGCAAACCATACCGTACCAAACCGTTCCAACACCGTACCATGCGGTACCAGCAGTGGAAAAGCAAACCGGGCCAAGCAGGGCCGAGTAGAGCCGAGCCGGTACTTGCAATGGAAAAGTGCCATATATCTACAGCTCATGATACATAGTGTGATGGTCAGTGGGAAGAATGCTCCTTACTTGCTCCACTTGTGGTTATTAGGAGGAATTACCTTCTTACAGATGGCATAAAAAGATCAATGGTGTCCGTGGGAATTTATCTGAGAGGCAGATACTGCTAATTGCTCAATAAACCCCTAGCAACCTCTGCAGGAACCCTAGGGTTCCATGGATCCCTGGTTGAGAAACCCTGTTCTGGACCAAACTTTCTCAGCCTTTTTACCCCAGAGGAACCCATTGGTGGTCAGCGGGAAGAATGCCCTTTATATTTATTGTCAAAATGTCACCCTTCCCAAGAGTTAAAAATATTAATGGTGTCATTCTGCTGGCTTTGCCAAGTGGCTTTGGACCAAGACATCATCAGATGAGAGGTCAATCAGCCACCGCTCAGGGAAGACCCTAGGCTTCCAGGAACCCTGGTTGAGAAACCCTGTTCTGGATCAAACTTTCTCAGCCTTTTTACCCCAGAGGAACCCATTGGTGGTCAGCGGGAAGAATGCCCTTTACATTTATTGTCAAAATGCCACCCTTCCCAAGAGCTAAAAATATAAATGGTGTCATGCTTCTGGCTCTGCCAAGTGGCTTTGGACCAAGGCATCATCAGATGAGAGGTCAATCAGCCACCGCTCAGGGAAGACCCTAGGCTTCCAAGAACCCTGGTTGAGAAACCCTATTCCAACCTGTTGATAATTGTCTGTCCTCCGGCTCAGCAGCTGTGCAAAAAAACAGTGGTGCCCTCACATGGGATATTGCTGTTTTGTCAGATATCTGTGAAGGATCTCATTTATCCAGGTCTTGATTATCTAGTTGTAGTACTTAGTCCCAGTCAACCGGTGCTGTGATGTTGAAGATGTATCATAGCTTCTCCAAGCCACTTCTTCAGTTTTAATAAGATTCAGAAAGCTGCAGCGCCCCTATATCCACACAAGTTAGCATTGACGCCTTAATCCAAAGTTCCTCAACTAGGGTTCCCTCAGAGGTTGCTCAAGGTTCCTTGAGCAATTTCTGCCTTTCAGATACATTCCCTCTGACACCATTGATCTTTTTAGCTATATGTAAGGGGGGTAATTCTTCTTAATGACCACAAGCGTAAGAAGCATTCTTTCCAATGACCATCACACTAATGTATCATGAGTTGTAGATATAGTCATATTTAACAGCGGTTCCCTGAGACTAAAAGTTTATTTCAAGGGTTCAAAGGTTGAGAAAGGCTGCCTTAATCTAATCATCATGGAACTTGTCAAGGTAGATGCTGATTGTCAAAGAACAGGATGGAGAGGGAGCCACCCTGTTTTAGTCACATTACATTACAGTCTGTTTATGTGTTATTCTTTAGAGTCATGTGGCTTTGAAGATCTCCTGGCACCAAGGTTGGAATTATTTAACTATGCCCCAGGGTTGGTGGTCAATGGAAGGAATAGTGCCCCATCATTACTGTTTTTGGAAAGAATAGTGGCCCATCAATGGTATCATTGGGAGGAATAGTGCCCTAAAAGTGGTGTCAGTGGAAGGAATAGTGACCCATCGTTGGAGTCAGTGGGGGAACTGTGCCACATCATTACTGTTTTTGAAAAGAATGGTGGCCCATCAACGGTATCATTGGGAGGAATAGTGCTCTAAAAGTGGTGACAGTGGAAGGAATAGTGACCCATCGTTGGAGTCAGTGGGGGAACTGTGCCCCATCATTACTGTTTTTGGAAAGAATAGTTGCCCATCAACGGTATCATTGGGAGGAATAGTGCTCCATCAGTGGTATCACTAGGAGGAATAGGGCCCCATCGATGGTATCATTGGGAGGAATAGTGCCCTAAGATTGGTGACAGTGGAAGGAAAAGGTTGAGAAGGGCTGCCCTAATCTAATCATCATGGAACTTGTCAAGGTAGATGCTGATTGTCAAAGAACAGGATGGAGGTGGAGCCACCCTGTTTTAGTTACAAAGCTCCAACCTTGGTGGCAGTCTGTTTATGTGTTATTCTTTAGAGTCATGTGGCTTCGAAGATCTCCTGACACCAAGGTTGGAATTATTTAACTATGCCCCAGGGTTGTGGTCAGGAGTAATAAAAAAATAATTTAGCATCTGTGGTAGGTGAAAAGAGAAAAATTGTTCCATCCTTGTTGATAATGGAACAGATCTCCTGACATCAAGGTTGGGAATATTTAACTATGTCCCAGGGTGGATGGTCAGGAGTAGTAAAAAAATAATCTAGCATCTGTGCTGAGAAGAGCAGTAATGCTGCATCCTTGATGATAGTGGAACAAACAATGCTTCATTGTTGGTGTCAGTGGGAGGAATAGTGCCCATCGCTGGTGTGAGTGGGAGGAATAGGACTCAATCAGTGGTATCAGTGGGAGAAATAGTGCCCATCATTGACGTCATTGGAAGGAATAGGGACCCAATCAATGGTATCAGTGGGAGAAAAAGTGTTCATCAATGGTTTTAGTAGGAGAAATAGTGCTCCATCGCTGTTGTTATTGGTGTCATGGATGTGCAATAGTGTCTGGCAGCTTACCATCTCCTTCATGTCTGCATTAGAGGCCAGACTTCCTTCTGGCTGCCTTTTTATCATCTCTCCTCTCTGTTTGGCTCCACCCCAGGCCATTCCAGGAAATCTATATTAACCAGCGCACTGCAGATCTGCTTTGCTGTTCAACAGTGTTTGTTAGTTCATGTTCCTGTCTGCCGTGTGCTTCAACTACCTTTTTGTGTACCGACTTTGGCTCATCTCTGACCACTCCTGTATGCCTGTGACCCTTACTTTTGGCCGGTCCCTTGGTTACCCTTGTCTGCCTGTTGTCCCGACCTCGACTTACCCATCACCATCCCTTGTGTCCTGAGTGGCTGCTTCCCCTCTCTCCCTACGGAGCGTGACCCGGGGGACCCCAGGGGCCGCGACCTGGGCCCAGCTGCAGCCAAGTCAATCCTCACCACTAGAGGCTCTGGTGAACACCTGCTGGGTCTTAGACTCTGCGCCCTGGGGAATCTTGGGCTCACGTTTCTGTCCATTCGCAGCAATCAGCTACTGGGTTCACTACCTTGCGGTGCACCCCTGCCTCCAACAGGGTGCAGATGTCACATGGCCACAGGTGACCTGACAATTGGGAGGTATAGGTCCCCCTTATTGATGTCAAAGGAAGGAATAGTGCCCCATCACTGGTGTCATTGGGAGGAATTGGACCAATCAATGGCATCAGTGGGAAAAATAGTATCCATCAATTGTGTCAGTAGGAGGAATAGTGCCCCATCATTGGAGACATTGGGAGGAATAGGACCCAGTCAATGGTATCAGTGGGAGAAATAGTGCCCTATTGTTAGTGTCAGTGGAAAGAATAAGTCCTGATGCTTGGTATCAACTAGGGTGGTTCTTCAACTTTCACACCTCCTATCGTGTTCTTGGGCAATCAGCATCTGCCTTGACGCATTTCATGGTGACTGGATTAGGGTGTCTGTGCTACCTGTGTGGATATTATTGTTGGGGTATTCTCCTGACACTAACAAGAACTGAAGAAGTGGCTTGGAAAAGCTACGAAACATCTTCAACACTATAGCACAAGCCCAGTTGAATGTGACCAACTATTACTCGATATGTGTTGTTGGACCATTTATTGTGTGGACATTTATCCTTATTTGCCTGTGTGTGGCCTGCATCAGTCTGGGCATTGTAGAAATTGCACGGCATCGCAAAAGCTGGTTGACTCAAGGCATGTAAATTTACGTAACTCTGCTTGTAATAGTAATATTGGATTGCTTGTGCACTTCTTGGCTTTACTAAATTTTTGAAGGTACTGACCTGTTAGCAGACCAGTTGAGCAACATATAGCTTGTATAATCAGTTCATGGGAGATATTAGTTTGCAGCCCCGTCAACAGTTTTCAAATCTGTTTTTAGCTGAATGGTCTAAAGTCACGCCATTTTCTGCCAATTTAGGATAATAGTCCTGATAGCCCAACCCCACCACCAAGGAAAACCAACCCGTCCATGCTCCCTCACCACCTGTCCACTTTGCTGTCCTCTCCACCTCTCCACCCCATGGTGTCAGAGATTACCCAAGTGGATGACATGACCAGCTTCCCACCCAATGACAATATTAAGCCCTGACGCATGCTCCCCTATACCCAGAATTCCCACTTTATGGAGCAAGGAGACTGCGATAGGGAGATGGTTGAGTTTACTTTGTTGATGGGTGAGCTATTGGTAAGCACTGTCACTTTACCCTAAATAGTAGAAGTGATGGTGCCTCTTTAAAATGGGGGTTCTTCAAACTTTCAAAACAATGATTGTGTTCCTTCAGACTTTAGGGGGGCCAGATTGTGGCCAGAGGAGGTAGAAAATTCCATGGCGTCAGTGGTCAATAGGGGTCAACAATCTCACTGGCTCAGTGGTGAGCAGGAGTAAAAAAGATGCCCCAGGGTTGGGGATTAGGAGAAGCAAAAAATAATCTAGCATCTGTGGCGAGAAGAGGAATAATGCCCCATTATTGATGATATTTGAACAAACAGTGCTCCATCTTTGGTGGCAATGGGAGGAATGAATCCCCATCATTGGTGTCTATGGGAGAAAATGTGCCTCGTCTTTGGTGTCACTGGGAGAAATAGTGCATCATTGTTGGTGTCAGGGGAAGGAATAGTCTTCTATCATTGGTGTCAGTGGGAGGAATAGTGCCCCATCATTGGTGTCAGTGGGAGAAATAGTGTCCCATCATTGATGTCAATGGGAGGAATAATTCCCCTTCATTGGTGTCTATGGCGGGAACTGTGTTTCATCCTTGGTGTCATTAAAAGAAATAGTGCCCCATTTATGGTGTTATTGGAAGCAATAGTGCCGTATAAATGGTGAATAAGGGAATAGTGCCCCTATGGGTGGTAACAGTGGAAGGAATAGTGCCATATTGTTGAAAACAGTGAGGGGAATTGTGCCCCACTGGCTGGTAAAAAATAAAGTGAAGGGAAGCATCTAACTTACAGGCTAACAGGCCCCCATCATTGGTGTCACTGGATAGTGCCCCATAGTTGATGTCAAAGGGAGGAACTGTGCCCCATCATTGCTGTTTTCGGAAAGAATAGTGGCTCATCAATGGTATCAATGGGAGGAATAGTGCCCTAAGAGTGGTGATAGTTTAAGGAATATCGTTGGAGTCAGTGGGGGAACTGTGCCCCATCATTACTGTTTTTGGAAAGAATAGTGGCCCATCAATGGTATCATTGGGAAGAATAGTGCGCTAAGAGTGGTGACAGTGGAAGGAATAGTGACCCATCATTGGAGATAGTGGTGGAACTGTGCCCCATCATTGCTGTTTTTGGAAAGAATAGTGGCCCGTCATTGGTATTATTGGGAGGAATAGTGCCCTAAAAGTGGTGACAGTGGAAGGAATAGTGACCCATCATTGGAGTCAATGGTGGAATTGTGCACCATCATTACTGTTTTTGGAAAGAATAGTGGCCCATCAATGGTATCATTGGGAGGAATAGTGCCCTAAGAATGGTGACAGTGGAAGGAATAGTGGCCCATCGTTGGAGTCAGTGGGGGAACTGTGCCCCATCATTACTGTTTTTGGAAAGAATAGGAATAGTGACCCATTGTTGAGTCAGTGGGGGAATTGTGCCCCATCATTACTGTTTTTGGAAAGAATAGTGGCCCATCAATGGTATCATTGGGAGGAATAATGCCCTAAGAGTGGTGACAGTGGAAGGAATAGTGACCCATCATTGGAGTCAGTGGGGGAATTGTGCCCCATCATTGCTGTTTTTGGAAAGAATGGTGGCCCATCAATGGTATCATTGGGAGGAATAGTGCCCTAAGAGTGGTGACAGTGGAAGGAATAGTGACCCATCGTTGGGGATAGTGGTGGAATTGTCCCCCATCATTACTGTTTTTGGAAAGAATAGTGGCCCATCATTGGTATTATTGGAAGGAATAGTGCCCTAAGAGTGGTGACAGTGGAAGGAATAGTGACCCATTGTTGGAGTCAGTGGGAGAACTGTGCCCCGTCATTACAGTTTTTGGAAAGAATAGTGGCCCATCGATGGTATCATTGGGAGGAATCGTGCCCTAAGATTGGTGGCAGTGGTGGAATTGTGCCCCATCATTGCTGTTTTTGGAAAGAATGGTGGCCCATCGATGGTATCATTGGGAGGAATAGTGACCCATCGTTGGAGTCAGTGGGGGAATTTTGCCCCATGGGTCGATTTAAAAGAAAGCAAAGGGAAGCATGTGACCCACAGGCTGGGGACCATGGTTAGGGACCACTACTTTCATGTAAACAAGAATTCAGTAAAAAGTCTGCTTCCTTACAGTCCTCATCTCCCGTGAAGGTTGTTTCTGACTGGCATTAGTCACCTGACTTTTTTTCAAAGCAGATCCCAACATTTTTGCATTTACTCCCATGACACCAGTGCACCAATTCTAGGGTTGGGCTAGACAGCACTGGGGAGGTGTAATGGTTTCCAGATAGGTCTGTAGGAGACAGCAGTTCATCGCCAAGGGCAAAGTAAAAGTGCGGACAATCAAAATCTCCCCCGATCTATCCAAATTACAAGGCTCCATGCTGCATTGCATTCCGGTAGGTCACCCCATTCAGGACAATCCAGAAAGGAAGAGAAGGAGTAGTAAGTATGTAATCAGGCTTGGCTGAGGAAGGAAGATAAGTGATAGCTGACTGCTGACACCAATGGCGACCAATGAGAAGTAAATGAATGTGACCGGTCTAAGCTATGTTCTCATTGGTTGACATGAATTTCATATTATTACAAAAAAAAATCTGTAAGGAGGCAGGTATTGGTGACCCCTCTTTCTGAACATACTGATTCCCTGGCTGTCATGCTGATCCAGTGGCTTCAGCACTTCCTCTGACCTTGAATGAGAAAGCGGATTGTGCATTACTCCTCATTCTTATTCCAGGTCACGGTATTGAAGAAACAGCCAGGCAATTTGCTTTTTCAGGTCTCTCGGGTTTTAAAGTGGTTGAAAACCTCAGACATGAAATATGAACAAAGCATATCCTTCTATAGTGTGTACTTGTCTCATTCCAGAGCACTAAGGCCCCTTTCACACTTGTGCGACTTAAAAGTTGCGCGATTTTATCGTGATTTTGACGCGTCTTGAAGCAATGCCTATGTCTTTGGACCTCAAAACGCATTAAAATCGGCCAAAAGTAGCACAGGGACTACTTTGAAGTCGTTGCGACTTGAAGTCGTACAGAAATGAACGGTACTCATTGGAAATCATGGAGAACGACTTGTCATGCGACTTTGCAGTCCAAAATCGCAGGACAGGTCGCACAAGTGTGAAAGAAGCCTGAGTGTCATTTCTGCCTCCTTCTTTTGCTTTTAGCATTGTCACTTATGAAATGTTTTACTGACACCAAGAGGAAAAAAAAAAGTGACAGGGGAGGGAGCTCCAGCACACAGCCTGTGACTGACAGCCTCAGCTCTGTTCCTGTTTGCTGCGTAATAGGTGAGGGGGGGGGGGGGGGGGGTGACAAGTGCTTTAAGTGGGCCGGTATGCACTGGTACTCAGTACCGCCATTTCCAAATATGGCTCTTGAGCATACCGCCACCTCTCCGTGCGCCTTAGCGTAGCAGTACGCTCATTTTGGACATCTGCGCCCTCAATTGCCCCCTCCCCCAAGAAAATTTCCCACTCCAGAGCCAGACCAGTCACCACCAGTGAGTCCCCCTGCTCCGGAGTCCCAGCCCCGGCCAGAGGGGGTGCTCTGTGGGGAACCTGATGTGGGGTGGGGGGGGGGGGTGAAAAAATTTATAGGCTATAATAGAGTACCGGCACCTCTTTTGGGCCACTTAAAGCACTGGGGGTGACCCTTTCCTTCAATGCAGTTTGCAACATCAGCCCCCTACCCCCTGCTTTCTAAAAACTCAAGCAGGCTGTTTAAATTCTGGATTTCGAAGGGCTGTAGCGAAGAGAAGACTGCAGATAAACAGATACAACTTGTGTTTGAGGATTTGTTTAATGTCTTTGTATAACCTGGGGCCAGTTACTTCACTGTGTATATATAAACCACTTTAATAAACCAAGATGACTTCATTCTTGTGCACTTGTTAGGTGAGATCTCATCCAGCCCTCTCTGTTAGGGGCCATATTGGGCTTGATCCTGCCACTTGTGTCCTGTATGTTCATATAGTTGCCATGCGTTGTCAGTTGTGTCGCAGCTGGGATCATTGTGTAGTATACTTCCATCCCTTCCACTTCCATCTGTACACTGTATGTTGCTGACTATAAAATGAAGAAAATTATATTTCTACTTTGTATCACAAAATGTGCTTTTTCACAAGAATAAAGAAACCTATTCATTTATTACTGTGTGCTTTTTTATATTTTTTATTCGCCCCTCAACAATACATGACTAATACTAGGCTCTTGTGATCAGAAATGTTAAATTAGACCTATCATTAGATATATTTTTTTTCATTTTACATTAATTATACTAAGTAATGCATCAGTGTAACACTTCCAGGTATTACCTCTCACAGAGATCACAGTACCCCCCCCCTCCACCTCTCACAGAGATCACAGTACCCCCCCACCTCTCACAGAGATCACAGTACCCCCCCCCCCCACCTCTCACAGAGATCACAGTACCCCCCCCCCTCCACCTCTCACAGAGATCACAGTACCCCCCCACCTCTCACAGAGATCACAGTACCCCCCCCCCACCTCTCACAGAGATCACAGTACCCCCCCCTCCACCTCTCACAGAGATCACAGTACCCCCCCCCCTCCACCTCTCACAGAGATCACAGTACCCCCCCTCCACCTCTCACAGAGATCACAGTACCCCTCCCTCCACCTCTCACAGAGATCACAGTACCCCCCCCCACCTCTCACAGAGATCACAGTACCCCCCCCCCACCTCTCACAGAGATCACAGTACCCCCCCTCCACCTCTCACAGAGATCACAGTACCCCCCCCCACCTCTCACAGAGATCACAGTACCCCCCCCCCCCACCTCTCACAGAGATCACAATACCCCCCCACCTCTCACAGAGATCACAGTACCCCCCCCCACCTCTCATAGAGATCACAGTACCCCCCCCCCCACCTCTCACAGAGATCACAGTACCCCCCCACCTCTCACAGAGATCACAATACCCCCCCCCCCACCTCTCACAGAGATCACAGTACCCCCCCCCCCCCACCTCTCACAGAGATCACAGTACCCCCCCCCCCACCTCTCACAGAGATCACAGTACCCCCCCTCCACCTCTCACAGAGATCACAGTACCCCCCCCCCCACCTCTCACAGAGATCACAGTACCCCCCCCCCCACCTCTCACAGAGATCACAATACCCCCCCACCTCTCACAGAGATCACAGTACCCCCCCCACCTCTCATAGAGATCACAGTACCCCCCCCCCCCACCTCTCACAGAGATCACAGTACCCCCCCACCTCTCACAGAGATCACAATACCCCCCCCCCCCACCTCTCACAGAGATCACAGTACCCCCCCCCCCACCTCTCACAGAGATCACAGTACCCCCCCACCTCTCACAGAGATCACAGTACCCCCCCCCGACAATGACTTCTTTCTAATTATTTAAATGTTTTTATTTGAATAGATAAATTAATGTTTTTAGACTTTTTAAACACTTAAGGACCGGAAGGATTTTCCCCCTTTAACCACTTAAGCCCCGAAAGATTTTACCCCCTTCCTGACCAAGGCATATTTTGCGATTCGACACTGAGTGACTTTAACGGACAATTGCGCGGTCGTACGATGCTGTACCTAAACGAATTTGATGTCCTTTTTTTTTTTACAAACAGAGCTTTCTTTTGGTGGTATTTGATCACCTGTGCGATTTTTTGATCATGCGCTATAAACAAAAAAAGAGCGTCAATTTTGCAAAAATAACAATATTTTTCAAATTTTTTTAAATAAAATCCCCAAAAAAATGTAAAAATCAAAATTTTTTAACATTTTAGGCCAATTTGTTTTATGCTACATATGTTTGGTTAAAAAAAAAATCGCAAAAAGTTATTGCGTTTACGAACTAAGGGAAAGATTTTTTTGTCATTTTTGTTGGTTTTTTTTTTTAACGAGTAATGGCGGCAATCTGCAATTTTTTTTTGCGGGACTGCGACATTGCGGCGGACAGATCGGACCCTTGACTGACATTTTTGACACTTGTGGAGTTACCAGTGACATTACTGCAGTAATCAGTGCTATATATATGCACTGTTACTGTAATAATGACACTGGCAGTGAAGGAGTTAACTTTATTGGAGAGGGAGGGGTTAAATGTGTCCCTAGGGGCGTGATTCTAACTGTGATTGGCTGTGGCTTGAGGTGTAAGAACAGAGATCAATCGTCTTACATAGCAGAACCGTGTGATCTCCATTCTTACACAGGGGAGAGTGACAGGCGGCTTTGTTTACATTAGCCGCCTGCCTTTCTTCCAGTGTAACGGACGATCGCGAGTGCCCGGTGGACATCGGGTCCGTCGGGCACACGCGCGGGGGGGTCCGTGACCGCGCGGGAGCGCGCCTCCGGCGGCGCGCGCTTGCTCCCTAGAGCCTTACAGGCTAGCGACGAAGACCTACGTCGCTTTGCCTGTGAGGGGCTGACCGGCGCAGTAAATAGTCGTGCGGCGGTCGGCAAGTGGTTAATGACCAGGCTAATTTATTGCAGTTCGGCACTGCGTTACTTTACCTGACAATTGCGCGGTCGTGCGACGCTGTACCCAAATAAAATTGATGTCCTTTTTTTCCCAACAAGCCCCCTAGTGATAGCTTTGGGCATTGAGAGGTACTCCTAATAGACCCCTGATGTCTCCCATGCCTTCCAAATCAGCTAAGCATGCACAGATTGTGTTTGATTTGCTGCTTCCCTACCTTTAACAACTAAGGAAATTACAGCTCTGAAACCGGAAGTGACAAAATCCTAATTACGGTATTTCACGTTCATCCGTCACAGAGGACATCGGGGGAACACATGTTCCTCCATCTCCTCTGTGTGAAGCAGGGTGGCAGGGGGGCGCCATGATCTTGTAATAATCACTTTCTGATAGGCAGGGCTTTTTTTTCCAGAGAATAGGTGCAGGAACTCCCCCTTTCTGAGTCACCCCTTTTCTTCGCCCCTACTCACCTCTGAGCACCTTCTCCCCTAGCAATAATAGACTTCTGGCAGAAACAACAGATCTCCCCACAGCCAGCGTCAATAGACCATCTGTCAGCCAGCAACAATAGGCCCCTCCCTCAACAGTAGATCTCTCCCAGAAACAACCCCCCCAGCGATATAAGACCCACACCCAGCAACAGTAGGTCTCCTAACAAAAAACAATAGACCCCTCTGCAAAAATAGATCCCCCAGCAGCCAGAATCAATACACTCTGCAGCACACCCCACCACCTCTCCTTTGTTTCCACGCCCTACCTACCTCTGAGCACCATTCCTTGGTTCCACCCCCTAGCTACAGCCGAGCACCACCCCTTTTAGAGAATACCGAAACTAAGTATAATTTTGTGGTTCTAAGTAATTTTGTCATGATAACAAGAAAAGCAGTAAACCAGATCCTCTGCAGCCAGTAACAATAAAGTTCACACCAGCAGCAATAGATACCTTTAGCAATGGACCACCCGCAACAAAATCCCCCCCCCCCCTAGAAATAATAGACATCCAGCAGAAGCAACAATTCTCCCCACAGCCAGCTTCAATAGACCCTCCGTCAGCCAGCAACAATAGGCCCCTCCCTCAACAGTAGATCTCTCCCAGAAACATCCCCCCAGCCATATAAGACCCACCCCCAGCAACAGTAGGTCTCCCAACAAAAACAATAGACCCCCCTGCAAAAATCGATCCTCCAGCAGCCAGAATGAATACACTCTGCAGCACAACCCACCACCTCTCCTTTGGTTCCACCCCCCTACCCACCTCTGAGCACCATTCCTTGGTTCCACCACCTACCCACCTCTGAGCACTATTCCTTGGTTCCACCCCCTACCCACCTCTGAGCACCATTCCTTGGTTCTACCCCCTACCCACCTCTTAGCACTATTCCTTGGTTCCACTCCCTATCTACCTCTGAGCACCATTCCTTGGTTCCACTCCCTAGCCACCCCCGAGCACCACCCCTAGCGATATAAGATCCACCCCCAGCAACAGTAGGTCTCCTAAAAAAAACAATAAACCCACCTGCAAAAATATATCCCCAGCAGCCAGAATCAATACACTCTGCAGCACAACCCACCACCTCTCCTTTGGTTCTACCCCGTACCAACCTCTGAGCACCATTCCTTGGTTCCACCCCCTACCAACCTCTGAGCACCATTCCTTGGTTCCACCCCCTACCAACCTCTGAGCACCATTCCTTGGTTCCACCCCCTACCCACCTCTGAGCACTATTCCTTGGTTCCACCCCCTACCCACCTCTGAGCACTATTCCTTGGTTCCACCCCCTACCCACCTCTGAGCACCATTCCTTGGTTCCACCCCCTACCAACCTCTGAGCACCATTACTTGGTTCCACCCCAGTGGCGGCTGGTGCTCAAAATTTTTGGGGGGGGCGCAAAAAGAAAAATGTAATAGGTATTGCTTCGCGCCAAAAAACGCAGTAAAAAAATTGCGTGACTTTGAAGCTGTGCCCCCTTTAATGCAATGATCACTGTGCTGTGCCCCCTTCAATGCAATGAACACTGTGCTGTGCCCCCTTCAATGCAATTAACTCTGTGCTGTGCCCCCTTCAATGCAATGAACACTGTGCTGTGCCCCCTTCAATGCAATAAACACTGTGCTGTGCCCCCTTCAATGCAATAAACACTGTGCTGTGCCCCCACAATGCAGAGTTCAGCGTGCATGCCCCTTTCAATTCAGAGCGCCACAGCATTGTCCCCAATCACTGCAGAGCGCCACAGCATTGTCCCCAATGATTGCAGAGTGCCCACAGCATTGTCCCCCAATGATTGCAGAGTGCCACAGCATTGTACCCCAATGATTGCAGAGTGCCACAGAATTGTACCCCAATGATTGCAGAGTGCCCACAGCATTGTACCCCAATAAATGCAGAGTGCCCACAGCATTGTACCCCAATGATTGCAGAGTGCCCTCAGCATTGTACCCCAATGATTGCAGAGTGCCCTCAGCATTGTACCCCAATGATTGCAGAGTGCCACAGAATTGTACCCCAATGATTGCAGAGTGCCACAGCATTGTACCCCAATGATTGCAGAGTGCCACAGAATTGTACCCCAATGATTGCAGAGTGCCACAGAATTGTACCCCAATGATTGCAGAGTGCCACAGCATTGTACCCCAATGATTGCAGAGTGCCACAGCATTGTACCCCAATGATTGCAGAGCACCACAGCATTGTACCCCAATAAATACAGAGCGCCACAGAATTGTACACCAATGATTGCAGAGTGCCACAGAATTGTACCCCAATGATTGCAGAGTGCCACAGCATTGTACCCCAATGATTGCAGAGTGCCACAGCATTGTACCCCAATGATTGCAGAGCGCCACAGCATTGTACCCCAATAAATGCAGAGTGCCCACAGCATTGTACCCCAATGATTGCAGAGTGCCACAGCATTGTATCCCAATAAATGCAGAGTGCCACAGCATTGTACCCCAATAAATGCAGAGTGCCACAGCATTGTACCCCGATTGCAGAGTGCCCACAGCATTGTACCCCAATAAATGCAGAGTGCCCACAGCATTGTACCCCAATGATTGCAGAGTGCCCTCAGCATTGTACCCCAATGATTGCAGAGTGCCACAGAATTGTACCCCAATGATTACAGAGTGCCACAGAATTGTACCCCAATGATTGCAGAGTGCCCTCAGCATTGTACCCCAATGATTGCAGAGTGCCACAGAATTGTACCCCAATGATTACAGAGTGCCACAGAATTGTACCCCAATGATTGCAGAGTGCCACAGCATTGTACCCCAATGATTGCAGAGTGCCACAGAATTGTACCCCAATGATTGCAGAGTGCCACAGCATTGTACCCCAATGATTGCAGATTGCCACAGCATTGTACCCCAATGATTGCAGAGTGCCCACAGCATTGTACCCCAATGATTGCAGAGTGCCCACAGCATTGTACCCCAATAAATACAGAGCGTCTCAGCATTGTACCCCAATAAATGCAGAGCGCCACAGAATTGTACCCCAATAAATGCAGAGCGCCACAGCATTGTACCCCAATGATTGCAGAGTGCCACAGAATTGTACCCCAATGATTGCAGAGCGCCACAGAATTGTACCCCAATAAATGCAGAGTGCCCACAGCATTGTACCCCAATGATTGCAGAGTGCCACAGCATTGTATCCCAATAAATGCAGAGCGCCACAGCATTGTACCCCAATAAATGCAGAGTGCCCACAGCATTGTACCCCAATGATTGCAGAGTGCCCACAGCATTGTACCCCAATAAATGCAGAGTGCCCACAGCATTGTCCCCCAATAAATGCAGAGTGCCCACAGCATTGTCCCCCAATAAATGCAGAGTGCCCACAGCATTGTCCCCCAATCAATGCAGAGTGCCACAGCAATGTACCCCAATAAATGCAGAGTGCCCACAGCAATGTACCCCAATCAATGCAGAGTGCAGCGTGCGTGCTCCCTTCAATTTAATGCACTTACCTGGCGGCGGCGGGTTCTTCCCTCCTCGATCCTCTCTGCGGCGGTGGCGGCGGGAAGGAGAGCGGCTTCTCCCTCGTCCTCCGAGCGGCGGTGACGGTGAGTGAATGACTCACGCACCGGCACCGCCCCCATTGTGACGTCAGGGATCGGATGTCCTGGATGATGATTGGTCCAGGCTGGAGACTGGACCAATCACAGCCAGGATATCCGAAAGTGGGGGTGTCCAATCGCCAGGACTTGCGATCGGGTTACGCCCCCAGAAGGCTGCCGATCAGCGCCTCTTCTGGGACGTAACCCCACCCCCCCCCCCCTAGCCACCACTTCCCCTACAAAGGCCGGCGAACCCAATTTTTTTTTTTTTTAAACTTTATTTGTTCGCTGTCATTTTTTTTTCTTTTTTTTTTCTTTTTTTTTAGGGGTAGGGGGGCGGCGCCCTGGCGCCCGCTATGCACGGGCCGCCACTGTTCCACCCCCTACCCACCTCTGAGCACCATTCCTTGGTTCCACCCCCTACCAACCTCTGAGCACCATTTCTTGGTTCCACCCCCTACCCACCTCTGAGCACCAGTCCTTGGTTCAACCCCATAGCCACCCCGAGCACCACCCCTTTTAGAGAATACCGAAACCAAGTATAATTTTGTGGTGCTAAGTAATTTGGTCATGATAACAAGAAAAGCAGTAAAATAGATCCTCTGCAGCCAGTAACAATAAAGCCCACGCCAGCAACAATAGATCCCCTTAGCAATGGACCACCCGCAACAAAATTTCCCTCCTAGAAATAATAGACTTCCGGCAGAAACAACAGATCTTCCCGCAGCCAGTGTCAATAGACCCTCCGTCAGCCAGCAACAATAGGCTCCTCCCTTAACAGTAGATCTCTCCCAGAAACAACCCCCCAGCGATATAAGACCCACCCCCAGCAACAGTAGGTCTCCTAACAAAAACAATACACCCCCCTGCAAAAATAGATCCCCCAGCAGCCAGAATCAATACACTCTGCAGCACAACCCAGCACCCCCTCCCATTACATGTAGTCAGTACTGGAGGTGTTCCCCCGCTGCGTTCCCCCCACGATCCCACTGAAAAAAAGCCCCACTGACAGCACATGTATATACATATTTCGATCAGCGAGTGCTTAAAATAATTCAGCAGCTCAGTGTATAGGACTGAAATACGATGCATCCACTTTACATTTATCCACAAAACAGCCAATGATGTTCTCCAGACAGAGAGGACGCACAGCTGCCATCTTAGCTGCCAGATAGAAAAATGCACACAAATCCCGGCGCTCCATGTCAAGTTTATGAACGTTGACACAAAGCCAGTTCCAAGGAAACGATCCTGAACCCGGGCCAAGATCCACAGACTTCATTCCATACTTGGTGGCTGTGTGCAGGATGCTGCTTGGAAGGAGACGTATTACGGCATCATTAATCACCACGACCGGGACTTTGTCTGGCTTAGTTATAAATGCACGGTCATGATAGGACGGTGCCGGAGAGATTGCTGTGACATGGCATTAAACGTCTTAAGCATCTTCCCTCAAAGTGATACAAGAAGCCGCTACTGTTAGAGGAGCCGGCCTTGGCGGCGATGGAGCTCAAGGACCATGACAGCTTTTATACATCAGATCCTCCTTATGTGCTTGAAGTAGAGGTGCGCTGAATAGAAATTTTGGTGCCGAAACCGAAAATGTAGGATGCACTTGGCCGAAAAATGAAACTCAAAATGACAGTTTTTAACCACTTCTGGACTGGAAAGGATTTGTTCCCTTAAAGCGGAGTTCCGGCCACAAAAACATTTTTTACCTACAAATACCCCCCTAATCCTAAGCTATCGCCAATTACCCTAACACTAACCCCACATCACAGTACATTACAGTTATGGAATAAAGATAAATTCTTACGTTTAAAATTGATTGAAGAGCGCGGCCATCTCCGGTGTGGACATCTGAAGCCGCTGTGTCCCCCACTGCGTCCCTCTTCCTGGTTCCTGGCTTCCCAGAATGCTGATCGCAATCTCGTGCATGCGCTGTAGATTGCGATCGGCAATCAGAATAGCGGCCGGCCATTCCCATTGCATCCTGGGATTGATGACGCTCATCTCCCAGGACGCAATGCAAAGGAGGAAGTGACGTCGGGGGCCGCGGCCGCATAAGGAGGAAAAGGAAGGAAGGTAAGTTAATTTTCATTAAAAACAAGGTAAGTGAAACAAAAAAAAAAAATTCAATTATCCAATTATTTTTCAGGCTTTTTTTACTCTACCTGATGCTGCAAAGTTTTTTTTTAGGGTGGAACTCCGCTTTAATGACCAGGCCATTTTTTGGGAGGAACACAGGAGCTCCGGCAGCGTGCACTTGCCCCACAGGAGGGCTCCCGCGAACCACCGTACAGGTACGGCGGTTCGCGCAGCTGAGCCAGTCTGCCGCAGTATATATGGTGGTCAGCAAGTGCAGCAAAAAATATTTATATTTTTATATATAATTGTATTATATTCGACTTTTTATTAATATATAATGAAATTAAATTACTATAAATGTATTGTCTGCCATTTTGGGCACCTTTAGCGCAAGAAAAGCTCAAGAAAAATGTATCCCTTTAAATTCAATATACAGATGCATCTAATAATATTGGAATATCATCCAAAAGTTATTTTATTTCAGTAATTTAATTCAAATAGTGAAACTTATATATTTTATATAGATTCGTTACACACAGTGTCAGGTCTGGCACCACCTATAGGCAAGGTAGGCGCCGGCCTAGAGCGTATATCAGTCAGGGGCACCGCTAGAGCCGAAACGTGGGGGAGGCAGTCGCTCGCCCGTTCTGCCACTGTGGGGGGCCGCCTGCTGTCCGTTCCTCCACTGTGGGATGGGGGGGCGGCGGCCACCTGCTCGCTCGCCGCTGGGGAGGCTGAGCACTGTCATTGCCCATTCTCTCCAGAGAGAAGCTATGCAGCCTGTAGGGAGGAGGAATCTGAAGCTGCAGCCAGCACAGGAGGCGCGGGAAGAGACTGATAAGGAATCCATTGACTGGCAAAGTGAGTAATTACCATCCCCCCCCCCACCACCACCACCACAGGTCTCATCATCCCTATCCCCCCTGCCGTAGAGGTGATGGGGGGGGGGGGGGAATAGGGATGAGACCTGTAGTGAGGAGAGGAACTGCCACTGATCTCATCAGTATCTCCCCCCCCCTCCCCACTACTTCTGCCACTCATCCTATCCCATATCATCACCTCTGATCCAAATCCCCCCAAACCCATTCTATCTGCCACTGATTCTATCCCTGCTGCCCCTCATCCCATCCCGTCCCTGCTGCCCCTCATCCCATCCCATCCCTTCTGCCACTCATCTCATCCCATCTCTGCTGCCCCTTATCCCATCCCATCTCTGCTGCCCCTCATCCCATCCCATCCCTGCTGCCACTCCTCCCATCCCATCCCTGCTGCCCCTTGTCCCATCCCATCCCTGCTGCCCCTTATCCCATCCCTGCTGCCCCTCATCCCATCCCATTCCTGCGGCCACACCTCCCATGCCATCCCTGCTGCTACTCCTCCCATCCCATCCCTGCTGCCCCTTATCCCATCCCATCCTTGCTGCCCCTCATCCCATTCCGTCCCTGCTGTCACTCATCCCATCCCATCTCAGCTGCCACTCATCCTATCCCCCACCAGCACTACCACCCATCCCACCACCGCTGCCGCCCATCCCATCCCATCACCACTGCCACCCATCCCATCCCACCACCGCTGCCACCCATCCCATCCCACTACTGCTGCCACCCATCTTATCCCATCCTCTCACTGCCACCACTGCCACTAAGCCGGGGGAGGGGGGGGCAGCAAAATTAGGTTTCGCCTAGGGTGTCAAGCATTTATTTCTTTTAATTTTGATGATTATGGCTTACAGCGAGTGACACCCCAGAATTCAGTATCTCAAAAAATTTGAATTATACATAGGACCAATAAAAAAAAAAGGATTTTTAACACAGAAATGTTGGCTTAGTGAAAAGTCTGTCCATGTACAGTATAGGATGCACTACTGCATCAATGCGGCGTGGCATGGAGGCGATCAGCCTGTGGCACTGCTGAGGTGTTATGGAAGCCCAGGTTGCTTTGATATCAGCCTTCAGCTCCTCTGCATTGTTGGGTCTGGTGTCTCATATCTTCCTCTTGACAATACCCCACAGATTCTCTATGGGGTTTAGGTCAGGCGAGTTTGCTGGCCAATCAAGCTCAGTGATCTCATGATGATGTGACCAGGTATTGGTAGTTTTGGCAGTGTGGGCGGTGCCAAGTCCTGCTGGAAAATGAAATCAGCATCTCCATAAAGCTGGTCAGCAGAGGGAAGCATGAAGTGCTCTAGAATTTCCTGCTAGAGGGCTGCGTTAAGTTTGGACCTGATAAAACACAGTGGACCAACACCAGCAGATGACATGACTCCCCAAATCATCACTGACTGTGGAAAATGTTGCATTTCATTTGGAAATCAAGGTCCCAGAGTCTGGAGGAGGAGTGGAGAGGCGCAGAATCCAAGTTGATTGAGGTCCAGTGTGAAGTTTCCACAGCCCATATACAAAATATCAGTTTTACTTTTTGAATTGAATTACTGAAATAAATTAACTTTTTGATGATATTCTAATTTTATGAGATGCACCTGTATGTCTTCACACTGGTCTGTTGCGCTTCCGTTGTGGTGTTAAAAATTCTGCTTTCTGCATATTTGGTCAGTAAAAAATAATGCATCTCCCTGTTGAAATGCTTTGAAAATGCATCAATTACGCACCAGTTTACGTTTTTGATGCGCTTTTTTGAGTCACATGACTTAGGTAAAACAAATCATAAGCGTGGTAAAATCGCAGCAAAATCGGCACAAATTTGCAGCAAAATGTCCGTGCCATTATCAATACCTTTTTCCCTTATCAGCAAATTGCTGATAACACCATTTTAGGCTGGCGGTCAAAATGTCGGTGCTTCTCTAGTGTCACTAAACCCACAACAGTACAATCAGTCTGTATATGCAGTAAAGCATGCTTGTTATACTCACTGTGGAACCTAAGGGGATTAATCCTCTGCATTGTGTAAAAAGGCTGTTTGATCCTGTGTTCTCTGATCCTCCCCTTCTTCCACTGTCCCCAATCCATCTTCTTATAGAACAGAGCCTTGGGGGCACTCTGCACATGCTCAGTTTGATGTGTATTGCTAGAGAGGTATTTTTTTTTCCTTGGGAGAGTCCATGCGATCAGCACAAGGCCAAAAAGCACTGTCCAGACAGATGGTCGGGGGTCCTGCAGCCTCATAGGACAGTCAGAGGAGAATCAAAACTCCTCCTACAAGCTTTAAACCGACACTGATAGAAGTCACAAGACTGCTATATACTGCTGGTGAGAAAAGGTATTTAACAGTGGGAGACCACTGTGTACTGTGAGAGACTGTGGGAGACCAGATATAGTGACTGCAGGCTCCTGGGGAGACCAGATATAGTGACTGCAGGCTCCTAGGGAGAACAGATATAGTGACTGCAGGCTCCTGGGGAGATCAGATATAGTGACTGCAGGCTCCTAGGGAGACCAGATATAGTGACTGCAGGCTCCTAGGGAGAACAGATATAGTGACTGCAGGCTCCTGGGGAGATCAGATATAGTGACTGCAGGCTCCTGGGGAGAGCAGATATAGTGACTGCAGGCTCCTGGGGAGAGCAGATATAGTGACTGCAGGCTCCTGGGGAGAGCAGATATAGTGACTGCAGGCTCCTGGGGAGAGCAGATATAGTGACTGCAGGCTTCTGGGGAGATCAGATATAGTGACTGCAGGCTCCTGGGGAGATCAGATATAGTGACTGCAGGCTCCTGGGGAGATCAGATATAGTGACTGCAGGCTCCTGGGGAGATCAGATATAGTGACTGCAGGCTCCTGGGGAGAGCAGATATAGTGACTGCAGGCTCCTGGGGAGAGCAGATAAGTGACTGCAGGCTCCTGGGGAGAGCAGATATAGTGACTGCAGGCTCCTGGGGAGAGCAGATATAGTGACTGCAGGCTCCTGGGGAGATCAGATATAGTGACTGCAGGCTCCTGGGGAGAGCAGATATAGTGACTGCAGGCTCCTGGGGAGACCAGATAAGTGACTGCAGGCTCCTGGGGAGAGCAGATATAGTGACTGCAGGCTCCTGGGGAGACCAGATATAGTGAATGCAGGCTCCTGGGTTTAGTAACACTCTAAAGTAGTATTACACCCTCTGCGTTTTTTAGCTTAACACATTGAGCACAGTATAATAAACATTCCCCAGTAAACTATTTAGGATCCCTACCCCAGCACAACTTTCAGTGCTACTGGCTCCTGCTCTCACTTTTGCTCTCACTTTTGTTGCCAGAGGTTTAGACATTAATGGCTGTGTGTTGAGTTATTTTGAGGGGACAGGAAATTTACACTGTTATACAAGCTGTACACTCACTACTTTACATTGTAGCAAAGTGTCATTTCTTCTGTGTTGTCACATGAAAAGATATAATAAAATATTTACAGAAATGTGAGGGGTGTACTCACTTTTGTGAGATACTGTTATTTCTTGTAATAATAATTACAAATTAGAAAAACATGGGAAATAAAGAGTTACACTAACCATAAACAGACCTTGTCTTTTCTGTGTCAACTCCTCCGGTATATCATGCTGGCTGACAACACAGCAGAACAGAATGGGGTAAGCTGCTGTTGCATCATGGGAGCATACATTATTTTTTTTCCCCTGATTTAGACCTGGTCTGCTATGAGGAATAAGAGCAATCATACATTTGGGCTAGCATTGAAATCCCTTCAGGTGTGGATGACAGATGCATAGCTGGGCCCTGCACCACCCAAGTACAGCGTTCTGCCCAAATCTCACAGAATACAAACCCTACCAACAGCATCATGGCGAACGTTAGTGATACAGCTATCCTCACTCTGAAGCCTGCCTGCAAAATTGCTGTACAAATAGAAAAATCTATCCAAATGTCAGCCTGACTCCTGGTTTCCTTAGCAATCAATGCACAAGAGAGCAAGTCGATAACAACCCCTTGGGTCCCCGCCAGATATGTTCCACATGTGTCCTTGTTTTCCCAGGAATGTCCTTTGTTTTTGGTCCTGGAAGCATTACGATAGATGGCTTACTTCTCTGGGCTTCATGGTAAATGCAAATGTGGAACTAAACCCAACCAAAGACAGAAAAAAAAAAAAACACTCAAAAATGCAATTAAAATAATAGTAATAGTGATGGCAGAATTATGTAAATAGAACTTTAGATTTCAGTCGGCTAAAAACCTTCCAGGTGCAGCAAACCAAAATATGTTCCAAGTCCGTTTTCTTTAGAAAGTAGCCACAGACTGAGTAGAAAAGCCTGTCATCTGCCAGCATGTTTTAGATGTCCGAAGGGGGCGGTGTCACCGAGGAACGTACCTGGGTGGCCCCGCCCCTTTCCCCTTTCCTTTTATAAGTGCAGAGCGGGCAGACGGCAGGAGGCCTCCAAGGGCGCCAGAGCGTTTTTATTTGTTTCTATTTTTCTAGTCCAGGGGGCGTTGGGATTGACGATGGATTTACATAGAGGGACACTATTTTTTGTGGTTATTTCTTTTTGAGTTTTTTTTGGTGAATGGGTAGGGGTACGATGTACCTGATACCCATTCACATAGGGGGGCTTGGATCTGGGGGCCCATTTGTTAACGGGGGGCTTCCAGATTCCGATAAGCCCCCCCTGCCCCAAAGCACCCACCCCCCCCCCCCATCTTGAGAGCATGTGGTCTGGTATGGTTCAGGAGGTTGGGGGGCGCTCACTCATCCCCTTCTGTTTCCTGACCTGCTGGGCTGCATGCTCAGATAAGGGTCTGGTATGGATTTTGGGGGGGGGACTCCACACCATTTTTCTTTTACAATTTTTCCTACTTTTTTTTCCCGGCTTGGCTTCCTGGCCCCGCTCCTTAACAACCAGCTAACGCTGCGCCCTGATTGAGCAATCAGGACACAGACTGCATTGTGCAGTGCTCAGGGCATTGGAGGTTGTTTGTCTAGGCGAACACACTGTAAATTCAGGTATTCGGCGAACAGCCAAACAGGCAAATTTTCGGCCCAAACACATGCTTGGGCCAAACCGTTCACCCATCCTTATTGGGGGCCAATAGAGAAACATCCTTTTTGTTTGATGACTCATCGGTTGTTAAGGACGCCGCGCTTGGCCTCCTGGCCCCGCTCCTTAACAACCAGCTTATACTGCGCCCTGATTGGGCAAAGTTTTGCCCAATCAGGGCGCAGAATGCACTGTGCAGTGCTCAGTGCATTGCAGGGTGTTCGTCAGGGGCGAACACCCTGCAAATTGGGGTGTTCGGTGAACGTCCAAACAGGCACATTTTTGGCCCGAACTCATGCTTGGGCCAAACCGTTCGCCCATCCTTATTGATGGCCAATAGAGAACATCCCTTTAGTTTGTTGATCTTTGTAGAAGTGACCCTTTTCGTTAGTGGGTATACAACATATTGTAATATCATATATTTTTGGAGTTTTACTGCCTGGTTGATAAAGCCATTTTGGCCTATGTTGGAAATCATTGTCTTGGAATGCCAGTACAGCAATTTTACCCGGCTGGGGGTCTGTAACAAGGAGTCATAAATGGGAATTCATCTTCTAACAGGATGTTTTCGCATAGGCCTCCTGATGTGATGTACGGGGGTAGAAGAGCATCGGCTAAGACCTGGGGGGGGGGGGGGGGGGAGCGAAATAAAATGACTAATTTCCTGTTTCACAGCAACATTAAAGGCCAGCCTAGCCAACAGCTTGCTTCCTGAAAGATGGTCGGGGGAAGAATATACTTCCTGGTAATTTGGAAGGACGGCCTCTTATGGAGTTTCATTGGACAGAGGTCTGCACAGGCAGGCAGAGGGTGTTAATGTGGGTGGTGTCTGATTGTGCTTTAAAAGGTAATGGCCAGCTAAAGTTCTTCCTCTTTTCCATTGAGCTCAGCGGAGACACAGCATCTTGAGGACAGCCATACGTATTATATCTTCACCATTACCCTTATCAGAAGCTTTGATAGACTAGCTAACTATAGGAATAGACAAGATAATACATATTTATAATAAATAGGGGAAATTCAAAACCACCCTATATTTTTTTCAGTGGCCAATATACAAATGACCCCTTATTGGTGGTCAATGGAGAAAACCCTTTTAGATAGGTGATCAGTGCACATGTGACCCCTTAACCCTGGAAAAATGACCCTTCGCATTGGTGGCCAATAGAGAAACATTCCTTTTGCTTGATGATCATTGTAGAAGTGACCCGTGACATTGGTGGCCAAAATAAAAATGGCCCCTCATTGGTGGCCAGAATAAAAATGACCCCTCACATTGGTAGTTAATGAAGTAAAAACTCTTTAGATTGGGGATCAGTGAAGAAGAGTCCCCTTACATGGATGGCCAATGGAAAAATCTCCCCTCATATTGGTGGCCAATAGAGAAGCATCCCTTTAGTTTTGTGAGCATTGTAGAAATGACCCCCTCCTTGGTGACCAGTATAAAAAAGACCCCTCACATTGGTGGTCAATGAAGTAAAAACCCTTTCGATTAGTGATCAGTGTAAAAAAAAAATCCTTACATTGGTGGTCAATAAAAAATGTCCCCTCACATTGGTGGTCAATGGAGAAAAACCCTTTTAGATAGGTGATCAGTGCACACAAGACCCCTTACATTTGTAGTCAACGAAAAAATAACCCCTCACATTGGTGGCAAATAGAGAAACATCCCTTTAGCTTGGTGATCATTGTAGAAGTGATCCCCTGCTTTGGTGGCCAATATAAAAATGAACCCTCATTGGTGGCCAGTATATAAATGACTCTCACATTGGTGTTCAATGGAGTAAAAACCCTATACATTGGCGATTAGTGTAGAAGAGACCCCTTACATTGGTAGTCAATAGAGAAAAACCCTTTTAGATTGTTGATCAGTGCACACGTGACCCCTTAAATTGGTGGTCAATGGAAAAATGACCCTTCGCATTGGTGGCCAATAGAGAAACATTCCTTAAGCTTGATGATCATTGTAGAAGGGACCCGTTACATTGGTGGCAAAAATAAAAATGGCCCCTCATTGGTGGCCAGAGTAAAAATTACCCCTCACATTGGTAGTCAATGAAGTAAAAACTCTTTAGATTGGGGATCAGTGTAGAAGAGTCCCCTTACATGGGTGGCCAATGGAAAAATGTCCCCTCATATTGGTGGCCAATAGAGAAACATCCCTTTAGTTTTGTGAGCATTGTAGAAATGACCCCCTCATTGGTGACCAGTATAAAAAAGACCCCTCACATTGGTGGTCAATGAAGTAAAAACCCTTTTGATTAGTGGTCAGTGTAAAAAAATAAATCCTTACATTGGTGGTCAATAAAAAATGTCCCCTCACATTGGTGGTCAATGGAGAAAAACCCTTTTAGATAGGTGATCAGTGCACACAAGACCCCTTACATTTGTAGTCATTTAAAAAATAACCCCTCACATTTGTGGAGAATAGAGAAACATCCCTTTAGCTTGGTGATCATTGTAGAAGTGATCCCCTAACATTGGTGGCCAATATAAAAATGACCCTCATTAGTGACCAAAATAAAATTGACCCCTCATAGGTGGCCAGTATGTAAATGGCCCTTCACATTGGTGGTCAATGGAGTAAAAACCCTATACATTGGTGATCAGTGTAGAAGAGACCCCTTACATTAGTAGTAAATAGAGAAAAACCCTTTTAGATAGGTGATCAGTGTACAAGTGACCCCCCTACATTGATGGCCAATGGAAAAATTACTTCTCAAATTGGTGGCCAATAGAGAAGCATCCCTTTAGATTGGTGAATATTGTAGAAGTGATTCCTTATGATGCCTCACAGTAGTGCAATGGAGACAAATCCCTTTAGATTGGTGATCAGTATAGAAGAGACACTTTACATTGGAGGTCAGTGGTAAAGTGGCTCTTTACATTGGTTCTCATTGAGGGTTAGAGATCAATCTGCCACTGCTCAAGTCACTGCTACCAACCTGAAGCACTTGCCGACCAGCCGCCATACTTATACTGCAGCAGGTCGGCTCTGTCCCGCGAAACAACGTGCCTGTACGTAGTTTCGAGGGACAGCTAGTGGGGGCACATGCCCCAGGGGGACAGGGGGAGCCAATCAGCAGGTCGGGTGGATGCAATGTCTGCCAGGCACTCGCGTTCGCTCCCCGTGAGACTTTGATCGCCCCTGGTGTTAACCCCTTCTCTGCCAGTGTCCATAGTACAGTAACAGTGCATATTTTTAGCACTGATCACTGTAGTAATGTCACTGGTCCCCACAAAAGTGTCAAATATGTCCGTTAGGTGTTCGATCTGTCCGCCGCAATGTTGCAGTCCCGCTAAAAACCGCTGATCGCCACCATAACTAGTAAAAAATAAATAAATAAAAATTACATTTCCCCTAGTTTGTAGATGGGCTAACTTTTGCGCAAACCAATCAAAATACACTTATTGGGACTTTTTTTTTACTAGAAATATGTAGCAGAATACATATTGGCCTAAATAGATGAAAAAATGTTCTCTTTTAATTTTTTTAATTGGGAATGTTGTATAGCAGAAGGTAAAAAATATATATATTTTTTTCAGAAGTGTCGCTCTTTTTTTTGTTTATTGCGCAAAAAATAAAAATCGCAGAAGTGATCAAATACCACCAAAAGAAATCTCTATTTGTGGGGAAAAAAAAACACATTCCAACCCAAATGTATTTGGGTACAGCATTGCACGAACGTGCAATTGTCAGTTAAAATAACGCAGTGTCGTATCACAAAAAATGGCCTGGTCATGGCCTTGAAATGGCCTTCCGGTCCTTGAAACTCCATAGCTCCCAACTGTCCCTAATTTGGAGGGACTGTCTCTCCTTTGGAACAAAGTCCCTCTGTATCCCTCCCAAAGTATCGCAAATAATGCCTGGGTCATTAAGGGGGTAAAACCTTCTGGTCCTTGGAACTCCATAGCTCCCAACTGTCCCTAATTTGGAGGGACTGTCTCTCCTTTGGAACAAAGTCCCTCTGTATCCCTCCCAAAGTATCACAAATAATGGCTTGGTCATTAAGGGGGTAAAACCTTCTGGTCCTTGCAACTCCATAGCTCCAAACTGTCCCTAATTTGGAGGGACTGTCTCTCTTTCGGAAAAAATTCCCACTGTATCCCTCCCAAAGTATTGCAAAAAATGGCTTGCTCATTAAGGGGGGGGGGGTAAAACCTTCCGGTCCTTGAAACTCCATAGCTCCCAACTGTCCCTAATTTGGAGGGACTTTCTCTCTTTTGGAACAAAGTCCCTCTGTATCCCTCCCAAAGTATCGCAAAAAATGGCTTGGTCATTAAGGAGGTAAAACCTTCTGGTCCTTGGAACTCCATAGCTCCCAACTGTCCCTAATTTGGAGGGACTGTCTCTCTTTTGAAACAAATTCCCTCTGTATCCCTCCCAAAGTATTGCGAAACATGGCTTGGTCATTAAGGGGGTAAAACCTTCTGGTCCTTGGAACTCCATAGCTCCCAATTGTCCCTAATTTGGAGGGACTGTCTGTCCTTTGGAGCAAAGTCCCTCTGTATCCCTCCCAAACTATTGCAAAAAATGACTTGCTCATTAAGGGGGTTAAACCTTCTGGTCCTTGGAACTCCATAGCTCCCAACTGTCCCTAATTTGAAGGGACTGTCTCTCCTTTGGAACAAAGTCCCTCTGTATCCCTCCCAAAATATTGTAAAAAATGGCTTGCTCATTAAGGGGGTAAAACCTGGTCCTTGGAACGCCATAGCTCCCAACTGTCCCTAATTTGGAGGGACTGTCTCTCCTTTGAAACAAAGTCCCTCTGTATCCCTTCCAAAGTATTGCAAATAATGGCTTGGTCATTAAGGGGGTAAAACCTTCTAGTCCTTGGAACTCCAACGCTCCCAACTGTCCCTAATTTGTAAAACCTTCTGGTCCAGAAGTGGTCATCGATCATCCATGATGAAAAGTTGAAGCTTTACTGTCACTACTGCAACATTATATAACGTCTCTGCTGCTATTTCATAGGAGGAACGATTGCACGACTGCTTACATAAAGCCTATTTGCACAGTGCTTGTTCCCTTCACGTGTGATTATGAAACCGGAAGATAGTATTATTCTATCTGTCAGGTCAGCGGTAAATGAACCGTGGACCCGGATTGGACAGTGTATATGAAGAAACCTCCGAGCCTGTGAAATTCCACACATGTTCCCATTCAGAGCTCTTCACTGGAAGCCTCTAGAGTGGATTAATAATTAATATTACATTTATGACGTGCCGTGTTGGTAAATTCACCCAACTCTTCAGACGTACACCATCTTGTGGTTTGTTCCTGGGTGCTTTTGTAAAAGAAGAAATCTTAATCTACTCACAGGGAACAATTACAGCACTGTTCATTTTTTATTATAATGAAACTGCACTAAACGTGAAATTTCATTTACATTTCCCAACAAAACCCTGAATATATCGCTGCTCTAAGGGCGGGGCTCACAGGCAAAAAGCAGAAGCAAGGAATGCGAGGCTCTTCTCCTGCACTGAAACTGCTTATTCTGATTTCGCTGCACACTGTGAGCTTCTTGTTGGAATTGAAACAGCATGGACTATGCACTCCGAACTATAGATGGCGCTGTAGTGACATTAACGTCTGTGTGTTTATATATATAAAAAAAAAGTAAGTTATGCTTATAGTGAGACTATATAATAATTGACATATTATAAATTTATGGTGACAAGAAAAAATTGAAAAGTAAATAAATATAACACAATAGAGCCTGAAAAACAAAGCACTTAATTAAAAGCAGTGGCTGCCTGTCCATTGGGGGCGCCCCCCCATCCATACGTCCAACCCCCTAATCTACATGCAGGGCGCCGGATGTCGCTCTAAGAGGCTCTAATAGGCTTCAAAAAGGGTGGGCTCGGGGCACAGAACACTGCGCCCTGAGCCCACCCAGTTGTGTGACAATAGCTAATGAATATTCGCTAATGCCACACTGATTATCCTCCTGGCCAATCAGGAAGTGGCTCCTGAGACCCGTTTCCCGATTGGCTGAAAAGAGAAGCCATGCTATTGGCCAAGGAGGAGGAGAGGAGGGAGGAGATGCAAGGGGAAGCCCACGGAGGAGATTGAGGGGGAAGCTGCTGCCTGCCCCGGGTGAGTGAGCCAGCGACCGGGGGGTGGGGGGGGGGTGCCAACTTAAGAGCTTTAAAGGGCCCCAGGCAATGCAGTGCACTGGGGCCCCGCCTACACAATCACCCACGAGAATGAAAATGCAAATGCAAATTTTCGATAAGGCGATATTTATTGATACAGCAGTGCAAAGCTAATGACAGCTTCCAAGTTCGGCGGCTGGGCCCGGTGAAGACACACACACAGACGGGAGTCAGACTCAATTGTCCTGTGTGTTTCTGTTCCCGTGGAGGTGGACAGGCATTCCTGCAGTTGTGGGCTCCCCCCTCCATGGCCCAAGTGGCCTGAGAGCAGCGCAGGGCCAACAGGCGCTTGCCACCTGCTAAGTTTGGCGGCAGGATGCACACGAGAATCGAGACTAATGCTTGGCTTGGGCTAGGTCGCTGGGGCCCCCTGAGCAAGTGGGGCCCCAGGGCATCTTCCCAGCATGCCCATTGGGTAAGATGGCCCTGGGGGGGGGGGTTAGGTTTGCAGGTTGGAGCTGGTGTGTCGGCGGGGAGGGGTATGGTGTGGTCCATCTGCCGCCCTCCCCCCTGGCCCATGGAGCACCAGCTGCCACTGATTAAAAGTGAACATCAGTGATAGTCCAAGAAATGGTGACTAGGTAAGTTTCCAACCATATAATTGCACAATGGACTCAAAATGTAGAAAAGTGAAGATTCCACCACCGAAAGCAGTATCCACCACTGCTCATATAGCCTGCTTACCAGACATAAAGACCACAAGAGTCAACAGCGCTAGGGATATAACCAATCATAAGCCGTGAAATCCTATGGAGAAGACAGAGCTTCTCCTCTGTAGTTCTCCAGGTACTGGGCAACTTGTCAAAGGATATATATATATATATATATATATATATATATGTTTATATATGCTTGTATATTCTGTACAGAAACACTCTCTGCTCTCTCCAGTAATGCTGTTCTCACACATGTATGCTGTTCTCCTATGAAGTAAAGCAGAATTCTACATTCTTTCAAGATCTCAATACCTCATCTTATCACATACTTTACTAGCGTCTGTGTGTTTATATATGCTTGTATATTTTGTACAGACGCGCTCTCTCCTGTAATGCTGTTCTCACACATGTATGCTGTTCTCATACGCAGGTAAAGCTGAATTCTACATTCTTCAAAATCCAAGTACCTCATCTTATCACATACTGTACTATTGTCTGTGTGTTTATATATTCTGTACAGATACACTCTCTGCTCTCTCCTGTAATGCTGTTCTCACACATGTATGCTCTTCTCCTATGCAAGTAAAGCTGAATTCTACATTCTTCAAGATCCCAGTACCTCATCTTAGCACATACTGTACTATTGTCTGTGTGTTTATATATGCTTGTATATTCTGTACAGATACACTCTCTGCTCTCTCCTGTAATGCTGTTCTCACACATGTATGCTGTTCTCATACGCAGGTAAAGCTGAATTGTACATTCTTCAAAATCCAAGTACCTCATCTTATCACATACTGTACTATTGTCTGTGTGTTTATATATGCTTGTATATTCTGTACAGATACACTCTCTGCTCTCTCCTGTAATGCTGTTCTCACACATATATGCTCTTCTCCTATGCAAGTAAAGCTGAATTCTACATTCTTTAAGATCCCAGTACCTCATCTTAGCACATACTGTACTATTGTCTGTGTGTTTATATATGCTTGTATATTCTGTACAGACACACTCTCTGCTCTCTACTGTAATGCTGTTCTCACACATGTATGCTCTTCTCCTATGCAAGTAAAGCTGAATTGTACATTCTTTAAGATCTCAGTACCTCATCTTATCACATAACCAACACTACTCACAGTATGCATTGGGAGATGCAACAAGTCAGATGAGCCTGCCTCATTTCCTGGCTGGAGAACAGCCACCATCATGTAACTCTTTCCTCTCAAGCCTAGCTGTGCCTGGCTCTTCATTAACAGGATTTCAGTTTTCTCAATCATGGAGGCTCAACACATGTAGGCGATACATTAAAGTGGAGTTCCAGCCGTTTTTGTGTTTATTAAAGCTCAGCAGCTACAAAAAGTGTATCTTCTGACTTTTAATAAACAAACACTCACCCATCCCACGATCCAGCGATTCGGTTGGCCAAAGCCTCGCTCCTTCCCCTCTCCTCTCCCCGGCACCGGCATCACTAGTGTGGGCACCCGGCTGTGACAGCTTGCGGCAAACATCCCGCAAATTCCAGTGTTCAGCGAACGGCCGAACAGGCAAATGTTCGAGCCGAACTCATGCTCGGGCCGAATTGTTCGCCCATCCCTACTGCAGTGACAAGGGATGACTCAAAAGATGGGGGGCTCCTGCACCTATTCTCTGAGAAAAAAAGCCCTGGGGCCAGAGGACGTGAACCTGGAAAATGGAAGCCCTATCAGCAGCAACAGCACGGCGCTGAAAAGCTTTGTTCTAAGGTAAGTATTTCATGATGTGCTAGTATGTGATGCATACTAGCACAATATGCCATTGTCTTATAGGGTTTACAAAATAAGATGTGGTTTACTACCGCTTCATCAAAGCAACAATACACCACAGGGTACCACAAATACAAAGAAAACTAAATTAAATACACTAAACTGCCCTAATTCCCTCCACCCCCCACTCCCTTTCTTCTTAAAGCAAATTAAACCTAAGCAGTTCAATGAGTGAAATTGAGAGCTTCTGCTAAGGAGAAATTTTCCCAAGGGCATAATCAGTAAATTTGCAGCAAAATCAATTTGGTTGAAATCTCTATTCCAGAGCATAGCACCATACTGTATAGGTCCAGTGTTCTGCCATGTCTTCTTAGTGAGCCATGCCACCTTCCGCTGAGCTTCTGTGAAGTTAGTCTCTTAAACGGTTTAATAGTAAATTTGTCATATACTATCAAAATGACAGTAAGCTCAACTATCATGATACCCGGAAGAAGATGTATTGGCTTCGGACAAGAAAAAAAAAAGGAAGCTTTGAATCAAAAGTACCCTCTGCTAGTAACAAACCTCCTTCTTTGTACATGTATTACATTTACTGTATACAGGCATACCCCACTTTTAAGTACACAATGGGACCAGAGCATGTATGTAAAACGAAAATGTACTTAAAGTGAAGCAATACCTTTTATCACTTCTCAATGCATGTAAACACACTAGCTCTATAGGAAATCTTGGTCAGCTTGACATGGCATTGCTCCCAAACCATAAGTCAGTCTTCCCAAACCCCCGGGCCGCGGACCGGTACCAGTCCGTGGATGAAACGGTACCGGGCCACCCGAGGAACTTTAAATTATTTTACTATGGCGACCGGGGAGCAGAGCAGTGCGCCCCGAGCCACCCATCGAGTGATTGGGGGCATTGCTGTGGCACTCTACATTGATTGGGGGCATTGCTGTGGCACTCTGCATTGATTGGGGGCATTGCTGTGGCACTCTGCATTTATTGGGGGCATTGCTGTGGCACTCTGCATTGATTGGGGGCATTGCTGTGGCATTCTGCATTGATTGGGGGCATTGCTGTGGCACTCTGCATTGATTGGGGGCATTGCTGTGGCACTCTGCATTGATTGGGGGCATGCTGTGGCACTCTGCATTGATTGGGGGCACGCTGTGGTCACTGTGCATTGATTGGGGGCACGCTGTGGTCACTGTGCATCGATTGGGGGCACGCTGTGGTCACTGTGCATCGATTGGGGGCACGCTGTGGTCACTGTGCATTGATTGGGGGCACGCTGTGGTCACTGTGCATTGATTGGGGGCATGCTGTGGTCACTGTGCATTGACGTCCCCCCCTCAGCGGGCCACAGAAAAATTATCAAACGTTGACCGGTCCACGGCGATAAAAAGGTTGGGGAGCACTGCCATAAGTGACAAGGACACCAAACTTGGGGAGCATGTTAAGGGGAACCAGGACTATGACATGGTAGATTACCTAGGCAAGCTGGCCGACCACAAAATAGGATAGGTTGTAGTCCTGGATCCCCTCTCAATGCTCCCTAAGTTTGGTATCCCTGTCACTTATGGTTTGGGAGCAGTGCCATGTCAAGCTGACCAAGATTTCCCATAGACGCCAATGTTAAAAACTGGGAGTAGTGCCATGCCAAGCTGACCAAGTTGTGTCCGTACTCGTGAGTGTACGTAAAGTGAGTGTACATAAAACGGGGTATGCCTGTAATGTGGTAGGCTGGGGTCCTGTTTCGCATAGTTAACATCTGTTTCCCGAAGAAAAAGCTTTACATTGTTAGGAATATTGCAACATGCAACAAAGTGAGGCAGAGATGTGCTATATGGCTAAAAGGTGGTGGACACCTGACCACCAAATCTACAGTATCTCACAAAAAATAAGTACACCCCTCACATTTTTGTAAATATTTTATTATATCTTTTCATGTGACAACACTGAAGAAATGACACTTTGCTACAATGTAAAGCAGTGAGTGTACAGCTTGTATAACAGTGTAAATTTGCTGTCCCCTCAAAATAACTCAACACACAGCCATTAATGTCTAAACTGCTGGCAACTAAGTGACAATGTCCAAATTGGGCCCAATTTGCCATTCTCCCTCCCCGGTGTCATGTGACTCGTTAGTGTTACAAGGTCTCAGGTGTGAATGGGGAGCAGGTGTGTTAAATTTGGTGTTATCGCTCTCACTCTCTCATACTGGTCACTGGAAGTTCAACATGGCACCTCATGCCAAAGAACTCTCTGAGGATCTGAAAAAAAGAATTGTTGCTCTACATAAAGATGGCCTAGGCTATAAGAAGATTGCCAAGACCCTGAAACTGAGTTGCAGCACGGTGGCCAAGACCATACAGAGGTTTAACTGGACAGGTTCCACTCAGAACAGGCCTCGCCGTGGTCGACCAAAGATGTTGAATGCACGTGCTCTGCATCATATCCAGAGGTTGTCTTTGGGAAATAGACGTATGAGTGCTGCCAGCATTGCTGCAGAAGATGAAGGGGTGGGGGGTCAGCCTGTCAGTGCTCAGACCATACGCCGCACACTGCATCAAATTGGTCTGCATGGCTGTCGTCCCGGAAGGAAGCCTCTTCTATAGATGATGCACAAGAAAGCCTGCAAACAGTTTGCTGAAGACAAGCAGACTAAGGACATGGATTACTGGAACCATCTCCTGTGGTCTGATGAGACCAAGATAAACTTATTTGGTTCAGATGGTGTCAAGCGTGTGTGTGGCAGCAACCAGGTGAGGAGTGCAAAGACAAGTGTGTCTTCCTACATTCAAGCATGGTGGTGGGAGTGTCATGGTCTGGGGCTGCATGAGTGCTGCCGGCACTGGGGGGCTACAGTTCATTGAGGGAACCATGAATGCCAACATGTACTGTGACATACTGAAGCAGGGCATGATCCCCTCCCTCCGGAGACTGGGCCGCAGGGCAGTATTCCAACATGATAGCGACCCCAAACACACCTCCAATACGACCACTGCCTTGCTAAAGAAGCTGAGGGTAAAGGTGATGGACTGGCCAAGCATGTCTCCAGACCTAAACCCTATTGAGCATCTGTGGGGCATCCTCAAACAGAAGGTGGAGGAGCGCAAGGTCTCTAAAAACCATCAGCTCTGTGATGTCCTCATGGAGGAGTGGAAGAGGACTCCAGTGGCAACCTGTGAGGCTCTGGTGAACACCATGCCCAAGAGGGTTAAGGCAGTGCTGGAAAATAATGGTGGCCATGCAAAATATTGACACTTTGGTCCCAATTTGGACATTGTCACTTAGGGGTGTACTCACTTTTGTTGCCAGTGGTTTAGACATGAATGGCTGTGTGTTGAGTTATTTTGAGGGGACAGCAAATTTACACTGTTATACAAGCTGTACACTCACTACTTTACATTGTAGCAAAGTGTCATTTCTTCAGTGTTGTCACATGAAAAGATAGAATAAAATGTGCGCTCTGTGTATTATGTAGTCCTGTGCCCAGTGCTCTGTGTATTATGTAGTCCTGTGCCCAGCGCTCTGTATATTACGCATTCCTGTGCCCAGCGCTCTGTGTATTATGTAGTCCTGTGCCCAGCGCTCTGTATATTACGCATTCCTGTGCCCAGCGCTCTGTGTATTATGCAGTCCTGTGCCTAGCGCTCTGTGTATTATGTAGTCCTGTACCCAGCACTCTGTGTATTATGTAGTCCTGTACCCAACACTCTGTGTATTATGCAGTCCTGTACCCAGCACTCTGTGTATTATGCAGTCCTGTGCCCAGCGCTCTGTGTATTATGTAATCCTGTGCCCAGCGCTCTGTGTATTATGTAGTCCTGTACCCAGCACTCTGTGTATTATGTAGTCCTGTACCCAGCACTCTGTGTATTATGCAGTCCTGTACCAAGCACTCTGTGTATTATGTAGTCCTGTACCCAGCACTTTGTGTATTATGTAGTCCTGTACCCAGCACTCTGTGTATTATGCAGTCCTGTGCCATTTGCAAAAAAAAAATAAAAAATATGTCCCTGGATTTCATTTTAAAAATCTGGTCACCTTACTGTACAGGGCCCTATGATTTCTAACAGCAGCCCTGAGCTCTTGCATCAGTGGGGTCCCGGGTTCAAGTCCCACATTTTCCACAAGATAGATGCCAAAGAAGTGGCCAACCCAGATGGGGCTTTTTCTGAGCTTTGATGTCTTTTCCATATACACATAGGTGTGTGCAGCCTATTGCATTAGTGTGTGCACCCCAAAGCTCAAACACACACGCCTTTCTCTGCAGCCTCAGCTGCACTGGACGGTGAATGAATGGGAAGTGCTCTGTGCTGAGCGGCTTCCTGTTCATTCACAAACTGAAGCATAGTAAACCTAGCTGTGTTCACAATGTTCATTTGGAAAAGTAAGGCACCAGTAAATTACATATTTACTAGCCCCTTTCCCCACTCTCCATCCTGCAGCGTAGTGATTAGGGTGTGCCCAGGCACACCTGGCACACCCCCTGCGCATGCCTATGCATATACACAAAGCAGTAAAATAACACAATTTTCACTCTTCCATGTCTTCAGGCTGTACTTGTTGCATAGATGGACAGAATGGCCATAGATTAGGAAAGTTTTCCTTGGAGGAATGCTGTGCACCCTCCCCCCTTTCTTTTTTAACCACTTGCCAACTGCTCACTGAGCTGGTACTTCGGTAAAGTGGCTCGTTATCGTCCAGTGACGTAGACCTACGTCGCTGGACTCCGCCCCATGTCGGCTCGCTCCCGCTGTATTCAGACACAGCGGGAGTCGGGCCAGGGGAGGAGAGGCAGTGATCACCGCCGCTCTTCCCCGATCGTCGGGGATCCAGTGAGGAAATCTGCCCGCTTGTGTAAACAGTGACAAATCACAATATTCAGCATAGCTGAACCTGCGTTCTGTGTCTGTGTCACACAGTCCCCTCCCCCCACACACACGTCAGTAAGCATGAGGCACACATTTAACCCCTTGATCACCAACAGTGTTAACCCCTTCCCTGCCAGTGTTATTATTACAGTAACAGTGCATATTTTTAGCACTGATTACTGTAGTAATGTCACTGGTACCCCCAAAAGTGTCAAAAATGTCAGTTAGGGTCTGATCTGTCCGCCGCAATGTCACAGTCCTGCAAAAAAAAAAATCGCAGATCACCGCCATTACTAGTAAAAAAAAATAAACAATAAAAATGACAAATCTTTCCCGTAGTTAGTAAACGCGATAACTTTTGTGCAAACCCATCAAAATACGCTTATTGGGATTTTTTTTTTACCAAAAATATGTAGCAGAAAACAAATTGGCCTAAAATGTTAAAAAATTGGATTTTTAAATTTTTTTTGGGGAATGTTATATATCACAATGTAAAAAATATATTTTTTTTTTTTCAAAATTGTCGCTCTTTTTTTCAAAAATAAAAAATCGCACAGGTGATCAAATACCAACAAAAGAAAGCTCTATTTGTGGGGAGAAAAATGACATACATTTAATTTGGGTACAGCGCCGCACGACCGCGCAATTGTCCGTTAAAGTAACGCAGTGCCGAATCGCAAAATATAGCCTGGTCAGGAATGAGGTAAAATCTTCCGGTCTTAAAGCGGTTAAAAATACGCTCATTGAGGATTTTTTTTGTCAAAGACATGTAGCTAAATACATTTTGGCCTAAATATATGACAAAAATTGAATATATTGGACATTTTTTAACTGTCAAAGTAGAAAATTTCAATTTTGTCGCAAAATTTTCGCTCTTTTTTTATTAATATCGCAAAAAATGAAAAGCGCAGAGGTGATCAAATACCATCAAAAGGAAGCTCTGTTTGTGGGGAAAAAAGGACGTAAATTTTGTTTGGATACGGCGTTGCATGACCGCGCAATTGTCAGTTAAATTCACGCAGTGCCAAGTTGCAAAAAGTGGCCTGGACGTAAAGCAGGAAAATCCTCTGGTGGTAAAGTGGTTAACCACTTTCCGACCGGCCGTTGTAAAAATACGGCGGCAAAGTGGTTGTGTAGTTCTGAGAGGCCGTTCCTGAACGGCGTCTTAGAATCGCGCTCCCGCGCGCCCCCTGGGGCGCGCACACGGGAGTGTCCGTACTCGCCAGGTCCCGGGGACCCGACGCATCATGGATCGTGGTAAAGGGCCAAAGAGAGCGGTCTTTTACCACGTGATCGCTCCGTCCAATGACGGAGCGATCACGTCACAACAAACCGGCGCATGTCCGGTTCATTTCTCTCCTCTCCTCGGACGCTGTACACAGCAATCGGTACAGCGTGCGAGGAGAGGAGAGAAACTGCAGCTGCACGCCTCCTCTGCCTCAACTGTGCCCCATTAATGCCTCATCAGTGCCTCATTCTTGCCCTATCAGTGCCAGTGGTGTATTTAGGTTTTGTGCTGCCCTAGGCCAAACTAAACTTGTGCAGCCCCTAATTTAAATATGACCCACCTCTTCCTGTAAAGGCCACACCCCTTCCTGTTTATGACATGCCCTGTCATCTGTAAACCACAGACCACAACCAGTCTATCAGTGCCCATCAGTCCAGCCTCATCAGTGCTGCCTTATCAGTGCCCATCAGTGCAGCCTCAATACTGCCCAGCAGTGCAGCTTACCAGTGCCACCTCCTCAGTGGCCATCAGTGAAGCCTACTAGTGCCCATCAGTACCAGCAGGTAGCAATGTGACTGCTTTATGGGGGTGCCAGACTGATTTGCCCCATAGGACTGGCACTATACTAAAATTGTAGTGCAAGCCGGTGGGGACCCTTTTCGTGCGGGAGCCAGGAGGAGGCTGTTTTTTTTTTTTCATGTGGGGTGCAGCTTTTTTGCTGCCCCCCTGCAAAGTGCTGCCCTAGGCCTGGGCCTTGTTGGCCTAGGCCAAGATACAGCACTGATCAGTGCCTCAGCCGTGCCCCATCCATGCATCATCCGTGCCTCATCCATGCATTATCCGTGCCTCATCCGTGTCATGTCTACTTTCCAAAAAGGGGTCATTTGGGGGGTATTTGTACTGTCCTGAATTGTTAGGGTCTCAAGAAATGAGATAGGCCGTCAGTACTTTAGGTGTGATCAATTTTCAATGATTGGCACCTTAGCTTGTAGACTCTGTAACCTTCACAAAGACCAAAAAATGTATACTTATTTGGGTTATTTTTACTAAAGATATGTAGCAGTATAAATTTTAGTCAAAATTTATGAAGAAAAATGACTAAATTTGAAAAATCTAAAACTAAAACGAAGAAAAATGCATTTTTTTTTACAAAATTTTCGGTCTTTTTTCATTTGTAGCGCAAAAAATAAAAAACCCAATTATGATTAAATACCACCAAAAGAAAGCTCTGTTTGTGTAAAGAAAAGGATGAAAATTTCATATGGGTACAGTGTTGCATAACTGAGTAATTGTCATTCAAAATGTGAGAGCACTGAAAGCTGAAAATTGGTCTGGTTAGGAGGGGGGTTTAAGTGCCCAGTCAGTGGGTAAGTGGTTAACATGGCTGCCTGGAAAGCGGCGCACGGATCCACAAAGCGCGGCGTGCATTTCTCGTCGGTGAACTTCTGTAACGGCTAAAGGTTACTTGGCAGCTGCAAAGACGGCCGCATTAAATGCACCTCGCCAATGAGAAGCAGATCTGTTTGTGCGCTGGTTAGTTTAAACATTCGTCGTGTGATTGGTTTTCCTCTGGAGTAAGACAGAGCTGAGCCAGCGTCGTCCTAGAGACCTAACTCATTTGGAAAATGATGCCCTAATTGCATGACATGAAATGCGATCCCTCTATTATAATATATTCAAGATGTTTTTGTGCGCAGGATATGAGTAAAACACGGCCGTTTCAACACAATGAGAGAATGGGTGTCCAAAAAAAAAACGCTACCCTTCCCATCCACTTCTCAGATGTATTTCTCTGCAAATGGCTTATAAAATAACGCTGCTTTTTTTGGAGACTGATCTCCGAATGTTTATCCTTGCTGTACTCTCCATCACTAAAATAAAAAATTAGAATATGCAAGAATAGGGATGAGAAGGTGGAGGGATAATAAACACCAAAATAAAACCCGTGCTTCTAAATTAAACATCATAAATCAGTGTTTCCCAACCAGGGTGCCGTTTGCGTTCCATTGGGGTGCCGCAAGCAGTTTGCCCCCAGATCAGTGTCATGAGTTGCCAGGGTTCAGGTGGGCAGGCCAGCAGCACCATAAAAAACCAATGATGCCCCAGGGTAGTGCGCTGCTATGGGGTAGGCGGCCAATCTGCCCGCAGCATGGTAACTCGTGACGCTGATCCAGGACAGGTGGCATTCAGGAGAGGATTGAAGTCTGGCTCCCTTCAGACCTGCCCCAACTCTCACCTTTCCTAGAAACTACTCTGATATGATGGGGAATTCTGACATTATGAAAGGGTTTTGACATGATGGGGGACTGTGACGTGATAGGGGAACTCTGAAACGGTGGGGGGGGGGGGGGGGGGATTCTGACGTGATGGGGAAACTCTGACACGATTGGGGGACTCTGAGATTATGAGGAGACTCTGACATGATGGGGGACTCTGACATGATGGGCGGGACTCTGACAAGATGGGGGACTCTGATGTGATGTGATGGGGGACTCCTGACATGATGGGGGACTCTGATGTGATGGGGGAACTCTGACATTATGAGGCAACTCTGACATGATGGGGGACTCTGATGTGATGGGGGAACTCTGACATGATGGAGGACCCCTGACATGATGGGGGAACTCTGACATGATGGGATAACACTGATGTGATGGAGGAACTCTGACATGATGGGGGGACTCTGACATGATGGGGCAACTCTGACATGATGGGGGACTCTGACATGATGGGGGAACTTTGACATGATGGGGGGACTCTGACATGATGGGGGGACTCTGACATGATGGGGGACTCTGACGTGATGGGGGAACCCTGACATTATGGGGGACACAGACATGATGGGGGACTCTGTGATGTGATGGGGGAACTCTGACATGATGGGGGGACTCTGACATGATGGAGAAACTCTGATATTAATGGGGGAACTCTGACACGATGGAGGAACTCTGAAATGAGGGGGAAACTCTGACATGATGGGGGAACTCTATGGTACTTGCAGAATAACTGCCAGGACTTTCAATGGCAGTCGCAGAATCCCTGCCGGGACTTCGTATGGTACTTGCAGAATTCCTGCCAGAACTTCCAATGGCACTCACAGAATCCTTGCCAGAACTTCCAATGGAACTCCCAGTCCCCGGTTTTGTCCCCGCGTTTCAGGGCCAATCCTGGGCGGGTGCACCGTGAGCTGGGGCGGGGGGGGGCACGCCCAGGGCTGGCCCTGCCATAGGTTCCTTGTGCTTCCTGGGGAAGAGGGGGGGGGGCGGTGGGCGAGGGCGAGCACCGGATGATTAAACAGAGCAGGGTTCTTTTGCTTACCCGGCGCGGCTGCTGTAATGTGAAGTCCCGCCTCCAGGACTGCCGCCAACCTATGATAGACAGCACACTGGTGACGTCTATCATAGGAGCCGGTCCAGGAGGCGGGACTTTGCATTACAGCAGCCGCTCCGGGTAAGCAGAAGAACCCTGCTCTGTTTAATCATGCGGCGCTGTAATCCCTATGCACTGGTCACTCTGCATTGATGGGGGCACACTGTTCACTGGTCACCCTGCATTGATGGGGGCTCACTGGTCACTCTGCATTGATGGGGGCACACTGATCACTGGTCACTCTGCATTGATGGGGGCTCACTGGTCACTCTGCATTGATGGGGGCTCGCTGGTCACTCTGCATTGATGGGGGCACACTGGTCACTCTGCATTGATGGGGGCACACTGGTCACTGGTCACTCTGCATTGATGGGGGCACACTGTTCACTGATCACTCTGCATTGATGGGGGCACACTGTTCACTGGTCACTCTGCATTGATGGGGGCTCACTAGCCACTCTGCATTGATGGGGGCACACTGTTCACTGGTCACTCTGCATTGATGGGGGCTCACTGGTCACTCTGCATTGATGGGGGCACACTGGTCACTGGTCACTCTGCATTGATGGGGGCACACTGTTCACTGGTCACTCTGCATTGATGGGGGCTCACTCGTCACTCTGCATTGATGGGGGCATACTGGTCACTCTGCATTGATGGGGGCACTGGTCACTCTGCATTGATGGGGGCACTGGTCTCTCTGCATTGATGGGGGCACTGGTCACTGGTCATTCTGCATTGTTGGGGGCACTGGTCACTCTGCATTGATGGGGCACTGGTCACTCTGCATTGATGGGGGCACTGGTCACTCTGCATTGATGGGGCACTGGTCACTGGTCAGTTTGCATTGATGGGAGCACTGGTCACTCTGCATTGATGTGGGCACTGGTCACTGGTCACTCTGCATTGTTGGGGGCACTGGTCACTGGTCACTCTGCATTGATGGGGCACTAGTCACTGGTCACTCTGCATTTATGGGGGCACTGGTCACTCTGCATTGAAGGGGGCTCTGGTCACTCTGCATTGATGGGGGCACTGGTCACTGGTCACTCTGCATTGATAGGGGCACTGGTCACTCTGCATCAATGGGGGCACTTGTAACTCTGCATTGGATGGGGGCACTGGTAATTTATTGAGCACTGGTCTCTGACACACTGCTCCCCCCTCTGACACACTGTGAGTGATGCAAGTATAGGGGGGAGTATGGGGAATGCATGGAGTGTGCTGCGAGTATAGGGACATTTTGACGTTTGTTTTTTAATTTATTGGGGGAGGCGCAAGTAGCTGGTCTTGCCTAGGGCGCAGAATAGTCTAGCACCGGCCCTGCCTGGTACCAATTTGCAGCAAAGAAGACCAGGGACCACTTGGTCCATCTCTAGCCATCAAGTGCTCTAGTGATGAGACCAACTGTCACTTAGACTCTGTGTCTTTGGGTTAGCACTTGCCACCTGCCAGGGGGCATAAAATACTCTCATATAAAAACCATGACCAATAAAAACATATTGACCAATCTAATGTTCCTCACCATCACAAAAAAAGTATAAAATGTTGAATACCAAAAGTTCCAAATGACGTGTGGAAAGGAATTCCATCAAAAGTGAAAAGGTCGTGAGAAGTTCTGAAGGCGTGAGTGTAAAGAGGTCACCAGGGTAGGGAAGAGGAGGATCTCCGCAGCTGTGCTTGATGTAGTATTTGAATTTTAAGCGAAGGAAATCTATGTTGGAGAAGAAACTAAAAGACTTGTAGGTTAGAGTTAAAGTCTGAAACCTATGATCTCTGTAACTGGCAGCCAGAGGAGGAAGTGACAGAGCGGAGAAGCTCGTGTGGAGCAAGTGAGGTGGATGAGTAGAGCCGCGCGGGATGGTATGGAGCGGTGCCAGGCTGCTGGTTGAAAAGCTTAAGCCAATGAATGGTTTCAGGATTTTCGAAGCCATTACAACTTCTGGAGAACATTTCATCACTGGAACATCTATTTAAAGAAAAAAGTTTTTTTTAGGATAAAAAAGAACTATAAAGCATTAAATAAAAAAAAAAAATACAGAAACCAAGCTCAACAGTAAAAAAAATGCATTGAGGCCTAACTTGAGGTTGAAGGTTTAAATAAATCCTTGTAGGAAACACAAAGAGTTAAGGCTCCCTACAACAATGTTTTGAGATTGTCTCCGAGCCAGGAAGATTAATGAAATGTTCATGAGAATATTTGGAAAAAGGCCACATTCCTATGGGAACATCACTGCAGCAAAGTTTAATGGCGCAGAAGGACCATTTAGCAAGCGGAGCGTGTGGGAGAGAGGAGACCCAGGGCTGGACTGTGGATGATCAAGGATTCTGCAGAAACAGAACAACGTGTCAAAATCATATAAATAGTGTGTATAGTGCTAAGAACACCGAAAGAGGGGGAAAAATAAAACAGCGCTGAAACCTGGGGAGGATTTTTAAACATGTGTTTAATAACAGACTTTTGATGAGCGATTCGGGACTCCTGAAACTCAAACACCACCAAACATGTACAGCTCAGAAATAATCCAACGCCTGCGAGGCAAACCAAACCGAAAAAGGTTTGCTACTCCTCCTGTTCAGGATTCTGACATTGCATTCATTGTCTTTTTTTTTTTTTTTTATAGTTATAATTTTTTCCCACCATTAAAATGAAAATCACACAAATGAAAAAAGAACATAAATCAAACAAAGTCTCAAAAAAAATCACACAAAGTCTCAACAACAAAACAATTATTTCCACCGAATGAAAAAAAAAGGCTAAAAAAAATAAATAAAAAAAGTACATTATTTAAAACTTTCATTAAAATAACAAATAAAACAAATTAGTGGAAATCACACAAATGAAAAAAGAACATAAATCAAACAAAGTCTCAAAAAAAAAAAAAAAATCAAACAAAGTCTCAAACAAAGTCTCAACAACAAAACAATTTTTTCCACCTAATGAAAAAAAAAAAGAAGAGTCTCAAAAAAAAAAATTTAAATTTCTAAATCATTTAAAACATTACAAATTCAAATCTATCCCTAAAAAAAAAAAAAAAAAAAAAGAGTGGAAAAAAAAAAGCTGAACTGCACTGTATCTGATCACCACAAGCTAAAAACGCTATTTTACTCATTTTTAACCACTTGTTGACCGCCCGCCGCAAATATACTGCGGCAGGCTGGCTCGGCTGTGTTCCGAATCTTCCGGTCACTTCCGGGACAGTTGGGAGCTATGGAAATCCAAGGACCGGAAGGTTTTACCCCTTAATGACCAGGCCATTTTTTGCGATAACGGCACTGCGTTATTTTAACGGACAATTGCATGGTCGTGCAACGCTGTACCTAAATAAAACTGACGTCCTTTTTTTCCCCCACAAACAGAGCTTTCTTTTGGTGGTATTTGATCACCTGTGCGATTTTTATTTTTTGCGCTATAAAAAAAAAATATCGACAATTCTGAAAAAATAACAATATTCTTCACTTTCTACTATATATATAGCATTCTCGACACATTTTAGGCCAATTTGTTTTCTGCTAGATATTTTTGGTAAAAAAAAAAACTTTTGATTGGCAAAAGTTATCGCGTCTACTAACTCCGGGAAAGATTTATGTCATTTTTATTGTTTTTTTATTTTTACGGCGGACAGATCGGACCCCTGACTGACATTTTTTACACTTTTGGGGGGACCAGTGACATTACTACAGTAATCAGTGCTAAAAATATGCACTGTTACTGTAATAATGACACTGGCAGGGAAGGGGTTAACAGTATAGGTGATCAAGGGGTTAAATATGTACCTAGGGGCGTGTTTCTAACTGTGGGGGGGCGTGGCTTGTGAAATGATCACAGAGACCTGTGTTGCTACATAGAAGGATCACAGGCGCTCTGTGATCATTCCAGAGAGAAGAACGGTCAGATGTGTTTACAACAGCCAACCGTTCTTCTCTCTCAGCAGGGAGCGATCGCGGGTGTCAGGCGACAATCGGAGCCACCTGCCCTGTGAATCGGAGTCCCCGCTGACGAGCGGGGGTGGGAGTGTGCCGCCGGCGGCGCGCGCTCGCCCCCTATCTGCAGGCGCGCGACCGACGTATACCTACCGGGCCAGGGGAGGAGAAAATCCCAATAATAGTAAATTGATTGGTTTGTGCAAAAGTTATCGCTCCTACAAACTAGGGGATAGATTTATGTCATTTTTATTTATTTTTTTACTGTTTTACTAGTAATAGGGCCGATCTGTGATTTTTAGTGGGACTGCGACATTGCGGCGGACAGATCGGACCCCTACCTGACATTTTTGACACTTTTGGGGGAACCAGTGACATTACTACAGTAATCAGTGCTAAAAATATGCACTGTTACTGTACTAATGACACCGGCAGGGAAGGGGTTAACATCAGGGGCGATTATTATTATTATACAGGATTTATATAGTGCCGACAGTTTGCGCAGTGCTTTACAATATGAGGGAAGACAATACAGGAGGATTTAGAGGGCCCTTCTCTTTAGAGCTTACAATCTAGAAAGGGTTATGTGTGTCCCTAGGTAGGGGGTGCTTTCTAACTGTGTGGGGGATGGACTCACTGGATAAACACAGAGATTCGTGTTCCTAAATAGCAGGAACACAGGATCGCTGTGTTCATCTCTGACAGAACAGCGGTCTGCCTTGTTTACACCGGCAGACCGCCATTCTGACGCCATGGGGAGCAATCACATTGCGTCCACCAGACCTGCTGATTGGCTCTCCCTATGGCCAATCAGCACGTATGCGTGCCTCCGGGGCCCCCACTATCTGTTGCACAAAGCGACGTACAGGTACTTTGATTCGCGTAATAGAGCCAACCTGCCGCTGTACAACTTTGGCAGCTGGTCGGCAAGTGGTTAATGAAGATGGATAGTGACCCCTGTGAGCAAGTTCACCATTTCAGATTTCATGAAAAAAATTAAAATTAAAGTTAGGTTTTAAAAAAAAAAAAAAAGCTTATTCCACACACAGCTTCAGCAAATACAGGTTCACTTCAACCCACTTCATACATCAGGCCCATTATATCCAAGCCAATCCCACAAGATCACTCAGTGGATATCATACATTGTAGGACAGTTAATACCACTCATATTTGTCAGGGAGATAAAATGTGCTTCGTATGATCGGGTACATCGCCTCTCTGTGTGTGCTGGGAGTCTGCGTTCAACAAGGTTGCAAGAAAAGTGCAGAACAAAGCTAATTCAGATAGATCTGAAAGTGCCCAATGCCCAGGCTGCGCAGATTGTCATAGAGGTGACACATAAGTGGAAGACAGTGGAGGGAGTCAATAGTTTTTTATTTTTATTATTTAATTTTTTAAATAATTTTTTTTACAATAATATATACAGTAAAACCTTGAATTGCGAGCATAATTCGTTCCGGAAGCATGCTTGTAATCCAAAGCACTCTTATATCAAAGCAAATTTCCCCATAAGAAATAATAGAAACTTGGATGATTCGTTCCACAACCATTTATTCATAAATCCTTCAGTTTATAGTCCATATAAAAAGATTATAGCATTGCGATAGGTTGTGTAACGATAAAATATCCATCCACAAATAGCCGCTTCCACAAGGGGATTAGAAGCAAAATCCAGCAGGAGCTACAGAGTATCAAAGCGAAGAGAGCGCCTCTAAGTGTAGCAATATGGTTCCATTTAACCACTTAACCTCTGCTCACATTGCTGCTACTGCAGCAATGTGGCACGATCCCGTCCAGAGACGTAGACCTACATCACTGGACTCCTCCCCCTGTAGGCGGCGCTCGCGCTCCGCCGGAGGCGCGCTCCCGCTGTTTTCAGTCACAGCGGGAGTCGGGCCAGGGGAGGAGCGGCGGCGATCGCCGCCACTCTTCCCCGATCATCGGGGAATCGAGTGAGGAAATCCGCCCGCTTGTGTAAACAGAGCGGGCGGATCTCCAAAGTGACAGGCAGGGACAGATCGGAGTGTTCAGCATAGCTGAACCTGCGATCTGTCCCTGTGTCACTCAGTCACCTCCCCCCCCACACACGTCAGTAAGCACCAGGCATACATTAACCCCTCCCTCTCCAATTATATTAACCCCTTCCCTGCCAGTGTCATTTTTACAGTAACAGTGCATATGTATAGCACTGATTACTGCAGTAATGTCACTGGTACCCCCAAAAGTGTCAAAAATGTCAGTCAAGGGTCCGATCTGTCTGCCGCAATGTCGCAGTCCCGCAAAAAAAATCGCAGATCGCCGCCATTACTCGTTTAAAAAAAAACACCAAAAATGACAGAAATCATTCCCTTAGCTAGTAAACGCAATAACTTTTGCGCAAACCAATCAAAATACGCTTATTGCATTTTTTTTTACCAAACATAGGTAGCAGAAAACAAATTGGCCAAAAATTTAAAAAAAATTTGATTTTTACATTTTTTGGGGGGAATTTCATATAAAAAAATGTTAAAAATATTGTTATTTTTTCAAAATAAATGCTCTTTTTTTGTTTATAGCGCAAAAAGTAAAAATCGCACAGGTGATCAAATACCACCAAAAAAAAGCTCTGTTTGTGGGAAAAAAGGACATAAATTTTGTTTGGGTACGGCGTCGCACGACCGCGCAATTGTCAGTTAAAGTCGCACAGCGCCGAATCGCAAAAAGTGGCCTGGACGTAAGACAGCAAAATCCTCCGCTGGTAAAGTGATTAATGAAGGTACAACATTTAGCAACTCACATTGTTGATGAATAAAACAGGCACATCTAAGTATGCAGGCATCCGGGGTAAAGCTGTCCACTTAGACTATCTTCTGCACCGCCGGCTGCCAGTCTGTAATCCTGACCGGGAAGACCACCCTGCAGTAAAGCGATCTGAAAGCGAGGGGCAGCATGGAAGGGCTGTCAGTGCGGAGGACGGTCTATGTGGACAGCTTTACCCCGGATGCCTGCATACTTAGATATCTGTGCCTGTTCCAATCCTCAACCATGTGAGTTGCTAAAAGTTGTACCTTCATTAAATTTAACCATATTGCTACACTTTGAGGCGCCTCTCTTCTCTTTTATACTTAGCTGTGACTTGAGGCTACTTGTATATCAAGACATCGCTTGTATATCAAGTCAAAATTTATTTGAAAGTTTTGCTTGTCTAGCAAAGCGCTCTTAAACCAAGTTACTCTCAAACCAAGGTTTTACTGTATGTATATATATATATACTGTATGTAGCACTCACCTCCTAAAGAAACCCCCTACTAATATGATCCCAAGGTTCTTTCCCCAATAGATGCTCTAGCAGCCAGTCTCCGTCACTCCTCTGGCTCAATGATCAGTCAGTAATGGCGAACCTTGGCACCCCAGATGTTTTGGAACTACATTTCCCATGATGCTCAACTACACTGCAGAGTGCATGAGCATTATGGGAAATATAGTTCCAAAACTTCTGGGGTGCCAAGGTTCGCCATCACTGGTAGAGGTATTTTTTTTTCTTGCTTTGTTGAAAAACTAGAACTTGGAAGGGTGCAAGGGCAACCAGAGGATACCCCAACAATGCTTAATATCAACTTGAGGACACGTGTCTTCCTCTAGAGATTCTGAGCACAGTCCTTGCAGGATAAAATGACGGGCTGAGCCACACCGGGACACCATGAACAATGTCCGCTTTAAGTACAGGCTGACTCTAATGCAAGAGGAACAGCAGCCGTCCACAGTCATTGGGATCTCACTCACTGATCTGTACTCACTAATGTCCAGGGCTGTCTTTAACACAGGGCAAAAGGGGCAGCTGCTCCGGGCCCAGCCATTGTTGTGGGGCCCAAAGCAGCTGCCCCTTGAGCCCACAATGCCCACAAATAGTTGATCAGTGCATTTGGTAGGGCCCAAGAAAATATTTGCCCAGGGTCCAGTCAATACTAAAGATGGCCCTGCTAATGTCCTTGGATTATTGGATGCCTCCTTACAATATCTTCTTCCAGACACCTCTCCTATATTTACCCCAAACCAGATCCCAAAAGAAGTTTCTCAGTCAGCTCCAGTAAAGTTCAGTAGAGTAGCCCCCCCCCCCCCCCCCAGCGAGCATAGCTGGGACCTTCCATGAGCATTAGAAAAACACTGCTGGACTGCCCAGAAGGGCAGAAGTCCTTCAGCCTGAGATCTCCCCCTCCTGGATAAGACCCCTGGGTTCAACACCCCACTCTATTTATGCTCCCTCCAGCCACCATAAGGGGCACCCTCCCTCAGGGATTGACTGGGATTGCATAAATATTCAGCTGCTGATTTGACACTCCCACCCCACTACTTTCCAGAACCCTCCAGAAGGCAGGGGAAAGCAGTCAATCCTGCAACCAGTGAGACACAGAACAGCCCAATCACAGACCGCTCAACTAATTATAGTAGAGCTAATAACTAAGGCCAGCCATACACGGTTCGAATCTCAGCCGGTTGTACCGTTAATGGGACAGCTGAATACACCAAGTTGATCAACCTATCAACTTGGGTACAACCAGCCTGCCAGATTCTCTTTCGATTATCGCTAGCGGCTGTTATAACCGCTAGCAACAATCAATGTTTTCTCCAAGCAGGGACGTCTTCCCGTGCCCCCTACTGGGAAAATGCAATGGCCCAGCAAGAGGGATTCCTGCATCAACACTGTCTGTGTTGATGGGGGAATCAAGCTAATTATTTTTCTGCAACCTGTGGTTGCAGGAAATGAAATTTGCTCCATGTGTGGATGGCTTAAATTTACCTAACCTATCGCCTACCTAGGAGAGTGTTACATACAGTATGCAGAGATCAGCTTTTCTCAACCAGAGTTCTGTTAAACCTTACCGTTCCTCCAGAGGTTTCTAGGGGTTCCTTGAGCAATGGCAAATTTCTGTTTCTCAGAGTAACCACTGAGGAGGACTGGGCCAGGGGGCAGGGGGGCAACTGCCCTCCCGGCCACTCTGATGCCTTTTAAAAAGGCTGCACCGCTTCTGCCACAGACATCCCAGGTGAAGAAAAGTAAAAAGTCCCCATTGCTGACCTACAGAGTGCGGGATGAAGGCAAGGACAGAGCACAGGCCTTCCCCCAGCATGGATGGTGTAAACTGTGTCTGAGCAGAGGCTGATTCCATGCCCCTCTGGAGACTCTCCTCCTCCAGGCAGCCCCGACCGAGCTGTCCCAGCTCCCCCCAACTGCTTCCTGCTGGCCAGGTCGGGAACCCAGATTCGGCCAGTGAGTAGAGAGTACCTGGAGCGGAGCTTCGGCCTAGAAAGGGGGTCAGGAGTAGAAAGGGAAGAGGGAGACTGGGAGCGGGACTGAGTCGCTTCACCATGGGCCTCTGGTTTGTACTTGCCTGGGCCAAAAGTTACTAGTCAGCCCCTGCCTGACACTAATGGTCTTATTTTATTGATCTGTAAGGGGGATATTCTTCTCAATGACCACAAATGTAAGGAGCATTCTTCCTGGCAACCATCACACTGATTTACTGTGGGCTGCGAATATCATAATTATTAGCCGGATGTTCTGGAGCTACAGTGCCTTGCGAAAGTATTCGGCCCCCTTGAACTTTGCGACCTTTTGCCACATTTCAGGCTTCAAACATAAAGATATAAAACTGTAATTTTTTGTGAAGAATCAACAAGTGGGACACAATCATGAAGTGGAATGGCTTTCTTCTTGCCACTCTTCCATAAAGGCCAGATTTGTGCAGTATACGACTGATTGTTGTCCTATGGACAGAGTCTCCCACCAGAGTGATCATGGGCCTCTTGGCTGCATCTCTGATCAGTCTCCTCCTTGTATGAGCTGAAAGTTTAGAGGGACGGCCAGGTCTTCGTAGATTTGCAGTGGTCTGATACTCCTTCCATTTCAATATTATCGCTTGCACAGTGCTCCTTGGGATGTTTAAAGCTTGGGAAATCTTTTTGTATCCAAATCCGGCTTTAAACTTCTCCACAACAGTATATCGGACCTGCCTGGTGTGTTCCTTGTTCTTCATGATGCTCTCTGCGCTTTAAACGGACCTCTGAGACTATCACAGTGCAGGTGCATTTATACGGAGACTTGATTACACACAGGTGGATTCTATTTATCATCATTAGTCATTTAGGTCAACATTGGATCATTCAGAGATCCTCACTGAACTTCTGGAGAGAGTTTGCTGCACTGAAAGTAAAGGGGCTGAATAATTTTGCACGCCCAATTTTTCAGTTTTTTTTTTTTTGTTAAAAAAGTTTGAAATATCCAATAAATTTCATTCCACTTCATGATTGTGTCCCACTTGTTGTTGATTCTTCACAAAAAATTACAGTTTTATATCTTTATGTTTGAAGCCTGAAATGTGGCAAAAGGTCGCAAAGTTCAAGGGGGCCGAATACTTTCACAAGGCACTGTAAATTATTTAAAAAACAGTTATTTTGAGGGTAAAAAGGCTATTATAGAGTATCTCTTAGTTGGTGTAAAGGAGAGATGAAGAACGAGAGAAAAGGTGAGCAAAAAAGTCGGGAAACCAGAAGTACAAGAGAGGATTAACAGAAAGAGAGAAAGTGGGTATCCAGGCAAGGATGCAAGCTCCATGCCATATATATGAGTAGGAAAAAAAAGTATTTGAGGAGTTTAAGAAAATATGGATTAGTATTTTCGAAAATCTGAGAAAACGAACCAGAAAGTCCAGGTATTCATGTAATTGTCGCAGTGTCAGCCGACTGGTTCTTTCATATGTTAAATGCCTACCAGTTCTTCAACCCATTCCGCCATAGTAGAAGAGAAATTAGGTTTCCAATGTCTGGGAATCACATTTCTTGGAGGAAAAAAGCAAAGAAGGTCCTTCATGGATGTAGGGATTGAGCATGGGAGAATGGAGAGTAAGGCATAGGTATGCCAGAGTTAGTTTACCCATGACAATATCATATGTACAGAGAACGCGGGACCACTGCTGTGCATATTTAGCACTTAAAAAATGTATATGAACACCCAAAAAAGTCCCTTTTAACTCCTATATAACAGTATAATATAAGCTCTAAATTCGACTTCTGTACAACCTGAATGCCCATATATGGATGCATTGGTGTGTGCAGCCTATTGCATAAGGCTCCTTTCACGCAGGCTTTCTGATCCAGTCCGCCTGTCAGTTTTTCGATGCTCCATGCACCCCTATGGAGCAGCGGATGTCAGCGGTAACATCTCCGCTTACACCCGCTGCTTTCCGATCTGATGTGGTCCACGAAATCCAGATGGAACTATTTTTCATCAGTCTGGAGGATCGGATTGGATGAAAATGGACAGGTGCTCTGTTATCATCCGATCTCCCATAGAGGACAGCGGGGATCTGACAGCTCCTTCTCTGCAAAGTAAGCAGAGACAGACCTGTCATCTGCCTGCTCAGCGGGGATCAGCAGATCGAGTCCGCCGGGCAGAAAGCCCATGTGAAAGGACCCTTAGGGCACAGGTGTGAAACACAAGGCCCGCGGGCCGAATGCGGCACCCCAAGCCATTTCATGTGGCCCTCGCACCTCTTTTGCATCTGCGGCACACCCCTTGTCTCTGCCCCCACCTTGTCTCAGTAGTCGGCAGCAGAGAGGACAGAACTCCTTTGCCAGATCTTGTACTTCTCTGTGCTGTTGCAGAAAGGCTCGTCTTTGCCCACCATCCCTTCAAAGCAGTCTGCAGCAGAGAGGAGGGCATCACTCCTCATACAGATCCTGCACCTCTTTGTGCAGCCACAACACCACCTTTTCTCTGCCTCCCCTGGTTTTAGCATTCAGCAGACTCTGTGCCCTCCTCTGGTCCTTCTCCAGACCTTGCACATTTTTCTTCCCAGATCCACCCACATCTTCTTCCTGGCAGTAGCACGAGGTAAGGGGGTGCATTGTGATGTAAGGAAGGGTGGGTGACTCTTGACTTATGATGGTGGGGGGCTCTTGATATCTTATGTAAGAGTGTAAGGGGGCGTGAGCTGCTCTGGACATCTAATCTTACAGATATAACCGGCCCTTTGAGGGCAACCATAATGCTAATGCGGCCCGCGATGAAATTTAGTTTGACACCCCTGCCTTAGGGCATGCACCCCAGAGCACAAACACACATGCATGCATGCAGAGCAGTGGACGGTGTCCAGGGGAGGACTGGGCCAGGGGGCAGGGGGGCAATTGCCCCCTGGGCTGCTCTGATGCTCCGTAAAAAGGCTGCACTGCTTCTGCCACAGACATGCCTAAAGGATTTCTGGTGAAGAGAAGTAAAAAGTCCCCACCACTGACCTACTGAGGGCAGGATGAAGACAAGGACAGAGCACAGCCCTCCCCCCCAGCATGGATGGTGTAAACTGTGTCTGAGCAGAGGCCGGTTCCATGCCCCACTGGAGACTCTTCTCCTCCGGCCAGCCCCGACTGAGCTGTCCCAGCTCCCCCCAAACACCCCCTGCTGGCCAGCTTGAGAACCCGGATTAAGTAAGTAGAGAGTATCTGGAGCGGGGCTTCAGCTTGGAATGGGGGTCAAGAGGAGGACGGGAAGAGGGAGAGTGGGAGGAGGGCCGAGTCGCGGCATCATGGGCCTCTGGTTTGTACTTGCCTCCTGGGCCGAAAGTCGCCAGTCTGCCCCTGATGGTGACAGTAGGGCAGTGGATGGTGTCAGCAATTCTTTTTTATTATTTATTTATTTTTTTAGTATTATTTTTACAATATTTTTTTTTTTAATTATTTTTTATTTCTTTTTTTTTTTTTACAATTTTTTTAGTAGACTTGTTATGGGGTTTTGGTGAAATATCAAGGGTCTAAACCTGCCTTTCTCAACCTTTTCAACACGGAGGAACCCTTGAAATAAATTTCTGGTCTCGGGGGAACCCCTGCTAAAAATGAAAAATCTACAACTCATGTCACATTAATGTGACAGTCAGTGGGAAGAATGCTCCTTACTTTTGTCATCATTGGGAAGAATTACCCCCCTTACAGATACCTAAAAGTAACAATAGTGTAATTGGGAACTTATCAGAGAGGCAGAAATTGCCCATTGCTCAAGGAACCCCCAGCAACCTCAGGGGAAACCCCTAGCAATCTCAGGAGGAACCTTGGTTGAGAAACCCTGCTCTAAACAGACCACTGATGTCTCACTTTTGAGACAGAGAAAGAAACTAAGGACAGAGAGTCCCGAGTCCCTTTCTCTAAAGCCTGCAGTAAACATAGTTTACTATGCTTCAGTTAAGAATGAAGACAGGAGCGAGCAGTACAGATCACTCACTGTGTTCATTCAGAAAAGGAAGCGGCCAGTTAGTTAAGTATTTGCCAGCCCCTTCCCCCCTCCTGAGAGGAGAGAAGGGAAGCTAGCAGCACTGCAGGGGGGAGACAGGAAGCAAGGGGAATCTGCACCGCATAGGGTAATAAGGGTGTGCCCAGGCACAACTGGCACGCCCTGTGTGCACACCTATGCATGAATGGAAATTCAGCCGGTCCCTGCTGAAGCGGACAAATTTCAATCCATGTATGGCCAGCTTAAATCCTTCAAAAGCCAGAACATTCTTTGAAGTCAACCATTGTAGTTATCTGGACTCTATCCTGCATGTAAACCTGTTCCTATGTTTTGGATGTATTCTACCTCTAGCTCAGGGGTGTCATACTCAATTTAATTGCGGGCTGCATCAACCTTATGGTTGCCCTGAAAGGGCCGGTTGTAGCTGTAGAACTAGATGTCCAGAGCTCCCCAACCCCCCTTACATCAGATGTCAAGAACCCTCCTCACCATCAGAAGTCAACAGTCCCCCACCCTCCCTTACATCGCAGTGCACCCCCCTTACCTTGTGCTGCTGCCAGGAAGAAGCTGGGGGAGAAACTGGAAAGCAGAAAGTGCAGGGTCTGAAGGAGGACCAGAGGAGGGCTAGAGTCAGCTGCAGGAATCTGCCGAATGTTGAGACCAAGAGAGGCAGAGACGAGGGGGTGCTGCGGCTGTTCTGTCCTTTCTGCTGTCAACCGCTGAGAAAGGAGGGCAGACATGAACTTCTCTGCGTCTGCACAGAGTAGCGAAGGATCTGGAGGAGGAATTCTATCTACCTCATGGTGGTAGAGATGAGGTGGGTTCCACAGCTGCAGGAGAGTTGCGAGGGCCACACAAAATGACCTAGCGGGCTGGATTCAGCCTTGTGTTTGACACGTTCTGTAGCTGTTCTGCTAAAATATCCAATTTTTACAATGTACTGTATATCAGCAGAAACTGAACATTGGACTTCTGATGGGATTTCCAGTTGTGAAATTGTATATCAAAGTGTTACAATGTCCAACGTGTCCGATGTGAACATCTTAACCACTTAAGCCCCGGAAGATTTGACCCCCTTCCTGACCAGGCCCTATTTTGCGATTCGGCACTGCGTGACTTTAACGGACAATTGCGCAGTTGTGCGACGCTGTATCCAAATGACATTGATGTCCTTTTTTTCCCCACAAACAGAGCTTTCTTTTGGTGGTATTTGATCCCCTGTGCGATTTTTTGATCATGCGCTATAAACAAAAAAAGAGCGACAATTTTGCAAAAATAACAATATTTTTCACATTTTTTTATATGAAATTCCCCAGAAAAAAAATGTAAAAATCTGAATTTTTTTAACATTTTAGGCCAATTTGTTTTCTGCTACTTATGTTTGGTAAAACAAATCGCAATAAGCATATTTTGATTGGTTTGCGCAAAAGTTATTGCGTTTACTAACTAAGGGTTAACGAGTAATGGCGATCTGTGATTTTTTTTTTGCGGGACTGCGACATTGCGGTGGACAGATCGGACCCCTAACTGACATTTTTGACACTTTTGGGGGTACCAGTGACATTACTACAGTAATCAGTGCTATACATATGCACCGGTACTGTAAAAATGACACTGGCAGGGAAGGGGTTAACTTTATTGGAGAAGGAGGGGTTAAGTGTGTACCTAGGGACGTGATTCTAACTGTAAAGGGGTGTGGCTAGTGATGTAAGCACAGAGACATACGATCCTACATAGCAGGACCGTATGATCTCTGCACTTACACAAGGGAGAATGACAGGCGGCTTTGTTTACATTAGCCGCCTGCCTTTCTCCCTCTGTACTGGACGATCGCGAGTCCGACTGGGTCCGCCGGTCACACGCGCGGACATGTTAGGGAGCTTGCCCCCGGTGGCGCGCTTGCCCCCGGCGCCACGCGCTCGCCCCCTAGAGGCTCACAGGCTAGCGACGTAGTCCTATGTCACTTTGCCTGTGAGGGGTTGACTGCCGACGTAAATAGTCGTGCGGCAGTCAGCAAGTGGTTAAATTATGTATCAGGAAAGTATATTTACTTCAAGAAGAATTCCAGTTATGGATATTTTTACATTGGTCCAACTTGTACAAGATGGAGAGCATAACTTCAACCCCCCCCCCCCCCACCTCTCTCTTCTCCGTCCAATTAAAGAACGTTTTGTATTAATGAAGATAATATAAAGCAATCTCTGTATGGCACCCATGCTTAGCGGGGACCTCCTGTGTTCAGAATGCAGTGGGGCAACCACTCGGCACGGGAGACCATTGGAGTAGTGGTGAGTGGTGTCTAATATGGTGATTTCCAGCTTCTAGAGGGATCCCACAGGTATAGTATATCCATAGTCACATTGGTCCAAGCTTGACCAATGTAAATATATCTACACCTGGAATTCTTCTTTAAAAATGACAAAAAGTACTTTCTTTCTGCTCACATGATATAACCATTAAATGTGTCATCGATTCACAGAAGTGATGTCCCATGGGGGAGCAATCATGTTTTCCATGCAGATACTGCAGACTTTGAGAGACTGCTACTAAATTTAGAAAACGTTCAGTCTGGTGTATTCCATTAGTCCCGAGAATAACCAAATGAATCTACTTATTCCATTCTGAAAAAACTATCCTTTTCATTTTGTTTCCTTAAAGGCAGGAGCGGATGGAGAAAACATAGGACCTAGGCGAATATGAAATGTGGGACATAAAACTGTGGATGGGTAAAATAGTCAGCATGTATTAATTCCATCCCATGGGGTGGCAAAAGGAGAACACACGGGTAGTTCCTCCTCCAAACTGTAGAGGTTCAACAATCTCAATACATCTTCAGTCCTAACAGAGTGTTGGGAAATGCCAGAGGTTTCCTTTCCTTGAGGTCCTGATTCATTCAAGTACTGTGCTCCATTATGTATTAAGTCCTCATATAGTAGTTCAGGACACCTAAGAGTTCTACAAAAGGGGACCTCAACATCCAATGAGGCTTTCTTCTGGGAAGCACCATGAGGTGTCCTCTTGAGTTTCAACTGAAGGGGTAAGGCTGCACCCAAGCCCAAACTGTCACTATACAAGACTTGGTCCTGTCCCTACCTAAAACATCCCAATGTAGAACCCCTTGATAATGAAGGAAAAGATATTTATAGGTCTCCTGTGTCCTAAAGTGGCCACCGAAATCTTATGGGAACACAAAATATGACAGAGGCTTCCCCAAGATAATACCTGGAGCACATCGCAGGTGATGCATTAGTCCTATGCTGGTCTTCCCTCAATAGCAGTAATAAACATTGCTGACATAACCATTCTTTTTAAACTGTTACTTAGTGATCAGAGGACTGTTGTATCACTTTCCTGTACAGTTAACCAGATGGCGTGATACCAACCTTTCATTGGTATAACAAAGGCCTCCTCCTAAGCCCACCTCAGGCAGAAGATAGATAGGTCAATCTCTCAGGGGGCCTCCCTGACCAACCCTGACTTGACACTTCTGCTCTTACAGGGAGGGCAAACATCTAAATAATAGCCCTGAGAGACAATGTCATGGCCTGGACCTCAGCTGTGTATGGCTGTAAGTCTTCTTACAGATGATAAACAGCTGCCTGCCTGATTGCGTAGACAAGCTTGCCGTATGTCTTGTTTCTCGTGAACCTTGAACTCTTTGCTCCTTCATGAACTTCCTGACTTAAGCCATGTCTCTTCACTGAAACAAGAGATGTGTCTCTCCAGGTGAGATCATTGAGTTGAGTTGAGCCTCGGCTCTCTTCCGTGGGATACAACACATATATAAAAAGGAAATGACTGCACGTCATGACGATATAAGTCAGTTTTTTGCAACATTCCAAGAGAAATCCAACAATGATAAACACAGGACAGTAGCAGGTACAGAAGGTTGACCCATTTCACACAATAGTGCTGTGCTTTTTTTTATAACGAATTATGAATTTGCACAGCATAATTGTGTGATATTCCTTAACCTTCTGTACCTGCTACTGGTCTGTGTTAATCATTGCTGGATTTTTCTTGGGATGTTGCAATAAACTGACTTATATCGGTATGGTGTGCAGCCATTTCCTTTTTATACATGTCTCTGCACTTCCTGTTTGCCAGATTATTGTTTTCTCTCCAGCCAATATCTTGCTCTTGTTGCTCCTTCTGCCGTCTCTATCTTTGCTACCACTCGTTACTGATCTTCGGCTTGTTCCTCAAATACACTTCTGCTTGATTCCAACTTGCAACCACTTGTTACCGACCTTTGGCTTATTTGCTGACTACGCTTCTGCTTGATTGCTACCTACTATATCTGCTACTGGACCCCGACCTGCTCACCTTCTGGTGCGGTAATCCTGAGGACTGTGATCTGGTATTTACACACAGCAAAACCCATCTCCCCCATAAGGAGCTCTGGTGAACACCAGTTAGTACTTAGACCCCGTGTTAGCCCACATCATCCGCCAAGGTGATCTGCTTGATCACTTATTCAGCTGGTCAGTGGGAGCCACTTTACTGCTATATCTACTGGTCTCCGAACGTGACCCCTGACCATGACAGACTTACTGCACTATTATAACAGCTTCATATTGTTACAAATGGCCATTTCTGAATGGTTCTGTTTAAATATTTCATATACACTATATTGTCAAAAGTATTGGGGCGCTTGCCTTTACGCTCACATGGACTTTAATGGCATCCCAGTCTTAGTCCCTTAGCTTCAATATTGAGTTGGCCCACCCTTTGCAGCTATAACAGCTTTAACTCTTCTGAGAAGGCTGTCCACAAGGTTTGGGAGTGTGTCTATGGGAATGTTTGACCATTCTTCAAGAAGCGCATTTGTGAGGTCAGGCACTGATGTTGAATGAGAAGGTCTGGCTCGCACTCTCTGCTCTAAATCATCCCAAAGGTGTTCTATTAGGTTAAGGCCAGTCAAGTTCCTCCACCCCAAACTCGCTCATCCATGTCTTTATGGACCTTGCTTTGTGCACTGGTCCAAATCATTTGGTGGAGGGGGCATTATGGTGTGGGGTTTTTTTTTTTAGGGGTTGGGCTTTGCCCCATAGTTCCAGTGAAGGGAACTCTTAAGGAGTCAGCATACCAAGATATTTTTGATAATTTCATCAACTTTGTGGGAACAGTTTGGGGATGGCCCCTTCCTGTTCCAACATGACTGCGCACCAGTGCACAAAGCAAGGTCCATAAAGACATGGATGATCGAGTTTGGGGTGGAGGAACTTGACTGGCCTGCACAGAGTCCTGATCTCAACCCGATAGAATACCTTTGGAATGAATTAGAGCGGAAAAAGCAAGCCAGGTCTTCTCTCCACCATCAGTGCCTGACCTTACAAATGCGCTTCTGGAAGGATGGTCAAACATTCTCATAGACAAATCTCTAAACCTTGTGGACAGCCTTCCCAGAAGAGTTGCAGCTGTTATAACTGCAAAGGGTGGGACAACCCAATATTGAACCCTACAGACTAAGACTGGGATGCCATTAAAGTTCTTAGGCGTGTAAAGGCCGGTGTCCCAATACTTTTCACTATATAGTGTATATTTATTTCATTTTCACATTAATTTCAATATACAAGCCACAAACCTTTTTGTCCCCTACCATTGAGCCTTCTAACAGAATAAAATCACCTCCAATTCTACTAGAGTTGAGAACACTGACGATATTCTATTCTCTCGTGTCCCTGTCCTTTGACATGTACATGTCCTACAATTTTAGAATGAAAAGGAGAAAATGAGTCTATAGCATTACTAGAACCAGAGACTATAAAAAATGTGAAATACTGTAATGTTATCAATAGCAGAGCTTTGTGCCGTTCCACGACAAACGTAAGAAAATACATGGTCTCATGGCAAGGTGAAGAGAAATAGTTATCCTGTCCCTGCCTCGACAACAACGGCGCAGTGGAATTTTTATATGTACGTTCTGTTCACACCCCCCAACAATGGACCTATTGAAGCATTGTCTGAGAACATGGAGAAAATTCTCCCCATGTAAAGGTTTCTGCCACAATAGAAGCAATTATATATTATATGTTTCAGGGACAAACCTCTGCTTTACCAATAAGTGTTTAGCGGGAGCTTTTTTTTTTTTTTTATCAATTCAACTGTTTTACCTGCTTGACAGCCTAGGGCATTAGTTTACCAAGGTGGGAGATAGTAATTTATAGGGGTTCAGCACTTGACTGGAGAGTGAAGGTTTTGATGGGGTAAATTCTGATATTGTTACAATGGCTGAAATAAATAAGTAAGAACTATTTTGTTTTGAAAATGGATGTCCACGCTCTCCTGATTAACCCATCCCTGCCATATTATAGCATTGCAAAGCAATCAAGAGCATCGGCACCTTTCAGAGCTTGAAGTCCTGTGAAGCACCCTCCTGCTAGGTTGCTTGGACATAGGAAAATGTATTTTTATTGGCTCCTCTGTAGTCAGTGGAGCAGTTGTTAATAGCTCCTGGCCACTCCGGATCTCACAGACTATAGGTTTGATTGCTTTCACCTGTCTTCCAGAGGCTTCTGGAGCATAGAGCATTGAGCAAGGCAAATCTAAACCTGAATATATATTGTGCTCCAGCCAATCCCTGGTGAGGTGTGTCCAGAAGGGGGTTAGAGAAGCATATAAATAGTTTGGGATTTGGAGCAGCATGGTCTTCCTCCCCACTGGTCTGGGTGGGGGTTGGCTACCTTCACCTGCAGCAGCTACCCTGATTCCAGCAGTGATTCATTGAGGTCTCAGCTGTGGCAGAGACGGCAGGACTATTTCTGAGGAACCCTTTTTGAAGCTAGTCCATGGATTCCTCACTTTAGAACCTGGTCTCAAAGGCTCACTGTAGAGTGTCTGGTGGGTAATGGAAGGAGGCATCCAATAATCCTGTGACATTATGTGTACTGACCTGAGCTCAGAGTTCTAGTGACTTTGTGCTGCATTCCCTTGGGTGGACAAGGTATAGTATTCATGCTTAGCATAGCTATTAAAAAGATCCTCAGTCTCTGCCATCTGTACTTGCATAGAGACTCCTCATGGGGGATTTAATAAGTAAGTAAAGTGTCCTGCTTTGTATATTTCATTAAGCTGGAGTATCCCATATCATCCCACATCCCATCCCAATTTCTTTAGCAATAAAAATCCTAAAAGACACCCCTAGACCAGTCATGGCAAACCTTGGCACCCCAGATGTTTTGGAACTACATTTCCCATAATGCTCAACACTGCAGAGTGCATGAGCATCATGGAAAATGTAGTTCCAAAATCTCTGTGGTGCCAAGGCTAACCATAACTGCCTTAGAGCCATTATTGAGCCAGAATGAGTAAAATGTTGCCGTGTGCCTGGCTGCCTCTGCACTGACTCTAGGGAAGATCCAGGTTAATGACAGCGGCTCCTACAGGAGTAGCGCTACACCTACAAATGCATTATGCTTCCCATACTGTATGAGCTTTTACTGTGAATATAAGGATACATAGTTGCCTGCCTATGTGAGGTAATTCCCTCCTGTAATATGTGTAGCTGATTTGTATCTATGGTCAAAATGTAAAATCATCTTAGCTAGAAAACAGATATTCAACAGTGGCCAACAGACTTAGGGAAGGATTTAGATAAGGCTGAATGGTCTCGAATATGGGCCACAGTGAATTCTAGCTCATGTAATGTACTGGCCATAGAAACCAATGGCATGGTTTACATCCCTGTGGCTACTGATCCCAGCACCACCTCTTCAGCCACTGCCAACCTGCCTGGCTGCAGCTGCCCCTTTCACTAGCCCTCCTGGCTACTTCTCCAAAAGGCCTCCCAGACTGATACTCCCCAGCACATACGGGTGACATCTCAGGAGATCTTCTGGACGTGCTGACCTGCTCCTGCTGTTCTCTCCTTGCTCCCGTGCCTCCAGGAAGGATTCCTTCATGTGTTGTAGAGGGTCCCTCCAGCACCCGAGCCCCAGGCTCAAGGTTACCCCTCCTCTCAGACTAGAGGTCGCCCTCAAGGGCCACCGACAGCCTCCTTAGCTTTCCATCTCCATCTTCCACCTGACTGCCCCTGTTGGCAGGACCCATGAGTACTTATGAGGTGGCCTGACCTTTGCCAGCCCCTTCTGCTGGGGATTGGCTTTGGCCCTTATCAATACTGCAAGCAGCTCCTTATAGACTCCACCCCACTGCATTTGGAAGCTTCTCCAAGGTTCCAGAAAGCATGGGGCGGGGCATGGCATGGGAAGTCAACAGAGATGCTGCTTGCTGAGTCATCCAGCCTCCCTAAGTCACTCAACCCTTACCCAGATTCAACCCAGGCCTGGCTCTCAGCCAAGCCAAATTTACCTACACTACAACTTACTCTGTACATCTAATCTAGCACACTAGAGGGTGCTACACTGATAAGACACAGAATACCTTGCAGAGAGAAATATGCTCTCCTCTGTGTCAGGCCACCTGACCTCCTCAAGGTGCAATTTAAGCATAATAATTGAGGTCCTGAAGGGCGCATCCTGTTCTGGACAAGTTACACCAATTGGGCATCCTAGACAACCCCACTTGTAGTAAATGTTCAAGGGACCACAGGGACCTGATCCATGTAACTTGGCAGTATCCCAAATTCCACACATATTGGGTGGGAGTAATGCAAACGCTAAACACTGTATTTCAGATTTCTATACGGCTTGACCCTAAATCTTGCCTTCTGGGCGTTTTAGATGATTTCTTACTGTCTCTATCAGAGAAGCTGTGGCTAGAGCTCTCCTTCAAGCCCGGAGTGTTTTACTTAGGTACTGGAAGTCTACTGACTCTCCATCCCCCAAGGAGGGTGTACAATGTATGGGTGAAACTCTTGGATTGGAAAAATACAGTACATCTACCAGCACAGGGGATGCCCCAGAAAATTTGAAAATCTTTGGGGTCCTTGGCTGCATACCTTGGGTTTGAGTATATTGGAAATGGTGATGGATAGGTTACTCATTGGTTGAGCCGTGTTCCCTTGATAGGACAATTTCATTGTACACTTATTAGTAGCGGAATGTGGATGCTAACTCTGTTGTTGTCTATTCACAACAAAATTGTACTGTCCTTTAGCGGAAGAGGCGAGTTAATATTGTATTACTAAGTATACTTTACTGAGTATATTAAACACTGTATTTGCTGTTTTTCTAGGATGCTCAAGATGCATAAGAGGCTGTCTTGGAAGTGCTGTGAACTTTTGTTTATTATCTTGTTTGCATACTATTCTTTTCAATAAAACTTTATCGGATTTAAAAAAGAGGGGGGTAGGGGCATACTGGTCACCCTCTTAGAAATTTGGTTTGGTAGGTACCACTTCCTCCATTACATAATACAATCAGAAAAAAAACCCTAAGTATATAACTATACAGGACTTTGAAGTACCACACCAACTATATGTGAAGAATATCAAAACTTTTATTACCTCATATCAAAGTAAAAAGCCCCAAAAATAATTGCATGCTTAACATGAGCATCAATAAAAATTGTATACACTATACACAGTGGCATGGGGGGCTGACAGGGGCTATAGCCCCGAGTGTTCCTCCGAAAAGCCCCGGGTCTCCTTTTCATGTTATATAACTATTAGCCCCGAGCCTCCTCCACCCTGTGCTGGCTGCTGGGCGGCCCTCATCTGGCTGGCTGTACTTTTTCTTCCTGGCCTGCTGCAAGCTGCGGACACACTGGTTGCTAGTCGGCCTGCCGCTTGGCATCCAGCAACCAGTGATGTCACGTGACGTCAGCAGCGTCAGGTGACAGCAGGAGCACAGCAGCCATAGGCCCCGAGAATTCCGCCTCCGCACCTAGAAGTCAGACTCCACCCACCGGCCACCTCCCTCTTCTGCAGGAACTGGCGCCGTTTCCAGTCAGACATGACATGTGCTCACCAGGACCAGGACCAGGTAGGTAGGCGGCAGGCCAAAGCTTCTATGAGCTGTTTACTAACAGTTTTTATCTACTCTGTACCTTGCTATTGAAATGTTTGAATGCCCAATTCAACATCAGCTGGTAAAAATACTAAGCTTTCAAAATCCTTCTTAAAGAAGAAAATTCTTACAGTACAGGGTCAGCGTCAGTGTGGGGGGGTCAGTGTAGGTGTCAGTGTGGGGAAGGGGGTCAATGTCAGTGTGGGGGGTCAGTGTCAGTGTGGAGGGGTCAGCGTCAGTGTGGGGGGGTCAGTGTCAGTGTGGGGGGGTCAGTGTAGGTGTCAGTGTGTGGGGGTCAGTGTCAGTGTGGGGGGTCAGTGTAGGTGTCAGTGTGTGGGGGTCAGTGTCAGTGTGGGGGGTCAGTGTAGGTGTCAGTGTGGGGAAGGGGGTCAGTGTCAGTGTGGAGGGGTCAGTGTAGGTGTCAGTGTGGGGAAGGGGGTCAGTGTCAGTGTGGGGGGTCAGTGTAGGTGTCAGTGTGGGGAAGGGGGTCAGTGTCAGTGTGGGGGGTCAGTGTAGGTGTCAGTGTGGGGAAGGGGGTCAGTGTCAGTGTGGGGGGTCAGTGTCAGTGTGGAGGGGTCAGCGTCAGTGTGGGGGGGTCAGTGTCAGTGTGGGGGGTCAGTGTAGGTGTCAGTGTGTGGGGGTCAGTGTCAGTGTGGGGGGTCAGTGTAGGTGTCAGTGTGTGGGGGTCAGTGTCAGTGTGGGGGGTCAGTGTAGGTGTCAGTGTGGGGAAGGGGGTCAGTGTCAGTGTGGAGGGGTCAGTGTAGGTGTCAGTGTGGGGGGGGTCAGTGTCAGTGTGGAGGGGTCAGTGTAGGTGTCAGTGTGGGGAAGGGGGTCAGTGTCAGTGTGGGAGGGTCAGTGTCAGTGTGGGGGGGTCAGTGTAGGTGTCAATGTGGGGGGTCAGTGTCAGTGTGGGGGGGGGCAGTGTAGGAGTGTCAGTATCAGTATGGGGGGGTCAGTGTAGGTGTCAGTGTGGGGAAGGGGGTCAGTGTCAGTGTGGGGGGGTCAGTGTCAGTGTGGAGGGGTCAGCGTCAGTGTGGGGGGGTCAGTGTCAGTGTGGGGGTCAGTGTAGGTGTCAGTGTGTGGGGGTCAGTGTCAGTGTGGGGGGTCAGTGTAGGTGTCAGTGTGGGGAAGGGGGTCAGTGTCAGTGTGGAGGGGTCAGTGTAGGTGTCAATGTGGGGGGGTCAGTGTCAGTGTGGAGGGGTCAGTGTAGGTGTCAGTGTGGGGAAGGGGGTCAGTGTCAGTGTGGGAGGGTCAGTGTCAGTGTGGGGGGGTCAGTGTAGGTGTCAATGTGGGGGGTCAGTGTCAGTGTGGGGGGGGGCAGTGTAGGCGGGTCAACATCAGTATGGGGGGGTCAGTGTAGGAGTGTCAGTGTGGGGGGGGTCAGTGTAGGTGTCAGTGTGGGGAAGGGGGGCAGTGTAGGAGTGTCAGTGTGGGGGGGGGTCAGTGTCAGTGTGGAGGGGTCAGTGTCAGTGTGGGGGGGTCAGTGTCAGTGTGGGGGGGGTCAGTGTAGGTGTCAATGTGGGGGGGGCAGTGTAGGTGTCAGTGTGGGGGGGGGTCAGTGTGAGGGGGTCAGTGTAGGTGTCTGTGTGGAGGTGTCAGTGTAGGGAAGGGGGTCAGTGTAGGAGTGTCAGTGTGGGGGGGGGGGGTCAGTGTCAGTGTGGAGGGGTCAGTGTAGGTTTCAGTGTGGGGGGGTCAGTGTCAGTGTGGGGGGGTCAGTGTAGGTGTCAGTGTGTGGGGGGGGGGTCAGTGTAGGAGTGTCAGTAGAGGGGGGGTCAGTGTAGGAGTGTCAGTGTGGGGGGGTCAGTGGAGGGGTCAGTGTAGGTGTCAGTGTGGAGGGGTCAGTGTAGGTGTCAGTGTGGGGAAGGGGGTCAGTGTCAGTGTGGGGTGGTCAGTGTCAGTGTGGGGGGGTCAGTGTAGGTGTCAATGTGGGGGGGTCAGTGTAGGTGTCAGTGTGGGAGGGGGGTCAGTGTAGGAGTGTCAGTGTGTGTGGGGGGGGGCAGTGTAGGAGTGTCAGTGTGGGGGGTCAGTGTAGGTGTCAGTGTGGGGAGGGGGGTCAGTGTAGGAGTGTCAGTGTGTGTGGGGGGGTCAGTGTAGGAGTGTCAGTGTGGGGGGTCAGTGTAGGTGTCAGTGTGGGGAAGGGGGTCAGTGTCAGTGTGGAGGGGTCAGTGTCAGTGTGGAGGGGTCAGCGTCAGTGTGGGGGGGTCAGTGTCAGTGTGGGGGGTCAGTGTAGTGTGAAGGGTCAGTGTAGGTGTCAGTGTGTGGGGGTCAGTGTCAGTGTGGGGGGTCAGTGTAGGTGTCAGTGTGGGGAAGGGGGTCAGTGTCAGTGTGGAGGGGTCAGTGTAGGTGTCAGTGTGGGGGGGTCAGTGTCAGTGTGGAGGGGTCAGTGTAGATGTCAGTGTGGGGAAGGGGGTCAGTGTCAGTGTGGGAGGGTCAGTGTCAGTGTGGGGGGGTCAGTGTAGGTGTCAATGTGGGGGGTCAGTGTCAGTGTGGGGGGGGGCAGTGTAGGAGTGTCAGTATCAGTATGGGGGGGTCAGTGTAGGTGTCAGTGTGGGGAAGGGGGTCAGTGTCAGTGTGGGGAAGGGGGTCAGTGTCAGTGTGGAGGGGTCAGCGTCAGTGTGGGGGGGGGGGGGTCAGTGTCAGTGTGGGGGGTCAGTGTAGGTGTCAGTGTGTGGGGGTCAGTGTCAGTGTGGGGGGTCAGTGTAGGTGTCAGTGTGGGGAAGGGGGTCAGTGTCAGTGTGGAGGGGTCAGTGTAGGTGTCAGTGTGGGGGGGTCAGTGTCAGTGTGGAGGGGTCAGTGTAGGTGTCAGTGTGGGGAAGGGGGTCAGTGTCAGTGTGGGGAAGGGGGTCAGTGTCAGTGTGGAGGGGTCAGCGTCAGTGTGGGGGGGGGGTCAGTGTCAGTGTGGGGGGTCAGTGTAGGTGTCAGTGTGTGGGGGTCAGTGTCAGTGTGGGGGGTCAGTGTAGGTGTCAGTGTGGGGAAGGGGGTCAGTGTCAGTGTGGAGGGGTCAGTGTAGGTGTCAGTGTGGGGGGGTCAGTGTCAGTGTGGAGGGGTCAGTGTAGGTGTCAGTGTGGGGAAGGGGGTCAGTGTCAGTGTGGGGTGGTCAGTGTCAGTGTGGGGGGGTCAGTGTAGGTGTCAATGTGGGGGGGGGGGTCAGTGTAGGTGTCAGTGTGGGAGGGGGGTCAGTGTAGGAGTTTCAGTGTGTGTGTGGGGGGGTCAGTGTAGGAGTGTCAGTGTGGGGGGTCAGTGTAGGTGTCAGTGTGGGGAAGGGGGTCAGTGTCAGTGTGGAGGGGTCAGTGTCAGTGTGGAGGGGTCAGCGTCAGTGTGGGGGATTCAGTGTCAGTGTGGGGGGTCAGTGTAGTGTGGGGGGTCAGTGTAGGTGTCAGTGTGTGGGGGTCAGTGTCAGTGTGGGGGGTCAGTGTAGGTGTCAGTGTGTGGGGGTCAGTGTCAGTGTGGAGGGGTCAGTGTAGGTGTCAGTGTGGGGGGGTCAGTGTCAGTGTGGAGGGGTCAGTGTAGGTGTCAGTGTGGGGAAGGGGGTCAGTGTCAGTGTGGGAGGGTCAGTGTCAGTGTGGGGGGGTCAGTGTAGGTGTCAATGTGGGGGGTCAGTGTCAGTGTGGGGAGGCAGTGTAGGAGTGTCAGTATCAGTATGGGGGGGTCAGTGTAGGTGTCAGTGTGGGGAAGGGGGTCAGTGTCAGTGTGGGGGGGTCAGTGTCAGTGTGGAGGGGTCAGCGTCAGTGTGGGGGGGGGTCAGTGTCAGTGTGGGGGGTCAGTGTAGGTGTCAGTGTGTGGGGGTCAGTGTCAGTGTGGGGGGTCAGTGTAGGTGTCAGTGTGGGGAAGGGGGTCAGTGTCAGTGTGGAGGGGTCAGTGTAGGTGTCAGTGTGGGGGGGTCAGTGTCAGTGTGGAGGGGTCAGTGTAGGTGTCAGTGTGGGGAAGGGGGTCAGTGTCAGTGTGGGAGGGTCAGTGTCAGTGTTGGGGGGTCAGTGTAGGTGTCAATGTGGGGGGTCAGTGTCAGTGTGGGGGGGGGGCAGTGTAGGAGTGTCAGTATCAGTATGGGGGGGTCAGTGTAGGAGTGTCAGTGTGGGGGGGTCAGTGTAGGTGTCAGTGTGGGGAAGGGGGGCAGTGTAGGAGTGTCAGTGTGGGGGGGGGGGGGTCAGTGTCAGTGTGGAGGGGTCAGTGTCAGTGTGGGGGGTCAGTGTCAGTGTGGGGGGGTCAGTGTAGGTGTCAATGTGGGGGGGGTCAGTGTAGGTGTCTGTGTGGAGGTGTCAGTGTAGGGAAGGGGGTCAGTGTAGGAGTGTCAGTGTGGGGGGGGGTCAGTGTCAGTGTGGAGGGGTCAGTGTAGGTTTCAGTGTGGGGGGGGGGGGTCAGTGTCAGTGTGGGGGGGTCAGTGTAGGTGTCAGTGTGTGTGGGGGGGTCAGTGTAGGAGTGTCAGCAGAGGGGGGTCAGTGTAGGAGTGTCAGTGTGGGGGGGTCAGTGGAGGGGTCAGTGTAGGTGTCAGTGTGGAGGGGTCAGTGTAGGTGTCAGTGTGGGGAAGGGGGGTCAGTGTCAGTGTGGGGTGGTCAGTGTCAGTGTGGGAGGGTCAGTGTAGGTGTCAATGTGGGGGGGGGGTCAGTGTAGGTGTCAGTGTGGGAGGGGGGGTCAGTGTAGGAGTGTCAGTGTGTGTAGGGGGGGTCAGTTTAGGAGTGTCAGTGTCAGTGTGGGGGGTCAGTGTAGGTGTCAGTGTGGGGAAGGGGGTCAGTGTAGGAGTGTCAGTGTGGAGGGGGAAGTGTAGGTGTCACTGTGGGGAAGGGGGTCAGTGTAGGAGTGTCAGTGTCAGTGTGGAGGGGTCAGTGTAGGTGTCAGTGTGGGGAAGGGGGTCAGTGTAGGAGTGTCAGTGTCAATGTGGGGGGTTCAGTGTAGATGTCAGTGTGGGGAAGGGGGTCAGTGTAGGAGTGCCAGTGTCATTGTGGAGGGGTCAGTGTAGGTGTCAGTGTGGGGAAGGGGGTCAGTGTCAGTGTGGAGGGGTCAGTGTCAGTGTGGAGGGGTCAGCGTCAGTGTGGGGGGGTCAGTGTCAGTGTGGGGGGTCAGTGTAGTGTGGGGGGTCAGTGTAGGTGTCAGTGTGTGGGGGTCAGTGTCAGTGTGGGGGGTCAGTGTAGGTGTCAGTGTGTGGGGGTCAGTGTCAGTGTGGAGGGGTCAGTGTAGGTGTCAGTGTGGGGGGGTCAGTGTCAGTGTGGAGGGGTCATTGTAGGTGTCAGTGTGGGGAAGGGGGTCAGTGTCAGTGTGGGAGGGTCAGTGTCAGTGTGGGGGGGTCAGTGTAGGTGTCAATGTGGGGGGTCAGTGTCAGTGTGGGGGGGCAGTGTAGGAGTGTCAGTATCAGTATGGGGGGGTCAGTGTAGGTGTCAGTGTGGGGAAGGGGGTCAGTGTCAGTGTGGGGGGGTCAGTGTCAGTGTGGAGGGGTCAGCATCAGTGTGGGGGGGGGGTCAGTGTCAGTGTGGGGGGTCAGTGTAGGTGTCAGTGTGTGGGGGTCAGTGTCAGTGTGGGGGGTCAGTGTAGGTGTCAGTGTGGGGAAGGGGGTCAGTGTCAGTGTGGAGGGGTCAGTGTAGGTGTCAGTGTGGGGGGGTCAGTGTCAGTGTGGAGGGGTCAGTGTAGGTGTCAGTGTGGGGAAGGGGGTCAGTGTCAGTGTGGGAGGGTCAGTGTCAGTGTGGGGGGGGTCAGTGTAGGTGTCAATGTGGGGGGTCAGTGTCAGTGTGGGGGGGGCAGTGTAGGAGTGTCAGTATCAGTATGGGGGGGGTCAGTGTAGGAGTGTCAGTGTGGGGGGGTCAGTGTAGGTGTCAGTGTGGGGAAGGGGGGCAGTGTAGGAGTGTCAGTGTGGGGGGGGGGGGGTCAGTGTCAGTGTGGAGGGGTCAGTGTCAGTGTGGGGGGTCAGTGTCAGTGTGGGGGGGTCAGTGTAGGTGTCAATGTGGGGGGGGTCAGTGTAGGTGTCTGTGTGGAGGTGTCAGTGTAGGGAAGGGGGTCAGTGTAGGAGTGTCAGTGTGGGGGGGGGGGGGGTCAGTGTCAGTGTGGAGGGGTCAGGGTAGGTTTCAGTGTGGGGGGGGGTCAGTGTCAGTGTGGGGGGGTCAGTGTAGGTGTCAGTGTGTGTGGGGGGGTCAGTGTAGGAGTGTCAGCAGAGGGGGGTCAGTGTAGGAGTGTCAGTGTGGGGGGGGTCAGTGGAGGGGTCAGTGTAGGTGTCAGTGTGGGGAAGGGGGTCAGTGTCAGTGTGGGGTGGTCAGTGTCAGTGTGGGAGGGTCAGTGTAGGTGTCAATGTGGGGGGGGGGGGTCAGTGTAGGTGTCAGTGTGGGAGGGGGGGTCAGTGTAGGAGTGTCAGTGTGTGTAGGGGGGGGTCAGTTTAGGAGTGTCAGTGTCAGTGTGGGGGGTCAGTGTAGGTGTCAGTGTGGGGAAGGGGGTCAGTGTAGGAGTGTCAGTGTGGAGGGGGAAGTGTAGGTGTCACTGTGGGGAAGGGGGTCAGTGTAGGAGTGTCAGTGTCAGTGTGGAGGGGTCAGTGTAGGTGTCAGTGTGGGGAAGGGGGTCAGTGTAGGAGTGTCAGTGTCAATGTGGGGGGTTCAGTGTAGGTGTCAGTGTGGGGAAGGGGGTCAGTGTAGGAGTGCCAGTGTCATTGTGGAGGGGTCAGTGTAGGTGTAAGTGTGGGGAAGGGGGTCAGTGTAGGAGTGTCAGTGTCAGTGTGGAGGGGTCAGTGTAGGTGTCAGTGTGTGTGTGTGGGGGGGGGGGGTCAGTGTAGGGGGGTCAGTGTCAGTGTGGGGTGGTCAGTGTCAGTGTGGGGTGGTCAGTGTCAGTGTGGGGGGGTCAGTGTAGATGTCAGTGTGGAGGGGTCAGTGTAGGTGTCAGTGTGGAGGGGTCAGTGTAGGTGTCAGTGTGGGGGGGGGGGGTCAGTGTCAGTATGGGGGGGTCAGTGTAGGTGTCAGTGAAGGGGTCAGTGTAGGTGTCAATGAAGGGTGGTCAGTGTAGGTGTCAATGTGGGGTGGGTGGGTCAGTGTAGGTGTCAATGTGGGGGGGAGGGGTCAATGTAGGGGGGTCAGTGTAGGGGTGGTCATTTTGGGTGTCAATGTGTAGGGGGGTCAGTGAAGGGGTCAGTGTAGAGGGGTCAGTGTAAGTGTCAGTGTAGGGGGAGTCAGTGTAGGGGGGGCCAGTCTAGGGGTCAGTGAAGGTTTCGGGATCTAGGGGTCAGTGTAGGTGTTCTCCTCTCCTCACCCCCTGTTCTCCTCTCCTCACCCCCTGTTCTCCTCTCCTCACCTCACCCCCTTTTCTCCTCTCCTCACCTTACCCCCTGTTCTCCTCTCCTCACCTCACCCCTGTTCTCCTCTCCTCACCTCACCTCACCCCCTGTTCTCCTCTCCTCCTGACCCCCTGTTCTCCTCTCCTCTCCTCTCCTCCTGACCCCCTGTTCTCCTCTTCTCCTGACCCCCTGTTCTCCACTCCTCTCCTCCTGACCCCCTGTTCTCCTCACCTCACCCCCTGTTCTCCTCTCCTCCTGACCCCCTGTTCTCCTCTCCTCCTGACCCCCTGTTCTCCTCATCTCACCCCCTGTTCTCCTCTCCTCCTGACCCCCTGATCTCCTCTCCTCCTGACCCCCTGTTCTCCTCTCCTCCTGACCCCCTGATCTCCTCTCCTCCTGACCCCCTGTTCTCCTCTCCTCATCCCCTGTTCTCCTCTCCTCCTGACCCCCTGTTCTCCACTCCTCTCCTCCTGACCCCCTGTTCTCCTCACCTCACCCCCTGTCCTCCTCTCCTCTCCTGACCCCCTGTTCTCCTCTCCTGACCCCCTGTTCGCCTCTCCTCTCCTCCTGACTGTAATGTTCTGGTACCTCTGGTACCCTTGTTTCCATATTTCTCCTCTGCTAATTGCGTCCCATCTTGTGTAGCAAGAGACGCATATACCTTTAAGACCGGATGACATCATTGCCGAGCGCCGCTATGAGCGGCTATTTCAATCGCCGGCTTGCTCTCACTCATCGCTCGTTCAAACCACATGTTCACCGCACCTACTCCTGTGAAGTCGGAGCTGCTGACATTTTCCCTTGCTGAACTGAAGCCGGAACCTCGCTGGTGATCCGTATCTCGCTACGGGATCACCTCTCTCTAATGGACACTGTTACTACTAACCTATCTAAGTGATAAGTACCCCACAGGGGATTCTTACTAACCAATCTCCTACTGTCATCTACTGCAATTACCAAGACTATCTGTATCTATCTATTCACTATCATCTGCATAGACTGTTAGCTCTTGGGACTACCTTCAACTATCCTTGCACTAGGTTACTCTGTCTAAGTATACTCCATCTGTGTCCTCTTACCATCTGCACTATACTTGACACCAGAACCTATCTGCTTTACCATCACCTGCAACTCTCCTAATACTACTTCTAGTGCTCACCATACAATAGCCTGTCTCTCATCTATACATCCTCATATATTCTATCCCTCCATTAAACATCTAATTAAGTATATATATGGTATATAACAGGCTGTGCACGGTGATGAAGTCCTGAGAGTTGGATATGTTTGTTCAACAGAATCTCTACAAGGCTACTGAGTGTAATAATTCTGCAGCTGTAAATCCATCCACTAACAAAAACGCATGAACGTTACAGATTGAACGAGCCTTTAAAAAAAATATGGATTCAGCAGAATTATCCACTCATGTACTACAATTAAAACAGCAAGTAGATGCATTGATCCTTGCGCTTACAGAGGTACAAAATAAAAATAAGACCTTGAGACAGCAGCTTGGCCGTCTCACACAGCCTCCTGCTGCTCAGCCCCGTGAGCCTAAGATAAATCCTCCTATAGTGTTTTCTGGTGATCGGAGCAAATTTCGTGAATTTTGTCGATTGTTTTTTGTCGATTGTTTTTTTTGTTAAAACCTCTAACCTACACCACTGACCAAATTAAGGTTTGTACCGTCATCTCCTATTTAACGGGTGAACCCCGGGCCTGGGCAGACGCTCTCTTTGAAAAGGATGATCCACTCCTTAATTCTTATCCCTTATTCCTAGCACAACTCGCTAGTTTATATGAAGACCCCAACAAACAGAGTACCGCTGATACCCAATTACGGGCCTTAAAACAAGGAAGGAGACCTGTTGAAGATTTCGTGGCGAATTTTAAAAGATGGTCCCCTGATTCAGGATGGAATGACACCTCTTTGCGAACGCAGTTTAGACTCGGCCTATCTGAGGCCGTTAAAGACGAGCTCGCCCGAGCGGATTTACCTGGCACTCTAGAGGGACTGATACAGACCAGTATCAATATTGACAGACGACTACGAGAAAGAAAGGCTGAGAAGATGGGCTCACCATTTTCCAGTCCTTCTCGGATGTTGCCTGCTGACCCTACTCCTATGGAAGTAGGAATGATACGCCCACCTCTGACCCTTTCTGAACGTGCCAGGAGGAAAACCGAACATCTTTGCATGTACTGCGCATCCCCGAATCATTTGATAAACGGCTGTCCCCTTGTCCGCAGAAAAGAGGGTGAGTGTTCAAATGTCTTGCTAGGGGGACTCACAACTTCCTTTTCTAATCCTTATCTTTTTGTTCAATTAACATTGCAGTGGGACCAAACTAGGATCACCACCAAGGCTATGATCGACACAGGATCTTGTGGAAACTACATTGACATTTGTTTTGTCTCCCTTAATAAAATACCTATTGTTTCAAAACCCAAACCTGTCTCCGTTAGTTTTATTAACGGTACCCCTTTATCCTCTGGTCCTATCACCAGTCAGACACAGGCACTCCTTGTAACTGCTGACGAGTCTCATGTGGAGACCACCACCTTTGATGTATTAACTTCACCACATTTTCCAATCATTTTGGGACTTCCCTGGTTACACATACATCAACCAATCATCGATTGGAAAACAAGAACGTTAGCCTTCTCTTCTCACTATTGTGAGACGACGTGTAATCTCCCCACACATGATAGGATCCTGTCTGTAGTGCCGGATGACATTATTCCCAAGTGTTATCAGGATTTATCGGAGGTTTTCCTTGAGAAAAACGCTCAAATGCTACCTCCCCATAGGGACTATGATTGTTGTATCGATCTACTCCCTAATAGCAAGTTGCCTTTCGGACATGTTTATCCTCTCTTACAGGATGAACTCTCTCATCTTAAGGAGTATCTGGATGAGAACTTGGCAAAAGGATTCATCCGACCTTCTACTTCCTCCACTGCTGCTGGACTCTTCTTTGTCCGCAATAAGGATTCTAGCCTTAGGCCTATCATTGATTTCAGACAATTAAATGCCATTACAATAAAGGATCGTTATCCTTTACCTCTTATTCCTGAACTTATCGAACAGGTGCGTGGGGCTTCTTTCTTTTCAAAATTGGACCTAAAAGGGGCATAGAATTTAATTCGAATCCGTAAAGGGGACGAATGGAAGACGGCATTCAGAACCAGATACGGACTGTTTGAGTACCTTGTAATGCCATTTGGGCTATGTAATGCTCCCGCAGCCTTCCAACGGTTTATAAATGAGATATTCAGAGACTTGCTTGACGTTTGTGTTGTAGTATATTTGGACGATATACTTATCTATTCTCATTCCTTACCTGAGCACATAAAACATGTGAGACTTGTGTTGTCAAGACTACTTGCACATAACTTATATGTTAAATCAAAAAAATGTTTGTTTCATAAAGAGGAAGTACTATTCCTAGGATATATTATATCTAAAAATGGAATCAAAATGGACATGAGCAAAATATCCTGCATTCTGGATTGGCCTGTGCCAACCACTCGCAAAGCATTACAAAGGTTCCTAGGATTCTCTAACTACTATAGGAAATTCATTAAGAACTTCTCTGCGATTGTGAAACCTCTCACACAACTTACAAGCACGAAGAAACCATTTAATTGGTCAAAAGAAGCAAATGGAGCATTCTGTCTGCTGAAATCAAGCTTTACTACTGCCCCCATACTATGCCATCCAGACCCATCCCTTCAATACATCTTGGAGGTAGATGCGTCAAATATGGCAGTAGGAGCAGTTCTCTCACAACGACCAACAAACACCTCACCTCTTCACCCAGTTGCTTTCTTCTCAAAGTCATAAGCAGCCCCGAGGTGAACTACCCAGTAGGTGAGAAGGAGTTATTAGCCATAAAACTGGCGTTAGAGAATTGGCGACATCTACTTGAGGGCACTCAATTGCCAATTCTGATATATACTGATCACAAAAACCTTCAATACCTTCAAACTAATAGAACTCTTTCCCACCGGCAGGTACGGTGGTCGTTATTCTTTCTGAGATTTAATTTTTTAGTGACTTACACGCCCGCAGACAAAAATAAAAAAGCGGATGCACTTTCACGACTAGCCGAGAAAGATTGTACTGAGGTTCCCTCAGTTCCTATAATACCACTTGAACGTATTATCGGTGTCGTTCGCTCCCTGAAGGAAGAGATTTTGCACAGCATAGGATTGGACTCACCTCCACCACAACTAACTACTGACGCAGAAGGCTTCCTCTACTACAACGATAAATTATACATACCCAGGGGCGGACTGACAACTCATGGGGCCCCCGGGCAATAAGAGATCATGGGCCCCCTGTGTCCCTGCCCACACTCAAGCCACACCCACACAAACCCCGCCTACATCTTGCACTGCCCACATTACATTTGTTCGTCACAGAATTTCTCTACACTATGTTCAAATAAATGTTTATTATAGAAAAAAAGAAAAATAAACTTACATTAAAAAAGTGCAAAAATGGTACATTTCCAAAAATAAGGTTTTCATGAATTAACACAATATAACAGGTGTAACAAATGTGTTCTTAGCTGAACAGTTTAATAAAAAAAGATACAAAAAAAATAAAAAGCGCTGACCAGCATGTTACAAAATTATGGCCCTAGAATTGCTCTCACTCCGACGTTCCTGACGATACCATACATATGTGCCGCCATTATTGTTTTCATGCGCGTGCTCGTCCTACATAACACCCTACCTGAATGTTCTTTACAGTCTTTTTTAACAATTTTTATTTATTTTATATAATTTCCACTGACCACCAATGTAAGGGGGCCATTCCTCCCATCGACCACCATTGTAAGGAATATTCTTACCACTGACCACCAATGTAAGGGGCATTCTTCCCACTGACCACCAATGTAGGGGACATTCTTCCCACTGACCACCAATGTAAGGGACATTCTTACCACTGACCACCAATGTAAGGGACATTCTTACCACTGACCACCAATGTAAGGGACATTCTTCCCACTGACCCTCAATGGAAGGAACATTCTTCCCACTGACCACCAATATAAGGAACATTCTTCCTACTGTCCACCAATGTAAGGAGCATTCTTCCCGCTGACCACCAATGTAAGGGCCATTCTTCCCACTGACCACCAATCTAAGGGCCATTCTTCCCACTGACCACCAATGTAAGGAGCATTCTTCTCACTGACCACCAATATAAGGAGCATTCCTCTCACTGACCACCAATATAAGGAACATTCTTCCTACTGTCCACCAATGTAAGGAGCATTCTTCCCGCTGACCACCAATGTAAGGGCCATTCTTCCCACTGACCACCAATCTAAGGGCCATTCTTCCCACTGACCACCAATGTAAGGAGCATTCTTCCCACTGACCTCCAATGTAAGGGACATTCTTTCCACTGTGGCCATGAGTGGCACTGGGCAAGAAGGAACACTCATTCAGCCTGGCTGGTAAATTATAGACACACACTAAACTGTGTGATCAGGCCAGCCTTCAGACATTTTGAGGGCCCTTACACAGCTTTAGGCCTGCCCCCTGGGCCTGACCGCCGACTTTCCCTAGGGCCTGCCCACTTGCCATTCCCCTAAATTCACCCACTGGCCAGAGGTATACACAACATTTGCAGTTTGGGGGCAGTAAAACCCCATATTTGATCCCTATTTTAACTCCCCCACCACACCCTCTTTAACTTCAGTGGCCAGGAGTGTACATATGTTGCAGTCGCAGCAGGGATTATACACACTGTCACACAGGTGTAGCGCCTGCCAAGTGTGACCTAATCAAGTGAATGGGGCCACTCTGCAAAGGCCCTGCAACTGTGTGCAATGCATGCAGTTTCTGCATGCTAGCGTTGGATCCAAAGAGGTAAAGCAGTTGGTGTGGAGGTGATAAAACTCCTCCTCACCACCTCCTTTACCCTCTCTTTCACTGTACTGCACAAGGTTGCAGAGCGCTTGCAGAGCAGCCCCACTCACTATAATGGGTCACACTTTGCAGGTGCTACACCTGTTAAGTGTGACAGGGCGAATAATTCCTGCTGTGGCATGTGTACACCCCTGGCCACTGCAGTTAAAGGGGGGTGCGGTTGGGGGTGGTAAAAACAGGGCTCAACTATGGGGTTTTACCGACTCCAATCTGCAAATGTAATCAAGTCCTTACTGTGTGAGATGGAGGGTGAGAGAGAGAGAGAAAGAAAGAAAAAGGGATGGAGGAAGAGAAAAATAAAAAAAGAATGGAGAGAGAGAACGAGAAAAAAAAAGGGATGAAGGAAGAGGGATGGAGGGAGATACAAAGAAAGAGGGATGGAGGGCAAGAGAAAAAAAAGAGATGAAGAAAGAGGGATGGAGGGAGAGAACAATATAGGCATTAGGCACAGCTCTTGAATCTAGTGTTAGGATTTTATGTTGTGCAATTTGAAGAAGAGAGAGAGAGAGAGAGAGAGAAAGAGGGAAGGAGAGAGAGAGAGAGAAGGAGGGGGTAGAAAGAAAGAGGGAAGGAGAGAAAGAGGGGTGGAAAGAAAGGGGGAGGGGGGAGAGAGAGAGAGGAGGGGTGGAAAGAAAGAGGGAAGGAGAGAGAGAGAAGGGGGGGTGGAAAGAAAGAGGGAACGAGAGAGAGAGAGAAGGAGGGGTGGAAAGAAAGAGGGACAGGGGAGAGAGAGAGAGAGAGAAGGAGGGGGTGGAAAGAAAGAGGGAAGGAGAGAGAGGGGGGTGGAAATAAAGAGGGACGTGGGAGAGAGAAAAGGAGGGGGTGGAAAGAAAGAGGGAAGGAGAGAGAAAAGGAGGGGTGGAAAGAAAGAGGGAACGAGAGAGAGAGAAGGAGGGTGGAAAGAAAGAGGGACAGGGGAGAGAGAGAGAGAGAGAGAAAGAGGGGGTGGAAAGAAAGAGGGAAGGATAGAGAGAGAGAGTGGGTGGAAAGAAAGAGGGACAGGGGAGAGAGAAAAGGAGGGGGTGGAAAGAAAGGGGGAAGGAGAGAGAGAAGGAGGGGTGGAAAGAAAGAGGGAAGGAGAGAGAGAGAAGGAGGGGTGGAAAGAAAGAGGGAAGGAGAGAGAGGGGGGTGGAAATAAAGAGGGACGTGGGAGAGAGAAAAGGAGGGGGTGGAAAGAAAGAGGGAAGGAGAGAGAGAAGGAGGGGTGGAAAGAAAGAGGGAAGGAGAGAGAGAGAAGGAGGGGTGGAAAGAAAGAGGGAACGAGAGAGAGAGAAGGAGGGGTGGAAAGAAAGAGGGACAGGGGAGAGAGAGAGAGAGAGAGAGAAAGAGGGGGTGGAAAGAAAGAGGGAAGGATAGAGAGAGAGAGTGGGTGGAAAGAAAGAGGGACAGGGGAGAGAGAAAAGGAGGGGGTGGAAAGAAAGGGGGAAGGAGAGAGAGAAGGAGGGGTGGAAAGAAAGAGGGAAGGAGAGAGAGAGAAGGAGGGGTGGAAAGAAAGAGGGAAGGAGAGAGAGAGAGAGAAGGAGGGGTGGAAAGAAAGAGAGAAAGAGGGAAGGAGAGAAAAAAAAAGGGAATGAGAGAAAGAAAGAGGGAAGGAGAGAGAGAGAGAGAGGGAGGGGGTGGAAAGAAAGAGGGAAGGAGAGAGAGAAAGAAGGAGGGGTGGAAAGAATGAGAGAAAGAGGGAAGGAGAGAAAGAGAGAGAAGGAGGGCTGGGAAGAAAGAGGGAAGGAGAGAGAGAGAGAGAGAGAGAGAGAGAGGGGGGGGGTGGAAAGAAAGAAGGAAGGAGAGAGAGAGAGGGGGGGTGGAAAGAAAGAAGGAAGGAGAGAGAGAGAGAGAGAGAGGGGGGTGGGAAGGAAGGAGGGAGGGGGAGAGATAGATCTAGTGGCTCATCTACAAATCTCTGCAATTAATACATTGGCACAATTGTGGAAATGCAAGCATATCAAATTGTGAAGGTCACATTAAAAATGAAACATTACAAAAATAATTCAACATACTGTACTGTATATGGTTCACTGAAAATACACTTCTTGCCCTCTAGGTAAAAAACGAAGTGTCTGTTAGAAAGCAAAGTAGTTTTTGGGAAAAAAAAAAAAAGCAAAGTAGTTGAAGAACTTTTGTCACATTGTTGTATATGAATATTTTAGAAATATAGAAATCTTATTCTAGCCATACACAGTGTAGTTTTTTGTGAACACTGAACAGTGCCATCTCTGACATTTGCTGTGGGGATGGGGAATGATAAGGCTGTGCACGTGTGATAGAACAGTCATAGTAAGTAGATGTAAACATGTCCCTTCTTATCTCAGAGGGAAGATGTTTGTCTTTAGATAAAATACAATCGTTTTGCTACATGCATTTTGGAACACAGCCACATTTACCTCAGAGAGACGTATAAGCAAGATATAGAATGACAGATTATATCACCTCATGCAGCAGTTTGCCTCGGTCCTGCTCTGAGGTCTCCTGATGGCAGTCAGGCAGTTTCTCTCGGCCGCACAGTAAAGAGGAAGGGAGGGAGGTGGGTGGAGCCACACATTCCATATTAGGCACAGAGCAGAACGAGGAAGATCCTCCTCGCTCTGCATTCTGGGTCCTCTCCTCGCACGTCACTGGTTGCTAGATGCTAGGCGGCTGGCCAGCCTAGCAACCAGTCTAGCACACACTAAAGTTGCTACTGCAGCGTCCTGAGGGATCAGATGGGGAAAATTGCTACCCTGCGTGGGGCCCCCTGGACAACTTCCCAGCATGCCCATGCAGAAAGACAGCTCTGCCGGGCCCCCCCTGACCGCGGGCCCTCGGGCAGTGACCGAAATGCCCGAATGGTCAGTCCGCCCCTGTACATACCCCCTACTATGCGAACCAAGATCTTAGAATTGTCGCATGATGTACCTATGGCAGGACATATGGGTATGACTAAAACTTTCAATCTACTTACTAGGCAGTTTTGGTGGCCAGACATGAAGACAACCGTAAAAAAGTTTGTTTCATCTTGTGATATCTGTGCAAGGTCTAAAATTGACAACACGAAACCATCAGGGTTACTTTGTAGGTTTACCGATACCCCAGGTTCCATGGGAAGTGGTATCCTTAGACTTCATAGTGGAACTACCACCTTCCAAAGGATTCAACACCATCTTGGTGTCAGTGGACCATCTGACCAAGATGGCACATTTCACTCCTATCCGAAAACTACCTTCATCCAAACAAACAGCGGAATTACTTGTGAAACATGTCTTTAAGTTACATGGTATTCCAAAAACACTGCTGTCTGACCGTGGTTCACAATTCATCTCAAAGTTTTGGCTAGCTCTATGTCAGATATTGCGAATAGAGCGTAACCTTACTTCTCCCTACCACCCTCAGACCAACGGACAGACAGAGAGAGTTAACCAGTGCATTGAACAGTATCTGCGTTGCTATACTTCGTATCTGCAGGACGATTGGGCAGATCTCCTCCCGCTGGCGGAATTCGCCTATAACAACGCGACTCATAGCACTACTAAAGAAAGTCCGTTTTACCTAAATTATGGGTTTCATCCCACACTCCTTCCTCCACGTATCTTGCCATCAAGTAATCCAGTGGCATCTGATTATCTTGCCCAGATAAAGGATTCTCTGGGATTACTCAACAATACCATATCCCATGCTCATAGCCAACAAAAGAAGTACTACGACCTCCGTAGGAAACCCTCTCCCCAATATGCCATTGGGGATCTTGTTTGGCTTTCTACAAAAAATCTGAGACTAAAAATCCCTAGTAAAAAACTTGGACCTCTATTTCTGGGACCTTTTCCAATAGAGAAGCTTATTGGAAAAGCTGCAGTACAACTCACATTGCCAGTAGACCTCAAGATACATCCTGTCTTCCATGTGTCTCTACTGAAGCCCCATGTTCCTAACCAAGGAATAAGGCCTACTATCTCACCTCCACCTCCTGTACAAGTGGAAGGTGGAGAAGAATTTGAGATAAAAGAAATTTTGGATTCCCGTTTCAATAGAAGAAGACTCCAGTATCTTGTACGATGGAAGAACTATGGGCCCCAAGATGACACCTGGCTGGATACCTCCGATATACATGCCCCTAGACTGATTCGCAATTTCCACTCTAAATATCCGGAAAAAACAGTTCTAGAGGCCTTCCGGAGCCAGCCTTAAGGGGGGGGGGGGTACTGTAATGTTCTGGTACCTCTGGTACCCTTGTTTCCATATTTCTCCTCTGCTAATTGCGTCCCATCTTGTGTAACAAGAGACGCATATACCTATGCTATGAGCGGCTATTTCAATCGCCGGCTTGCTCTCACTCATCGCTCGTTCAAACCACATGTTCACCGCACCTACTCCTGTGAAGTCGGAGCTGCTGACATTTTCCCTTGCTGAACTGAAGCCGGAACCTCGCTGGTGATCTGTATCTCGCTACAGGATCACCTCTCTCTAATGGACACTGTTACTACTAACCTATCTAAGTGATAAGTACCCCACAGGGGATTCTTACTAACCAATCTCCTACTGTCATCTACTGCAATTACCAAGACTATCTGTATCTATCTATTCACTATCATCTGCATAGACTGTTAGCTCTTGGGACTACCTTCAACTATCCTTGCACTAGGTTACTCTGTCTAAGTATACTCCATCTGTGTCCTCTTACCATCTGCATTATACTTGACATCAGAACCTATCTGCTTTACCATCACCTGCAACTCTCCTAATACTACTTCTAGTGCTCACCATACAATAGCCTGTCTCTCATCTATACATCCTCATATATTCTATCCCTCCATTAAACATCTAATTAAGTATATATATGGTATATAACAGGCTGTGCACGGTGATGAAGTCCTGAGAGTTGGATATGTTTGTTCAACAGAATCTCTACAAAGCTACTGAGTGTAATAATTCTGCAGCTGTAAATCCATCCACTAACAAAAACGCATGAACGTTACACTGACCCCCTGTTCTCCCCTCCTCCTGACCCCCTGTTCTCCACTCCTCCTGACCTCCTCTCCTCTCCTCACCCCTTGTTCTCCTCTCCTCACCCCCTGTTCTCCTCTCCTCCTGACCCCCTGATCTCCTCTCCTCTGTTCTCTCCTCTCCTCTGTTCTCCTCTCCTCCTGACCCCCTGTTCTCCTCTTCTCTGTTCTTCTCTCCTCCTGACCCCCTGTTCTCCTCTCCTCCTGACCCCCTGTTCTCCTCTCCTCTCCTGACCCCCTGTTCGCCTCTCCTCTGTTCTCCTCTCCTCCTGACCCCCTGTTCTCCTCTCCTCTTGACCCCCTGCTCTCCTCTGTTCTCTCCTCTCCTCCCAAAGCTCTGTTCTCTCCTCTCCTCCTCCTGACTCCCTGTTCTCCTCTCCTCCTGACTCCCTGTTCTCCTCTTCTCTCCTCCTGACTCCCTGTTCTCCTCTTCTCTTCTCCTGACTCCCTGCTCTTCTCTGTTCTCTCCTCTCCTCCTCCTGACTCCCTGTTCTCCTCTCCTCCTGACTCCCTGTTCTCCTCTTCTCTCCTTCTGACTCCCTATTCTCCTCTTCTCTCCTCCTGACTCCCTATTCTCCTCTTCTCTCCTCCTGACCCCATGTTCTCCTCTTCTCTCCTCCTGACCCTCTGTTCTCCTCTTCTCTCCTCTCCTTCTGACCCCCTGTTCTCCTCTCCTCCTGACCCCCTGTTCTCCTCTCCTCCTGACCCATTGTTCTCCTCTCCTCTCCTCCTGACCCCCTGTTCTCTCCTCTCCTCTCCCCTCCCCTCTGTTCTCCTCTCCTCTCTCCTGACCCCCTGTTCTCCTCTGTTCTCTCCTCTCCTCCTGACCCCCTGTTCTCCTCTCCTCTTCTCTCCTCCTGACCCCCTGTGCTCCTCTCCTCCTGACCCCCTGTGCTCCTCTCCTCTCCTAACCCCCTGTACTCCTCTCCATAGCACCCCATGTCTGACTCTTGACTGAGGGGGGCATTGGGGGGAGATTGGGTGGTACTTTTAAATATGGGAGGAGCTTGGGCGGGACTTTACAATGTGGGAGGGGTTATCAAATTTACCTTTGGGCTGAAGCCCCTGGTCTTTTTCCCACCTAGCAATACCCCTGACTATACATCTTAAAAAATGCAGAATACATAAAGTTAAACGGACCCCAAAAGTAAAAGAACAGACGAGAAATCCAAATCAAATCAAAATTTGGTGTGACCACCCTTTGCCTTCAAACCAGCATCAATTCTTCTAGGTAGACTTGCACACAGTTTTTGAAGGAACTCGGCAGGTAGGTTGTTCCAACTGTCTTGGAGAACTAAGCACAGATCTTCTGTAGATGTTGGCTGCCTCAAACCCTTCTGTCTCATCATAGTTACATAGTTACATAGTTACATAGTAGGTGAGGTTGAATAAAGACAATAGTCCATCCAGTTCAACCTGTGTAGGCATGTGTGGCTGTAATCATCTCCCATACCCCTGAATGTTCTGATCCTTGAGATGTAAGTCTAAGAGTCTTTTGAAAGCCACCATACTACCCGCAGAAACCACCTCTTGTGGTAGAGAATTCCACAATCTTGTTGCCCTAACAGTAAAGAACCCCCCGCGTTGCCTGAGGTTAAAACGCTTCTCCTCTAATCGCATTGTATGCCCTCGAGTCCTCATGCAATCCCTTCGAATGAACAGCTTTTTTTCTAAGCTGGGATCCCCATTAAGATATTTATAAATTGCTATCATGTTATCCCAGACTCCATCATGGTGAGATCAGGGCTCTGTGTGGGCCAAACCATAGCTTCTAGGACTCTTGTTCCCATTTACACTGAAGATAGTTCCTAATAACATTGGCTGGTGATTAACTTGATCCCCTCGGCGACGGGCCAGAGGATTGATAGAGACACTAAGACGGTGTTGTTCTCGGACTTGCCGGTTGAGATTGCCAAAAATACCCGTTCCCTGATATTTTTCGTTCTCCTGGCAGCAAAAATTACTATAGCGCGTGCTTGAAAAACGCCTGCACTGAATATATTGCATGTGAAAACTAAAATGTCGTGGATTATGCTTAACGAGAAGTTGGCCAGTATTCACTTGGATAGACAGCGTAGATTTGACCGCGTGTGGAGCCCCTGGATAGAGTATTTGCAGGCTCCGTAGTTGCGACTGGGTGGCTTAGGGTCCGGCGCGGGGGGACATGTGACGGTTTTCCTTTGTCTTCCATTTACTTTTCTCTTGGCCTCCTTTTCTTTCCTGTTCTTTTCTTTTCTCTTCTGTTCTTCCCTTCTCTTTTATCGTTTTTCCTCTCTCTCCGCCCATGGTGGTGTCCGTTGTTCTTCTTTTCTTTTTTCTGGTCCTTTTGCTTTTCCGTTTACTAGCTTTTTGGGGGGTCTGGATGCTGGAGAGGCGTTATTAGCTCTGACTTCAGAGCTTTGGTTTGGGTTTCTTGCTATGGGTCTGGATTGCTACATATTATTTGACCGTTGGTGGGAGCCCGTTGGTTTCCTCTTCAGGGGAAGGAAGGCTGGGGGGGGCTTCGCCCTTTTCGTGGACACAGTTTGGGGGGAGGCCTCTGCTGGCTGGCCGTTAATGGAGCTTGGTGAATCTTCTGGACTCTTGAAGTACCTCCTATTGATGAGACTAAGTTTTGGGATTTAATGTATTTTGCTGTTTATTATTTTTTATAACTGACTTCCTAGTTGCCAATACTGTTTTGAGCCATGTTTTGATATGCACTGTTCTGGTACAGGATGCCTTTTCGCATGCTACCCCCTTTCTTTTTTTTTTCTATATTTTCTATTTTATGTTTTACTACTGTAATGTGTTGTTTAAAATCAATAAAAAACTATTGAATACTAATAACATTGGCTGTATGTTTGGAGTTGTTGTCCTGCTGCAGAATAAATGTGGGGCCAATCACACACCTCCCTAAAGGTATGGCCCAATTGATAAGTATCTCCCTGTATTTCTCAGCATTGAGGACACCATTGATCCTGACCAAATCGCCAACTCCATTTGCAGAAAAGTAAAACATAATTCCACCATGCTTCACAGTTACCTGCAGACACTCATTATTGTACGGCTCTTCAGCCCTTCGCTAACAAACTATATTTCCCATTTTGAATCATCAGTCCAGAGCACCTGCTGCCATTTTTCTGCACCCCAGTTCTTATGTTTTCCAGCATAGTTAAGTCGCTTAGTCTTGTTTCCACGTCGAAGGTTTGGCTTTTTGGTCGCAATGAAGACCACTTCTGGCCAGACTTCCCAGGACAGTAGATGGGTGTACCTTGATCCCGCTGGTTTCCATCAGTTCTGTGCTGATTGCACTGCTAGATACTGTATTTTCTGATGTTGAAGGAAAGTAAGCATGATGTGTCTTTCATCTGCCACATTCAATTTCCTTGGCCGACCACTGCCTCTACGGTCCTCAGCGTTACCCTTTTTCTCTGTGCTTCTTCAAAAGAGCTCGAACATCTTGAAGCCCCAGTCTGCTTTGAAATCTTTGGAAGAACAAAAAAATGGTGCTATGCACCTATCTACTGCGCTCTGAGAAAGGACCTTCTGCCCAGCCTAGACCACACACATGCAGCTACCAGAGACTATACGATTGGCTTCTCCTGGATGCTTCAGCCTTGCAGCCCCTTCAAGACCAGGGTAGTCTGGGACCATTACAAACAAAAAAGCAACACAAGGGCGCACCAGCCTAGCGCATTATCCTCCATTATAGGCTTTATTAAATGAAATGATAAAATACTCACAAACAAGTTCTTGGTAAAAGCATATCTCAATGATAAATTGCCGTCAGCATCAGAAACAGAAGGTCATCTGTCTTTGATGGCTGGAAATAACTTACGCGTTTCGAGGCTAAGCCTCTTCCTCAGAGCCTACAGACCTAGACCTGTAGGCTCTGAGGAAGAGGCTTAGCCTCGAAACACATAAGCCATTTCCAGCCATCAAAGACGGTTCACCTTCCTTTTCTGACACTGACGGCAACTTTTTTTGAGATATGCTTTTACCAAGAACTTGTTTGTCAGTATTCTATAATTTAATTTAATAAAGTCTTTTATGGAGGATAATGCGCTAGGTCGGGGCGCCCTTGTGTTTGTTTTTTGTTTGCTTTGAAATCTTTGCCTGGGAGAGACCTTGCTGGTGCAGCATTACTACCTTGTGTCTTGTTGCTGTGCTTGTGCTTGTTGCATGTCTTGCCATGGTGTAAGACCTGTGACATCAAACTGTCTTCCACACAGTGGCGTAGCGTGGGTTGTCAGCGCCCGGGGCAGGGTAAGTAATTTGTGCCCCCTACACAAATCTACACAGACCACTACACTGACACCTACACTGACTTAGCTGACTACTACAGAGACCTACCTTATTGCTACACTAACCTACCTGATCACTATACTGACACCTACACTGACCTATCTTATTCCTACACTGACCTATCTTATTCCTGCACTAACCAACCTGATCACTACACAAACCTACCTGACAATTACACTGACCCCTGCACTGACCTACCTGTTTCCTACACTAACCTACCTGATTACTATACTGACACCTACACAGACCTACCTGACCACTACACAGACCTACCTGATTCCTGCACTAACCAACCCTGATCACTACACTGACCTACCATATTACTACACTGACCCCCCTACACTGACATTCCTGATGCCTACACTGACCTACCAGACGCCTTCACTGACCCCTACACTTACACCCCTACACTGACCCCCCCCCCCCCCCCACACTGACACCTTCACGGATACCTTCACTGATACCTTCACTGACACCTACACTGACCCCACCTTCACTGACCCTTCTTCCCTGCCCCTCCATCCCTGCCCCTCCTTCACTGACTTCCCTAGACTGAACCCCCCCCCCCCCTACACTGCCCCCTTCACTGACACCTACACTGACACATACACTGTCCCCCCTTCACTGACCCCTCTTCTCTGCCCCCTAGACTGACTTCTAGACTGACCCCCCCTCCTACACTGACCCCCCCTACACTAACCCCTAAACTGACCCCCCTACACTGACACCTACACTGACCCACCCTACATTGACCCACGCTACACTGAACCCTTACACTGACCCCCCTACATTGACCCCTTCACTGACCCCTGTTCACTGACACCTACACTGACCCCCCCCCCCCACATTGACACCTACACTGACACCTACACTGACCCCCCTTACATTGACCCCTTCACTGACTCCCCTACACTGACCCCCCCCACTTTGACACCTACACTGACCCCCCCCCCACATTGACACCTACACTGACCCCCCCTTCACTAACCCCCTCCCCTACTGATACCTACACTGACCCCACTTAACTGACCCACCCCCCAATGACACCTACACTGACCTCCCCTACAGTTCCACTTTCACTTTACTGCAGTCAGTGCTCTCCAGTCCAGGCTGCTCCCCCCCCCCTCCTCCTCCCTCCCTAGATGCCTTGTGTGTCTGTCAGTCCAGAAAAACATCTCTCATGGTTTCACCTCACCTCACAACTCTCTCTTCAGTCCTCTTCACGCTGTGCTGGCTGAGTGCCACAACTGGAAAGATAGAGATTAATGATTCCTGTGACAGCGCCGGGCGGCTCAGTGAAAAGAAGGCTGCTGATTCGCTGAGCTGACTGAGCTGTGCAGAACACGCCACCGACAGGCGGGGCTTGGCTTGCAATGCTAGGCCAATGGGCAGGGGAGGCACAGTCCAGCTCCGCCCCGCCTCGACCCGCAATTTCCAGCCATAAGGCGCCCGCCGGCTATCTCCCAGCCTAAAGATGGCGGCAGCCGCAAACAGTGTGTGATGACACCGTGTTAGTAATATATATAATGTCAGAGTGACACTGCAGGATGCGCCCCCCCCCAGATGTTGCGCCCGGTGCGGCCGCCCCCCCCTGCACCCCCCCACGCTACGCCACTGCTTCCACAACCTCACCTTAGTTGCAGAGTTAGGCTTTTCCTCACCCAATTGTAAACCTGGATCTAATCCTACAAAATCACCGACCTTGTGTAAGTGTACAAAGTATGAAAGTGTAAGAATTGATGCTGGTTTGAAGCAAAAGGGTGGTTACATCAAATATTGATTTGATTTGTATTTTGCGTCTGTTCGCTCACTTTTTACTTTGTAAATTGATTAAAAAAACAAAAACAAATAAAAATATATTTTTGAAAGCATTCTTACTTTACAACTTTTTCGCACACCTGCCTAAAACATCTGCTCAGTACTGTATATATAGAATCTTTTATTTATCTTTTATTAGTTTTTAACTTTTGAACCAAATAAAAACTACTATTGTTTTAACAGTATCTGAACTTTGGAATCCACAATTTTACTTTATGCATTGCTTGATCTAACTACCTCGGATGGAAGAAAGGGGAAGGTGTCAGAAAATATTTCCTCCCCCCCTCTTCCCCCGTTGGGCAAATTGGCAACAATTGCTGAGGGGAATTTTTTATTCTTTTTTTTTTCTCTATTCTGGAGCAAAACTGAAGCTGTTATTAACCACTTTACCGCTGCTCACGTTGAGCCTACTGCGGCAAAGTGGCTCTTGTAGGTCTGACGACGTAGACCTACGTCGGCAGACCCTCCCCCTTCTAGGCGGCGCGCGTGCGCCGCCGGAGGCTCGCTCCCGCTGTATTCAGTCACAGCGGGAGTCAGGCCAGGGGAGGAGCGGCGGCAATCGCCGCTGCTCTTCCCCGATCGTCGGGGAATCGAGTGTGGAGATCCGCCCGCTTGTGTAAACACAAGGGGGCGGATCTCCGAAGTGACAGGCAGGGTCAGATTGCAGGGTTCAGCATAGCTGAACCCTTGATCTGTCCTTGTGTCAAATAGTCACCTCCCCTCACACACGTCAGTAAGCACCAGGCATATATTAACCCCTTGATCACCAATAAAAATTAACCCCTTCCCTGCCAGTGTCATTTTTACAGTAACAGTGCATATTTATAGCACTGATTACTGCAGTAATGTCACTGGTACCCCCAAAAGTGTCAAAAATGTCAGTCAGGGGTCCGATCTGTCCGCCGCAATGTCGCAGTCCTGCAAAAAAATCGCAGATCGCCGCCATTACTCGTTAAAAAAAAAAACACCAAAAATGACATAAATCTTTCCCTTAGTTAGTAAACGCAATAACTTTTGTGCAAACCAATCAAAATACGCTTATTGCGATTTTTTTTACCAAACATAGGTAGCAGAAAACAAATTGGCAAAACATTTAAAAAAATTTTGATTTTTACATTTTTTTTGGGGGGGAATTTCATATAAAAAAATGTTAAAAATATTGTTATTTTTTCAAAATGTATGCTCTTTTTTTGTTTATAGCGCAAAAAGTAAAAATCGCACAGGTGATCAAATACCACCAAAAGAAAGCTCTGTTTGTGGGAAAAAAAGGACGTAAATTTAAATGGGGTATGGCATCGCACGACCGCGCAATTGTCAGTTAAAGTCGCACAGCGCCGAATCGCAAAAAGTGGCCTGGACGTAAGACAGCAAAATCCTCCGGTGGTAAAGTGGTTAAAGATTTAACTGGACATTCGTCTTTTTTTTAGCCTCTTGCATAAACTTTCAAACTTTCAGCCAGTAGGTGGCATTGCAATTAATGTATGCTCTTAGAATTTCATAGAAGGCCCTTATGACTAACTTCTGTTCTTAAAATATCTAGCATGGTATGAATGTAAAGAAGAAATGCACTGTAACTATTATTGTTAATATTATTAATATTATTTTTAATATTATAAATTAGGTCCGCCTGTTTTACTATTTCAAGAAATTAAAAAATAAACCCTTGCCATAAATAGGACAAATGTTACCTTCAAAGAAAATTAGGATCAGGACAGAAGATTCCAGGTTTGCCTTAATGATTTCTGGAAAACTGTAAAGGATTAGTATGTCTCCTGTAAAAAATGATATGGTTTTCATTAGCACTTGGACACTTGCCATTTGCCAAATCGCTCCATGTGAGATTTAATTATCTACAGCCTGAAGTTTTGTTTCGGGGAAGGGGGGGCTGTTAGGAGTAGAGGAATACAGCAGTCTAGTTTAGGGACACTTATTAATTTATACTGTGATTTTTTTATCTTTTATCTTTACTATTATTTTTATTTGCTCATTTTTATTTTTATTTGTTTACTAATTATAAAAGAAAGTCAGAGCCACGCCATGAATTTTAGAAGAGGTTGGATAGACCTTATTGTCTTATAGTACAGTTTATCTGCTGCATAACTTATACTGTATATCAGGAAAACCGAACTCTTGGCTGTGCTCTAAGAAATGTGTGTGTGTGCAGAATGGTCCACAGAACTAGTACAGTGCGCACATCTACATGTGCACGTACACATGCATGTGTTTTGAGCTTTAGCACACATCAGGGCCTCCTTTAAATAGGCATCTTGGCATCATTCTTAGGGTTTGACTGCGTGGTCATGCACCAATGCGCACATGGATTTGCCAACATTTCAGTTTACGCCAGGCATGTCCAACCTGCGGCCCAGAAGCTCAGGCAATGCAGCCCACTGCCCCTTGACAATTTTTTTTTTGCTGGGGAGGAAGGAAGTCAGGTCGGGGGCATGGCCACAGCAGCTTTCAACTGTAGGCAGAGGCTGCCTCGGAGGGGAGGGGGGGGGGGGGATTTGAGCATGTGCAGTTTTTTTTTACTCCTACCACCATGACCACTCCAAATCACTGAAGTGGTCATGGTGGTTAGAGTGTTCCGTTATTATCTCTCAGAAGAAGTAAGCCTATGCATACTGATTCCATTTCATTTGATCATCCTTTAGTCGTGTTAAATTAGTGCGGGGGACGCTGCTGCGCGGCTTAGCGGCGGCGCGGTGGCGCGGGAAGGGCACGGCGGCATTTTATTACTTATATACCTTAACTATAGTATATATTTTATATGCGGCCCGAGAAAATTTCTCTACACTCATTGTGGCCCAGAGAGGCCAAAAGGTTGGACATCCATGGTTTACGCGGTTACAGGCCAAGGTCTGCCTGTGTGCTGGTACATGCGTATGAGCAGGAGTATGAGCATTAGCTGCATGAGCATGAGCATGAACAATAGCTGTACTAATATTGGTCTCCTGACACATGGTTTGAATAGCTTAGTGTGGGGGAACTCGAGTGTCTGCATAGAGCCCTGGCCTCAACCCTACTGAACACCTTAGGGATGAATTGGAAAAGGCCAGATCTTCTCATCCAACACCTTCTTATAGATGAGTTTGGTGTACAGGAACCTGAGTGTCCTTCACAAAGCCCTGATTTTAACCCTACTGAACACCCTAGGTCTTCTCAACCAACATTTCCACAAAACTTGGCTTGACCAGGAACTTGAGTGCCCTGCACAGACTCCTGACCTAAACCCTACTGAACAGATTTGGGCTATTTTGGAACATGCCAAGTCTCCTCATCCAACATCTACATAAATAAATTGTTTGACGAATTAGGAGTGGAGGAACTCAAGTGTCCTGCATAGAGCCCTGACCCCAACCCTACTGAACACCTTTGGAATGAATTGGAATAAGCCAGGTCTTCTCATCCAACACCTTCATATAGACATTTTTTCATGAGTATGGTGTACAGGAACTTGAGTATACTTCACAGAGCCCAGACCTCAGCCCTATTGAACATCTGGAATTAACTGGATTGAGCCAGGTCTTCTCATCCAACATATCCATAAAGACATGGTTTGATGAGTTTGGTGTGGAGAAACTCAGATGTCCTGCACAGAACCCTGACATCAACCATACTAAACACCTTTGGAATGAATTGGAAAAAGCCAGGTCTTCCTATTCAACACCTCCATATAGACATGGTTTATTGAGTTTGGTGTAGAGGAACTTGAGTGTCCTGCTTAGAGTCCTGAACTCAACCCCACTGAACACCTTTGGGTTCAATTGAAATGAGCCAAGTCTCCTCATCCAACATCCACATGAAGAAATCGTTTGACGAGTTAGGACTGGAGGAACTCAAGTGTCCTGCATAGAGCCCTGGCCTCAACCCTACTAAATACCTTTGGGATGAATTCGAATTAGCCATGTCTTCCAATCCAATACCTTCATATAGACATTGTTTGATGAGTTTTGTGTACAGGATCATTCAGGTGTCATTCTCAGAGCCCTGATCTTAGCCCTACTGAATACCCTTGGGATGAATTATAATGAGCCAATCTTCCCATCCAACATATCCATAAAGACATGGTTTGATGAGTTTGGTGTGAAGGAACTCGGGTCTCCAGCACAGAACCCTGGCATCAACCCTATTGAACACGTTTGGGATGAATTGGAAAAAGCCAGGTCTTCTCATTCAACACCTCATATAGACATGGTTTGATGAGTTTGGTTTAGAGGAACTTGAGTTTCCTGCACAGAGCCCTGACTCAACCCTACTGATCACTTTTGTGCTGAATCGGAACAAGCCAGATCTGTTCAACCAACATTTCCAAAAATTATAGCTTGACCAGTTTGGTGTGGAGCAACTCAAGCATCCAGCAAAGAGCATTGACCTCAACTCTACTGAACAGCTTTAGGATGAGTTGGAATGAAGATTGTGAGCCAGGTTTTCTCATCCAACATCAGATGTACCTGTCCTCACAAATGGGCACAAATTTCCACAAACACTACAAAACCTTCTGTAACCTTCCCAGAAGAGTGGAGGCTGCTATAGCTGTAGAGGGGGGACAAATCTATATTAATGGATATGGTTTAAGAACGGAATGCCCAACAATTTCAAATAGGTGTGAAGGTCAGGTGTCCACAAACCTTTGGTTTTTAGAACACATTATTGTACAGGTGAGATATCCAGTTTCTCCCGTTGCATGTATTTCTTTATTGTACATCACAGGACACAGAGCCATATTCATTATATATGGGATCAAGCAGTGCAAGGCCACATACCTTCACATGCCTATTTTTCAGGCCCATTAAAGGCTTTGCAGTAGAAAACTGTTGGTGGAGGGGGGGGAGTACCGCGCTTCAGGGAGGTGATATAAATAAATGTATAAGTATTAGTAAACCAATTCAAATAAATAATCAAATTACCATGGTGGTGCTCAATTAAATTAAGATATCTTCTACAAATTATAAATGTATGTCTCCAATTAAATATTAAAATTTCCAAATATACAGTGGATCTTAATAATTCTGTACATATAAAGTGCAACGGTGTTTTTCAAAATGATGAGAAAAATTATATAAATAATATCTCTATTATTATAAAATAATTAAAATATATTCATATAGGTGACAATAAAGTGTTCAGTGCTTAATCTATTCGCAGGTGAGTGATCTTGTTACACAATATCAACATCCAGTGCTTTCAATCTTTATAAAGTATTTAAAGTGTCCCAAATCCAAAAAACACAAGCAGTGTCCTTCCTTTTCCGGGTATTGAACCTCCACCTTTCACCGTGTGGAACTGTGGGGTGCTTCTCCGCGCTTATTTCCCCTAAGGGCGTGCTAGCTGCTCACCTCAAGTAATATTATAATGCGCCTCTTTACTACATGGATGTATCATTCATCTCCTCTCCTTCCTCTGTCTACGATAAGGGGATGGTTGTCAGCCTCTTTTGTATGGATTGGGGTAAGTGCCCTCCGGAGTTCCCACGAATCTCAAAATAAGGTGCTCACATAGTACAGTATTGTCAAAATATAGACGTTTATTAAAGTAAAATATAGTAAACTCACAAACAGCCGAAGTTTTCTTAGCCTTAACCGCTTGCCGACTGCTCACAGTATATTTACTGCGGCAGTCAGCCCCTCACAGGCAGAGTGACGTAGGTCTACGTCGCTAGCCTGTGAGGCTCTGGGGAGCGAGCGCGTGCCCGCGGAGGCGCGCTCCCACTCCCGCGCGGTCAGGGACCCCCCCGCGCGTGTGACCGGCGGACCCGATGGCGATCGTCGGGGGAGAGGGAGAAAGTCAGGCACCTGTCATTCTCCTCGGTGTAAAAACACTGATCACACGGTTCTACAATGTAGAACCGTTGATCAGTGTCCCTACAGCTCAAGCCACAGCCAATCACAGTAAGAATCACGCCCCTAGGGACACACACAGCGCCTCCCTCTCAAATAAAGTTAACCCCTTCACTACCAGTGTATTTTTACAGTAACAGTGCATATGTATAGCACTGATTACTGTAGAAATGTCACTGTTAACCCCAAAAATGTCAAAAATGTCAGTCAAGGGTCCGATCTGTCCGCCGCAATGTCGCAGTACCGCAAAAAAAAATCGCAGATGGCCGCCATTACGCGTTAAAAAAAAAACAACAAAAATGACAGAAATCTTTCCCTTTGTTAGTAAACGCGATAACTTTTGCGCAAACCAATAAAAATACGCTTTTTGCGATTTTTTTACCAAACATAGGTAGCATAAAACAAATTGGCCGAAATGGTTAAAAAAATTTGATTTTTACATTTTTTTTGGGGGGGGGAATGTGAAAAATATTGTTATTTTTGCAAAATTGACGCTCTTTTTTTGTTTATAGCGCGTGATCAAAAAATCGCACAGGTGATCAAATACCACCAAAAGAAAGCTCTGTTTGTGGGGAAAAAAGGACGTCAAATTCGTTTAGGTACAGCGTTGCATGACCGCGCAATTGTCCATTAAAGTCACGCAGTGCCGAATCGCAAAATACCCCCTGGTCGTTTAGCAGCCAAATCCTCCGGGGCTTAAGTGGTTAAGCTGGATGCAAACAATCGCGGACCTTACTTCCGCATTCAATACGTCACTTCTGGTGCTCTTCCCTACGCGTGACTTCACGTCCGCCCACGTGAAGTCCCTGCATTATACAGGTTCCAATTTTTTGTAATTGTTCTACCTAGGTTGGAGACTGCTCAGCCTTTGTGGCTGTGATAGGAGACTTTGTAGCAATGGTCTATAGAGTTGTAATCACCAACTGACCTTCCCTGAATAATCGGGGTGTATTAATGAGTGCTGATCCAGGGTACCTCCTTTCCTTTTCTCAGTATACATCCTTGCACTGCTTGATCCCATATATAATGAATATGGCTCTGTGTCCCGTGATGTACTCCAAATGGATTTTACAGGTGAGCTGTAGAAAAAATCCATATTTTTTAAATATTCTAATTTAACATCTTGAAGAAAATATTAACTTACATATTTAGTAATTTAAGAGCACACAACTTGAATGATATATTTGAAGGAATAACTGTGTCATCTTTATAGGTCATTTGTACCTAACATTTCCAAAAAATGTAACATAGATCAGCCAAGCCCGAACCGACATGCAATGCCTTCAAATACACAGAATTTCTTATTTTCTGGAACAAACAGTGAAGATGAGGATTTGCTCCTGAGTCAAGTTCCCATGCTTTTGCTATTATATTTTTTGGCTGAAGTGGTCTCTTGGTCTTTAGATAAGAAATGTGTCAAGCTGTTCCATGTCAACAGCCCGTGTAAAGCTCCATATGAGCTGTATATACTTCTCGATGGCAGCAAACAACTCTTATCGTGTGTGACAGTGACTTTAAAACAAGCCAGGTAATAGTCTAAAAGCAAATCATTCCCAATTTGGAAAATTTGCCCTAACCTATATGAGTTCTACAACTGCCCAGGGCTTGTAAAAGCCACAATTCTGTCTGTAGTTACTTCTAAAAAGATGCATATTAGGGTTAAACTCCAGACACAAAAACGTTCATCTAAATGTACAGGTGCATCTCCAAAAATTAGAATATCATTTAAAAATGTATTTATTTCAGTAATTCAGTTCAAAAACTGAAACTCATATATTTTATATAGATGCGTTGTACACAGAGTGATATATTTTAAGTATTTCTTTTACTGTTGATGATTATGGCTTACAGCTAGTGAAAACCCAAAATTCAGTATCCCATAAAATAAGAATATTACATAAGACCACACCCTCTGAGGAAGTAATGACGAAACGCGTTAGGGCGTGACCACGCGGCTTCCTGGTACCAGCGTCTGCAGGCTCCCTCCGCCCGTAGGTACCACTAGACTGACTAGTGGTGAGAGGCAGCCTCTACGCGCTCTGCTATGTTTCTGCTCTATTGATTTCAAATGTGTGACAGTGACTTTAAAACAAGCCAGGTAATAGTCTAAAAGCAAATCATTCCCAATTTGGAAAATTTGCCCTAACCTATATGAGTTCTACAACTGCCCAGGGCTTGTAAAAGCTACAATTCTGTCTGTAGTTAGTTATAAAGAGATGCATATTAGGGCTAAACTCCAGAAACAAAAACTTTCATTTAAATGCACAGGTGCATCTCCAAAAAATTTGAAAATCATTTAAAAATGTATTTATTTCAGTAATTCAATTCAAAAAGTAAAACTCATATATTTTATATAGTGGATAGAAAAGCTGCGCTTAGTGACACGAATATAATGAGTCCAAATAAGTCCCAAAATTCAGTGTTGAAATATGAACTGATCAAATAAGGGTCCAAAATTTCAAGCGAAGATCCACAGAAGTAGATTACGTATGAAATTACTGCTTACCAGATGCAGCAGCAATCTATATATTTTATATAGATGCATAACACACAGAGTGATATATTTCAAGCATTTCTTTTAATTTTGACGATTATGGCTTACAGCTTGTGAAAACCCAAAAGTCAGTATCCGATAAAATTAGAATATTACATAAGACCACGCCTTCTGATGAAGTAATGACGAAACGCGTTAGAACGTGACCACATGGCTTCCACGTACCAGCGTCTGTAGGCTCCCTCTGCCCGTAGGTACCGCCGGACGGACTAGTGGTGAGAGGCAGCCGCTATGCGCTCTGCTATGTTTCTGCTCTATTGATTTCAAATGTGTGATTTTATCTATCCTTGTAAGTGCAATTGAGAAGAGGTGTGTGTTTTTTATTAAATAAAGTGTACGCAATTACGCTATGAGTTCTCCCCTTTCCTTTGGTTGCTTATGTGCTTGGGTGCATGAGTACAAGGAGTGCAGCTGGATGTGATCCATCCCTGTAAGGATATATTGGAGACACTACCCTTCGGTGTTCATTGGGCTAGCGCTCTTATAAGCTGTGAGCAGGGGCGGACTGACAACTCATGGGGCCCCCGGGCAATAAGAGATCATGGGCCCCCTGTGTCCCTGCCCACACTCAAGCCACACCCACACAAACCCCGCCTACATCTTGCACTGCCCACATTACATTTGTTCGTCACAGAATTTCTCTACACTATGTTCAAATAAATGTTTATTATAGAAAAAAAGAAAAATAAACTTACATTAAAAAAGTGCAAAAATGGTACATTTCCAAAAATAAGGTTTTCATGAATTAACACAATATAACAGGTGTAACAAATGTGTTCTTAGCTGAACAGTTTAATAAAAAAAGATACAAAAAAAATAAAAAGCGCTGACCAGCATGTTACAAAATTATGGCCCTAGAATTGCTCTCACTCCGACGTTCCTGACGATACCATACATATGTGCCGCCATTATTGTTTTCATGCGCGTGCTCGTCCTACATAACACCCTACCTGAATGTTCTTTACAGTCTTTTTTAACAATTTTTATTTATTTTATATAATTTCCACTGACCACCAATGTAAGGGGGCCATTCCTCCCATCGACCACCATTGTAAGGAATATTCTTACCACTGACCACCAATGTAAGGGGCATTCTTCCCACTGACCACCAATGTAGGGGACATTCTTCCCACTGACCACCAATGTAAGGGACATTCTTACCACTGACCACCAATGTAAGGGACATTCTTACCACTGACCACCAATGTAAGGGACATTCTTCCCACTGACCCTCAATGGAAGGAACATTCTTCCCACTGACCACCAATATAAGGAACATTCTTCCTACTGTCCACCAATGTAAGGAGCATTCTTCCCGCTGACCACCAATGTAAGGGCCATTCTTCCCACTGACCACCAATCTAAGGGCCATTCTTCCCACTGACCACCAATGTAAGGAGCATTCTTCTCACTGACCACCAATATAAGGAGCATTCCTCTCACTGACCACCAATATAAGGAACATTCTTCCTACTGTCCACCAATGTAAGGAGCATTCTTCTCACTGACCACCAATATAAGGAGCATTCCTCTCACTGACCACCAATATAAGGAACATTCTTCCTACTGTCCACCAATGTAAGGAGCATTCTTCCCGCTGACCACCAATGTAAGGGCCATTCTTCCCACTGACCACCAATCTAAGGGCCATTCTTCCCACTGACCACCAATGTAAGGAGCATTCTTCCCACTGACCTCCAATGTAAGGGACATTCTTTCCACTGTGGCCATGAGTGGCACTGGGCAAGAAGGAACACTCATTCAGCCTGGCTGGTAAATTATAGACACACACTAAACTGTGTGATCAGGCCAGCCTTCAGACATTTTGAGGGCCCTTACACAGCTTTAGGCCTGCCCCCTGGGCCTGACCGCCGACTTTCCCTAGGGCCTGCCCACTTGCCATTCCCCTAAATTCACCCACTGGCCAGAGGTATACACAACATTTGCAGTTTGGGGGCAGTAAAACCCCATATTTGATCCCTATTTTAACTCCCCCACCACACCCTCTTTAACTTCAGTGGCCAGGAGTGTACATATGTTGCAGTCGCAGCAGGGATTATACACACTGTCACACAGGTGTAGCGCCTGCCAAGTGTGACCTAATCAAGTGAATGGGGCCACTCTGCAAAGGCCCTGCAACTGTGTGCAATGCATGCAGTTTCTGCATGCTAGCGTTGGATCCAAAGAGGTAAAGCAGTTGGTGTGGAGGTGATAAAACTCCTCCTCACCACCTCCTTTACCCTCTCTTTCACTGTACTGCACAAGGTTGCAGAGCGCTTGCAGAGCAGCCCCACTCACTATAATGGGTCACACTTTGCAGGTGCTACACCTGTTAAGTGTGACAGGGCGAATAATTCCTGCTGTGGCATGTGTACACCCCTGGCCACTGCAGTTAAAGGGGGGTGCGGTTGGGGGTGGTAAAAACAGGGCTCAACTATGGGGTTTTACCGACTCCAATCTGCAAATGTAATCAAGTCCTTACTGTGTGAGATGGAGGGTGAGAGAGAGAGAGAAAGAAAGAAAAAGGGATGGAGGAAGAGAAAAATAAAAAAAGAATGGAGAGAGAGAACGAGAAAAAAAAAGGGATGAAGGAAGAGGGATGGAGGGAGATACAAAGAAAGAGGGATGGAGGGCAAGAGAAAAAAAAGAGATGAAGAAAGAGGGATGGAGGGAGAGAACAATATAGGCATTAGGCACAGCTCTTGAATCTAGTGTTAGGATTTTATGTTGTGCAATTTGAAGAAGAGAGAGAGAGAGAGAGAGAGAAAGAGGGAAGGAGAGAGAGAGAGAGAAGGAGGGGGTAGAAAGAAAGAGGGAAGGAGAGAAAGAGGGGTGGAAAGAAAGGGGGAGGGGGGAGAGAGAGAGAGGAGGGGTGGAAAGAAAGAGGGAAGGAGAGAGAGAGAAGGGGGGGTGGAAAGAAAGAGGGAACGAGAGAGAGAGAGAAGGAGGGGTGGAAAGAAAGAGGGACAGGGGAGAGAGAGAGAGAGAGAAGGAGGGGGTGGAAAGAAAGAGGGAAGGAGAGAGAGGGGGGTGGAAATAAAGAGGGACGTGGGAGAGAGAAAAGGAGGGGGTGGAAAGAAAGAGGGAAGGAGAGAGAAAAGGAGGGGTGGAAAGAAAGAGGGAACGAGAGAGAGAGAAGGAGGGTGGAAAGAAAGAGGGACAGGGGAGAGAGAGAGAGAGAGAGAAAGAGGGGGTGGAAAGAAAGAGGGAAGGATAGAGAGAGAGAGTGGGTGGAAAGAAAGAGGGACAGGGGAGAGAGAAAAGGAGGGGGTGGAAAGAAAGGGGGAAGGAGAGAGAGAAGGAGGGGTGGAAAGAAAGAGGGAAGGAGAGAGAGAGAAGGAGGGGTGGAAAGAAAGAGGGAAGGAGAGAGAGGGGGGTGGAAATAAAGAGGGACGTGGGAGAGAGAAAAGGAGGGGGTGGAAAGAAAGAGGGAAGGAGAGAGAGAAGGAGGGGTGGAAAGAAAGAGGGAAGGAGAGAGAGAGAAGGAGGGGTGGAAAGAAAGAGGGAACGAGAGAGAGAGAAGGAGGGGTGGAAAGAAAGAGGGACAGGGGAGAGAGAGAGAGAGAGAGAGAAAGAGGGGGTGGAAAGAAAGAGGGAAGGATAGAGAGAGAGAGTGGGTGGAAAGAAAGAGGGACAGGGGAGAGAGAAAAGGAGGGGGTGGAAAGAAAGGGGGAAGGAGAGAGAGAAGGAGGGGTGGAAAGAAAGAGGGAAGGAGAGAGAGAGAAGGAGGGGTGGAAAGAAAGAGGGAAGGAGAGAGAGAGAGAGAAGGAGGGGTGGAAAGAAAGAGAGAAAGAGGGAAGGAGAGAAAAAAAAAGGGAATGAGAGAAAGAAAGAGGGAAGGAGAGAGAGAGAGAGAGGGAGGGGGTGGAAAGAAAGAGGGAAGGAGAGAGAGAAAGAAGGAGGGGTGGAAAGAATGAGAGAAAGAGGGAAGGAGAGAAAGAGAGAGAAGGAGGGCTGGGAAGAAAGAGGGAAGGAGAGAGAGAGAGAGAGAGAGAGAGAGAGGGGGGGGGTGGAAAGAAAGAAGGAAGGAGAGAGAGAGAGGGGGGGTGGAAAGAAAGAAGGAAGGAGAGAGAGAGAGAGAGAGAGGGGGGTGGGAAGGAAGGAGGGAGGGGGAGAGATAGATCTAGTGGCTCATCTACAAATCTCTGCAATTAATACATTGGCACAATTGTGGAAATGCAAGCATATCAAATTGTGAAGGTCACATTAAAAATGAAACATTACAAAAATAATTCAACATACTGTACTGTATATGGTTCACTGAAAATACACTTCTTGCCCTCTAGGTAAAAAACGAAGTGTCTGTTAGAAAGCAAAGTAGTTTTTGGGAAAAAAAAAAAAGCAAAGTAGTTGAAGAACTTTTGTCACATTGTTGTATATGAATATTTTAGAAATATAGAAATCTTATTCTAGCCATACACAGTGTAGTTTTTTGTGAACACTGAACAGTGCCATCTCTGACATTTGCTGTGGGGATGGGGAATGATAAGGCTGTGCACGTGTGATAGAACAGTCATAGTAAGTAGATGTAAACATGTCCCTTCTTATCTCAGAGGGAAGATGTTTGTCTTTAGATAAAATACAATCGTTTTGCTACATGCATTTTGGAACACAGCCACATTTACCTCAGAGAGACGTATAAGCAAGATATAGAATGACAGATTATATCACCTCATGCAGCAGTTTGCCTCGGTCCTGCTCTGAGGTCTCCTGATGGCAGTCAGGCAGTTTCTCTCGGCCGCACAGTAAAGAGGAAGGGAGGGAGGTGGGTGGAGCCACACATTCCATATTAGGCACAGAGCAGAACGAGGAAGATCCTCCTCGCTCTGCATTCTGGGTCCTCTCCTCGCACGTCACTGGTTGCTAGATGCTAGGCGGCTGGCCAGCCTAGCAACCAGTCTAGCACACACTAAAGTTGCTACTGCAGCGTCCTGAGGGATCAGATGGGGAAAATTGCTACCCTGCGTGGGGCCCCCTGGACAACTTCCCAGCATGCCCATGCAGAAAGACAGCTCTGCCGGGCCCCCCCTGACCGCGGGCCCTCGGGCAGTGACCGAAATGCCCGAATGGTCAGTCCGCCCCTGGCTGTGAGAGGGGACCTACTCTGGAGGAGTCTGGAGAAAGTACCAGCCTAAGGTGGATTTGATCAAAACGCCTGTTGTCAGCATTTTCTGGTGAGTTTTCTACCATAGGGAGAGGTGCGGTGACGGTTCAGTGTTATTAGCCACAACTACCCTCCCTGTTGGCCATTGTCTCACTTTGTGCTTCCCATGGACACTAGGACTTCATGCATGAATATTTTGTGAATATGGGATGGACTAACACTAGCGCTGCTGAATGTTTGACATTTTTAATGAATGACAGCATCGGTTACACTTATTACATAAGACCAATAAAAAAAAGGATTCTTAATACAGAAATGTTGGCTTAGTGAAAAGTCTGTCCATGTTCAGTATAGTATGCACTCAATACTTGGTCGGGGCTCCTTTTGCATGAATTACTGCATCAATGCGGCGTGGTACGGAGGTGATCAGCCTGTGGCACTGCTGAGGTGTTATGAAAGCCCAGGTTGCTTTGATAGCGGCTTTCAGCTCGTCTGCATTGTTGGGTCTGGTGTCTCTCATCTTCCTCTTGACGATACCCTACAGATTCTCTATGGGGTTTAGAATAGGGGGGGGTGAGGTAAATGGCGTTGCCTCTATATTAAGCGCCATTTACCTCCCCCCATTCACACTCTTCATACACCCTTTGGGGTGTATTTCTGAGGTAGGCAGCAGCCCTACATTTGTTCCTTAGTGCGGATTTTCCCAACTCTCTGATTCTATGGGGTTTTGGTCAGGTGAGTTTGCTGGCCAACCAAGTACAGTGATCTCATGTTCATTAACCACTTGCCGACCGCCGCACGACTATTTACGCCGGCGGTCAGCCCCTCACAGGCAGAGCGACGTAGGGCTACGTTGCTTGCCTGTGAGGGTCTAGGAAGCAAGCGCGCCGCTGGAGGCGCGCTCCCGCTCCCGCGTGGTCACGGACCCCCCGCGATCGTCCGTTAGAGCGGGAGGAAGGCAGGCGGCTAATGTAAACACAGCCGCCTGTCATTCTCCCCTGTGTAGGAATGGTGATCATACCGTTCTACTATGTAGGACCGTTGATCACTGTTCCTACACCTCAAGCCGCAGCCAATCACAGTTAGAATCACGCCCAAAGGGACACACCACCCCTCCCTCTCAAAAAAAGTTAACCCCTTCACTGCCAGTGTCATTTTACAGTAACAGTGCATATGTATAGCACTGATTACTGCAGTAATGTCACTGGCACCCCCAAAAGTGTCAAAAATGTCAGTCAAGGGTCCGATCTGTCCACCGCAATGTCGCAGTCCCGCAAAAAAAATCGCAGATCGCCGCCATTACTCGTAAAAAAAAAAAAACACCAAAAACTACAGAAATCTTTCCCTTAGTTAGTAAACGCAATAACTTTTGCGCAAACCAATCAAAATACGCTTATTGCAAATTTTTTTACCAAACATATGTAGCAGAAAACAAATTAGCCTAAAATGTTAAAAAATGTTGATTTTTACTTTTTTTTGGGGGGAATTTCATATAAAAAAATGTGAAAAATATTGTTATTTTTTTCAAAATTGTCGCTCTTTTTTTGTTTATAGCACAAAAAGTAAAAATCGCACAGGTGATCAAATACCACCAAAAGAAAGCTCTATTTGTGGGGAAAACAAGGACATACATTTAATTTGTATACAGTCTCGCACAACAGCGCAATTGTCCGGTAAAATAACACAGTGCCGAATTGCAAAATATGGCCTGGTCAGGAATGGGGTAAAATCTTCCGGTCTTAAAGCAGTTAAAAATACGCTCATTGAGAATTTTTTTGTTAAAGACATGTAGCTAAATACATTTTGACCTAAATATATGACAAAAATTGAATATATTGGATATTTTTTAACTGTCAAAGTAAAAAAATATTGTTATTTTTTTCAAAATTGTCGCATTTTTTTATCAATATCGCATAAAATGAAAAACGCAGAGGTGATCAAATACCACCAAAAGAAAGCTCTGTTTGTGGGAAAAAAAGGACGTAAATTTAGTTTGGGTACGGCGTTGCACGCCCGCGCAATTGTCAGTTAAAGTCGCACAGTGCCGAATCGCAAAAAGTGGCCTGGACGTAAAGCAGGAAAATCCTCCGGTGGTAAAGTGGTTAAATAAAAGGGAGAACAGAGCCGATGTCCTGACTTACCTTGCACTCCTCTCGTCTCCTTTGACCAACAAACTGTAAGTTCAAACAAGTTAGAAATATATTCTGCGCTATGGAATGGGTAAGGAATTAGCAGCAACTCACACCGGACAAGGAACATAAAATAGATAAAGAAAGTGACACCATTCAAACAAACTCCAAAAGGTGATGCTTGGTGGGCACTATCAATGCCAACCAAGCCCCCATCAATTGGGTTTTAGTGCCGGTTCACACTAGTACAACTTGTCAGGCGACTTGTCAGCCTGACAAGTCGCGGTCCGTTGTGTAATACAGGAACGGTTCTAATAGGAGCGGCACAAGTCGCTCCGACTTAGAAAAAGGTTCCTGTACTACTTCGGGGCGACCTCGGAGCGTCTTGCATTGACTTCCATTATATGAAGTCTGTGCAAGTCGCGCCAAAGTTGCGCTGCACGCGACTTCACAGGTCGCCCCCTAAGTCGGATCGCTATAGTGTGAACCGGCTCTAAGAGGGTGCAATGAGCTGTTTACTTTACAGTTTTGACAACCTGAATGTTGCATGCCACACATGTGCGCTTCTAAACAGTTCACTTTATTGTTTTTTTTCCTGGCAGGCCTTCCCTAGCTGTCCAAACTTGATGGAAGCTGGAGCAACACAATACTATTCTGTATTTACTGCCTGTATAATCCTAACATAGGGCAGCTTTACACCTCTGTGGAGCATTAAAGTGTTACTAAACCCACAACAGTGAAATCAGTCTGTATATGCAGTAAAGCCTGCTTGTTATACTCACTGTGGAACCTAAGGGGTTAATCCTCTGCATTGTGTAAAAAGGCTCCTGTCTTCTCTGATCCCCCCCCTTCTTCCACTGTCCCCAATCCCTCTCTTGATAGTACAGAGCCTTTGGAGTCACTCTGCACATGCTCAGTCTAGTGTGTATTGCTAGAGAGTTTTTTTTTTTTTTTTTCTTAGGAGGGTGCATGTGATCAGCACAGGGCCACTCAGCACTGCCCAGACAGAGGGTCAGGGGTCCTACAGCCTCATAGGACAGTTAGAGTAGAATGAAAGCTCCTCCTATAAGCTTTAACCAGACACTGATAGAAGTCATAAGACTGTGATATACTGCTGATGAGAAAAGGTATTTAGCAGTTTATATCTACTAGAATAATTGCAATTCCATGTTCTCTGTGCTGTGGGAGACCAGATATAGTGAATGCAGGCTCCTGGGGACGCCGGTTGGATATAGTGACTGCAGACTCCTGGGGAGGCCAGAAATAGTGAATGCAGGCTCCTGGGGACGCCGGTTGGATATAGTGACTGCAGACTCCTGGGGAGGCCAGAAATAGTGAATGCAGACTCCTGGGAAGACCAGATATAGTAATTGCAGAGTCCTGGGGAGAACAGATGTAGTGAATTCAGGCTTCTGGCGAGACCAGACATAGTGAATGCAGGCTCCTGGGGAGACCAGGTATAGTGAATGCAGAGTCCTGGGTAGACCAGATATAGTGACTGCAGGTTCCTGGGGAGGCCAGATATAGTGGATGCAGGCTCCTGGGGAGACCAGATATAGTAAATGCAGAGTCCTGGGGAGACCAGATATAGTAAATGCAGAGCCCTAGGGAGACCAGATATAGTGAATGCAGGCTCCTGGGGAGACCAGATATAGTGAATTCAGGCTCCTGGGGAGACCAGACTTAGTGAATGCAGGCTCCTGTGGAGACCAGGTATAGTGAATGCAGAGTCCTGAGAAGACCAGGTATAGTAAATGCAGGGTCCTGGGTAGACCAGATATAGTGACTGCAGGTTCCTGGGGAGAACAGATATAGTAAATGCAGGCTCCTGGGGAGACCAGGTATAGTGAATGCAGAGTCCTGGGGAGACCAGATATAGTGAATGCAGGCTCCTGGGCAGACCAGATATAGAAAATGCAGGCTCCTGGGGAGACCAGATATAGTGACTGCAGGCTCCTGGGGAGGCCAGAAATAGTGAATGCAGGCTCCTGGGAAGACCAGATATAGTAAATGCAGAGTCCTGGGGAGAACAGATGTAGTGAATGTAGGCTCCTGGGTAGACCAGATATAGTGAATGTAGGCTCCTGGGGAGACCAGACATAGTGAATGCAGGCTCCTGGGGAGACCAGGTATAGTGAATGCAGAGTCCTGGGGAGACCAGGTATAGTGAATGCAGAGTCCTGGGTAGACCAGATATACTGACTGCAGGTTCCTGGGGAGGCCAGATATAGTGGATGCAGGCTCCTGTGGAGACCAGATATAGTAAATGCAGAGTCCTGGGGAGACCAGATATAGTGGATGCAGAGTCCTGGGGAGACCAGATATAGTAAATGCAGGCTCCTGGGGAGACCAGATATAGTGAATGCAGGCTCCTGGCGAGACCAAATATAGTGAATGCAGGCTCCTGGGGAGATCAGATATAGTGAATGCAGGCTCCTGGGGAGACCAGATATAGTGAATGCAAGCTCCTGGGGAGACCAGATATAGTGAATTCAGGCTCCTGGGGAGACCAGACTTAGTGAATGCAGGCTCCTGTGGAGACCAGGTATAGTGAATGCAGAGTCCTGAGAAGACCAGGTATAGTAAATGCAGGGTCCTGGGTAGACCAGATATAGTGACTGCAGGTTCCTGGGGAGAACAGATATAGTAAATGCAGGCTCCTGGGGAGACCAGGTATAGTGAATGCAGAGTCCTGGGGAGACCAGATATAGTGAATGCAGGCTCCTGGGCAGACCAGATATAGAAAATGCAGGCTCCTGGGGAGACCAGATATAGTGACTGCAGGCTCCTGGGGAGGCCAGAAATAGTGAATGCAGGCTCCTGTGGAGACCAGATATAGTAAATGCAGAGTCCTGGGGAGAACAGATGTAGTGAATGCAGGCTCCTGGGGACGCCGGTGGATATAGTGAATGTAGGCTCCTGGGTAGACCAGATAGAGTGAATGTAGGCTCCTGGGGAGACCAGACATAGTGAATGCAGGCTCCTGGGGAGACCAGGTATAGTGAATGCAGAGTCCTGGGGAGACCAGGTATAGTGAATGCAGAGTCCTGGGTAGACCAGATATACTGACTGCAGGTTCCTGGGGAGGCCAAATATAGTGGATGCAGGCTCCTGGGGAGACCAGATATAGTAAATGCAGAGTCCTGGGGAGACCAGATATAGTGGATGCAGGCTCCTGGGGAGACCAGATATAGTAAATGCAGGCTCCTGGCGAGACCAAATATAGTGAATGCAGGCTCCTGGGGAGATCAGATATAGTGAATGCAGGCTCCTGGGGAGACCAGATATAGTGACTGCAGGCTCCTAGCTTTGGTAACACTTGTTAACATGCATGATGTTAAGGAAACCTATTGAAATTAATTACCTGCCAAATCACTCTAACTTTCCAAATATTGGACATGACCTTGCACTGTGGCATGCTGCAATGTAGTTAGGGTGTCTTTGTACATTGGGGTGCCATTCAAAATGAATGGGCACCTTAACACAGATGTGTAAATGGATCCTCATGTGACATAGCTCCCTGTATACAAAGACCACATTGCCCTCGTATCTGCAGAACGGCTTAATGTCACAGAGAAGGAGTTGTCTGAAATACGAATGCGCTACCAAGTGAGTGTGATAAAGAAACGTGAATAAACTATGGACAAGAAAAAATTGCAGAAATAAATCAAATAAATAAAGGGCAGCCAATCCCTATAGAGTCACCACATTACTAAAAACCAAAATACAGATAAATGGGATGGCGCTCAATCTGATGAGGTAATAAAGTGAATATTAACCACTTCTGGACCGGAAGATTTTCCCCCTTAATGACCAGACCATTTTTGAGATTCGGCACTGCGTTACTCTAATGGACAATTGCACGGTCGTGCAATAAAATTGATGCCCTTTTTTTTCCCCACAAATAGAGCTTCGTTTTGGTGGTATTTGATCACCTGTGCGGTTTTTATTTTTTGCGCTATAAACAAAAAAAGAGCGACAATTCTGAAAAAAAAAAAACAATATTTTTCACATTCTGCTACATAACATTCCCAAAAAAAAAAAAAAAGTAAAAATCAGATTTTTTTCATCATTTTAGGCCAATTTGTATTCTGCTACATATTTTTGGTAAAAAAAAAAAATTCCAATAAGTGTATTTTGATTGGTTTGCACAAAAGTTATCGCGTCTACAAACTAGGGGAAAGACTTATGTCATTTTTATTTATTTATTTATTTTTTACTGGTCATGGCGGCGTTCATCGATTTTTAGCGGGACTGCCACATTGGGGCGGACAGATCGGACCCTTAACTGACATTTTTGACACTTTTGGGGGGGGACCAGTGACATTACTACAGTAATCAGTGATAAAAATATGCACTGTTACTGTAATAATGACACTGGAAGGGAAGGGGTTAACCCAGGGGCGATCAAAGGGTTAAGTGTGAGCCTAGGGGGTGTTTTCTAACTGTGTGGGGGATAGGCTTGTAACACAAGTGAACTAAATAAGAGGAGTGGCGGGGGCACCATTCAGAGGAACCAATCTCCTCCATTTTCCTCCTGCAGCTACAGGAGGAAAAAGGAGGACAGTGATTTCTCTACATGCAGCCCCCGCCGCCCTGTAATGTTCTGGTACCTTTGGGTACCCTAATTACTCTTTCATAAGTGTATGCGCCCCACCATTCTCTTTTGGTAAGGTGCGCATACACCTTTAAGACTGATGCTGTCATCACTGAGCGCCGGACTGGATGGCTATTTAGATCGCCGGCTCTCACTCACATGTGTTCGTTCAAACTGCTTTGTGCCTTGATGCTAACCTGTCTTGAAGCTCTCATGCTTGCAAGCATACCTCGCTGTCGGAACCACGCTGCGCTGATCCCTGTATCCCGCTACCGGATCATCCGCTCTTGCCGAACCTCTCCTCTGCTACATTGCTATTAGTGATAAGTACCCCACAGGGGAAACCTCTATAACCTTCAACCTAAAGCTTACACTATCTAGCTCTGCATACTAAGGACTATTACTACATCTGCATTATCTAAGATTGCTGGCTCTTGAGACTACTACCACCTGTTCTTGCACTGGGTTGATCTCTCTTGTATGTCCACCTGCTACTCTGTCATCTGCTACCATACATGATTGCTAAACCTATCTGCATCCCATCTGCTACTATCTTATTTTCAAGAACATTTCCTTTCAAGTGTCTGTCATCTACCATCTCTACCCAATCTGTCTCTTCAGCCTATCATCACTGTGTTACTATATACATAAGTCACTCTAGGAAACATCTTACTGAGTGTGTGTATTTACTTGCTGAATTGAGATCCTCCACACATGATGAGTCATTGGGAGTTGGGATTGGTGTCTCAGCGTTTCTCTACATGACTACTGAAGTGGAATATTTCTGCAGCTGAAAATCCACATCATACATAAAACGCAGGAGCGTTACACGCCCCTCCTATCCAGGTGTACAGGGGAGCTGCATAGGCCCCCTGGAGCATGGGGCCCGGTTGCAATTGCAACCCCTGCAACCCCTGTAGTTACGCCCCTGTTTCAATCTTCACCCATGTTTTATCTGAGTGTATTTTTGTCCACTCTATCATAAGTGAAATTATGATTGCAGTGTAATATCTTCTGGTGCTGCTAATCCCCCCGTGATTTATCTCTACTGAGAGCCGCGTATTGTATTCTAGGCTTTTTCCCCTGCCAGATGAAAATCAACATCATTGTTTTTATTGTTTTAAAATATGCCGGTCTTTATTTTTTTAGTTTGACGAATATCTACAAAATGATTTATGATATTAGGAATTCTTTTGTTTGCAGTTTGACACATGTTATTATTAATATTCGCTTTATTACCTCCCCAGATTGAGCGCCGTCCCATTTATCTGTCTTTTGGTTTTTTAGGTTATGTGGTAACAGAGAAGGAGATTTGAAGTAGCCGGACCCGTGATGACGGAGCTCAAAAGAAAAGAAAATCAAAGGAAAAACAAAAAGGTTATATGCATTAAATTGTGTTTTTTTTTTTTTTTTTAGAGTGCACTCATCCTTTAAGATACATCTTTAAAATGTTAATAACAGGGAAAAAAAAAAAGTAAAATATACTTCCTTTTTTGTGAGAACTCTGATGTGACCACAAATTGCCTTTATCGGAAAACCACCAAAGGAAGTCGTTTTTCATGAGCACGAGCAAAGACTTTTTTTTTTTTTACATTACAGAGAACTAATTTTGAATGGGCTTACTTAAAGTAAACTAAACTACTAGTAAACAACTAAAGTAAGGTGGCCAGATTCTTTAAGGCCCCGTTCACACTGGGGCGACGCTACTTGCAGTGGCGACCTCATAGGTCGCGGCGCGCTGCTCGCACCGCGACCTCGGAGCAGCCGGCACGGACTTCATAACATTGAAGTCTATGCAGGTCGCTCCGGGTCGCCCCAAAGAAGCTCCGGACCCTTTTTCTAAGTCGAAGCGACTTGTGTCGCTCCTATTAGAAGGGGTTCGCAGCTTCTCTATGGAAGGCGACCTACGGCGACCTGTCAGGCGACCAGGTTGCCTGACAGGTCGCCCCAGTGTGAACGGGGACTGAATGAAATTCGTGTACATATTGTTTTTTATTGGCAAATGGCACAGGACTGCATAATATACAGAGCGCTGGGCACAGGATTGCATAATACACAGAGCGTTCGACACAGGACTACATAATACACAGAGCGCTGGGCACAGGACTACATAATACACAGAGCGCTGGGCACAGTACTGCATAATACACAGAGCGTTCGACACAGGACTACATAATACACAGAGCGCTGGGCACAGGACTACATAATACACAGAGCGTTCGACACAGGACTACATAATACACAGAGCGCTGGGCACAGGACTACATAATACACAGAGCGCTGGGCACAGTACTGCATAATACACAGAGTGCTGGGTAGAGGACTGCATATTACACAGAGTGCTGGGCACAGGACTACATAATACACAGAGCGCAGGACACAGGACTACATAATACACAGAGCACTGGGCACAGGACTACATAATACACAGAGCACTAGGTATAGGACTGCATAATACACAGAGCACTGGACACAGGACTACATAATACACAGAGCGCTGGGCACAGGACTGCATATTACACAGAGTGCTGGGCACAGGACTACATAATACACAGAGCGCTGGATACAGAACTGCATAATACACAGAGCGCTGGGCACAGGACTACATAATACACAGAGCGCTGGGCACAGTACTGCATAATACACAGAGTGCTGGGTAGAGGACTGCATATTACACAGAGTGCTGGGCACAGGACTACATAATACACAGAGCGCAGGACACAGGACTACATAATACACAGAGCACTGGGCACAGGACTACATAATACACAGAGCACTAGGTATAGGACTGCATAATACACAGAGCACTGGACACAGGACTACATAATACACAGAGCGCTGGGCACAGGACTGCATATTACACAGAGTGCTGGGCACAGGACTACATAATACACAGAGCGCTGGATACAGAACTGCATAATACACAGAGCGCTGGGCACAGGACTACATAATACACAGAGCGCTGGGCACAGTACTGCATAATACACAGAGTGCTGGGTAGAGGACTGCATATTACACAGAGTGCTGGGCACAGGACTGCATAATGCACAGAGCGCTGGATACAGGACTGCATAATACACAGAGCGCTGGGCACAGGACTACATAATACACAGAGTGCTGAATCCAGGACTGCATAATACACAGAGCGCTGGACACAGGACTACATAATACACAGAGCGCTGGGTACAGGACTCCATAATACACAGAGCGCTGGGCACAGGACTGCATAATACACAGAGTGCTGGGTACAGGACTACATAATATACAGAGCGCTGGGCACAGTACTGCATAATACACAGAGCGTTCGACACAGGACTACATAATACATAGAGCGCTGGGCACAGGACTACATAATACACAGAGCGTTCGACACAGGACTGCATATTACACAGAGTGCTGGGCACAGGACTACATAATACACAGAGCGCAGGACACAGGACTACATAATACACAGAGCACTGGGCACAGGACTACATAATACACAGAGCACTAGGTATAGGACTGCATAATACACAGAGCACTGGACACAGGACTACATAATACACAGAGCGCTGGGCACAGGACTGCATATTACACAGAGTGCTGGGCACAGGACTACATAATACACAGAGCGCTGGATACAGAACTGCATAATACACAGAGCGCTGGGCACAGGACTACATAATACATAGAGCGCTGGGCACAGTACTGCATAATACACAGAGTGCTGGGTAGAGGACTGCATATTACACAGAGTGCTGGGCACAGGACTGCATAATGCACAGAGCGCTGGATACAGGACTGCATAATACACAGAGCGCTGGGCACAGGACTACATAATACACAGAGCGCTGAATACAGGACTGCATAATACACAGAGCGCTGGACACAGGACTACATAATACACAGAGCTCTGGGTACAGGACTCCATAATACACAGAGCGCTGGGCACAGGACTGCATAATACACAGAGTGCTGGGTACAGGACTACATAATATACAGAGCGCTGGGCACAGGACTACATAATACACAGAGCACTGGGCACAGGACTACAAAATACACAGAGCGCTGGGCACAGGACTACATAATACACAGAGCGCTGGGCACAGGACTACAAAATACACAGAGCGCTGGGAACAGGACTTCATAATACACAGAGCGCTGGGCACAGGACTGCATAATACACCGAGCGCTGGGCACAGGACTGCATAATACACAGAGCGCTGGACACAGGACTACATAATACACAGAGCGCTGGACACAGGACTACATAATACACAGAGCGATGGGTACAGGACTGCATAATACACATAGCGCTGGGTACAGGACTGCATAATACACAGAGCACTGGGTACAGGACTGCATAATACACAGAGCACTGGGCACAGGACTACATAATATACAGGAGGGTGTTAGGCATTGAGTGTAGAGTTCAGAGGTTTGCTATGCACAGAGGACACTTCTGCCCCCATGGCATCCATGGCTCACCTCTGCACTCTCCCGCCAGGCTGTTTCTCAGCCAGCATGGGATGCCCATTCTATGTTAATCCGGCCCTCAATCTGGGGACAAAACTGGGGACAGACTGTGTCCAAGGACAGTGTCCTCAGTCCGGGGATTGTCCCCGGAAACCGGGACCTCTGGTCACCCTAAACTCCTAAAGTCTCCTGTATGGCAGTCTAAACGGGTACCAAATGCAGTTACTATGTGATGCACACACCTCATTAAATTCCCCAAAAAATTCCTTTACTTTCTCTGAGCCAAATCCTCCTTCATTTGTGTCTCATATGCGCCCCATCCCAGAAACTGCAGCTCAGAGTGGAATTCAGAGGGTAACAGAGGAACTGTTGTCAGAAATCAATGGGCAGGACTAGGTGTGGCCAGTTGCTGATTGACAAGCTGACAATGCTGATAGCCACTCCCCCTGCAATATCTTCTCATCCCACTGTGGGACAATTTGGCACCTCTGAGTGGCAACTCTGCTCTAAATTCAGGAGCAGTAAAGCATTGTTGCCACCCCATCACAGGAAGCCAAGTTAAGTTGACTTCACTGCCAATCTCAATATTTGTGGAAATTTGCAGAAGGGACTTAGGCTCTGTTTCCACTAGTACGACTTGTCATGCCACTTTGGACACATAAAGTCGCATGACCAGTCACAGGCCATTGATTTCAATGGCACCCGTTCCAATCTATGCAACCTAAAGTTGCAGCGACTTTGAAAAGATGCCTGCACTACTTTGATGCGACTTTTGATGTGACTTTGAGTCAGAAGGTGTAAAGTCAGATCAAAATTGCACTCAAAGTTGCACTCCAAATCGCGCAACTTTGGCGTCGCACTAGTGGAAACGTAGCCTTAGAGAAAGCTGTAGGAGCAGATGCACTGTAAAATTAGGTGCTGCCTGAACCTGAATAAGTATTATTTTAATGGAAGAGTAGTTGATGCTTGGAATAGACTTCCAGCAGAGGTAGGTAGTTAGTCAACAGTAAGTGGATTGAAACATGTTTGGGGCAAACATAGATCTGCAGCGCTATGTAGGGGCTGCCAGTAATAACCAGTGTTGGGCATGTAACTTAAAAAAAGTAATTCGTTATAGTTACTTCTCAGAAAAAGTAACTGAGTTAGTAACTGTGTTACATCAGTAAAAAAAAAAGTAACGATTTACCAGGGAAAGTTACCATTGCGTTACTTTAAAAAAATAATCAAATATGTCAAATAACTTGTATGCCCCCATTATTAAATATGTTAAATGAATAGAATGAACACTAAATAGAAGCAATTATTATTATAAAACATTGTACAGTAATCTACACTATTTTAATGTTGCTGTGGGACAATGAGACACCTATGTGGTGAATCCTGATTCCTGAGTGGTACCTGCGTGGTATTTGCTGAGTGGTACCAGCTGCGTGGTACACTGGTACGGTACCTGAGTGGTATTTGCCGAGTATCACTGGTGGTACCTGAGTGGTATTTGCTGAGTGGTACTGGCTGGCTGCGTGGTACACTGGTACCTGAGTGGTATTTGCTGAGTGGTACTGGTACCTGCATGCTACACTGGTACCTGAGTGCTATTTGCTGAGTGGTACTTGCTGAGTGGCACTGGTACCTGTGTGTTTCCGGCTGCGTGGTACACAGGGCAGTGGGTACCTGAGTGGTATTTGCTGAGTGGTACCGAGTGGTATTTGCTGAGTGGTACCTTAGTGGGTATTTGATGAGTGGTACCGGCTGGTTGCATGGTGGTGGTACACTGGTACTGGCAGTGGTACTGGTACCTGACCTGAGTCCTCCTGAGTGATTCCTGACTGAGTGGTATTTTATTTTTTTTACTCGAGTGGTACCTGCTGCTGGTGGTGGTGGTGGACTGGTGGTGGTGGGCAGTGGTGGCTGGTGGTGTGGCACTGGTGTGTTACTGACAGTGTGTTACGGTGGTACCTGACCTAAGTCTGACTCCTGAGTCCACTCCTGTCTGTGGTATTTTATGTTTTTTTTTTTTATGGTACCTACTGGCTGCGGGTGGTGGCTGGTGGTGGGGTGGCACACTGTTGGGGTCTGAGTCCTGACTGTGGTATTTTATGGGGTTTTTTTTGGTACCTACTGGCTGATGGTGGTGGTGGCTGGTGGTCGCGTGGCACACTGGTGGGGTTTGAGTCCTGACTGTGGTATTTTATGGGTTTTTTTGGTACCTGCTGGCTGATGGTGGTGGTGGCTGGTGGTGGCGTGGCACACTGGTGGGGTCTGAGTCCTGACTGTGGTATTTTATGTTTTTTTTTTTGGTACCTGCTGGCTGCTGGTGGCTGGCGGTGGTGTGGCACTGGTGGGGTCCGTCTGACTCCGTCCTCCTGTCTGTGACTGTACACTGTACTCTGGACTGACTCCTCCTGTGCTGCTGTCCCTCCTCCTGTGACTGTCCTGCTCCTGACTGAGTGCAGTGGCTGTGCCTGTAGACGACTGGACGGTGGTGGTTTGTGATATTTATATTATATATATATTTATATCGCAGGGGTACCTGCTGACTGGAGCGCTGTAACTCTAGTCTCCAGGCACTAGTCTCTCTCTCTCCACAGGCCTCAGAGAGGAGTCAGTACCGCGAGCAGCAGCAAGGAGTTACTACTACCCTCTAGTGGTGGACAGATGTAATTTTGGTAACGCCTCTTAAGTAATGGGAACGGTGTTACAGCGGAGGGAAAAGTAATACATTCGATTACTAGTTACCTGCAAAAGTAACGGCGTTATTAACGCCGTTTACTTTTAACGCCGTTATTCCCATCACTGGTAATAACTGATTCTTCCTGAATAGTACAGAGGCTACCCATCCCCACAAGCACCAGTCCATGCACACCGGCTCCAATCACACAATCTAGGGGATGTCTTTTTAATATTTTTTTGCCTAAAAAACTTTAAACAGGAGAAAATGTAGGGATATTCCAAAACACTTATACGATCATAGGAGGATGCTCTTCTCTAGGCTCACATGCATGTATTCTTCTGGGGAAGGCCTGTACTCTAAGACCCAATTAGAGTCTTCTCAGTCTATAGCTATCTCTGGCACTTACAGTAAATCCCAAAGTCATCAGGGATCAGATTTTAAGGTCAGTACTCATAAGTCCCCAGGACAGCTGCACGCTTTCCAGCTTCCTCCGGACTCGCCCCAGTGAGGGAGACAATCCTTCTCCAAATCCCTTATGGAGAAGTCCTACAACTAACTTCTCAAAAATATTGGTGAGGCCTCAAGAGCAGCTACTCAGTCCACATGCTGCCTCTGGGGGAAGAAGCCTCAGAAGCTCTGAAAGCTTCCCTGACAAGAAAAGAACAACCTCTTCAGGGCTCCAGACCATATATCACCTCCCCAGCCACCTTCTGGACACTCTCTTACATAGGTGTGCGCAGCCTATTGCATTAGGGTGTGCACCCCAAAGTTTAAATACACATGCATATGTGTGTCTACATGTATATGGCCCTGGTACATTACGCTCCCTGCTGGCACAGTGAAATAGAAGTGCGTGGTACTTCTCTTATGGCAGAGCAGGTCAGAGGGAGATCTTTCCCATCTCCTCACTGGCAAACAGAGTGATAATGCTAATGTGCCCTAGGTGATTAGGGTGTGCCCAGGCACACCCTAATCACCCTGTGCGCACGCCTTTGCTCTCTTACATGGCTAGCACATGACAAATATGCAGTCTGGTCATTTGACTCTCCCAACCCCATATTCTAGAAACTTCTTCCAGAACCAGGGGGAAGCAGTCAAACTCCCAGCCAGTGAAATCCCGAATAGATCAGAGCAATCAATCACTGCTCCCTTGACCACAGAAGGAGCCAAAACAAAATGTGCCTAGTATCCTATTCTAGCGGTGGTATACTGATCTATACTCAGACATATATACAGTACATCTACAGCTAACTTCTGGGTTCAAACTGAACCCAAGCCGGAAACCAAAGCTCATCACTAGTGCCAACTGTAATGGTATCGTGCGTTAGGACACCATTTTTGTCATCACGGCATCCATTTTGTACAGTTCGTTTAAAATCTGTCATTTCCTTCCCCCCTCTCTCTCTCCCGGGAGATAAAGTAGCCCCCACCTTTGCAGATTCAGGCAGGAATTGTGTCTCCAAAGACACAGCATGGGGTCATAAACAAGCAGATCTTATCTCAAAACACATCCTGCACAGGCCAGGTTGTAAAACCTTATCTGAGAGCAGATGCCTACTACAGGCAAGGTGGAATCCCCCAGCAAAATGGTCATTAGGAAAATGACTACAGTTACACCCAAAAGTCATAACTTTTTACCCGAACACGACACATTGACAAAAAGTAGATATTTGGATGCCAGATAAAATACCAATCGAATTAAGATCAAACTTGATCACTGTCGTTGCTAGGGGAGAAAAGCTAGCGATCAGATGCCTTACAGATCAGAGGTTATTCCGAGATAACCCGTGTTTAGTGTTTGTGAATAGTAGATTCAATACCGTACCATAAAATATCAGTTTCAAGCATGTAACGGTTACATAACTCAAGATATGAGTTCTGTTAATAATCTGTCTAAGCGGGAGGTTCTTTGCCAGGGTCTGAGCCCAGGGCCGCCCAGGGCCACTGTGTTTATTGGTCAAGGATCTCTGGTGACACCCCCTGCAGTCTCAGAGAAAAAGGACAGAAGCAGATGGTTTGGCAGTTCTCATTCTACCATCCAAGCAATAACATCGCTTAAGAGAAGGACCAATCCCATGTTCAGCTTCTGAACTCTGAAACGCCCAGGACTTTTTGAATGCAAGTATTCAATTTCTAATTCTTATCTATTCTTCTAAATTGCTGAATTGTGTCACTATTTCCTTGTAACCCATTTTCTGTAAATATTTTTATTTGCACCAATCTTTACCTTTCTTATAATTAAACCTTATTTTGAAAAGTGTTAACTTTGTCTCTAAGCTCTTAAACGCAAACTGACCCAAAGAACCTGCCTTCTGAAAGAGCGCTACTGTTCAGGATAACCCATCTGAACATTCTTGTCTGAGGTGACAGTGTGTGTTACAGATGGTTATTCTAAAGTTATAATTGGTATTTCTAAAATTACAAGCGTCCTCTGGGCTCATAACGTAGAGGTGGTGGCAGAGAAAGGGTTAATTGTTTATTTAGCCCGGTGACAATCGCTCTGAGTCTGCTGGCATCTAGATTGTGGTCCCGCAAGCTGGACAATCTGTGTGCCGGTTGCAGATGAGAGTGGCATTGTTACGCAAGTGACGGCAGGGTGTGAGATTGCTTGGTCTTTGGTCACGAGTTGGATGAGAAGGCCAGGGGTCTGATACCCGCCACCGTCACACCAACCACATAGCTAAACCCCTTTAGGGGAACCACTGCCCTAAAGACTTTACCAAAACTTCCCAAACCTTTTCAAAATGCTTGCTGTACACACAGTGGTCTTCAACAAGCTGATGCCCGTGTGAGCAAGACCTTTAGAACGATAGCATAAATTTTCTAAATTACTATGATGTAATAGTAAGAGAACCTGCATTATACTGCAAGTTTGTAAATTAACAACTCCAAGTTTGTTATGTGGAGCAGTTTCAATCAGCTTAGTTTAATCCTAGTGATGGAAGGGATTAGGGAGCTGGTGGTGTCTGATTTCAAGGAATTTTTTAACCTTTCAAATAACCTGCCAAAGCTCTCGTAAAACGAATGAACATAGAGATGACATATATGTAATGTTTCTTTTGAACATATGGATTGGAACTCTAAGCAAATACAATAAACTTATCCAATTATAGTTTTGGGTGAAGCTTGGTGGCCCAAGTTAGCCTATGACCTTTTATTTTTTTAATTGGTGTTTATTTAAAGAAGTTCTAAAGGCCAGAGGTTTGTTTTTTACCATAATGCAATCTATGCATTAAGGTAAAAAACCTTCTGGGAGCAGCTTTCCCCAGTCCCCTCCTATACCTACCTGAGCCCCATCGCAATCCAGCGATGTGCATGAGAGCAGCAGCTCTCCCGGGTCTCTCTCTCTCCTCATTGGTTCACACAGCAAGGGGAACCATTGGCTCCTGCTGCTGTCAATCACAGCCGGTGAGCCAATGACGAGAGAGTGGGGGGGGTGAGGCCGTGCCACGCCCTGTGCGTGAATGGACAATGTCTATTCACTGGAGTGAGCCTACTCGAGTGCCCCTATAGCTAGAGGCTACCCTTTGGGGGCTTTCGCAGGGAGGAGGGGGGAGAGCCTGGACTGCCAGTGGGGGGACCCAAAAAGAAGAGGATTAGGGCTGCTCTGTGCAAAACCATTGCACAGAGCAGGTAAGTATATACATGCAATCAAAATCACAACCGTAACAATGACTTAGAGGGGTCTTTTGTCATATACATGTAGCACCCTCCCAGGTAGGTGCTAGGCAAAGTCTATGTGTGACCCTGTTGTGCTTATCAGGAGGGTCTGATCTATTAGTTAACCTGTCACATGCTTCCAGATGTGACCTGTTGAGTCTGGGGAGTCTCCCCACTGTATCCAATGAAGGACCTTGTTGGACAGTGGAGGAAACCTAGCCAATAGCACACCAGGGTTTATGACTGTCCCAGTGGGTGGGCATTGCTGCAATGCATCCTGGGATTGGGAATAAATCCGGAGGGAAGCATGTCACAGGGTGGTCTTTGGGTGGGAAGCCAGGTCCCAGGAGGAGGGTGACAGCTGTCTCTCCTCCTGTTTCTGAGGAAGGCAGTCCAGGCAGTCGGCCTAGGGACCAGGGGTTGAGCTGGGCAGCAGAAGGATCCAGTGTGCTGACCGAGTGGAGCTGCTGGGCAGAATACTTCTAGAAAAACAGTATCTGCCCAGGGGTCTGCCTAAGAGAGGGGACCACTCCAGAGAGGTCAAAGAGCCAGCTAACCCGGAGTGTTACAGTAAAGGGGGTGCCAAGTTGTAAAGCACTGAAGATTAGGGGTTAAAGGGGGTTCCAGGAAGGGCCCTGAAGTTACTCAGCAGTGCAGTCTATTATTAATGTCAGCTATCTCAGGAAAGGAGTGCCTTAGGAAGCTAAAAGGACTCTTTTAGGCTCCGTTCACATGTGAGTGTATGGATCGCGGGCAGAACCGCCGCGGTTCCGCCCGCGATCCGGAGATTTATTGCAAATCGCGGGACGCCTAGCGTTGCCCATTGATTTGCAATAGCCCCCCAAACGCCGAGCGATGTTGCCGCGATTTCCGCCTGCCGAATCGCGGCAACATCGCGCAAACAAAATCGCGGGACGCAATACGCTCCAAAGAAGTACAAGAGCTTCTTTGGAGCGTATTGCGTCCCGCGATTTTGTTTGCGCGATGTTGCCGCGATTCGGCAGGCGGAAATCGTGGCAACATCGCTCGGCGTTTGGGGGGCTATTGCAAATCAACGGGCAACTCTAGGCGTCCCGCGATTTGCAATAATCTCCGGATCGCGGGCAGAACCGCGGCGGTTCTGCCCGCGATCCAAACGCTGACATGTGAATGCAGCCTTACAGTCAAAGGTGAATTACAGTAAGCGGCCTAGCCCTGACTAGCTCAATCAGCGTTAACCAACGTCAACCAGCGTCAGTCAGAATCTTTTGTACAGTCTCTGCCTTTTTGTGCATAGTTCAGTTATTGGAGTATCCCACTCATCCCTTCTCCTATCCAAGTTACAAATAAAAACACAAAAACCAAAGAAACTGGACTGGTCCTTGTCTGCGGTAAAATCACTTGGAAACATGTCAGAATGGTCTACTGTTGCTAATGGTAACCCAGGGGAACCCGTCTTCAGCAGCAAAATGGGAGTAGTGCTACATACAGTAAAAAGAAAGTAAAATACAGCCAATGGCATTACATCATGACCAATGGCGAAAGCCTACACAAAGCCCCAAATATCATAAACTGTGTAAACAAGATAATGTATGTGTAGCACCCTACAGGTAGGTGTTAGGCAGGGCTTTTTTTCTCAGAGAATAGGTGCCGGAACTCCCCCTTTTCAAGTCACCCCTTGTCTCCACCCCTACCCACCTCTGAGCACCGTTTCTTGGTTTCACCCATTACCCACCTCGGAAGACCACCCCTTTTAGATAATACAGTAACGTTTGTGGTACTAACTAATTTGTATTGAGCTTGTGAATGATAACAAGAAAAGCAGTAGAATAGATCCCCTGCAGCCAGCAACAATGGACCACTCACAACAAAACACCCCCCTCCCTAGCAGCAACAACAGATCTCCTCACAGCCAGCATCAGCAGACCCTCTGGAAGAATAGATCCCCCCCCCCAGCAACAATGGACCACCTACAAGAAAATACCACCCCCTTCCTCAGTAACAATAGACCCCTGGAAGCAACAACAGATCTTCCAGCAGCCAGCAACAATAGACTTCTTCCTCAACAGTAGATCCCTCCCAGAAACGACTGACCCCCCAGCAACATAAGACCCACCCTTAGCAACAATAGATCCCCTGCCAGCAACAACAGATCTCCCCAGCAACAGACCCCCCTGCAATAATAGATTCCCTCCAGTGACATTAGATCCCCAGCAACCAGCATCAACAGACCCTGCAGCACACCTCCAGCACCCCTTGCCATTACATTCATTCAGTCCTGGAGGTGCCGGAACTGCGTTCCCCCGCGTTCCCGCTGAAAAAAAGCCCTGGTGCTAGGTAAATGTATAGTGGGCCTTGTCTGCCTAACAGCAGGGCTGTGATTTGTTAGGTAGGGTGTCAGGGCTTCCAGATGTGCCTGCTGAGGAGAGAAGTATCCCCACTGGCTCCTGTGAGAGGCTTCTCATAGGGCAGTGTGGGAAGTCCAATCAGGGGACAGGAAAAAAATTTGGGGGAGCATACCCATGTATTTCCAAAGCTGCTGCAGCTATGAACCAAAAGACATGTATATTAAAAAAGAATAGCGCGCAAATGCAAAAGAAATTACTACCAAATCTGAAGAGAGTCCATAAATAAAAATGGGGGTTTGGTCCCACCATATGGCCATATCGTGCTCAAGCTCACCACTACGTCAAAGTACCCCATTATCAGTGGGTCCTACACTATCCATGAAAAAGAGATGAATCCAGCCTTTCTAACCCATGGAGATAATACTCCTTGCTGGGAAAAATGTGCAAATGCACTACAGGGGACTCCTCCTATATCCACTTGATGGTGGACACTGATTGAGTACAGGTGTATGTGGGGGGTGGGGAGGGCTGCTCAACCTCGATAGTCTGGTCAGACCGAATACATAATAAACAGGAAAAAAATTTGGGGGAGCATACCCATGTATTTCCAAAGCTGCTGCAGCTATGAACCAATTTAATATACAATCAGGGGACACATTACTTACACAGGGGAGATCAAAATACGCTTATTGCGATTTTTTTTTACCAAACATATGTAGTAGAAAACAAATTGGCCTAAAATGTTAAAAAATTTAGATTTTTAAATTTTTTTGGGGGAATTTCATATAAAAAAATTTGAAAAATATTGTTATTTTTTCGAAATTGTCGCTCTTTTTTTGTTTATAGCGCAAAAAGTAAAATTCGCACAGGTGATCAAATACCACCAAAGCTCTATTTGCGGGGAAAAAAAGGACATAAATTCAATTTGGGTACAGCGTCGCACGACCGCGCAATTTTCCGTTAAAGTAACGCAGTGCCGAATTGCAAAATATGGCCCGGTCAGGAATGGGGTAAAATCTTCCGGTCTTAAAGCAGTTAAAAATTCGCTCATTGAGAATTTTTTTTGTCAAAGACATGTAGCTAAATACATTTTGGTCTAAATATATGACAAAAATTGAATATATTGGATATTTTTAAACTGTCAAAGTAGAAAAATATTGTTATTTTTTCAAAATTGTCGATCTTTTTTTATTAATATCGCAAAAAAATGAAAAATCGCACAGGTGATCAAATACCACCAAAAGAAAGCTCTGTTTGTGGGAAAAAAAGGACGTAAATTTAGTTTGGGTACGGCGTTGCATGACCGCACAATTGTCAGTTAAAGTCTCACAGTGGCAAGTTGCAAAAAGTGGCCTGGATGTAAAGCAGGAAAATCCTCCGGTGGTAAAGTGGTTAAGAAAAGTGCTCAGTGCTTCAATCTCATCCTCATTATGTGCATCCCACATCATGAGTGCCTCCTCCACCAAGAACACACAGAGATTGTTGCCAGATATGCACAACTCCCAAAGTATAGAGTAGTCATGAAACGCGTAGTGCTATAATGCATAATAACAAGTCAGGTCTCCAGCCATCCTCCGACAGTCCAGCGTCTCACAAGAGAGGGGTCCCCGACTCACAAAGTCTTTTCGGCTGTTACTCCATGTACAATACCTTGAAAAAGTATTCATACCCTTGAAATTGTCCACATTTTGTTATGTTATAACCAAAAACCTAAATGTATTTTATTGGGATTTTATGTGATAGACCGACACAAAGTGACACATAATTGTAAAGTGGAAAAAAAAATGATAAATGGTTTTCAATTTTTTTTACAAATAAATGTGTGAAAAGTGTATAACGTGCATTTGTATTCACCCCCCCTTTACTCTGATACCCCTAACTAAAATTTAGTTGAACCAATTGCCTTCAGAAGTCACCTAATTAGTAAATAGAGTCCACCTGTGTGTAATTTAATCTCAGTATAAATGCAGCTGTTCTGTGAAGCCCTCAGAGGTTTGTTAGAGAACCTTAGTGAACAAACGGCATCATGAAGGCCAAGGAATACACCAGACAGGTCAGGGATAAAGTTGTGGAGAAGTTTAAAGCAGAGTTAGGTTATAAAAAAAATATTCCAAGCTTTGAACATCTCAAGGAACATTGTTCAATCCATCGTAAGAAAACGGAAAGAGTATGGCACAACTGCAACCCTACCAAGACATGTCCGTCCACTTGAACTCACAGGCCAGGCAAGGAGAGTATTAACCACTTAAGCTCCGGAAGATTTTACCACCTTCCTGACCAGGGCCTATTTTGCGATTCGGCACTGCGTGACTTTAACGGACAATTGCGCGGTCGTGCGACGCTGTACCTAAACGAATTTGATGTCCTTTTTTTCCCATAAACAGAGCTTTCTTTTGGTGGTATTTGATGATCACCTGTGCGATTTTTTGATCATGCGCTATAAACAAAGAAAGAGTGTCAATTTTGCAAAAATAACAATATTTTTCACATTTTTTTATACGAAATTCCCCCAAAAAAATGTACAAATCAAAATTTTTTAACATTTTCGGCCAATTTGTTTTCTGCTACCTATGTTTGGTAAAAAAAAAAATCGCAAAAAGCGTATTTTGTTTGGTTTGCGCAAAAGTTATCGTGTTTACTAACAAAGGGAATGATTTTTGTCATTTTTGTTGTTTTTTTTTTTAACGCGTAATGGAGGCAATCTGCGATTTTTTTTGCGGTACTGCGACATTGCGGCGGACAGATCGGACCCTTGACTGACATTTTTGACACTTTTGGGTTTACCAGTGACATTACTACAGTAATCAGTGCTATAAATATGCTCTGTTACTGTAAAATTACACTGGCAGTGAAGGGGTTAACTTTTTTGAGAGGGAGGGGTTATGTGTGTCCCTAGGGGCATGATTCTAACTGTGATTGGCTGTGGCTTGAGGTGTAGGAACAGTGATCAACGGTCCTACATAGTAGAACCGTATGATCACTGTTCCTACACAGGGCATACTTGCCAACTGTCCCTTTTTTCCTGGGACAGTCCCTGCAAATAGGAGCCTGTCCCAGGTAATTTATATTGTCCCTGGAAGCGCCCATTAATCGGGCTGCCCATAAATGTTACGCAGAAGTAGTGCAGCTGAATGGGAGAATTATTCCAACTCTGCTACTGTGGCCTTAAGTATGACATTCCCTTTTTAATTTCCTGTAATTCTCTCTATATTGCAGTAGACTCTATAATCTGATAAGTAGGCGAGATTAATTATGCAGAGTGGGTGGAGCTTCAGGGAAGTGGGTGTGGTAATTGATAGCTGTGCTGCAAAGTGTCCCTGGAAATTTTTTTTAAATGTTGGCAACTATGACAGGGGAGAATGACAGGCGGCTTTGTTTACATTAACCGCCTGCCTTTCTCCCTCTCCACCCGCCGATTGCGAGTGACATCGCTCCCTAGACCCTTACAGGCTAGCGACGTAGTACTATGTCGCTTTGCCTGTGAGGGGCTGACCTCCGCAGTAAATAGTCGTGCGGCGGTCGGCAAGTGGTTAATTAGAGAAGCAGCCAAGAGGTCCATGGTAACTTTGGAGGAGCTGTAGAGATCCACAGCTCAGGTGGGAGAATCTGTCCACAGGACAACTATTAGTCATGCACTCCACAAATCTGCCCTTTATGGGAGTTGCAAGAAGAAAGCCATTGTTGATAGAAATGCATAAGAAGTCCCATTTGCAGAAGCCATGTGGGGGACACAGCAAACATGTGGAAGAAGGTGCTCTGGTCAGATGAGACTAAAATGTAACTCTTTGGCGTTGTGTGGTCGGAAACACTGCACATCACCCTGAACACACTATCCCCACTGTGAAACCTGGTGGTGGCAGCATCATGTTGTGGGGATGCTCTTCTACAGCAGGGACAGGGATGCTGGTCAGAGCCAATGGGAAGATGGATGGAGCCAAATACAGGGCAATCTTAGAAGAAAACCTGTTAGAGTCTGCAAAAGACTTGAGACTGGGGCAGAGGTTCACCTTCCAGCAGAACAACGACCCGAAACATACAGCCAGAGCTGCAATGGAATGGTTTACATCAAATCATATTCATGTGTTAGAATGGCCCAGTCAAAGTCCAGACCTAATTCCAATTGAGAATCTGTGGCAAGACTTGAAAATTGATGTTCACAGACGCTCTAAATCCAATCTGACAGAACTTGAGCCATTTCGCAAAGAAGAATGGGCAAAAATGTTCCTCTCTAGATGTGCAAAGCTGGTAGAGACATCCCCAAAAAGTCTTGCAGCTGTAGTTGCACGGAAAGGCGGTTCTACAAAGTTTTGACTAATAATCTCAGTTACGCAGAAGTTAGTCACCCCAGGACATGGAGTTCGGCTCTCAAAGGCAGCCTAGATAATGGAGACATATCCTTATTATGGGGTTGCCTGCAAAGGAGGAGAACCATATCAAAGTCCACCTACATGGTCATTCCTGAAATCCCCTTGCTTCCCAAACTCAATACACAACTCCTTCCCATGTTAATATAGCCTCAGCACATAGAGAGGACCACAACAACAAGGAGGGCAAAACTTTCCAGCACCACAACACAAGTAATGCTGCTAAAATTACACCTCTTACACAGGACGTTCTTAATAGCATCATGGGCTCCTGGGCAAAGTAATGCACTGGGGCCCCTAGCAGCCTACCCCAATTCATGCAAATACTCTCAAGAATAAAAGTATAAAAAATTGATAAAAATAAACATATATTTATTAGTACTCATAAAAAAAAAAATTAGAAAATAAGAAAACATGCCATAAATCAAAGACTAATCAAAAGGGGGGCAGGAGGGCACAGTACAGGGGGGAATCAGGATGGCACAATACTGGGATCGGGAGGTCACAGTATAGGGGGGCAGCAGGGTACAACACTAGAGTCAGGAAAGCACAGTATGAGTGGGCTCAGAAGGGAATAATACTAAAGGGGCAGGAAGGCACAGTATGGGCATTAACAGGAGAGCACAGTACAGAGGAGGCAGGAGGGCACAGTACAGAGGGGCAGGAGGGCACAGTACAGAGGGACAGGAGGGCACAATACAGGTGGGCAGAAGGGCACACTTCAGGGGATGGGATGGCATGTGGGGCATGAGTGCATAGTACAGGGGGCAGGAGGGCACAGTACAGAGGGACAGGAGGGCACAATACAGGTGGGCAGAAGGGCACACTACAGGGGATGGGATGGCATTTGGGGCATGAGTGCACAGTACAGGGGGCAGGAGGGCACAGTACAGAGGGACAGGAGGGCACAGTACAGAGGGGCAGGAGAGCACAATACAGGGGATGGGATGGCATGTGGGGCATGAGTGCACAGTACAGGGGGCAGGAGGGCACAGTACAGGGGGAGGGGGAGCAGGAGGGCACAGTATGGGGGGGGGGGGGGCAGGGGCAGGAGAGCACAGTATTACTAGATGCTGCCTGGGACATGGCCATCCTGGGACAGCTTAGTAAAAAGTGTGACTGTCCAAGCAAAACTGGGACAGTTGACAAGCATGTTGTAATGCAAGATTATCATAGGGCCCCCATGCACAGCCCTGCTCTTACATGTGTAATGACCTCCCCTACCAAGCAGGTCTTTTACAACAGAGGCCACTATCAGACTCCTATAAAGCTTCCGCAATTGTTTTTGAAAAAAATAAAAAAATAAGAAAACATGCCATAGATCAAAGACTAATAAAAAGGGGGACAGCAGGGCACAGTACGGGGGGGGGGGGTAATCAGGATGGCACAATACTGGGATCGGGAGGTCACAGTATAGGGGGGCAGCAGGGTACAACACTGGGGTCAGGAAAGCACAGTATGAGTGGGCTTAGAAGGGCATAATATTAAAGGGGTAGGAAGGCACAGTACAGAGGGACAAGAGGGCACAATACAGGGGACAGAAGGATGGGAGGGCATGTGGGGCATGAGTGCATAGTACAGGGGGGACGGGAAGGCACATTATGGGCATTGACAGGAGAGCAGAATACAGAGGGGGCAGGAGGGCACAGTACAGAGGGACGGTAGGGCACAATACAGGGGGCAGAATGGCACACTACAGGGGATGGGAGGGCATGTGGGGCATGAATGCATAGTACAGGGGGGGCAGGAAGGCACAATATATGCATTGACAGGAGAGCACAGTACAAATCGGGCAGGAGGACACAGTACAGAGGGACAGTAGGGTACAATACAGGGGGCAGAAGGGCACACTACAGGGGATGGGAGGGCATGTGGGTCATGAGTGCATAGTACAGGGGAGGGCAGGAAGGCACAGTATGGGCATTGACAGGAGAGCACAGTACAGTAGGGGCAGGAGGGCACAGTATAGGGGGACAGGAGGGCATGTGGGGCATGAATGCACAGTACAGGGGGGGGCAGGAAGGCACAGTATGGGCATTGACAGGAGAGCACAGTACAAAGGGGGCAAGAGGGCACAGTACAGAGGGACAGTAGGGCACAATGCAGGGGGCAGAAGGGCACACTACAGGGGATGGGAGGGCATGTGGGGCATGAATGCATAGTACGGGGGGGGCAGGAAGGCACAATATATGCATTGACAGGAGAGCACAGTACAAAGGGGGCAGGAGGGCAAAGTACAGAGGGACAGTAGGGCACAATACAGGGGGCAGAAGGGCACACTACAGGGGATGGTAGGGCATGTGTGGCATGAGTGCACAGTACAGGGGGGGCAGGAAGGCACAATATATGCATTGACAGGAGAGCACAGTACAAAGGGGGCAGGAGGGCACAGTACAGAGGGACAGTAGGGCACTCTACAGGGGGCAGAAGGGCACACTACAGGGGATGGGAGGGCATGTTAGTCATGAGTGCATAATACAGGGGGGGGGGCAGGAAGGCACAGTATGGACATTGACAGGAGAGCACAGTACAGAGGGGACAGGATGGCACAATATAGGGGGACAGGAGGGCACAATACAGGGGGCAGAAGGGCACACTACAGGGGATGGAAGGGCATGTTAGTCATGAGTGCATAATACAGGGGGGGGGGGGCAGGAAGGCACAGTATGGGCATTGACAGGAGAGCACAGTACAAAGGGGGCAGGAGGGCACAGTACAGAGGGACAGTAGGGCACAATACAGGGGGCAGAAGGGCAAACTACAGGGGATGGTAGGGCATGTGGGGCATGAATGCATAGTACAGGGGGGCAGGAAGGCACAATATAGGCATTGACAGGAGAGCACAGTACAAAGGAGGCAGGAGGGCACAGTACAGAGGGACAGTGGGGCACAATACAGGGGGCAGAAGGGTACACTACAGGGGATGGGAGGGCATGTGAGGCATGAGTGCACAGTAGAGAGGGGCAGGAGGGCAAAGTACAGGGGGGAGCAGGAGGGCACAGTATGGGACAGGACAGGAGAGCACAGTATTATGAGATGCTGGCTGAGATATGGCCATCCTGGGACAGCTTAGTAAAAAAGTGTGACTGTCCTGGCAAATCCGGGACAGTTGACAAGAATGTTGTAATGCAAGATTATCATAGGGCCCCCAAGCACCTGGGGCCCTGGGCAGTGCTCAGGGGTGCCCATACATTAAGGCAGCCCTGCTCTTACATGGGTAATGACCCCCCCTACTACGCAGGTCTTTTACAACAGAGGCCACTATCAGACTCCTATAAAGCTTCTGCTATCGTTTGCCCCCTGTTGTATGGAAGTGATAAATGTGAAACAATAATATGTAAAAATATACCTCAAAATATATTTTATTTCAGAAAATAATATATAAAGCACTCAGCCTCCCCATTAAATAACTGACAACCAGCAGAACTAGTCCAAGCAGCATCCTGACAGTTGACGTCTTGCACCCACTTGGGTTCCACATCTCCCAAAGCGATATTTTCAATGCTTGACCTCAAAATATTTACATTCTAAGCATTGTTAATCCTGGGTTGTCTGAAGTATTATAGTTCCTGATGCTTCACTTTCGCAGTTTCACAAGATTTCCTTGTATGTGAGCATCGACATGACTGCGAATTCCAAGAGAGCTTCAGTCTCTCCAGATGAAAGCTGTTGAGAAAGCCCTTTCTAACCCTCTCCCTTGTGAAGACGTACGGGCCTATACAATGTCTGGATGATGTTTGATTAAACCGGGAAGACGGTGCAAGTCAAGTGAGACCGGCATGATAGATCTTTGTGCACAAATATGCTTCTCGAATGATAATACCTGAAGAAAAAAAAAACACCACCATTCATAAAAATAGGACAACACGGGGAGCGATCGCGGGTACCCGGCAGCAATCGCGACCGCCGGCCCCGCTGATCAGTTTCCCCTTGTGGCGAATGGGCGCCCGGGGTCCCGCTAAGCGACGTACAAGTGCGTCCTTTCGCGGGACAGAGCCGACCTGCCGCCGTAAAACTACGTCAGCTGTTCGGCAAGCAGTTAAATATATATAGAGGATGTCCAGGGCTAGAATTACTGCCCATGATCTGATGTTCGCATTGATACCTCACACGTGTTGAACGATCGATGTTTATGTGCGTGTGAGACCAACGCATGAATTTGCCTTTGCACGTTAGCAGGGGGAAATGGGGGCACTTTAACTATTTTTTTTAACTAGTTCTGGACCGCCTGTAGACGATTTTCTGCGGCAGCCTGGCCCTACTGCGCGAACCGACGTAGACTTACGACGGTCGCATGCCTGCAGCTAGGGGGCGAGCACGCGCGCTCCCGCCCCCACTTGAAAGCGGGGACTCTGATGCATGGGGCAGGGGGCTCCGATTGCCGCCTGACACCCGCGATCGCTCCCCGCTGAGAGAGAAGAACGGTCAGATGTTGTAAACACAGCTGACCGTTCTTCTCCCTGGAATGATCACAGAGGCTCTGAGGAAGAGGCACGGCCTCGAAACGCGTCAGCCCTCTGTCTTCACGAGACATTGGACTTTTAAAAAGATGCTGCTCTATGGAATTGAAATGCTGGATTATTATGCATGTTTGTGAGTAGCTGATTTTTAAAACGTATGTTATTAAAAGCCGGCTGAGGATAATGCGCTAGGCTGGTGCGCCCCTTTCTTTGTTCTTATTTGCAATGATCACACAGCACCTGTGATCCTTCTATATAGGAACACAGGTCTCTATGATCATTTCATAAGTCCCTCCCCCATACAGTTGGAAACACGCCCCTAGGTACACATTTAACCCCTTGATCACCCACTGTGTTAACCCCTTCCCTGCCAGTGTCATTAGTACAGTAACAGTGCATATTTTTAGCACTGATTACTGTAGTAATGTCACTGGTCCCCCCAAAATTGTCAAAAATGTCAGCTAGGGGTCCGATCTGTCCGCCGCAATGTCGCAGTCCCGCTAATAATCGCAGATTGCCACCGTTATTAGTAAAAAAAAAATAAACAATAAAAATGACATAAATCTTTCCCGTAGTTAGTAAACGTGATAACTTTTGCGCAAACCAATCAAAATACGCTTATTGCGATTTGTTTTTACCAAATATATGTAGCAGAAAACAAATCGGCCTAGGATGAAAAAATTTTGATTTTTAACCTTTTCTGAACCGGAAGGATTTTCCCCCTTAATGAACAGGGCATTTTTTAGCGATACAGCACTGCGTAATTTTAACAGACAATTGCGCGGTCGTGCAACGCTGTACCCAAATAAAATTGATGTCCTTTTTTTTCCCACAAATGGAACTTTCTTTTGGTGGTATTTGATCTTTTTGGCAATTTTTATTTTTTGCGCTATAAACAAAAAAAGAGCGACAATTCTGAAAAAAACAATATTTTTTACTTTTTGCTATATAACATTCCCATCGATTTCCCCGCTGGTAGGTACAGCGATTTGCGGGAATCTGCCAACCTGTTGCCATATAACTGCAGCGGCTGGTCGGCAAGGGGTTACATTTTTTTTTTTGGGAACGTTATATAGCAGAATATGAAAAATATTGTTTTTTTTTTCAGAATTGTCGCTCTTTTTTTGTTTTATAGCGAAAAAAATAAAAATCGCGGTGATCAAATACCACCAAATGAAAGCTCTATTTGTGGGGAAAAAAGGACATCAGTTTTTTTTGGGTACAGCGTCGCACGACCGCGCAATTGTCCGTTAAAGTAACGCAGTGCCGAATCGCAAAATAGGGCCTGGTCATTAAGGGGGCAAATCCTTCCAGTCCAGAAGTGGTTAAAAAAATGCAGTGTAGGGTTCACACATGTATGTAAACATCGATGGCACCGCGACAGCAATAATTCCAGGGCCATAGTTGGTGGTTAATTCTAAACTGATGACCACTAAGTCCCGGTTCACACTTCTGCGATGCGGGAATGCTGTGAATATGCAGCGTGTTCCTGCATCCGCACCCCTGGCAGTTCACACTGCCATATGCGATACGCTGGGGGTGTCAATTAAAAGTTAACGACACCCCCAGTTGAGATCGCATATCGCATTGCGATCTGCAAGTTGGCACAGAATCGGATCGCACTAGTGTGAACCACCATGCCATCCGATCAGTGGCGGTTGGTGCTCAAAATTTTGGGGGGGGGGGGCGCAAAAAGAAAAATGTAATAGGTATTGCTTCGCGTCAAAAAACGCAGTAAAAAATTGCGTGACTTTGAAGTCATGGTACAGGCATGGCACACGTGATGGTATAGGCATGGCATAGGTGATGGTACAGGCATGGCACAGGTGATGGTACAGGAGATGGTATAGGCATGGCACAGATATGGTATAGGCATGGCACAGGTCATGGTACAGGAGATGGTATATGCCCCCTTTCAATGCAGAGACCAGCGTACATGCCCCCTTTCAATGCAGAGACCAGCGTACATGCCCCCTTTCAATGCAGAGACAAGCATACATGCCCCCTTTCAATGCAGAGACCAGCGTGCGTGCCCCCTTTAATGCAGAGATCAGCGTGCGTGCCCCCTTCAATGCAATGAACACTGTGCTGTGCCCCCTTCAATGCAATGAACACTGTGCTATGCCCCTTTCAAAGCAATAAACACTGTGCTGTGCCCCCTTCAATGCAATGAACACTGTGCTGTGCCCCCACAATGCAGAGTTCAGCGTGCATGCCCCCTTCAATGCAACTGTGCTGTGCCCCCTTCAATGCAATGAACAATGTGCTGTGCCCCCTTCAATGCAATAAACACTGTGCTGTGACCCCTTCAATGCAATAAACACTGTTCTGTGCCCCCTTCAATGCAATGAACACTGTTCTGTGCCCCCATCAATGCAGAGTTCAGCGTGCGAGCCCCTTTCAATGCAGAGCGCCACAGCATTGTCCCCAATCACTGCAGAGCGCCACAGCATTGTCCCCAATCACTGCAGAGCGCCACAGCATTGTCCCCAATGATTGCAGAGTGCCACAGCATTGTACCCCAATAATTGCAGAGTGCCACAGCATTGTCCCCCAATGATTGCAGAGTACCACAGCATTGTACCCCAATGATTGCAGAGTGCCCAAAGCATTGTACCCCAATGATTGCAGAGTGCCACAGCATTGTACCCCAATGATTGCAGAGTGCCCACAGCATTGTACCCCAATGATTGCAGAGTGCCACAGCATTGTACCCCAATGATTGCAGAGTGCCCACAGCATTGTCCCCCAATGATTGCAGAGTGCGACAGCATTGTACCCCAATGATTGCAGAGTGCCCACAGCATTGTACCCCAATGATTGCAGAGTGCCACAGCATTGTCCCCCAATGATTGCAGAGTGCCCACAGCATTGTACCCCAATGATTGCAGAGTGCCACAGCATTGTCCCCCAATGATTGCAGAGTGCCACAGCATTGTACCCCAATAATTGCAGAGTGCCACAGCATTGTCCCCCAATGATTGCAGAGTACCACAGCATTGTACCCCAATGATTGCAGAGTGCCCACAGCATTGTCCCCCAATGATTGCAGAGTGCCACAGCATTGTCCCCCAATGATTGCAAAGTGCCCACAGCATTGTCCCCCAATCAATGCAGAGTGCCACAGCATTGTACCCCAATGATTGCAGAGTGCCCACAGCATTGTCCCCCAATGATTGCAGAGTTCCACAGCATTGTACCCCAATGATTGCAGAGTGCCCACAGCATTGTACCCCAATGATTGCAGAGTGCCACAGCATTGTACCCCAATGATTGCAGAGTGCCCACAGCATTGTACCCCAATGATTGCAGAGTGCCACAGCATTGTACCCCAATCATTGCAGAGTGCCACAGCATTGCACCCCAATGATTGCAGAGTGCCACAGCATTGTACCCCAATGATTGCAGAGTGCCCACAGCATTGTACCCCAATGATTGCAGAGTGCCCAAAGCATTGTACCCCAATGATTGCAGAGTGCCCACAGCATTGTACCCCAATGCTTGCAGAGTGCCACAGCATTGTACCCCAATGATTGCAGAGTGCCACAGCATTGTACCCCAATGATTGCAGAGTGCCCACAGCATTGTACCCCAATGATTGCAGAGTGCCACAGCATTGTCCCCCAATGATTGCAAAGTGCCCACAGCATTGTCCCCCAATCAATGCAGAGTGCCACAGCATTGTACCCCAATGATTGCAGAGTGCCCACAGCATTGTCCCCCAATGATTGCAGAGTTCCACAGCATTGTACCCCAATGATTGCAGAGTGCCCACAGCATTGTACCCCAATGATTGCAGAGTGCCACAGCATTGTACCCCAATGATTGCAGAGTGCCCACAGCATTGTACCCCAATGATTGCAGAGTGCCACAGCATTGTACCCCAATGATTGCAGAGTGCCCACAGCATTGTACCCCAATGATTGCAGAGTGCCCAAAGCATTGTACCCCAATGATTGCAGAGTGCCCACAGCATTGTACCCCAATGCTTGCAGAGTGCCACAGCATTGTACCCCAATAATTGCAGAGTGCCACAGCATTGTACCCCAATGATTGCAGAGTGCCCACAGCATTGTACCCCAATGATTGCAGAGTGCCCACAGCATTGTCCCCCAATCAATGCAGAGACCAGCGTGCGTGCTCCCTTCAATCCAATGCACTTACCTGGCGGCGGCTCGGCTCCCAGGGGCGGCTTCTCCCCTCCTCGATACTTCGTCCTCTTCTGCGGCGGCGGGAAGGTGAGCGGCTTCTCCCTCGTCTCGGCCTCTCCTCTTCTCTGCGGCGGGAACCGGCGGGAAGGTGAGCGGCGGTGACGGTGAGTGACTGATGCACGCACCGGCACCCCCCCCCATTGCGACATTGCGACGTCAGCGGGATGTCCTGGATGATGATTGATCCAGGCTGGAGACTGGACCAATCACAGCCAGGATATCACGAAAGTGGGGGTGTCCTAGCGCTGTGCCCTGTGCCCAGGTTACGCCCCCAGAAGGCAGCCAATCGGCGCCTCTTCTGGGTCGTAAACCCCCCCCCCCCCCCCCCCCCACAGCCTCCACATAGGCCGGCGAACGCAATTTTTTTTTTTTTTAAACTTTATTGCTTTTTTTGTAAATTTTTTTTTCTTTTTTTAGGGGGGGCGGCGCCCTGGCGCCCCCTATGCACAGGCTGCCACTGCATCCAATTCTGCTGCGGATAAAAAAAAGGGTGCGTGTTTTAGTGCGATTGTGGTGCGAATTCAGCCATACAAACTGTATGGCTGAAATTTGCACCGCACAGAGATCGCATGTTAGGAGCAGTGCACTCCGAGTTACATGCGATCTCCGCAATCGCACAAATGTGAACCGGGGCTAATGCAGAGTAGGGTTCGCACATGTATGTAAACATCGATGGTGCCGCGCATGTGAGGTATCGTCGCGAACAGGGGAGGGCTAGCAGCCTTAAGCCTGGGGGGCAAGTCCGGTCAAGTGGCCCATTGAACTACCGAATCAACTCACCATCCATGCCCAGCTTTTTAGTGGGACTGCGACATTGCGACGGACAAATCTGACACAAAGTGACACTTTTTGGGGACCAGTGACACTAATACAGTGATCAGTGCTAAAAAATGCACTGCTACTGTATAAATGACAATGGCAGGAAAGGGGTTGACACTAGGGGTGATCAAGGGGTTAAGTTTGCTCCTAGGGAATGCTTTCTTACTGTGTGGGGGATGGATGTACTAGAGAAAATAAAAAGATCTGTGTTTCAGCTCAACTGAAACACAGATCTCCATCTTCCTGTGACAGAACAGCCGTCTGCCTTGTTTACAAAGGCAGACCGCCGTTCTGTCATTCTCCTGCATGATCGCAGGTGACCTGCTGATTGGCTCCTGCTGTGTCGCGTCCCCTAGAACCCGTGCACAAAATCACGCATCGATATGTGATTTTGCACAGCCAGGCCGCCCTGCCACACTATATATGTGGTGGGCGGTCTGGAAGTGGTTAAGCTGGATGAGTGGGTCCTGTAGTCCTTCACTAGTTGGGGGATCGGGGGTGGGTGACACATGCTGAGCTCTGAGGGGCTTATGCTGGGACCTGTAGTCCTTCACTTTTGGGGGGATTACATCCCCAAAAGCAAAGGACTGCAAGTCCCAGCATGAACCCTGGCTGAGATCTACACATGTGACCTCCTCCTTTGCAGCTAGCTTACGCTCCCATGACACAAGGGGGAGCCCTAGGGGACCTCAGGGACCCAATACCTTTAAAGAGGTTGTAAACCCATGAAACTATTTTTTTTTTTTTTTTTGCTGCAACCTGAAAGAGAAACCCATAATGAGCTAGTATGCATTGCATACTAGCTCATTATGAAATACTTACCTTAGAACGAGCCCCCGCCGTGCTGCCCGCTTACCTGTATGACGGGCGACATGTCCAGTCACCCGTCTTCCGGGATCGCGGCATCCGGCCATCTGATTGGCCGGAGCCGCGGGAGCCGACAGTCACGGCACGGGGCTCTGAAGGAACGGCACCAGCGGCCGTTCCTTCAGAGTGCATGCGCCAGTGACGTCACTGGGTGCATGTAAGGTAAATATCTCCTAAACGGTGCATGTTTAGGAGATATTTACAGTACCTATAGGTAAGCCTTATCATAGGATCACCTATAGGTACAAGTGTCAGAGGAGGGTTTACTTCCTCTTTAAAGAGGTTGTAAACCCACCTCACAAACTTTTACCTATAGGTAAGCCTATATTAAGGCTTACCTATAGGTGCTATAAATATCTCCCAAACTTGCACCGTTTAGGAGATATTTAGAGTGCATGCAGCCGATGACGTCATCGGTGCAGGCGCTCTGAAGGAACGGCCACCCGTGCCGTTCCTTCAGAGCTCAGTGCCGTGAACGGCGGCTCCTGCGCGCAGGCGCGGGAGTGATGTAATCGCGCCTCTGGCCAATCAGATGGCCGGAGGACGCGAACCCGGAAGCAGGACGGCTGGACATGTCGCCGTCCTGTCGCTAAGGTGGCGGCACGGGGGGGGGGGGCTTTGTTTTAAGGTAAGTACTACATAATGAGCTAGTATGCGATGCATACTAGCTCATTATGCCTTTCTCTTTACAGGGCTTTTTTTTTCTCTGTTTTTTTGGGGGACTTTACTTCCTCTTTAACCACTTAAGCCCCGGAGGATTTTCCTGCTAAACGACCAGGGGGTATTTTGCGATTCGGCACTGCGTGACTTTAACGGACAATTGCGCGGTCGTGCGACGCTGTACCTAAACGAATTTGGCGTCCTTTTTTTCCCACAAACAGAGCTTTCTTTTGGTGGTATTTGATCACCCGTGCGATTTTTACTTTTTGCGCTATAAACAAAAAAAGAGCGTACATTTTGCAAAAATAACAACATTTTTCACATTTTTTTTATATGAAATTCCCCCCCAAAAAAATGTAAAAATCAAAATTTTTTAACATTTTCAGCCAATTTGTTTTATCCTACCTATGTTTGGTAAAAAAAATCGCAAAAAGCGTATTTTGATTGGTTTGCGCAAAAGTTATCGCGTTTACTAACAAAGGGAAAGATTTTTGTAATTTTTGTTGTTTTTTTTTTTAACGTGTGATGGCGGCGATCTGTGATTTTTTTTGCGGTACTGCGACATTGGGGCGGACAGATCGGACCCTTGACTGACATTTTTGACACTTTTGGGGTTACCAGTGACATTTCTACAGTAATCAGTGCTATAAATATGCACTGTTACTGTAAAAATACACTGGTAGTGAAGGGGTTAACTTTATTTGGGAGGGAGGGGCTGTGTGTATCCCTAGGGGCGTGCTTTCTACTGTGATTGGCTGTGGCTTGAGCTGTAAGGACACTGATCAACGGATCTACATACTAGATCCGTGTGATCAGTGTCTTTACAGCGAGGAGAATGACAGGTGGCTTGTTTACACAAGCCGCCTGACTTTCTCCCTCTCCCCCGCCGATCGCCGAGTGGCCGGCGGACATCGGGTCCGCTGGTCACACGCGCGGGGGGGGTCCGTGACCACGCGGGAGCGGGAGCGCGCCTCCGCGGGCGCCGCGCTCGCTCCCCAGAGCCTCACAGGCGAGCGACGTAGCCCTACGTCACTCTGCCTGTGAGGGGCTGACTGCCGCAGTAAATATACTGTGAGCAGTTGGCAAGCGGTTAAAGAGGAAGTAAACCCTCTTCGGACACTTTTACCTATAGGTGATCCTATATTAAGACTTACCTATAGGTACTGTAAACATCTCCTAAACATGTACAGTTTAGGAGATATTTACCTGACATGCACCCAGTGACATCACTGGCGCAAGCGCTCTGAAGGAACGGCCGCTGGTGCCGTTCCTTCAGATTCTGGTGCCGTGACCGTCGGCTCCCGCGCTCGCGCGGGGGAGTGACGTCACCGCGGCTCCGGCCAATCAGATGGCCGGATGCCGCGATTCTGGAAGACGAGCGACTGGACATGTCGCCCGTCATCCAGCTAAGCGGGCGGCACGGCGGGGGCTCGTTCTAAGGTAAGTATTTCATAATGAGCTAGTATGTGATGCATACTAGCTCATTATGTGTTTCTCTTGCAGGGTCAAAAAGAAAAAAAAAAAAAAAGGGTTTACAACCTCTTTAACCGCTTGCCGACCGCCGCAAGTAAATTTACTGCGGCGGTCAGCCCCTGCCAGGCAGAGTGACGTTAATTAACGTCACTAGCCTGGGAGGGTCTGGGGAGCGAGCGCGCTCCCGCTCCCGCGCGGTCACGGACCCCCCCCCGCGCGCGTGTTACTGGCGGACCCGATGTCCGCCGGTCACTCGGCGATCGTCGGGGGAGAGGGAGAAAGTCAGGCGGCTTGTGTAAACAAGCCACCTGTCATTCTCCTCGGTGTAAAAACACTGATCACACGGATCTAGTATGTAGGACCATTGATCAGTGTCCTTACACCTCAAGCCACAGCCAATCACAGTAGAAAGCACGCCCCTAGGGACACACACAGCCCCTCCCTCCCAAATAAAGTTAACCCCTTCACTACCAGTGTATTTTTACAGTAACAGTGCATATATATAGCACTGATTACTGTATAAATGTCACTGGTAACCCCAAAAAAAAGTGTCAAAAATTTCAGTCAAGGGTCCGATCTGTCCGCCGCAATGTCGCAGTACCGCAAAAAAAATCGCAGATCGCCGCCATTACTCGTTAAAAAAAAAAAACAACAAAAATGACAAAAATCTTTCCCTTTGTTAGTAAACGCGATAACTTTTGCGCAAACCAATAAAAATACGCTTTTTGCGATTTTTTTTTACCAAACATAGGTAGGATAAAACAAATTGGCCGAAAATGTTAAAAAATTTTGATTTTTACATTTTTTTTGGGGGGGGAATTTCATATAAAAAAATGTGAAAAATATTGTTATTTTTGCAAAATTTACGCTCTTTTTTTGTTTATAGCGCAAAAAGTAAAAATCGCACAGGTGATCAAATACCACCAAAAGAAAGCTCTGTTTGTGGGAAAAAAAGGACGTCAAATTCGTTTAGGTACAGCGTCGCACGACCGCGCAATTGTCCGTTAAAGTCACGCAGTGCCGAATCGCAAAATACCCCCTGGTCGTTTAGCAGGAAAATCCTCCGGGGCTTAACTGGCCTGTATACAGCCTGTATATTGATGTCTAGCTGCTCCTGGCTCTAAATACTTGTCTCATACCTGTATACAGTGCCAGGGGGTAAGTACAGGGAAAAAAATGCTCCACATGTTGTCCACACATGACACTTTTTTTTTTTTTATGTCACTCACTGGAAATTCTTCTCCGAGTCCCGACCACGTCCTCACAGACACTGTCCACCGCAGCAGCCAGCAGGTAACTTCACTTTAAATCTGGATTGCCGCCGTTGCAGACTGCAGTTTACCAGGCCAGGCCAGCCCTCTCTTCTGCATCGGCCCCACGTTGATGGATGGAGGGAGGAGCCGGAGGTGGGTGGGGCCAGTAATCGGCGCGGAGGACGGCTGACCGCGGCGGCGGCGCTTTGCATGATGGGTCCTCCTCTCTGCTCTGGAGACCGTGACGTCACTGGTTGCTAGACGCTAAGCGGTGATCTAGCAACCAGGTCTCCAGGGCAGGGCAGTCGCCGGCCGCGGCCAGCAGGAACTTCCAGGAGGTGACAGACAGTGCCAGCGTGTGACTGTGTAAGTGCCTGAGCGCCTCCCATTTTCAATTCAATGCATTCGAGTACCGACTACCGACTGACCCAAGATACTGAGCGGCCTTTTCTGAGGGGGATCAGATCGGCCCGGGGGGGAAATTGCCACCTTGCCCCCCGGCCCCAGCCCGCCCCTGGTCGCGAACGACAGAGCGACAGCAATAATTCCAGGGCCATAGTTGGCAGTAAAGCTGGATACACATTATACAACTTTTGTTGGTAGATTTCCTTTAGATTAAAGCTGGATACACACTATCCAACTTTTGTGGTTAGATTTCCTTCAGATTTACCTTTTCTATGTAGTACAAGGGCCGGCCTGATTGCATACAAATTGAAAGTGTTTAGGTTTGACCTCATATTATATGGTTCTGGTAAATCTAAAGGAAAAAGTCTTCAGAAAATCTTATAGTGTGTATGGCCCATTACCTTCAACTATGAAGTACAAGGGCCGGCCTGATTGCATACACATTGAAAGTGTTTAGGTCTGACCTCATATTCCAGTATATGGTTTTGGTAAGTCTTAACCACTTACCGCATTCTAACGTAGATCTACGTCAGTAAACTTTGCGGTAGTGTACCGGGATGATGTCTCTAGCTAGAGGCACCATCCCGGTACCGTGGTTTAGAGCCGACGGTTGGTTTTCCGTCGGTACCGACCGATGCGGCTCGGGAGCCGCTCGATCGGTACCCGGGGGGGGGGGGGCGAGGGGGACGTCCCCCCCCCCCTCCCGCCACCTTCCGTGGCTTTGCTCGGGGCTCCCGTCCCACCGGCACGTCCGTCGGCTGGATGGAGTCCCGATGAATGCCGGAAACGGCATCGATCGGGTCTCCGATGACGTAACCCGGAGGCGGCGTCCATGACGTCACGTCCGGGTTACTGTGCTGCAAAAGGCGGCAAATTTGAAAAACGGCTGTATGCAAAAATGCCGTTTTTGGCGTTTTGCATACAGGGAAGTGTAGTGGAGGGGTCTTGGGTCTTTTAGGCTCGGTTCACATTTATGCGATGCGGGAAGGCTGCGAATCCGCAGCCTGTTCCCGCATCGCACACGCACCCCCGGCAGTTCACACTGCCATATGCGATACGCTGGGGGTGTCAATGTAATCTTAACGACACCCCCAGTTTGATCGCATATCGCAGTGCGATCGTGCAGTTCGCACAGGATGGGATCGCACAAGTGTGAACCGCTGTGCGATCCGATCCTGATGCGGCTGCAAAAATGCCTCCTGTGCGTGTTTGCTCCGGGTGCGATGCGAATTTAGCCATACAAACTGTATGGCTAAACTCGCACCGCACAGCTGATCGCATGTAATGTCGGAGCAGTGCGCTCCGACATTACATGCGAACCCGCAACTCGCACAAATGTGAACCGGGGCTCAGACCCTCGATCCCTCCATAAAGTGTACCTGTCACACATATTGCTGTCACAAGGGATGTTTACATTGCTTGTGACAGCAATAAAAGTGATCAGATTTTTTTTTTTTTTTTTAAAAACTGTAATAAAGTTAAAAAAAAGAAAAATAAATAGGAAAAAAAAAAAAATTTAGCCGCCCCCGTCACCGTTAGCTCGCGCACAAAAAAAAAACGTATACGCAAGTCAAGCCGCAAATGAAATCGCTGTTCAAACCACACATGTGAGGTATCGCCGCGATCGCCAGAGCGTGGGCAATAATTTAAAAAAAAGAGCTACACTCTAACTCTAAACTGGTAACCGTTAAATAAATTTAAAGCGTCGCAGATTGAGATCTCTATTGACCGTAGTTTGTCGCGATCCCACGGGGGGGCGCAATTTTAAACTGTAACATGTTGGGTATCTATTTACTCGGCGTGACATCATCTTTCACAATATACAAAAAAAATGGGCTAACTTTACTGTTTAGTATTTTTTAAAATTAGTGAAATGTGATTTTTCAAAATTTTTCCAAAAAAATGGCGCTTTAAAGACCGGTGCGCAAATACCGCGTGATAAAAAATATTACAATGACCGACATTTTATTCTCCAGAGTCTTTGCTAAAAAAAATATATATATAATGTTTGGGGGTTCTAAGTAGTTTTCTAGGAAAAAAATACTGGTTTTAACGCGTGAACAAAAAGTGTCCGAAATAGGGCTGGGGCTTAAGTGGTTAAGGAAAAAATCTAAAGAAAATCTTATAGTGTGTGTGTGTCCAGCTTTAATCCTAAACTGATGACTGTTGAGGCTTTTAAATCGTCATCTATGGAGAATTTTGGGTACTGGAAGTCCTCTGCGATTCCACAGACTTTTAGGACTTGGCATGTTGGGTGTCTATTTACTCGGTGCAACCTCGTCTTTTATATTTCACCAAAAAATTGGGTATTTTATTGTGTCTGTGGGCACCAGCATTCATTTTAGTGTTTTTTTCAGCAAAAAATTTGATAAACGGCGGTACAAATATCATAAAACATAAAAAAATTGCGACAGCCACCATTTTATTCTCCAGGGCTTCTGATTTTGGAAAATATATACTTTATTTTTTTTTTTTTTGGAGGGGTTTTTAGTAATTTTATTGTAAAAAAATGCAGATTTTTACCCAAAAATATTGTTGCAGTAGACAAGTAGTTAAACTTTAATTTGTAAAGATGTGTAACTTTATTGCTATGACAATCCCCCTCTGTGTGATCTCAGCCCGCCGCAGCTGCTGCAGCTCCTCTTTTTTATTTCCAGTCAGGAAGGTTTTCCCGCCTTTTTTTCCCTGAAGCTGACGAGCCCGCGCACCCCTGACAGAGTCGAGGCACCACGTGACCGCGCCGCGAGCGAGGGGAAGGGTGGGCGGGGCGGAGAAGGCGTGTCGACGGCCCTCTCCCCACGCCCAGCTCGGACTTCCCCGTGACGTCAGGGCGCGGCCCCCCGGGGCCGGCGGGAGGGAGGAGCGTGACGTCACCCCGGGCCCCGCCCCCCACTCCGCTGGTTCGGTCCTGACGTTCATTTCATTCCTGTCCTCATTCCGAGCATTCCGAGCATCGCTCGCGCCCAGTCCCGCTCCCCTCAGCGGCACAATAGGCACACTGGGACAACTTGCTGCCTGCTCAGCCGGCCCGGGGTAAGTTGTGTGTGAGGGGGGCACAGGTGGGGGAGGGGAGACCGCCCCCCCCACATTTCACTGGGTGTTGGGGTTCACCACATAGAAGGGGGGGGGGTCACCTCCTCCTCCCCCCCCGGTACCAACTTCTTACACTTTACAGGGGGGGGGACCCCCAACATTCCACTCCTGGGGGGACACTGAGGGGGGGGGGGGAGGTGACACCCCAAACTTTACAAAAGACAAATCAAACTGTACCCTATGGGGGGAGGGGGGAAATATTATATACATTGTATCACATTCCTGACATTATATATATATATATTGTATATACATTTGTGGGGTGCAGGCCG